>NC_141534.1:272338333-272966666 GCF_021556685.1 Rattus norvegicus | reverse complement strand
GAAACTGAGGAACATGTCTCAGTATGTCTGTGGTGATGTATCAGAGACTATTGTTGGAGTGGTAAAGACCCATCCCATAGCTTGTAGGAAGGACAGAATAAACGAGACAGTGGGAGAAAGTGAGCTGAGTACTGGCACCAATCTCATTCTGCTGCCTCAATGTCCAATCTCCACAGAGGAGCAAGCAACCTCACATCTGTGTTGCCATGGAGCTGCCTGCATACACATTTTCCTCACCATGATGGACTGTGTCCATTCAAACCATGAACCAGAATAAACCTCCCCTCTCTTACTTTGTTCTTGTTGGGGGTTTTCTTATCTGTATAAGGAAGATACAGATAAGAAAAATATGACCTATGAAACATGAAAGCCATTTCAGTCCCCAGATTCTCTCCTCCCAGTCTGAAAATAGAAGGGACAACTTGAGGGGTAGCCTGGACATTAAATAACACACAGCATGCCAGCTGTCTGGGGTGATGTCTGGGACACAGCGGGCCTCCGACAATGGAAGCCCCAATTACTGGGAGAGAAAAAGATGGTTGTGAGACTCACTTGGTGTTCTTGAGGCTTATGTATTGGAAGGACAGATGAAGATGAGAGGTAGTGGTGACATTGCACTGTCACCAGAGAGGCCAGACAGAAGGAGGAGATAGATGCCTGGCAAAAGTGCTGAGGGAGATAGTGGACTTTGAGGACCTCAGTAATACAGCCTGACTGGTCACGTGGAAGCTATGCCTCTCTCTTGGAAGAGTGGAGTGGCAGGCAGAACTCAATGATTCAAAGAGAGGAGAAATGATCTCTAGAGTTTGGGAAAAGGAAACTGATAGACAAACCAGAGTGCCCTGATCAAACTCTGTGAACCCTGAGAAGGACTCCATCAGACGCAGGCTTTCATTGTAACCACACTGCCCCCACCTTTTGCTTTGTTTCAGGTGAGTAGACTTCAGAGAGACAATAAAGGATTCTTCTTCCTCTGAATTGGTGTTTAAATAACAATAACAGCAACAGACATCTATGAAGTTGAAGGACATGGTTGCCTAGGTGGGATCTCAGTCTGGCAAACTGCTTATTTCATCAGGTGAGAAATGACCCAAGGAGAGATGGCTCAGTGTAGAGCTTGCTGTGTAAACATGGCACCCTAGTCTGAATCCCCAGCAACCACATCAAAGCCAAGTGTGGCAATGTATGTATGTACATACATGACGGAGACAGGATCTTCAGGACTTGCTCTCCAGAGAGTATACTTGGGACCACTAACTCTCACTAACTGGGTTTAGTGAGAGACCCTGCTTAAGAAAAAACAAAATGAAACAAAATCAACAAAAATGGCAAAATGTGATAGCACAAGACATCTGGAATCAACCTCTGGCTACTACACACACACACACACACACACACACACACACACACACACACACCTGTACCCCCCCACATATACCCATACACACACACACACACACACACACCTATACACACATATACCTGTATACACATGCATACACACAAACACAAAATTAAAAGTAGATAAATAAAATAGAGGGAAACTTTAATGAGTAAATGATGTTTTCTTATAAGATTCATCTAAACTCTCAGTAACTGCCCACTTAGTGCTAGTGTTCAGTCACCGCTCATCTCACTACACAATGCACTTTGAATGCCAGGCTGGGGCTGGTTCCCAGATCTTGTGCAGCTTCGTGAATTAAGGAAATGGAGATTCAGAGAAGTAAAGTAACTTGACCAAGGTCTGGCATGAGGAAGCATCTGCACCCAGGCCTTTGATGTTCCTATCCCATCACCTTTATTAGGCCAGAATGTGACCCAGACCAGTGGAAGCAGGGATCTAAGTGGGAGCTTACACAACTTTCTTTCCATTATCCACTTCTCTGTCAAAGTGGTAGAATATAGTCCACAGCCTAAATGATACTTGCAGAGTATCAGTAAAAATGTGTTCATTTGTCATTTGTAGATTGTTTTATTTTTAGATTAATGAAGATCCAAATTAAACCACCAGAACGCAATCATCCTGATCGTCCTTAACACATTTGCTCATTATCACTTCATTTATATTTATGATGAACAGATGGTCCCAGTGTCATATTTCGATGTGTATCATATCCAGCTAAGAGGAAATATCTCATATTAGCTGCACTTATCAAAATATTTGTACTTAACAACAACAGAAAATCTGAGCTTATGTACTGTCTTGTCACTGTGTCGTAGCTACCATTTAGAGAAGACCATTTAAATTAGATATGTTGAGAAAGAATTCGTAGCTCCTCATTACTGATCGAATGAACTGAACGTGTAACAGTAATAATGGGTTAGTCTTAAGGAGAGGATCATTAGGCTTGAATGAAGAAGGGAAGAAAACAGCAATTAATCTGTTGTTTTTTGGCAGGCTCAGAAGTTTTGATTTAATCTTTTTGTAGAGAATGTCCAGTAAGCCTGATTGCAGAGGTAACTGAAGAGATCTCGAGGGTTGCTTCTGGAACGTTCTATAGCATGCCTCAGGATACAAAGAGAACCAAAGGAGAGCGAGAGTGTGGGAGCCCCTTTCCTACAAACAGCAGCACTATGTTAATCTGTGATTCCTTTCTTCAAGTAAGTTGTTGATCCAGGAAGTGTAGGATGAACATTTTGTCTAAGAGGAATTTATAGCCTGGTATGAAGGCCAGCCTTGATAACAAAAGGTCCTAGTGTCAAACAGAAGGAAGCCATGTGTTTATGGGACCAAAGAGCCTTCTCTGTGTAGGAACCATGAGGAGCTTGTAAATTCGGTGGTCTTGGTTGGGTAAGATGCACCTGCTATACAGGCCCAGTACTTAGGAGGTTGGGGCAGGATGATCTTGAGTTTTAGGCTGGCTTGGACTATGTAACAAGACCTTGCTACATTCCCCAAGTCCCCACCAAAAGAGTCGATTATTGACCAAGCTTCTAAAGGCTGAAGTCCAATGATTGGTTATAGGCATGGGCTTGATGAACAATCAATCAGGATGTATTTTGTTGGAACTGTCAGGAGCTCAGTTTTAGTATCAGGCAGATGTATTGAGCTTTAGTTCTGTTTGATAGATGTGTGAACTTGGACAAGCTATTTATTCCGTGCCTCAGTTTCCCTAACCTATAGACTCAGACCCATATCAGTAACTGTTTCCTAAGACTGTTGTGACACTTAACATAGTTCCTGGTACAAGGTACATGCTAGCTAATGTTAACTATTAAGAACACTCTAGGCTGAGAGGAAGACATGCATAAAAGATCCGAGGCGTAGAACGTGGCATTTTATATATTTCAGGGCATTAAAAACTAGTGTTTGCTTATAAGTATCCAATTGGAAGAACCAGAAAAGGTAAAATAGCCAATGGCATTAAGTTGTTAAAATTGATACTGAAGACAATTCAAACATGTAACTTACCAGCAATTTGTGCAGAAAACCGAATCGGTCAGAACTGGATTTCATTTGAGGAAGGGGGATGCTGGGTCCGGACTTCAGTGAGAGGGACCTCTTGAGAATGATCAGTTGGTACAGCCACCAGAGCAATGGGTTTGGGGAACAAATGGCTCTGGCATCAAACTTCAATGAATGCAGCTTCTGTGGCCTTCTGAACACAGGCCTCCCTGGGTTCCTTACTGGCACATTGGGTTTATCTGCAGTCCAAAAGTGACTGACGATGGTGGGCAAACTCCTCATGCAGAAAACAGTCAGCATTTTTTTTTAAAGCTAGTTTGAGAAAAATACCACATGTTGTTAAAAAGTAAAAAAAAAATTGACAAGATGCAAGTGAAAGGTTAATGGTAGCAATCTGCTGTTCTTTCAGGATTTATCTATAGACACAGGCTTATTTTGCCTGTGAATGGATCAGTGAGTCAAGGTTCTCTGTTTGCCAAGATGATCATCTTGTTCTGTTGTAGTAAAGTAGCAATTTACTGGACTAGAGAGGAGAGAGATACCTTGAGTTCTTACTCACTCATGGGTGTTTCAGAGAAGGATCTAGTCACGGATTGCTGAACTGAGATTTCCCCCTTCAGACGTAATACCATGTACCTAGATTCTTTCCCTTGGGTTGAGTCCCTTCTTAGCAGGTTCCTGGTTTCATGCATTTAGACCCACCCTCACATTCTTGCTAAGACCTGCCTGAATTCTACAATGAGCCCAGCCTCTGCTGCTGAGCAGAAACTCATGCAGTATGTTGGCCTAAGTATTCTAAAGATCAAAACCTTAATCTGGGTAGGGACTCTGCAGGGTATCCTGATGAGGAAGCCTCCTTGATTTGTATCCTCGGCACACCCTGAAGCACCCCTCAGCCAAAAGATCATTTCTGGGGACTTTGTGCTCATATACAGTCCTCCTACTTGAAGGTGGTGACATCCCAAACATCCCCAGAGGACGTTGCTCCAAAGCAAATGCCTGTGAAGTTACATGGGAACCGCGTGTCTCAAACTCAGATGAGCAAGATTGTGTGAAAGGAGGGAATTCTAAGATGTCCTCCTAGTAGCTGAGGGAGTTTGCAATCCCATAGGAAGATCAACATCAACCAACCAGACACCCCAAAGCTCCCAGGGACTAAAACCAACCAAAGGGTATACATGGACAGACCCATGGCTCCAGCTGCATGTGTAGCAGAGGACGGCCTTGTCAGGCATCAATGGGAGGAGAGGCCCTTGGTCCTGTGAAGGCTGGATGCCCCAGTGTAGGGGAATGCCAGGGCAGGGAGGCAGGAGGGAGTAGGTGGATGGGTGGGTGAGCACCCTCATGGAGGCAAGGGGTGGGGGGATGGGATGGGGATTTCCTAAGGGGAAACTGGGAAAGGGGATAACATTTTTAATGTAGATGAAGACAATATCCAATAAAAAAAAATGAAAAAAAGATGTCCTCCTCGGCAAACCTGGGACCAGGGTAGAGGAAGGAGGGGGAGGGGCAGTGGGGGGGGGAGAGATTCTCAGCACTGAGCAGATGAAGCCTCATTGATACTTGTGTCACCTTGGGCTGCTCCTTTGACTAACCTCTGCCTCCACTCTCTCATCTTTAGAAAGAGTGTAAATATGCATCTGTGGGGTTTTATGGGTGATTAGAAGAGACCAAATATGGAAAGCACATCCCCCTGAAGCTGGGAGGCCGACAGATGTGGAGTAGGAGGGCGGTGTCCTGAGGTACAGCTGTGAGAAGACTAGGCAAGGAAAACTGGGAAAGGGATGGGTGGAAGGGAGAGGGAGAGACTTCTCACAGAGGGAAAATCTCAAGTGCTTAAAGGCTTGGTTCCCAGCTTGGTGCTATTGGGAGGTTGGGACTCCACTGGAGTTGTGCTCCACACAGGAAACACGAGACCCTAGTCCTTTCCTTTCCCTTTGGCCTTGTGATGAGTTGCTTTGCTCTACGCTGCCTTCCTCAGTATGATGTGCTGCCTTTGACCACAGAACCGAAAGCAACCCCCTCAACTGTGAGCCAAATGAAATCTTTTGCTTTATAAGTGTGCTCTTTTGTTTTCTTTTTAATTTTTTATTGGATATTTTATGTATTTACATTTTAAATGTTATCCCCTTTTCCCCCTCTCCCATAAGCCTTCTCCCCTCCCCCCTGCTTCTATGAAGATGCTGCCACTCCCACCCACCCACTCCCACCTCAACACCCTGGTATTTCCCTACACTGGGGAAACGAGTCTTCACAGGACAAAGGGCTTCTCTTCCTATTGATGCCAAACAATGCCATCCTCTGCTACACATGTGGCTGGAGCCATGAGTCCCCCCGTGTGTACTCTTTGGTTGATGGTTTAGTCCCCAGGAGCTCTGGGGTGTCTGGTTGGTTGATACTGTTGTTCTTACTATGGGGTTGCAAACCCCTTCTTCTCAGCCCTTTCTCTAATCCCTCCATTGGGGTCCCCGGGCTCAGTCTGATGATTAGCTGCAAGCATCCTCATCTGTATCAGTAAAGTTCTGGCGGAGCCTCTCAGGAGACACCCATATCTGGCTCCAGTCAGCAAGCCCTTCTTAGCATCAACAATAGTGACTGGGTTTGGTGGCAACATATGGGACGGATCCCCAGGTGGGGCAGTCTCTGGATGACCTTTCCTTCAGTCTCTGCTCCACTCTTTGTCCTGTATTTTCTCCTGTAGTATTTTGTTCCCCCTTCTAAGAAGGACTGAAGCACCCTCATTTTGGACTTCCTTCTTTTTGCTTCATGTGGTCTGTGAATTGTTTCTTGGGCATTCTGAGCTTTTGGGTCAATATCTACTTAACAGTGAGTACATACCATGTGTGTTCTTTTGTGACTGGGTTACCTCACTCAGGATGATATTTTCTATTTCCATCCATTTGCCTAAGAATTTCATGAAGTCATTGTTTTTAACTGCTGAGTATTACTTCATTGTGTATATGTACCCCATTTTCTGTATCAATTCCTCTGTTGAGGGTTCTTTCCAGCTTCTGGCTATTATAAATAAGGCTGCTATGAATATTGTGGAGCATGCGTCCTTATATGTTGGAGCATCTTTCGGGTATACGCCCAGGAGTGTTGTAGCTGGGTCCTCAGGTAGTAGTATGTCCAATTTCCTGAGGAACCACCAGACTTATTTAAAATGTAGTTGTACCAGCTTGCAATCCCACCAACAAGGAGGAGTAACTTTTCACTTACTTGTTATAGTGCTGGAACGCTGACTAGGAGTAGGAAGAACTCTGGGAGGAAGGTTCCTTTCAAAGAATTTTCTAGATCTTGGACAAGCATTGGGATCGAAAGACTCCTTTACTTTCCAGTCTTTTTCCTGGTTCTTGCTTGGGTGGAATATTAAGGTAGTGCCCCGGATAGGTAACTTCTGGCCTGGTGTCCTCACAAGTGGCTGCCATACATTAGTTCTCATGACTGAGATGTCAGAGCCAACTGATTTCTTTTCACCGCAAACCACCAATTATGCAGACAATAATACCAGACTTAAAATTCAGCTCAGCTCAATTCAGCAAAGCTTTGCTAAGTATCTGTTGTGTGCCTTAGAGTTTGATGGGGGCGCTTAACCATTCGTGCATCAGTTTACCCACTTAGTAAATCAAGCTGGGAGTAAATGACTTCAAAATACCTCAGTGCTTCTTTCTTTTTTAGTTCTAAACAAAGACAAAATTCCCAGAAAGTGAGAATAAATTAACTTATGGAAAGAATTATCTAAAAAGAAAACTTAAAATAAATGTGTACAGTGTACAGTATAAGCAGTTAGCTTAATTGTGATTTCAAAATCATAGCTGTTCACAGAGGGTGGTAGGTCTGGACACAGCATGCATCTGGGTAGTTGTTGTGGAAGGTGTTTCTGATTTGGCTGTCAGAGAACGTAGCCTGCAAGCAAATGTCAGATCACACACATCTTTGCATTACTAGAGGAAGCGTCAGGGAGTGGGTGTTAGAGGCCACCTTCCCTCTGGGAACATGTGACCCAGCCTTTGTTCCATGTGATGTTATTAAAGGTGGGTTTTTGTTTGTTTGTTTGTTTTTTGAGGGTTTTTTTTTTTTTTTTTTTTTTTTGTCTGATGGGATGTTTCTATGTTTGGTGACTGTAATCACAGATGGATTGAGATGATCTGTTCCCGTTCAGCTGCTTCTGAACAAGCACAATTAGAAGCTGACAGTGTGGATGCTTCTCAAGAATTATCACATTTAGTGTGATTCCCTTAGCAAAAACAGAAGCGAGCTCAGGAGGTTTTTCAATTTACACAAAGAGCCCTAGGGTCTCATCACAGCCACTGCCCAGCCAATGTTTCTGAGTAAACTTCAATAGGAAAAACAGATTGAAAGCTCCTGAGGGATGGTTAAAGCTTGCTCACACACACACACACACACACACACACACACACACACACACACACACACACGAGTCACCATTTATGAACTCACAGCTCATACTATACAGATTTAAATAAATAAGAAGAGTGGAAGGATCCTATTTCCACTACAGTATTTGTGATCTGACAAGCACAGAAGTTTACACGATATAGGGGAATGGGTGATGGCAATTATGTACACACACACACACACACACACACACACACACACACACACGAATTATGTATGAACTCTATATAGATGTATACATATATGTTTGCATTATAATGTTTAATATGTATTATGAATTGTAGGCATGGTCTTATTTACTTTTTTTCTTTTCTTTTTTTTTGGAACTGGGGACCGAACCCAGGGCCTTGCGCTTGCTAGGAAAGCGCTCTACCACTGAGCTAAATCCCCAACCCCTATGGTCTTATTTCTTATGCACTCATGAATTCCAGTGCCAGGATGTCATGTGTTCATAAATACGGCACATCAGCAGATACATTTCCATATTCCCATATATACACTCCTGCATGTGTGTGTGTGTTTGTGTGTGTGTGTGTGTGTGTGTGTGTGTGTGTTAATGGGCTCTGATTTAATCTCAAGAACCGTTGCTGGAGAAATTGCTTTTTAGTTTGGTTTAGGGGGGAGGACAGATGTTCAGACGAGACAGAACACTGATCCACACTGCCCTGCTCAAGCAGGATGATACTGGGACAGGATCTTGACTCAGTTTCTATGCTCTTGTGCCTTTACATAGGCACAGAAGAAATAAGAAATTGACACAGAGTATATCTGTTTTACAAGCATGTGCTGTGCCCATTGCTGTTTTTATCTGTTCTCCGCATGGCGTACAGACTAAGGCGGCTTACTACTACTACTACTACTACTACTACTACTACTACTACTACTACTACTATTACTACTACTACTATTACTACTACTACTATTACTACTACTACTGCTGCTGCTACTGCTATTGCTACTGCTACTGCTACTGCTACTGCTACTGCTACTGCTACTGCTACTGCTACTGCTACTGCTACTATTATTGTTACCGTCTGTTCAGTATTCTTTGGGATAATTCCTCCAAAGAGAATTCCATAATATTTCTGTTGCTCTGCTTGATTTAGTCAAGACTGACTCTAGTGTCCTACTACTTTCGGGTGGAATCTGTCCCCAGTTACCCAATTAGAATGAACTGTATATTCAGAGCCACTTGTGATTGGCTCAGATATGAGCATTTGGTTTCAAATGGGCCATTCAGAGTCTGCCCTAGGATTTTTTTTCCAACCAGAAGCTGCAGTAGAAACACTTTACACTTTTTCTCTCTCTAAAATTGCCACAGGGAGAAGCAGTATGGATGATGGAAGAGAGAAAAGGGAACATGGCTTCATCAGAACTCTGGATCCAGCACCACCACCCGAGTTCAAGTCACCCGAGACCGAGAGAATTAAGTCCCTATTTAAATCTTTCATATAATTCAGGCCGAGGAATGAGCTTAGTTGGTAACGTGCTTGTGGTTCTGAATCCCACAACCCATGTACCAAGCCCGGTGGTGGTCATCCATGCTTGTAATCCCGGTTCTGAGGAGGCAGAGACAGGCCGACCTGTGGAGTTCACTGGCCAGTTAGCCTGGTAGAATCAATGAGCTCTTGGTTTGGTGAGTGACGTCAGAAAATAAGATTGAGGGTGACTGAGCGAGACAACTGACGTTGCATACATTCCCACATTAGTACATGCTCACTCACCCTCACAATGCACTCACCCGTTAAAACACACACACACACACACACACACACACACACACACACACACACACACACACAGTCAATGCAATTTGAAGGCTTTGAGAGATAATGAAAACAAGAGAGATTAAAAAGCAATAGGTGCATATATAAATCTATAATTTCAAACTCGTGTGATGATGATAATCACAGAGACCAGAGATTTGATATTCTGGCAAAAATCCTATTGTCAGAATAGTCAATAAACATATACAATGAACTATGAATCAAGGGTATGGTGGTTTGAATAAGAAATAGGTAGGGAGAGAGTGGGCAGCTTTGTCTAGTCCCTGATTTTAGTGGGATTGTTTCAAGTTTCTCTCCATTTAGTTTGATATTGGCTACTGGTTTGCTGTATATTACTTTTACTATGTTTAGGTATGGGCCTTGAATTCCTGATCTTTCCAAGACTTTTACCATGAAAGGTGTTAAATTTTGTCAAATGCTTTCTCAGCATCTAATGAGATGATTATGTGTGTGTGTTTGTTTTCCTTTGAGTTTGTTTATATATTGGATTACCTTGATGGATTTCTGTATATTGAACCATCTCTGCATCCCTGGGATGAAGTTTACTTGATCATGATGGATGATGATGTGTTTTGATATGTTCTTGGATTCACTTTGCGAGAGGTTTATTGAGTATTTTGGCATCGATATTCATAAGGGAAATTGGTCTGAAGTTCTCTTTCTTCATTGGGTCATTATGTGGTTTAGGTATAAGCATAGTTGTGGCTTCATAGAAGGAATTGGGTAGTGTTCCTTCTGTTTCTATTTTGTGGAAAAGTTTGGAGAGTATTGGTATGAGGTCTTCTATGAAGGTCTGATAGAATTCTGCACTACACCCATCTGGTCCTGGGCCTTTTTTTAAATTGAGAAACTTTTAATGACTGCTTTTATTTCTTTAGGGGTTATGGGACTGTTTAGATGGTTTATCTGATCCTGATTTAACTTTGGTACCTGATATCTGTCTAGAAGATTGTCCATTTCATTCAGATTTTTCAGTTTTGTTGAATATAGGCTTTTGTAGTAGGATCTGATAATTTTTTAAATTTTCTCAGATTATGCTGTTATGTCTCCCTTTTCATTTCTGATTTTGTTAATTTAGATACTGTCTCTGTGCCCTCTGGTTAGTCTGGCTAACCAGAGAACTCCTAAACTTAATAAACAACTTCATTAAAGTGGCTGGATGTAAAATTAACTCAAACAAATCAGTAGCCTTCCTCTACTCAAAGGATGATCAGGCTAAGAAAGAAATTAGGGAAATAACACCCTTCACAATAGTCATAAATAATATAAAATACCTTGGTGTGACTCTAACCAAGCAAGTGAAAGATCTGTATGACAAAAACTTCAAGTCTCCGAAGAAAGAAATCAAAGAAGACCTCAGAAGATGGAAAGACCTTCCATGCTCATGGATTGGCAGGATTAATATAGTAAAAATGGCCATTTTGCTGAAAGCAATCTACAGATTCAATGCACTTCCCATTAAAATTCCAACTCAATTCTTCACAGAGCTAGAAAGAGCAATTTGCAAATTCATTTGGAATAACAACAACAACAAAAACAGGATAGTGAAAGCTATTCTCAACAATAAAAGAACTTCTGTGGGAATCACCATCCCTGACCTCAAGCTGTAATACAGAGCAACAGTGATAAAAACTGTATGGTATTGGTACAGAGGCAGGCAGATAGATCAATGGAATAGAATTGAACCAGAAATGAACCCACACACCAATGGTTACTTGATCTTTGACAAAGGAGCTAAAACCATCCAGTGGAAAAAAGACAGCATTTTCAACAAATGGTGCTGGTTGAACTGTCGGTAAGCATGTAGAAGAATGCAAATCAATCCACTCTTATTGCCTTGTACAAAGCTCAAGTTCAAGTGGATCAAGGATATCTACATAAAACCAGATACACAGAAACTAATAGAAAACAAAGTGGGTGAGAGCCTTGAACACATGGGCACAGGGGGAAATTTCCTGAACAGAACACCAATGGTTTAGGCTCTAAGATCAAGAATCAACAAATGGGACTTCACAAAATTGCAAAGCTTCTGTAAGGCAAAGGACACTGTCATTAGGACAAAATGCCAACCAACAGATTGGGATAAGATATTTCCTACATCGTACATCTGATAGAGAGCTAATATCCAATATATACAAAGAACTCAAGAAGGTAGACTCCAGAGAATCAAATAACTCTATTAAAAATGGATTACAGAACTAAGCAAAGAATTCTCAACTGAAGAATGTTGAATGGCCGAGAAGCACTTAAAGAAATGTTCAACATCCTTAGTCATCAGGGAAATGCAAATCAAAACAACCCTGAGATTCCACCTCACACCAGTCAGAATGGCTAAAATCAAAAACTCAGGTGACAGCAGATGCTGGCAAGAATGTGGAGAAAGAGAAACACTCCTCCATTGTTGGTGGGATTGCAGACTGGTACAACCACTCTGGATATCAGTCTGGAGGTTCCTCAGAAAATTGGACATAGTATTACCTGAGGACCCAGCTATACCACTCCTGGACATATACCCAAAAGATGCTCCAACATTTAACAACGACAAATGCTCCACTATGTTCATAGCAGCCTTATTTACAATAGCCAGAAGCTGGAAAGAAGCCAGTTGTCCTTCAACAGAGGAATGGATACAGAAAACGTGGTACATCTACACAATGGAGTACTACTCAGCTATCAAAAACAACGACTTTATGAAATTCATAGGCAAATGGATGGAGCTAGAAAATATCATCCTGAGTGAGGTAACCCAGTCACAAAAGAGCATACATGGTATGCACTCACTGATAAGAGGACATTAGCCCCAAAGCTCAGAATGCCCAAGATACAATCCACAGACCACATGAAGCTCAAGAAGAAGGAAGACCTGAGTGTGGATGCTTCAGTCCTTCTTAGAAGGGGGAACAAAAACATTCACAGGAGGAAATATGGAGACACAGTGTGGAGCAGAGACTGAAAAAAGGCCATCCAGAGACTGCCCCACCTAGGGATTCATCCCATATATAGCCATCAAACCCAGACAATATTGTGAATGCCAAGAAGTGCCTGCTGACAGGAGCCTAATATAGATGTCTCCTGAGAGGCTCTGTCAGAGCCTGACAAATACAGAGGCAGATGCCGCTCACAGCCAACCATTGAACTGAGAACAGGTTCCTCAACGGATGAGTTAGAGAAAAGACTGAAGGAACTGAAGGGGTTTGCTATCCCATGAGAAGAACATCAATATCAACCAACCAGACCCCTGAGAGCTCCCAGTGGCTAAACCACCAACCCAAGGGTACACAGGGATGGACCTATGGTTCCAGCTACATATGTAGCAGAGGATGGCCTTGTAGGGCATCAATGAGAGGAGAGGCCCTTGGTCCTGTCGAGGCTTGATGCTCCAGTATAGGGGAATGTCAGGGTGAGGAGGTGGGAGGGAGTGGTAGCTGGGTGGGAGAGCACCCTAATAGAAGCAGGGGGAGAGAGGTTTCTGGAAGGGAAACCGGGAAAGGGGATAACATTTGAAATGTAAATAAAAAATATCCAAAAAAAAAAAAGATATGTCACCTTAAGTATTCACAGGTATTCAAATATTTGAGTACTTGGTCTGCAGTTAGTGGCATTGTTTGGGGAGGGGAGATAATGGAAGTTTTAAGAAGTGAAACCTCTCTGGAAGAGGAAGTATGTCATGGGTGGGGAGGTCTTGAGGGTTTATAGCCATTCCCCAATTCCAGGTCTTCCTCCCTTGCTTTTTGTGTGGGGTTGAGATGTGATTGCTTGGGTTCAGGCTCTGCTTGCCTCCCTGACCATTATGGAATGTTCTCTCTGGAATTGTCAGCTCAAATCAGTTCTTTCTACCTTTGGTCCTGCCGTTTTATCACAGCAGCAGCAGCAGCAGCAGCAACAGCAGCAACAACAACAATAACAACAGCAACAACTAAAACAATAGTACTAAAAATAATGATGCTGACCTTGACCATAGCAACAATATCAAAATGGTAGTAGCTTATATTGTTAGACTCTGCGAATCTTAGCTGATGCTGTAAATGACCTCATTTAATTTACACAAAATCCATGGGGCAGAAATTATCCTGTGTTGTACTGCTAAGGGTACGAGTTTAAGAACAACGAATCATTTGCCCAATGGCTGGAGCTGAGCACTGTATGGTCTCTCATTTTCAGGGTGCATTGCCAGTGCAGAGGGGATTCCTATCCCAGGTCAGGAAGGGCAGTGCTAACATTTCCCGTACCAGGAACAGAAAAGAGAACCTGAGAGTAAAAGGGTTTATCCCAAAGCTCTATTTTAATATCTGCTGGAATAAAGCACTGTGGGTGTCCAGCACACTCTGGTACCAGCGTTCCTACACGCACCCACAGGTCCTCAGGCCTCAGCCATCACCACCTGGAGACAAAGCACAGAATGCCAACGCTGTGCTGGCCGAATACAGATTTCATTTCCCCTTGCTCCTGCTCTGGCCTTCCCCTTCTCTTCCGCCTCGCTGAATCACCCCCTTATTTCTCACTCCTTACATCTTATTTCTTTTCCTGACTGGAGCTAAGTTGGAAATGGAAGCTTTAATGGTGGACAGTTAGACAATAAATCCCCTTGGCTTACTGGCCACTTGACCTGTCACCTGCTAGTAGACTTTCTGTGAGTTACTATGTGTGAATTACATACAAGCTGGATGTGAAAATCCAGTTCTATCAAATGCAGGGCTTTTGCTGTCCCTGCCTGTCACCGCCCCCCAACCCCCACCCCCAGCCTCTCATTCACTGTTGTTAACCCCCTCTTCCACCTCCATCCAGGCTTGACAAAAGCAGATTCTTCAAAATTGTCCTTCTGGGACTGTCTGTTTCATTTTGAACTTTACACCAAATGCTATTTTTGACAGTGGAGCTTTTCAGCGTGCTTGATACAAATATTTTAATATCCTGTTACCTGAGCTAAGGGAGAGTTTTACACCAGACACCTACATCAGCAAGGGAATAATTTTCTGGTGACTGATTTAAAGGTATAGTAATAGTCAAATGGTTAATGAGCTAACCATGCTTGGGAGGGCAAAGGTCAGCAGAGAAAGCCAACCCTGGGTGTCAGCTGGAATATTGAGACCAGAGTGTAAGAAGAAACGCTGCTTGTCAGGCAGTGTAAGCTTCACCCTGAGCTTATTCTCATAGGGATCATAGGAAGGAGAGTTGCTTGACATCCAAAAAGTCCTCTGGGGATGAAGGAATAGTGGGAGGTGAAAGCATCTGGGAGGACAGGAAAGGAAGGCTCACCAGAGCCTGTCTGCTACAGGCGACGGAACGTTGAGTGTCCAGCGTTGTCACGGGTAGGGGTGGCCAGCTGGGAAGAACAACAAATATTAAAGTATTGTATATGACTTCAGGTTTGTATGCTCAGCAAACCAGAAATTGGTTGGAGAGTCAGTTGTGGAAGGTAACAGTGGCAGAGCCAGGCCCCTCTGGAGATGCAACCACCTACAGCAACAATAGGAACATCATCTAGAATAGTATTAGACATTTCCTCTCCCTCTTCCCCCTCCTCTCTCCCTTTCCTTCCCCCCCCCCCACACACAAAGAAGAGTAGCCACTAGCCACTAGCCACTATTGAGCATTTGGGAAGTGGCTAGCATGCCTGAAGAATAGAAATGTGAATGGCAATTACTATAAACTCTGACTCTTGGAAATTTACCTTAGACAGTGGGTCCACAACTTTCCGTGGATGTGACTCAGCTTCCCACACCTCTCTTTCTTTTCTCTGCCAGTTTCCATTCTATCCTTTTCAAGCCTTTTTTTAATGCTTCAAGTCCATTTACCCTTTCTTCTCTGTTTGTTGCTTGTGTGGACTTTCTCCATAGCCATGTTTCTTTTTTTAATTGGTGCACAACCATGATGGATTTTGATTTTACAGTTTCCAGTGGTCAGGAATCTGTGGTTCACATTCAGTCATGTCATGTACGATAAAGTCTCACGAAGCAGTGGTGAAGCTTGTACTCTGTGATTACCCCCACCTCTGGAGAACCATGGGAATGCTGGAATGAGAATGGGAGATGAGGGTTACTCCTTAGACATCATTCACTGTGTTAGCCTTAGCAGGAACTTGCTAATTTGGTTTGCTAGCCAGCCAGGGAATCCTAGATATCTCTCTCTCTCTCTCTCTCTCTCTCTCTCTCTCTCTCTCTCTCTCTCTCTCTCTCTCTCTCTCCCTCCTTCTCTCCCTCCCTCCCTCCCTCCCTCCCCCCCTCTGTCTCTCCATTGCTGGGATTATAAGCACATACCACTAAACCTGACTTCTTTTGTGTGTTACACTGTCCTGGGGGATCAAACCCAGGTTCTAATGCTTGCATTGCAAAGCACTTTATTAAATGAGCCATCTTCCAGCTCCCTGACTTGGTCTTATTCAAAGTCTGACTGTGGCAGGACTCATTTCCAAACTCATTCTTGATGGGAAGAATCTAGCTTTAGCTAGACCCAGCAACACTGGCCTTTGATATGTCTTTCCTGGTGCATAGAAAAGGCAAAGGGAATCTAATCTACAGATCCTAGAAGGGGCCAAGAGAGTTGCTATACTCTCCTCCCTGGCTCTGTTCTTTATCTGAGACCTGGAGAGTAGCAGCCAGAGGAAGGAAGCCCTTTGAAACTTGATCTAGTAGCAGTTGAGACAAATTAAAGGAAATGTTACTTTTCAGGGTAGAAAGTGACCTGAGGGAATGCTACATTCCAAAGGCAAAGGGCTGAGAATACACACAGATTAAAAATACAAGTAACATAATTATAAATTATGTCTATGAAAATAATCCAAATGGCCAGCAATATGGGAACAGTTAAACAAATTATGATAAATTAGCATCATTCAGTAATGACATGAAAACCAAAGAATGTAAAAACATTTCTGATACAAGGCTGTAAGATAAAAAGAGAGAATGTGAGAGAGAAACAACCAGGCTATTAACTAACACTTAAATATGAAAAGATTACATATTTGTAAAATTGTATATGAATGAAACAGAACACAGAAAATGTTTAGTTCTGAGACTGAGTTTTTCCTCTAGAAGTCCTTCATTGTTGTTATAAAGCTTGTTATACAAAACAGTAATAAAGTTGAAATGAAATGACCAAGGTAATAATAGTTGACGTTATTGGAGTGCTTGCTGCACAGCTGCCCGTGTGCTCACAGCTCTCCAGGGTGGTCCTGGCTATTAGCCTTAATTAGCAGATGAGGAAACAGAGGTTCCAAGAGGTCAGCTAACTTGTCCCATCAGTGAAGAATTTTCACATGGGCTCTCCAGCTCTGAACTGGGACAAAGTACATCAAACTTGAAAGTGGTTTTATACCAGGAAAAATTGAAAACTCCTAATCCAACCAGACCCCCACCCCCACAATGAATAAGTCCCCATTCAAAGAGAAGGGTGGTATTTGGATGACAGTGTCCTTACAAGGTGAAATCGTGCTTAGTTTGTTATCAGCTCTAGCATCCGGACAGTTAAAGCTTATTCTTTGACTCCCATGGTACATGGTAATCTTTGCAAAACTATAGGAAAATTATCTCATCAATGGCATTAGAAAAACAATGTGCAAAATGTTGTGTTGAGAATTATTGCATGATCACTGTACTGTTGGATCCAAAGCCTGTGTGAATTCTTTTCCTGTTGTTGTTTCTGTTGCTTTGGTGGGGGAGAACAGGGTTTCAAGTAGCCCAAGCTAACATTGAATGATACCAAGCTAAGGATGACCTTGAACTTCTGACCTTCCTACTTTCACCTTCTGAGTGCTAGATTATTAAGTGTGAGCTACCACATCTGGTTTATGCAGTGCTGGGTATGGAATCCAGACCCTCAGGCATGCTATGTAAACACTTGACTGACTAAGCTATATCCTAGTTGCCTATGTGAGTCTTTAAAAAATCCTGCCCAGAACTTTTGCTATTAAATATTCTGCCTCTTTTCTACAAAGACAGATGGATTATCCTGGTAGTACACAGCTCTCAGGACCAATGGGAAGGAAGGAAGAGATGAAGGATGAGGTATAAGAAGGGATGATATCAGCTATAGGATAATAAATTCAATGAATCATGAGTCTGACCAACCCTGTATAGTCTAATACTCAAGTTCTTATGTTTATGTTTTTGTGGATATATATATATATATGTTATTCATATATATACATATATATATATTGGTCAGGTTCATATATATATATATGTGTGTGTGTGTACATATACATACATGTGTGGATATGTGTGTATACACACATAGGTGTATCCACAAATGCATAGGCAGTATATAAATATGCTGCCTTGTGAGTATATTTGTGGTAGAAACAATCAAAGCAAGATATCCCAATCTTTCCTGGCAATTGCAGCTTATTTCAAAACTTGCTCCCTTAAACCATCACACTCTGAAGAAGTAATGTTCTGCTTTAGGACACCTGAACTGAGGGGTGCCTCTCAATAACAAGGTAGTGGTGGTTTAATACTGAGCTCAGTCTGGTTCACTGCCCCTTGGGTGTGCTCAGGGCCAGGCTTGATTCTTCAAAAGTTATCATAACCATGTAAAAGGAGATCTCAACCCAAGCAGGGCTTGCTGTGAGAGTCACACCCAGGGAACTCTAAGGGCCTATTGGATCAGGTTTCTACTGGTGCAACAGTGCTGATTCTTTTTTTTTTTTTTTTTTTTTTTGAGCTGGGGACCGAACCCAGGGCTTTGCGCTTCCTAGGTAAGCGCTCTACCACTGAGCTAAATCCCCAGCCCCCAACAGTGCTGATTCTTAAGCAAGTGACCCAGAATATTTTGAGTAATGGGTAGTTTGAAATGCTATTTATAAAAGATTTTTCTCATCCTTCTTTCCATTCTCCAGATCTTTCTCAAAAGATCATTCTACTAGTACAGGCAGCTTTTAAGTATGATTTCCTTTTAAGTTAAGTTACTTGAAGTGGGAGTGTCTATGTATAGACTATGCAGGGGGTGTTTATGAGGCAGATAGGAGTACATGATAGCATCTTGAGCCTGGAACATCTTACCTTTTAGCCCAGCCAACTAATTTTTGATGATATTCTTGAAATGGCATCCATAGCCATTTTCTTCCATTCCAAGCCAGCATCAAGACCTCACTGTGACAACTCTGGACCATATGTCACTTGATCAGGGTAATGCAGAATAATTACTGGCTCATGGCTTCATTACATCATTATAATCGGCGGCGGGTTCAATGTTTCCTTATAGTTGCTCTGAAAATTGAGCTGACATGGATACCATGATAGGAATGAGGGTGCAGCGCCCCATGCAAATGGCTGAAATTAGCGTCAGTCTGAGAGGCTCTGAAATGCAATCCATGGCTCAGCCTAGGGCACCTGCTTCCACTCTCATTTTCCTTTGGATAAAATCAGATGATTGTAGAATAAATGAGTCCTTTAGCTTGCATTATGTCTCATAAAAGGTCATTGAAATGCCAAAGAATGTTAAATACCAAGGAAATGTTCGGACATTCACAGTCTATATCACGCCACCTAATTGTTTCTAATGGTCAGGTTCATGAGTACAGCAGTGCATGTGCAAGCCTATCTCCATTCTTCAAATAGCTTTAGGACTGTCTGTAACACTGGCCTCTCTCTCTCTCTCTCTCTCTCTCTCTCTCTCTCTCTCTCTCTGTGTGTGTGTGTGTGTGTGTGTGTGTGTGTGTGTAGTGTTCGTGTAATACATGTGCTGGGTGCGGTATGCACCTGAGTCAGGCTAGATCTGCTGATGGCTTAGAACTGTCTACAATGTTAACATATCATGTGAGCATGTGGTTGCCTGTGGGATATGCCCACCTGTGAGTGTTTGCATATCTGTGTGTGCAAGTGCACATGCATATGTAAATGTGCTTACAGGCTGGAAGAAGACAATGGAATCTCTCATTGAACCTGACACTAGGCTTATAGACAGCAAACCCAATGAATCCTCTTGTCTCCATTCCCACAGTACTGGCATTACAAGTACATCAGCATTTTTGTTGTTAGTGTTGCTGTTTGTTTGTTTGTTTGTTTGTTTTTGTTTTTGTAGCCCTGGCTGGCCTGGAATTTGCTGGGTGAATCCAGGTAGTGATGAATGCACAGAGATCCACCTGCCTTAGCTTACTGAATCTGGGATTAAGATCTATCACACCAGCTTACACCCTGCTGGTTTTATATAGATGCTAGGCTCTGAACTCAGGTCCTGATGCTTATTGTGACAGGCATTCTTATCCACTGAGCCACTGCTCCAGCCCCATCACTGACATGAGAGTCTTTGCCCATTCAGAATTAATATAACTAGCTGAGACTACAAACGACCCAAGAGATGACCACGTAACTTACCATCCCAAACAGGACACTTAAAGAGTAGCGAGTAATACTAATGATTGCACTGGGATAAGGGACACAAACCCAGATGACACCAGAGCCCAAGCTCGGTGATATCTGGGTTTGACAAAGGCCACCAACTTGGCCCTTCCTCCTTGAGCTGGGGAAAAATGTATTAACATGTTCTAGACTAGCAAGTACAGGTTAACCTTGCCTGAAGCTTCTTAAGGAAATAGATGAAAACAGAGGTCAGAGGTCACCCGTGCCTAGCTGTGTATACATACATCCCTGGGGGGAGAGGACAACTTTGGAGATTGTGTGAGGGGTGGAAAGAGAAACAGGAGAGAGGGAGTGGGGACAGACGAGCATCAAGAGAAAAACAAGTTGGGGAGTTTGTAGGACATCTTATGTAAGTGATGGGTGTAGGCTTGTGCCTTTATAAGCTAGGTCATAGAAGTCACTGCAACTACTGCCCCTCTCTTACTTCTCAGTGC
This sequence comes from Rattus norvegicus, assembly GCF_021556685.1. NCBI lineage: Eukaryota > Metazoa > Chordata > Mammalia > Rodentia > Muridae > Rattus > Rattus norvegicus. The sequence goes on along the minus strand of NC_141534.1, from coordinate 272,946,262 downwards.
TTTAGGAGAAGATGGTGGCCATGTTATGAAGATGCCCATGTGTTGAGGACCTGAGGCCTTATGCTAGGAGCTATGGGGCCGAGTCATAGGGAAATAAGGCAAAGAACATGTTCTCAGAAGTGTTTAGGGGCTTCTCAAGGAACGTGATTCCATAAGTGTGGTGGTTTGAATGAGAATGACCCCTGTAGGCTCAGATATTTGAAAACCTGGTTGCCTGTCTGAGAAGGGTTAGGAGGTATGGCTTTGGAGGAGGTGTGGCCTCGGGGGAAGAGTGGCCTTGCTGGAGGAGGTGTGGCCTTGTTGGAGGAGGTGTGGCCTTGATGGGGATGGTATGTCACTGAGGGTAGTCTTTGAGGTTTCAAAAGTCCCAACCAAGACCAGTCTCCATCTCTTTGCATTCTTCTCTGCTTATACCCAATGGGTCAGGGGTGAGTTTGCTGCTCCTGCTGTAGCATTATATCTGTCTCTTGCTGTCATGTGTCCTACCATGATGGCCCTGGACTAACTCTCTGAAACTGTAAGCAAAGCCCAAATTCAATAATTTATTTTATAAGTTGCCTTAGTCATGGTGTCTCCTCAAAGAAACAGAACAATAACTTAAGACAATAAGACATGACATAAATAGTTTAAGGTACCAGGTACAGAACTGTTGTAGTACCCTGTGTACACTCTTCATTTTCTAGGTAAGCAGTTGGGGTCTGTTACTGTTCCTCTGTTTTCTTCCTTCTCTTCCTCTTCTCTCTCTCCCCCTCTTTTCTCTTCCTCTGCTTTCTCTCATTCCATCCCTCTTCACCCTAGCAGAAAAATCTATCTGGAGTCTCTCATAATTTGTTTTTCTCCCCGAAGAAAGATTAATTCTTGTAGTTATAATTCACTTACAGGAAATTAGATGCAGGGGCCCGTTGACATGAAGAGAGTCTGCAGTGTCCTTTTGAACCTCCATTAGCTCCTGTCTTTCTGATATTCCATCTCTGAGATGGGAGAGCAGACAGCTCTTTCCTTAAGCACTGCAAAGCCCCATGCATACAGTGAGACATACACAAATGCTCTTTCCCATCTTTCTTTGGGGAGGGAAGGCTGCACAGTGTCTGCCTGTGCTCTGAGGTACTATGAAAAAAGGAGACAGGAGGGAAGAGAAATGCTTGGGAGATAGTCAATCTGATAGGTTCACCAGATGAGAGCGATTTTAAGTACCTTTAATGTGTTTTCTGCAATTTCGCTATTCATGAGATATGAAGAGAGTGAGAGAACAGAGCAAACAGCCATTTAGGAGGTGGGTAGAACACACAAAGAGAAACTCAGCCACAAAATAGAGCAAAGAGCTGAGCCAGTATAAGCAAAGTGAAATTACATCTGGATTATTCTACTTAAATAAAGAGATATAAATCCCACCAAGGGATGCATAGCCATGTGCATTTAGGGTGTTAGTGAAGATACTGGCCCCACTGCCCCCTGCCTTCCTTACAGAGACAAATCCTTTGCCTCTTAGGTAAGGTGGCAGAAGTCCTAGCAGCTAGCCACATTCCCAGGTTGCTTAGGACTACAAAGTCCTGGCCAGTCTGGCTCAGTCAATGAGATTTTTACCTCTCTCTGACCTCTCTAAGCAGCCACTGAAGCTATCACCCCTTCGCCTCTCTACTGTCTATTCCTCTCTGTTGATTCTCTTGGGCTACGACTTTCTCATCTTTCTCCTCGGAATGTGAGCTTCCAAAAGATCCATGTATCTCATGTGCCTTTCTCCAGTGCCCAGATGCAAATTCCTTATTTGGAGGTGGGTTTGCGATATGTTTTCATAGTCATGCATTCCTGTTTACTGCTGGTTGATGAGTTTTGGACACTGTGGTGAAATTGTGGTTTGGCTGTGATCAGAACTTCTGTATGCACAGGAATCTTGGAGGGCAGATGGCTGTATCTCAGAGCCACCCCAATCAGGGTCCCAAATGGGTAAACATGTCCACCCACAGCAGTTGTTGCTCATAAAAACACCTTCAACAGAATGAAAAGAAGTTGTGCAAATGGTTCCAGCATGTAAAAGGATTAACATTTGGGTCTAGATTCCATTCAGTAAGTATACTCAGGAAGCCACTCAAATCTGAGAACTGATCCTTGTGTCTAACCCAGTAGGTGCATTTCTCAACAGGGGTTCTATGTACTCTGACATTAATTTTTCTGGAACATCAGTGTTTCCTAAAATTGAGTGAGAAACAATATATACCATGTATTTTATCTCATCAGCTCATTGTTAATCAAAAGCACCCCACTGTTTCTCTGTCAGAGCTATCCATGCTGAAGCTGAATTTAACTTCCATTTGAATGACCAGTGTGAGCTGGGCAAAAAAGTCCTAGCCATTTGCTACGTTCTAAATATGATCATTTATGGTCACAGTCTTATTTTTGTTGGTGTGATGGAAACAGCCTGACAAAAAGTTCTAATCTAGCCCTGAACCCTTGCACAATTCCTGGAGAATTGCTAGTCTTAAGTCTATACTGGACGCTTGAAAAAGCATGTTTGTTTTCTTCCAGTATGAATATGAATTATATCAGTGAGAGAATGTTGCCGCAATAGAGCAGATGGACTTGCCAGTAAGAGTGAAAATAATCAGGCAAAATGAAAAGCTTTCCTTCCTTTATGTCCTTTTATCCTATACCAGAAGAGGCTGCCCATATTCAGGGGTGGGTCTTCCCGATTCAAATCGTCTCATCAGAAAGTCCCTTAAGGGGTGCCTAGAGGCACCTTCTAGTTGATTCTTGATCAACCAGGATTAGCCACTCAATCAAGGCAGGAACTTGAAGCAATAATCACACTCTCATTCAACAACAGAGAGAATAAATGCTGTCTGTGTGTTTGCCACTCACCTGGCTTTTTCTGCTCTTATACAATCCAAGACCCAAAATGGGAGACTGGTGCAACCCACATCCAGGGCGGATCTTCCTACTTAAATAAACCAAATTAAGAATACCTCTCACAGGTATGTCGTAGGCAAACAAAATCCAAACATTCCTCACCGAAACTCTCTTCCCAGGTTATTCTAACCACGACACGCACCTTTCCCACAGGTGAGGCAGCAAGCACGGGGTGGTTCTGTCTATATTTCCTCCTATATAAAGTGAGAATTCTGAGCTGACACCAAGTGTGGAGATACAGATTAGGTTTGTTGGTCCATATCTAAGTTATCCTTAGGTTCATGGCAAGAACTAGGTATTTGTTAAATAAGCAAAATCTAGGACTGGGAGATGGTTTAGTTGGTAAAGTGCTTGCCACACATGTATGAGGACCTGAGTTCACATCCTCAGCACACAAGGTGGGGGTGGAGAGAGAAGGATATCAGGGAGTTCAGCTAAGCCAGTGAACTCCAGATTCAGTGAGAGACCCTGTCTCAAAAATTATGTGGAGAGAGATGAGAGATGGCCCCTGACATCAGTCCCTGTTCTCCATGTGCATGTACACATGCCCTCCCACTCAGACAGAATCTGGACACCAGCACCAGACAGCTCGCAGAGCTCACAATAGATGGTGCTAGCACCCAAACTAGCCTTCTGCAAGAGCAGCCAGGGCTCTTAAACACTGACCCTTCTGGTGAGACTTTTGAAAACACATACCACAAAGAACTTTTGTGGAAATTAAATACATTGTCTCTCTCCCTCACTCTCTGACCTCTCCCACCCCTCTTTTTTTCTCTATTTGTCTCTGTTGTCTGGAAAAGGAGACACTTAACAAAAAAAGGATCTTAAAATATTATTTGTGTATTACAGAGTTTCATATTTTTTAAAAATTTCCAAAAGACAGAAAAACAAAAACAAAACAAGCAAAAAGCTCCAAAACGGGAGGTATGGGATATGGAGCAGTCAGAGGGAGGGGAATAAAATCTGAAGTGTAAAAATGAATAAAAAATTTGAAAAAAAAGAAAAAAAAAACAAACCAAAACACCTTGTAATAACTCAAGGAGAACAGTGACATGTTTTTATTTCCTTAATTATCCAAACGTCATAAGAAGACCAACTGATAAATGAATTTAACACTTTTTTCATTTTTAATTATACCTAGGTATGTGTTTGTACATGTGCAGTGCGTGGTCACGAATTCAGGTGCCAGTGCAAGCAAGAGGCATCAGATCCCGTGAAGCTGATGTGGGTGCTGGGAACTAAACTTGGGTCCTCTGAAAGAGTAGCAACTGCTCTTAACTGCTGAGTCATCTCTTTGGATCATAATATTTTAAACAATTAAATCTTAGTCATTCAACCATACAATGTTGATCATTTGAAGGTTTTTTTTTTTTTTTGGTTCTTTTTTTCGGAGCTGGGGATCGAACCCAGGGCCTTGCGCTTGCTTCCTAGGCAAGTGCTCTACCACTGAGCTAAATCCCCAACCCCTCATTTGAAGGTTTTAAGTGCAATTATGTAACTATTTCTTTTTTTTAAACTTGTATTATACCAGAGGATGAATACACACACACACACACACACACACACACACACACACACACACACACATATATATATATATATATATATATATATATATATATATATATATATATAAAATCCTAGCTTTATTTTGTTCATAAAGCAGGGTTTACATTTCCTTTGGTAAAAAGAGTTATGTGGCATGTTCAGAGAGAGATCTTGGGGCATGAAAAAGCCACTTGCCACAAACTCTCAAATGGCTTCACTGTTGTTAATTTAATCAATATTGTGTTGGAATGTGTTGCTGTTGTTGTTATTTTGGCTCATAGAACCCTGTGGAATGGCTAGATTTTACCTGTGATGTTTCAGCTATCAGAACTCATTAACATGGGTTCCTGGGTGTTCAGTCTAAGTCGATTACTTAGTATCTGTAAGCGTCTATACTTATGACCACTAGAAGGATGAGAGAGAAGAGAAGACACAGAGAACACCCAGGAATGTTCCCTTTCCTACCTAGCAAAAGGGGAAGCTGAATCAGCCCAAGAGTTTGGAGAACCTGAAGGATTCAATGGAGCTTATGGAGAGAAAGGAAGCAAAGGGAAGTGCCGAGGAGACAAGGTTCTAGAACACATTCTAGCTGCTAGACTGTGCACCCATGGCCAGATCTTCTGCCACACATGAAGGGAGTGAAGTTTCATGTGATGGTTTGGGTATGTCTTCAGGCTGTACGGACTTCATTGGTCTTGAGTTGAGGCTACTGTGGTCGCCATGAGTAACTCCGAGCTGTTTTCCTTACAGCTTTATAGCTTAGGAGATAAATGAGCTAAACCACTAGAGTGGAATTCAGAGCTCCGTGAGCTGGACTCTGGCATCACCAGGTACATGCTTACCATCCTCGATATTAGCTTGAGCTGCTTTTGGCTTGGATGAGGTCATTTCCCCTGTGACCTGTAAGTCTCTTCCTCCCAGCCCAAATCCCAGGGATTCAAGTTTCTTCCTGATGACTCCGGTACACGTCTATATTCAAATTTCTCCTCATAACCTCAAACCACACTCCGTGCAATCCCAAATCTGTCTGCCTCTTTCTTCAGTCTCATGACATCTGTGGCCAGTTCTCATATTCTGGGACCAGTTTTTCCTGGAAGTGTTCCCCAAAAGTTCCCCCAAACTGGTAACTTGTCTTCAAGTTCCCGTGTTAATGGCATTTGGAGGTGGGGATTCTTGGGAAGGTAATTAGGGATAGATAAGAATATAGAATGGGCCCTTGTGATGATATGGCTCTCCAAGAATAGGAAGAGAGTTTGCTTTGTCTGTCTCATAAGGTGGTGCACCAGGAGGCTCTTAACAGCTTCCCAAGATCCTAGTGTCATGTTCTTGGACTTTCCAGCTTCTAGTCTGTGTTTCCTTGTCCGTTTTCATTACTGGTATTGAACCTAGAGCACCTCCTGCATGCTAAACCTGTGCTCTTATCACTGGGCTGTCTTCAGCTCTTTTTATTATTACCTTCGATTTAAGGCAAGGTCTCACTAAGTTGCTTAGGCTGGCCTTGAAATCTTTGTTTACCCCACACAGGTTCCTGATCTTGCCTTCCTGTCTCAGTCTGGAGTTTCTAATCTGTACAGTAAAACCTGACTTTAAAAAAAAAAAACCACAATAGAAATTACCCAGTCTTGGGCATACTGCTCTAGTAATGGAAATTGGACAATGAAAGTATACCAAACTATTTAAAATACTTTACATGTTTTCATCAAACAAATAGTTTTGTGTGGGGAAAAAAATCCAACTTTTCCACATTGTTTTTCATGAGAATGACTTACTGATAAGGTTGAATTTTAAAATTTAAGATTAGCGATGCCTTCGGATTAGGGAAGAAACAGCAATAATGGATAAAGGGAAAGGACTCTAATACTAGAAGATAAACTGAGCCAGGGGCATTCCTCCATCTTGTTCAGTGTTAAGGCAGATTGGTGCATCGAGAAGCTTGGCTATGTACCTGCTCCTGGCTCTTCCTGGATCTCAGGACAAAGCATACCAGTTCAGAATCCTACAGACCCCCCCCCCCTTTGCCTGGGTAGGTGTCTTGAATTGAGTGACAGTTGCAGAGAACTTTTGGGGGGGAAATGTAAACACATGTAGTTCTGTTCCGTGCACACTTTGGTTGGTGTTGTGATTGCTGAAATGACGAAGCTACCCTTGAGTGCTAAACTCTTAGCATTAGGTGACTATGCAGGCTGGAGCTGGCCATCTTCTATTCCTTTTGCCTTTCCAACCTCTGAAAGGAGGAAAAAGGCAGGTGTGTGTGTGTGTGTGTGTGTGTGTGTGTGTGTGTGTGTGTGTATGTGTGTGTAGACGACTTCTTCAGCTCTATTCCAGGCACCTGCTTTAGTGGTCACACTAGAATTCTATGACCTTGTCCACCAGGCAAGGACTTTGGCGAGGAAGTGGTAGGATCCTGTGGTTGCCTTCTTATGGAAGAATTACCTGGCATCTTTGTGTTAGTTGGTCCTGTTGACTTGTTGGGACTTAGAACTACTGAGGAGACGTACCCATGGCTGTGTCTCTGAGGGAAGTTTCCAGAGTGGATTAACTGATGGGGGAATCCAGATCTCAATGGATGTCGCCTTCCAACTGGCAGCTTAGATTTGACGAGATCTGAGGAAAATGAGTGTGTCCCTGTCTTCACTTCTTCCTGAGAGAGTGTCTATCACAGCTGCTGCTGCCATCAGTTGCTCACTGACATCAGACTCCAGCTCCTTCAGACTTCCAGCATGAACTCAGTGACAGCAACTCTTTCAGTAACAGCCAGGCTTTCTACACCATATTGGAACTTCTGAGGCATCTAGCCTCATAGTCTGAGAAGCTACAAGGCTCTCAGATGCTCCAGTGTCCAGACACCCAGTGTTAGTATTTAACTGTGATTAATATGAGAAGCCCAGAATGGTGTTTGAGAATTTGCAGTTTTTAAAAAGTGCCCAAGGGATGGTGATACCAATGGTCTGGGCATCAAGCCTATGAAAGACAAGGTTTAGTGAGAAGAGAAATTATAGCACCTCAGAGATTGAATTATTTAGATCAAGTTACACAAGGTAACTCCTCCATAAGAAGGCAACGCAGGATCCTGCCAGCCCCAACTGTGTAAGTCAAACTAATAATCCCCCCTTTATTTTACATATACAGTTGTCTCTATTTTCTAGAGAACCCTAATATAATCCTCCTCAAGCATATGAGGAAACGATTCATGGCAGTCAAAGCAGAGCCAAGGACCCAATCTTGAGCTGTCGTGACAGAATCCGATAAACCCTGGGCCCTTGCTTCACATATGAGAATTTCCCCAGGCTAGACCCCAGTACTTGGCTATAGTAGGGTCTAAACAACCACAGAGAGTGTGGAGTTGCTCGACCATGAGCATAGACTTTGTTTAAAAACATTCCAAGAACCACGTTTATATAATTCCATTTAAATTAAATACCAGAATGCCAGAAGATGTGGTTGACAATGGCTGGAGGCAGCCAGTTGAGGGGGCGGGTGGTGACTTTTGGGGGCTAAGGGATTCTTCCTGGAGTGAAGATGGTGTTCTAAAATTGTTGCGACCTTGTGATTAACTTCATTGGCACATGAATTTTATTTTATTCTTTAAAAGCCTTATTTTGCCCTTATTATGTCTATGAGTTCACACATGTGGCCAGATGCCCCTAGGAGGCCAAGAGAGGGCATGGAATCCCATGGATCTGGAATTACTGGCAGTTTTAGGCACTTCCATGGGTGCTGGGAACCTAACTCAGATCCACTGCAAGAACAGCAAGACTTCTTAATGACTAAGCCATCTCCCCAGCCCCTGGAGTGCGCTCTTTAAGTGAGTGAATTATGTGGTATGCAAATTACTTCTCACTAAAGTTGTTATTAACTAGTTCTCTCGGTGCTCTGATATTTTAAGTTTGGCTCCAAGTGACTTCAAGTGAGAACAGAGGCCACATAAGAAGTTTCAGACGCACATGGGTTTCATAAAATTTGCTTATTAGAGGAGGAAATGGCCAGTTAATTAAATTTATATAAATAATTCATGTTCATCATAAAACATTTAAAACACCCATAATCTCAGTACTTAGAGAAAACCATTGTTAATATTTTAGGGCTCACCCTTGAGGGGTTTTCTATGCATATGTAAATTGCACAGGGAAAGTGGATCGTTTGATCTCTGAGATGGTATAATTTTCCCTCTTCTCACTAAGCAGCGTTCTATTAATAAACCTTGGCTCATACAATATGATGCCTGGACCGTTGTCATCACCATGCTCTGGATTCTTTTCAGAAACTGTAAATTCTAGAGCACCATTCTGGACTTCTCATATTAATCATTTTGGGACTGTGAGGCAAAGCGTCCCATGGCTCTTCACTTTTACATGTAGTTTTTTCCATTATTAGTGACTTTTCCCCCAAAAGATTTTTTTTCATGCATTCCAACATGGTAGGCTCATTTAATTAGTCATCTGTTGAGCAGTTTACTTCTAGCAGAGATAAGGAACGCACTAGCTTAGTTGTCTTCTTATTTTCTGGAAGTGTTTTACTGGGTCAAATCTAAAGCTTCACTTACCTCCAAGTTGTCTTCCGAAGATCCCCCAGGGCTGTGTGTAGCTGAGCGCTTTCCTGGTACAAAAAGGCCCTTGATTTCTAGCACTAAAAAAATTAAATCCTTTACTGTCTCTTTCTACCTACAATATATGGGGATAACCTACATAACATATTTGTTAATTCTGGCTATTAATTTAAAACATAATCTGCATTAATCCAATAAATCCAATAAATAAATTAAGTGGACCATTCGGTTTAGCCAATTTTCCATTGATTGCTAGTGATGATCAACATTTGTATAAAGTTATGAGCTGTCTCTTCATTTGTGAAGATCTTGCTGTGTCTTGTGTGTGGTGTGTGTGTGTGTGTGTGTGTGTGTGTGTGTGTGTGTGCATGCTTGCACATCTGTGGAGGTCACGTGGAGAACTTGTATGGAGTTGGTTCTCTCTTTTTAATTCATGTGGGTCCCAAGAATCAAACTCAGGTTACCAGGTTGGTGGCAAGCCATTTTTCTGGTTTTCATGTTGTAAGGACACTAACGTTTTGAACATTGTGGATATTGAAAATATATTTTATGGGTTATTTCCTTTACCTTTATTGCTTTTTTTTCCATTTATGAGTTGGGATTTTTAAAATTCAGATATCCGTTAGTAATGCCAAGTAGAAGTCTGGTGCTCCTGTGTAGCTTTCAGTCGTGTAATGAGAACCGTGTTGCGAGGAATCAGTGTTTGTTTAGTGAACACCCGTATGAAATCGCCGGTTTGAGTAGGTAAAATATTGACAAATACTCACAATCTCACTCCAGCCAACCCAACATCATTGTTAATTATCAGCAACTCTGTCACATTTCCTGCAGGCCATCTAGTTTAGTTTGCAGAACAATTCCCTGACGTAGGAATCGCTCAACCTATGGAGAGATAAGGAAACCACACAGAATGTAAAAGTAATTGTTGCGGATCACACCGCTAGAAAGCAGTAGAGCCAGGGATCTGACTCAAACCTTGGTCTTTCTCCTGAAAACGGGTCCATCTTTGATCTGCCCCCCGACCCCTATTGCTTCTCAGCTTTGGAGTAAAGTCAGTATTAGGTTCAGTAAATTGAGGGACCTCAAATGTGGCCGGAAGATGTCAACTTCCCATAAGAAACTTTCGGAAAGAGGCCTGGATCCAGGGCGGGGACAGCTTTCTGTGATAATGGATCCTCTCTGCGCAGACTCACGTGGAGCACTCACTGAGCGAGATCCGAGCAGTCCCATTGTCCTGCAAGGTTTGGTTTGGTCATCATCTCAGATTCACTACTACTGAAGCAGAAACCTGACTGAGGGTACGTGGGTTACCTGTGGCTCTGCAGAGAGCAGGACGCTTCATGGGTTTAAACCTTTGCACTTAATTCTGATGACCAGAGTCTGTAGCTGTAACTGCATGGTTCGAGGCTCTGCAGTTGGCTTGTTATCACTAAGAAGCCCATTCCAGACCCTTACTTTGCAGAGTGTACCCTGTAGTAGGTGTCAGGGGTAGGTCAAAGCATCGAAGGAGACAGTGGCTCGGACATTACAAGCATCGTTAGGCTGGGTTTCTTCCCAGACTTAGGGAGTCAGGGTTTTGTTATAAAGTCCCTGTGGAGGGGGTTGGGCCATGGCAGATAATGCGCCCTTGTTTTGGTTCCCACAAGCCAGATGCCTCATTCAATGCCCTTTTCAGTGACCATACTTCATCTGCAAAAAAGCCTGGTGTGAGTCCGGGGGCTTTGTATGTCTAGGGTCTTACTGAGGATTATCATAAGGCGAAAAATAATGGTGATATTGTTTGCAGAGTCAAGGAAGAAAATCAGACCCGGGTGGAGGATTTATTTTTCTGCCATAAAGCTGATGGGGCTCTTCAAAAGTTCACTGACTGTGGCTGTGGGTCTCCCGATTCGGAAACACTCCTGGATGACAAGGCAGGGTCTTGCCTAATACTGTGCGTACCCTTCTATCACCAGGCATCCAATTCCCTGTGAATTTTGCAATATAGCAACAGTAATGGAAAGCAAAATGATCTCTAAATAATGGTTTAAGATGGCTACTCGATAAAGGGCCCTGCAATAATTATGATCAATGGAGCATGGATTCAATATATATTGCCCATTTAGATGCACCAGATTAGTATAACAGCTTTCTTTAATGTTCTGAGTATTTCGTGTGTTCATGTGTGCATGTGTGCATGTGCGTGTGCGTATGTGTGTGTGTGTAAGGAGAGGAAGGTGTGGGAGCAGAGAAGAGGAGAGAGAGAGGAAAGCCAGACTGCAGATTGCCCAGGGCATCCTTCTGGCTTCTATTGATCTGTGCGGAGGAGATGACGTCCGTCGTTGAGGGCAGACTGGAGGTGTGTGATCCGTTCCTCAGTGTCCTGTGTGGCAGCTAGGACTGTGCAGGGGGAGGTGGAGCCGGCGAGAGGGCACGGGAGAGACACCTGATCATTCAGCCAGTTTGCAAAGGCTGCTTTCAGCAGAGAGTTTGGTGTAATCATGGAAATTAGACACACAGCCAGCTAGCCAAAAGACCCCACCCCCGCCCCCCTGCCTCCATCGTAGCACAGGAGCACTGTAGAAGGAGCAGGCTGGATAGTACTGCCTTCGGGAAGCAGGAAACATGGAAATGTGTTTGACCAGGAGGTGGGGTGAATGATTTACTTGACATTAGTCCAAATCCTCCCCTCCCCAGACCCCTAAGAATGGGAATTTTCTGTGACAGGCTGTCTGGAAATCTGGGTCTGTTCCCTACCTTTCATGTTCCTGGGTTGATCCCAGGTAACGGGCAGGGTCTGTGATCAGTGTGTAATGATGAGGGCAGAGAGCCATGTGGGCCGAATTCCTCAGGATAATGGGGATGAAATGATTGCAGTCTTTATCCTGACTTGCTTTGATTTGTCAGTTAACATAACAGCCCCCTCTCCACCCTTTCATGAAAGGACATCAGTAGGAAGTGTCACCGTTCCAAGAGAAGAGAAGCCAGCTTTCAGATCTGATAATCTCCCCTGATGTGGCTGTTGAGTGGCTAATTGGCTCAGCGATTTCTGGCCTGGGGAGGCAGCTGCAGTTTAGATCATAATGGTGATTAATTTTCATTGAGCATCTACTATGGGCTGGGCACTTTGGGGCAGTGACTCGGCACACACCTCCAGGTTGCTTACTGAATAAATACAGCTTCTGATTCTGCAGGCATGGTGAGACCTCAGGGCAAAGTTTCAAGCTGTACCAATACTACAGGACAATGAAAATCTGCTTTTAGTAGCCAGTATCAACCATTAACTCTCACCTACATTTTGGCAAACAGTAACAAACCCATTTCACAGAGGAAGAACAGGTGGAAGCTTACAGATGTTGGCAGCCCTGCAGTCCACTCCATATCTCTTAAACAGTATAGATTCCTCTCCTCTTTCCTTTTCTGCAATCATGGAGCGTCCCCACTATAGAAGCCTGGATTTCTATGAGATTGGAGGAGAGGAATCTTCAGGACCATCCAACTCAGACAGCACAAAGAAGATACCTACTCATTTACAAAAAGTCACAGAGACATCAGAGCTGGTTTGCCATAGCAGCCAGTGGCATTACTCTGCCTAGTCACCATGGTCAGGGTGTGGAATACTCTTGATAATGCCCACTGCCAGGCATCAGACTAGGCCATAGCATCAAAGTGAGAAGTAGCTATCCTCTGGGGCCATGAAGAAAATAGAAGTAAACTCGGTCCTGCCAGGAGTCCTGAGAGAAGCAACTGTGAGAATTCTGTGTTATTCTGAGCCCTCACAGCGGTGAAGCTGGGACTTAGGGCATACCCAGAGCTCATCAACACCTCAGCCCAATTTAACAATGTGCCAGGCTTGATTAAACCCAAAGGGCAGCTTGCCAAGTACCTCCTCCCCCAATTTAATTGTTTAGATTGTGCAGAATTTGAGTAAAATTTAATCCAGATGTTTCTGATTGGTTTAAATTTAAATCACCAGAAAATGCTCTTAAGTTGCTATTTGATGTTGAAGAGGGTTTTCAAGCTTTTTCCTCTTCTTAATAGGAGAGGTCACTTGGGTAGGGTAAATGGGGCCCACGAACCTAGAGGTTTTGTCAGATTTGATTTGGAAACCCACTTTTGTGAAATCAGAGTCAGGACTCAGTTTGCCTTTGACCTGTTTTTCAAGTTCTTGCTAAGACCATCTCAGAGGAAGAGGTGGGGAACTTTTTTTGTGTGGTTGATACCAAGGATCCAGACCTGACCTTTCCTGGCTCTCGGGCCTTACTACAGCACTCGTGGCTCCACATGAACGGCTTGAGCCAGGTGGCAGGCAGATCTCACCTTAGGTCACTATCTGCCATTTGCTCAGCTGACGCATGGCAATCCGGTACCAAGTGCCTGAGATGATCTGCAGGTTCTTTTGCAAGGTTCCCATTCACAGCCCAGGGCAATGAAGAGTGGCCCCCAAATAGACTGTGTCAATGCTATCTGGGGATTTAGAAATGGGAATTCTTGAGCCCAGCCCAAAGCAAGCTGAATCACAAACTCTGGAGCTGGGGTATTACTCATAAACCTTCCAGGGGATTCCCATATTCTCTGAAATTTAAGAGTTACAGGGCTAAGTGCTAGGTAGCTAGTTAGATATTAGCAGACGTAAAAGGTCATTGAGGATGGTCCCTCCCCTCTTGATCAGGAACTTATAAACCCAGGAACTGAGACAGCAGGATTCTTTGGATCTTTGAGAGATGTATCTTGGGACTCCAGCACAGCATGAAGTGAGCATCCCTCTACCCCATGCTCCCCACCATGATGCAACACCTTGCCACCACAATGAGGCTGCTGGATCATGTATTAAACCTCGATTCAAAGACAACTTTTCATCCTTTTTAAAGTCTATGATCTGAGGTATTCGTTGCAATAATAGAAATATGGGTGGTTGTGCAAGACTTCGAGAGAAGATGTGTCTGAATTTCAGAGGACCGGAGAGGAGATAATGTGGTCTACAAAGATGCTTGGAGCCAGGGTCTGAGAGGTCAAGTGCTGCAGAGGGTTTTAGGGTTTAAGTAGCAGCATGAGGCAGAGAGGAAGTTTAGGCACTGGTGGGACCCATGCCATACTATGTCCCTCCTACTGGTTTGACTCCCACTTCACCCTGCTTTCTTCAAGGAACATTTTGCCATCTGTACCACTGGTCACTCATTCCTCTTGGGTCTGCACTGGAGAGGGCAGCAGAGAGTAGCAGGGGAAGTTAATGAAAGACTGAATTTTAGATTAGAGCCATGAGGATAAGAAGATCTTCATGAGTGGCTGTGACATTGGTGGTACTGGTAGATTACATCACTGTTACCAGACCCAGTCACTCACAAAGTGAGGGGGGGGGTCACAAGTCTTTTGATTTGTACCTGACATACTTGTAATGGTAGAATCTTTCCTTCTGCTGTTGTCATTCTCTATTTTAGCTGGCAATGGTCCCATTGTGTGTATTTCCACCTTCCCCTAGCCTGTGCCATTGTAACTGCATACCTCAGAGAATGTTGACCCCTGAACTGTCTTTGGCCACCCTGATTCACAGCAAAACACTGCAGCCTAGACCTTCAGAACTTTTTCTCTGTGCCTTAATTATCTGGGACCCCGGTGGCCTTATGCTGTTTGACTCTAACTGATATTTCTGAGTTCTCTCCTCACTTTTAGAAAAGCATTCTTCACATAGACTTTTGGGAAGTCTGGGCATGGAGTTAGTGAACACTCGTGTCATAGTCTGGAAGTTTGGTGCTTTGTTAGTCTGGAAACTTTGTTATGTCACACCAATGGCTCGGTTCATTTTTTCCCCTGAGAAAAGTAAACCATCAACTAAATAATCAAATTAAGTGTAAATCTTTGCTACCGTTTTTCTGGAACTGGGACGTATAAGATGGGTGAATAGCTTGGAAGCATAGTCATGCATCTGCAGGAAGCAAACATGGTCATAGGTTGTCTGTGCTTTAGATATTCCATGACTCCCCCTTACTTCCCCCATTTTTAACTCTCCATTACGATGTGTCTAGCCCTGCAAAGACAGTCCTATGCACCTCTAGCTTTCCTCTGCTACCCAACAGCCATCACAGGGTAAGCTATTCTCCTGTTAAAGGACTTTGGAGGCTTGAATTTTCTTTCCCTGGTGTCCTTTCAGTCTCTCACTAGGCTCTGACGCCATCTTGAGTGTGTGTATATGACTCCATTCCATCATTCAGGACCTTATCCATTGCCACACTGAGAGTGGCTTCTAGAAATCACTTAGAGTGTCTTGTCTGCGGACTGGGTATTTATTATATCCACCACATTTATCACACCGTTCTGCTGCTTTCTGAGGCTTCATACTGTGGGTCCATGAACAAGTGCATGGCTGCTTTGTTGCCACGTTGGGCACCAGTGACTTGCAGGTTGGGGTAACAATAATTATGGAACACTTGGAAGTCAAATCCGGGACGGAGATCAGACATGCTTTTGGGTGCTAGAGCAAAGAATGCATTGGTACCTATAGTAAAAGCATCTTTTTCTAGGCGGTTGTGCAAATCCCCTTCAACGACTCAATTTCTAAGCTTTTATTGAAATATATTCCTGCTACTGAAAACCTGTCAGAACAATTTCACATTTCAAAGTGCTGAAAGAATGTCCCTAGGTTGAAACTTTCCGCCATTTGCCAGGAAGCCAACCTTTACTCCTGGATGTATTTCCCCGCAGCTGGCTTTTCTCTACCTGATAATAGAGGCTTATAATGGAAAAGCCACAAGAACCTTCAGCCTCCATGTGGCAAACACCACTGTTTAACATACAGCCAGCAGTGGGGACCTAAAGCCCTTGGAATGACTCTGGCAAGAGCTGGTGCAGCAGCTTTGATAAAGCACACCACCTTTCTCACTGAAGAGTTAAAAACTGGTGATAGAAAAGCCAGCTACATTTATTCTTTCTCTCCAAGTGGCTCTGAGCAGTCCTAATAATGTGTTTTCTGAGCTCTTAATGACACCAAAAAAGAGGGGCTTCTTGTTGCTGAAACTCTTCACAAGAGCACCCTGGTCAATAATCTTGAAGGATATGCTTTAAAAGCACCTGCCAGCTAGATGTGTGCCAAATCTACTAATTAGTCACAATTTCTACGCTGCTGTCAGGTTAAGAAATGGGACGAGGACTTTGGAGTAGACAGAATGGGTAATATACAAATATTTTGGGTGATACATAATCAGTTAATTGGTTTATTAAATTATAAAATCATTGTTTGCTCGGAAGAGCAATAAAACTAACTAAATGAAGAGTCACCCCTTTGAAGACTTAGTCCATTAATTATGCACTTGCCTCACTCGCAGCAGCCTTGTTAGACAAAGGGCTCTTTATCTTTATACGCCATGGCTACAATGTATTGTGCCACAAATGATGGCACCGACTTTGTGTCTACATAATTACAGAAATCTTATCCCTTTTGTGTTTGCACATCATTTTCAGTTTTTTGGAATAGTTAAACTCCATTTCACTTTTTAATAACATTTTAGAAATCATTGCGGTTCAGGTAAACAGAATTTGATTGCTTTGATGGATTGAAAATGGTTAGCTCAGCCTGAGTTTATTTGATTTGTTTCTTCAGGGATTACAAAGAATAGGATTTTATCTCCAGACTGACAAAAGAGACAAACTCTGCATTTTTGCCTATGCAGTCAGTGGCAGAGCTCCTAAACCGCACAGCTCCTTCATAGGGGAAATGTTTTAGGCTAGGACTGGATTTTGAGTTTTCATTCCATCAGATGAAGGATGAATGGGGGCGGCTTCACTCCTTTTTTTTTTTTTTTTAAGTAAGCTAGGTTATCTCACAGCACTGAATAGGCAGAATCCAGGGAGGTGATTTTAAGAAACAATGCCTATCTTCCTTAGCAATGGCCACTTTAGGGAAGGCTCATCTGCTAATTGAATAGATTTCAAAAGGCAAGTGCAGATTGCTTGATATGGCTGTCCCAGAGGCATAGCCCTGGGAGTTTCCTGGAAGCTCTCTCCAAGACCCAAGGAGAGTGCAGGTGTTTCTGACACAGGTGTTTCTTGTTCTTGCGTGCACAATGGACTAACAGCATGGCAGGAAGAAGCCAGGGACCAGTGGCTGTGCAGTGTAGAGAAGGGCTCAGATATATGACTTGTTTATAAGTACTTATGCAGTACTGCCCTGTTTTTTTGGGGGGTAAGGGTGGAGTCTCTTAGTTCTTTGTCCTTCAAGAAAATATCTTTCAATTTTGGCTGTTTCGAATTGAGTCATCGAACTCTATACTGATACTATTGTGAGCTTGTAGCAAGGTGTTTGGAAGAAAAGCAACAAGGGTTCCTTTGTCTTTTTCTCCCTTTCATCATCTCTGTTTACATTTGTGTCATCTGTCTGTCTATCTATCTATCTATCTATCTATCTATCTATCTATCTATCTATCTATCTATCATGTATTATCTATATATTATGTATGTATCTATCTATCATTTATCTACTATCTATCTATGTAGCTATGTATGTACGTATCTATCTATCTTTTTAACCTATTACATATTCTTAGTCTTCAGATGCAGACAACAAGTACTTTACACACATATTCTATATACATCTATCATTTGTATCGATCTGTATCTGTGTCTCTATTTATCTATCATCTACCTAAAATCTATCTATCTATCTATCTATCTATCTATCTATCTATCTATCTATGCATTATGTATGTATGTATCTATCATCTATCTATCTATATATCTATGTATTATGTATAATATATTATGTATGTATGAATATATCATCTATCTATCTATCTATGTATTATATATGTATGCATGCGTATATGTATGTATCTATCTATATGTATTATATATTATGTATGTATGAATATATCATCTATCTATCATCTATCTATTATATATTCTTAGTCTGCAGATGCAGACAACATATACTATATAAATATATTCTATATACATCTATCATCTGTCTATCTATCTGTCTATCTATCTATCTCTCATCAATCCATCATCTACCTAATTATTAGAGTCAGGGTTTCCCTATGTTGCTCAGGTCAGCCTTGTTGAACTGGATTCAAACCATTCTCTAGTTTTTATACCTGGTACTATATATATACATATATATATATGTATATATATATGCCCCAGCATGCTTTTATAAAAAAATAGGGATACAGAAAAAAAAAACCTGGAGTTGTGTGACCTTGAACCCATTTTGAAATTCACTTCTTTCAGTTTGCTAATGGGGTCCCTAGAAGGGTTTATATGGTTCATGCAAGCCCTGCATGGTATAGGATAGATGTCCACTGTGTGATTGCTGATGCTACTAAGTATCTACTGAGAGGATGGTGGTTGCCCTGGGATACCTACTTTCTGGTCAAAAGAGCTGTCTATAGATGGTGGACAAAGACTGAAACCATTCAAGCACCTTTTGTCCTAAGGTCTTTAATGAGCGATGGTATTCTAATACAACCCTATAGGGTTACAAGATCCTGTGTTACATCATGATGAATCCCTTTGATTGTGACTGAAACAGACCAATTTCATAGATTCCATGCTAGAAAAAAATCACAAGTGTTCAGCAAATAACCACACACAAATAACAACCAGGTCAAATCTCATTACAAGAAACCCTCTTATAAGGAGGAAAAAACCAACAACCCCAAATGTTCTTAATGGCACCAAAATATTTCCCCATATTCTTTTTTTCTGGTTAATTGATTTAAAAAGAAACTGATGCAATAAAAATAATAGTCTAGGCAACCCTTTGAAATCTTATCCAATGACATTTGGTTTTGATATAAACCTAATACTGGAGTCATGCAGAGTAAATTCATAATCAGAGAAGGAGATGTCAATCACAGAAGACTAGGGTAAAGAGGTGATTTTGTTTTGTTTTAATTTATATTTCTGTGTGTAGTATGCGTGTGTACGTGCTTGTGTGTGTGTGTACATGTATGTATGGGTGAGCATGCAGGTGTGCATACGTGATGAGGTCAAAGATTAACATCAAGAATCTAACTGATTTCCATCTTATTTTTTTTGAGAGAGGTTCTCTCATTGAAGCTGGAGCTCATTGACTGGCTGGCTGGTGGGCGATCCCTATGGGTCATCCTGTGTCTGACACTTTAGTCCTGGGGTCATGGGGGCCTGCCACTGTGTATGGCCTTTTATGTGCATGCTAGGAATCTGGAACTTAGATACTTAGGTTCCTGTAATGTTGTGTAACCTGCTGGGCTGTCTCTTAGCTCCTTGGGTGTTTTTTTGTTTTTTTGTTTTTTTTTTTATTTTTTTGTTTTTTGTTTTTGGAAATGGTGCATAAAGAAAGAGTAATAAGAGAAATCAAGATGTAAGAGGTGGGAGAAATGGCTCATCTGTTTAAAAGAGAATTTGCTATTCCTATAGTGAATCAGAGAGTGGTTCTCAGTGCCAATACCAGGCAGTTCACAACTCCCTGTAACTCTGGATCCAGGGGATTCAAAGCCCTCTTCTAGCCTCTTTGGGCATTAGCTTATACATGTACAAACATACATGCACACACATACATGTAAACTTAAAATATAAATTTAAAAGACATCTATCTAGCCTATATTTATCTACATCTGTCTATCCACCTGCTTTTCTATCTATCACCTATCTAGTCTTTGAGAGAGAGTCTTACTATACAACCCTCGCTATCCTGGAACTTCCTGTATAGACCAGAGTGGCTTTGAGCTCATAGAGATCTGTCTGCCTCTACCTGACCCCTCATCTCCCCACCTTCCCCATCGGTGCTGGGATGAAAGGTGTGTGCCACATGTCTCACAACAACAAAAAAATAGAATAAATATTTAAAAAATAAGTGCAGACAGAAGTCTGATGGGAAAAGAGAAAAGCCGGCAGAGGGGTTAAAGGGTCCCAGAACAGTGCTGGTTCTTATTTCTTACCCGAGAGATAACAACAGTATGTGAGGAAGAGCAAACAGTCCCCACTTCAGCAAGGATTTGCTTTAGCACTCAGAAAATGGACACGCATACGTATTTAGTTTTTCACCACTCCGTAACTTCCAGCAGGCCACGGTCCCCCTGAATCTCCTTGCTAAGATGATCTTGAGCACTGCTTGCAAGGACCTGAGACCATCCTGCAGATACTGGTACACGGTGCCCAGGTTTTCATGCACTGACCCTCCAATGTGCTTGGTCTCTGGGTATTCCCATGTAGTTGATGATCCCTCTTGGCTCACTGCCCCACCATCCAAAGCACTGCCTCTTCTAATCTCCTCTCTCCATGGAGATTTATAGGAAGATGAAGAAACAGCACTCAAGGTGCAGGCAGGACACTTTTAGGGGATGGGACAGTGAAAAGTTGGAACAGAAATGGAAAATGGTTATTGGATAGAGAGGGATGGACCACATTTAAGGGCAGTGGGGAAGACAGCAGCTCTTGTCAGTGTCCAGAAGCTGATCAGTTGACTTGGAATGTGCAACTCCAGGCTGTAGAGATGGAGCTGTCATCTTGGCTAAAAGTCAAGAACAAATCTATGGATAATGACCAGAGATGGGTCAGAGACCCAGAAAGCTTTGCAAGGTCAAGGCCAGGAAGGATCTATGCTGAGATGTCAGGTGATAGACATGAATATAGGCTACCAAGACCCTTGTCTAGGAAGGATGTGGAGTCCTTCCTATCTGGACAGTGGGGTCAGCAGACCACCTCCATATTCTGACAGCCAGGATCACCCCTTTCTCCTGGGAAACCTGCAATCAGTGTTTGAGGTAGGCAGATGGGGTCCAGCCTCTGCTACACATGGGCCAACTCTAAAAGGCAGTGTGCATTCCAGGGGTCAGAGGCATGTGATTTCTCCTTCTGATCAAGCCTCGGTTTCTTGTTTCCTTTTCCAGATGCTGATTTTTAACGAACATGGTGCAGTCTAAAATTGACTACAGCATATGCTTCTAGAAAACCCACTGTCTGTCTTAGAAAAAGGACTTTGGACATGATGCTCTGGGCCAAGTAAGAAAGATAAATGGAAAACAGGGACTTTTCTAGGCAGTAACAGAATTATGGGATATGCTGGGTAGCTGGACAGGTGGACTTTTGTAAATCAGGTCAGGGAATGGTGTGGGTAACCAGAGAGAGGTGGTCACTCCTTGCCCCTCCAGTCAGGCCCTATTTCTCAGGAGCTGTGCAAGAACATGGTGGATGGAGCCATCTCTCCAGCTCATAGGCAAGTCTCACTATTCAGTTTTCCTGTGTGTTAACCCTTCAGTTGGTAAGTTGGTTCTTCATACAAGTTCACGGGAGTGGTGTCCCCTGTGAGATGATTAGGAAGGACCTGGAGGCTCGGGGGTCTATTTCCAGTGTTTTGCTCATCCCTTTCCTTGCCAGATGAGACTTCCAGTGCTCCCTCAGGCAGAGACCCTGTGATGACATCCTGCCTACCATGCATGATCTGAGTGTACTAGTGTACTTCTCCTCTAACTCACGTGTAAATTCTTCTCTCTGATGTGATGGTATTTGGAGATGGAGTCTTTGAGAGACCATGAGGATTGAGCCCGTGTAAGTAGGATAAATGTCCTTATAAACAACACTGCAGATCAGGGAGCTGCCTGGAGCCACCAGGAGCCCCCACTCATGTATTCCTTATAATTCAGGAACAAAACTCCACATACCATATAACTCGTGAGCATTTATTTCTCACAGATCTGAGGCTACAAAGTCCAGGATTGGGCTAATGGGGGACTCTGGAAACTTTCTGCTCCCTGATTTCTGCTGCTTCACTTAAAAAAATGGTCATGATAGCTTCAATCTCAAGGCTGAAGAGGCAGAGTGATGCCTCCTTGTGGCTCTCCAATCAACCAGTCGAACTGGCCAATGAGAAACCTTGTCTCAAAAAACAAGGTGGTTGGCACTTTAGAATGATACTGATGTCATACCAGAACACACATATACTTGCTACACACATGTATCTACATGCACACATATGCACAACCCCCACCACTACCATGCAAGTGTCTGTGGCCTGACCCAGAGAGCCATGAAGCTTAGGGGTACAGGCTGCTACAGGAAACCCCTGCTTAGAGCCTGGAGAGCATAAACTTCATTTGATACCTTCAATATTATATCTATGACTGAATAATTTACTGCATTGAGGGTTTTTTTTTATATGAAGTGGTGGCTGACAGGCAAAATTCCAGCCCATTAACATATATGTAAAGTTATTTGACTTGGTACAATTCTTTGCTTGTCAAACATTTCCCTTTTCCAGTTGGCACGCAACGTAAAATCTTACATTAATTTTGTCAATCTGTTCTTACAGTCCACCCCACCAACTGTCCTGCAAGTGAAAACCAGGAACAATGACCAGCAGAACTCCAGGCTGCCTTTGTGTAGTGGTTTGAACAGGAATGGCTCCCAGAGGCTCATATATTTAAATGTTTGTTTGGTCATTAGGGAGTGGCACCACTTGACAGGGATTAGGAGTCATGGCCTTGTTAGAGTAGATGGGGCCTTTTTGGAAGACGTGTGTAATTGGGGTTTCAAGTGCTGAGGCAAGGCTCTGTCTCTCTCTTCCTGCTGCCTACAAATCTGGATATAGAAGTCTCAGCTCTTCAGCGCCATGTCTGCTTGTGTGCTGCCATGCTGCCTACCATGGTGATTTGGACTACATCTCTGAAACAGTAAACCAGCCCCAATGAAATGCTTTTCTTTATAAGGGCTGCCTTGGTCATGGTGTCTCTTCACAGCAATTGGACATTGACTAAGACACTTGTTTGGAGTTGGTAAAAAGTCCCAGAGCCTTCCACAAGGAGGACCCTAGTCTATCTCTGGGAAAAGGAAGATAATACATGTAAGCTCTGAGGAAAGAGAGTAACATTGCTTCAGAGATGAAGTTCTAGAATTTTCAGATTTTAGCACCCAAGGAAATCACTGCAGATGACTAATTCCTAAGGAGCCATGAAGTAAAAGGGAGGCCTGCCCAGAGAAATTATCTTTTATAAAACATCATGAGAAGCTGGCCATGCCAGAGAGGACAAGAACTGCTGCAGGGAAGACAGATGAAGAAGCCCTTTAAGTTGTATTAATTATGTAGATATTTGTGATTTCTAAGAATTAAATTCATTATATAGTATAAAGGATAGTTTTGGGTTTTAAGGACTATATCATATCTATCTATCTATTTATCTATCTATCTATCTATCTATCTATCTATCTATCTATCTATCTATCTACCTACCTACCTACCTAACTACCTATGCATCTATCTGTCTATCTATCTAGAGATAGGGTCTCACAATATCCCAGATAGCCTAGAATTTGCTATGTAGACCAGTTTGTCCTCAAACTCAGAGAGTTTCTCTCTTTGAAGTGCTAGGAATAATGGCATGTGCTACCGTGCCCGGTTAATTTAATTTTTACGTGCACATCTGTGTGTCTGTGTATGGAGATGTGCATGTGAGTTCAGGTGCCCTTAAAGGCCAGAAAAGAGAGTTGGATCTCCTGGAGCTGGAGTTACAGGCAGTTGTGAGCCATCTGATGTGGGTTCTTTGTAAGAAGACACTGTGTGTTTTTAACTACTAAGTTTTCCAATTAAGACTAGCTTTCATGCTGACTCTCAGTACAGCCACAGACAGGCAAAAGCAAAGGTGGCTTAAGGATAAGTTGATTATACAAGAGCCTTGGAGAAACACTGAGGGCTGGAAGAATTTTTAGCCGTGTCTCTCCACGGTGGCCTGTCTTATGCTGTGTTGGCTGTATGGTGGGGAATCTTCACTCTCCACCTTAAAGAGAGTCCCTGTTTGGCTAAGTCCCAGTCTTATCTCCTTTAGTCTGGTGCAATGTCCTTCTCTTTCCGATCATATGGGCCTGTGGTAAACTGGCTTTCTGAAGAGCCCTTGGCCAGAGTAAGGTTGAGCATCGAGCTGGGAAGCCATCCTATTAAAAGAGAGTCCATACAATCTTAATGCATACTTCTTACAGATGGCCACTGCTCCTGTGACGGACCCCTGCCATGGCTCTGGGGAGGATGGTTTGGGGTTGACAGGTCTCCCTCTCTCTCTCTCTCTCTCTCTCTCTCTCTCTCTCTCTCTCTCTCTCTCTCTCTCTCTGTCTGTCTCTCATTTATGTGCACACTTGCATTTTGCTCTGTGAATGCCTATACCTGTGCTCTCACATCTTGTAGAAGTCAGACGACAACCTCAGGTAATATTCCTTGTGCCCCATCTTGTTTGAGACGGCTTCTCGCGGTTCACTGACCCTTTGAGGAACCCTCCTCATCTCACCATGTCTTCCTCCTCACAGCAGAAATGCTAGGATTACAGATGTGTACAAACACATCTGGTCTTCTTTATTGGCCAGACTAGTTTGGAGATCTTTTTTTTCCTCATGAGCCATCTCCCTAGTGTGAGTCTCTAGTTTTTAAATTGACAGATGGTAAATTTGTTGATGCCTCTGTGGTTGTTTCCAAACTGGAATCCTCGGCTATCATTCTCACCATTCTTAGAATATATCATGGAACATTCTCTCTCTTTTTCTGTGCTCCAGGCAGAATAAAAAATAATTCTCCTGAGTGATAAACTCTCATTAATCCCTGGAACAGACAGAATGGTGATAATGAAAACAGTAGGACCACTTATTGCCCACCTACTAAATGCCAGTCTTTGTGAGAAATATCTATCTGTCATTTTATTTCATCAATACTCTTAGGACAGAACCATTCATACCTCCACTGACAAAGGAGTAGACTGGGCTCCAGAGAAGTTATAGCTTCTGGAGATCTCCACAGACATACACAGAAGTGCTTGCAGGTGCTATAACCCCCAAAGCCATGCTACCTTCAACCGCCAGGCTGAGCCATCAACTCCGGACCATGCAGAGGCTGTTAGGTCAGTGATAACCCATCCAACTCATTACTGTCTACATGCTCCCAAGGTAGAGGAGCAGAAAATTCTCTAGACTCAGGAGATCTGTACTGGAAAGAATGTGTGTCATTAACTTTACAGATATTACTTATATGTTTATTCTATGATACCAATTAGATATGGCAATTAGATATTTATTGGCTATTTATTATTAATTAGTTATTCATTAAATATTCATTGTGACTGTGTCAATTTAAACTTTCACCAGTGAGGTGGGCCTGGCTGTGTAAATCTGTCAGCCCAGCTACAAAGGAGGCAAAGGCAGCAGCATCCTATGTTAAGGCCTGCCTGGGCTACCAAATGAATTCAAGGCCATCCTGAACAACTTAGTCAGACCATCTCAAAGTAAAAGAATTATAAGAGGGCTTGGGATGTATCCCAGTGATAGAGTGTTTGTCTAGGGAGATCCTAGGTTCCATTTCCAGCACACTGAACTCAAACAACTATAGTCATTCCTTTCACCAGACAGGTAGAGGTTCTTTATTTTCTTCACACCCTTGTCTTCATCTGGGTCAGGTATCACTACTTTTAAAAATAACAA
The DNA here is from genome assembly GCF_021556685.1 of Rattus norvegicus. NCBI lineage: Eukaryota > Metazoa > Chordata > Mammalia > Rodentia > Muridae > Rattus > Rattus norvegicus. The sequence continues at coordinate 272,920,860 of NC_141534.1, read as the reverse complement.
TATGGGGCTGGAGAGATGGCTCAGTGGTTAAGAACACTGACTGCTCTTCCAGAGGTCCAGAGTTCAAATCTCACCTACCAGATGGTGGCGCACAACCATCTGTAATGAGATCTGATGCCCTCTTGTAATGTGTCTGAAGACAGCTACAGTGTATTTATATATAATAGATAAATCTTTAAAAATATCAATATGATGGAAATTGATTGTTATCTCATTGAGGCTTTGATCTTCATTTTCTTTACTAATAAACTGTTCAATATACTGGCCAGGTGACTTTCCTTTTCTGGTAATGGTATATCCCTGTGTTTTTTTTTATTTGTTATATCTTTCCTTTAAAAAAAGATTAATTTTCTTTTTATTATGTGTATGCATGTGCTTCTGTGTGCATCGTCATGTGTGTGTACCTGCAGAGGCTAGAAAGGCTGTCAGATCTCCTGCAGCTGGAGTTGAAGCCACTATGACCTGATCTGGGCCCTGAGAACAGAACTCAGATCTGCAAGAGCAGCAGCAAATGCTGGTAACTGCTGGGCCATCTTAGTAGTCTCTGTTTGTTTGGGTTTTGTCGTTTGTTTGATTGATCGGTTTTGTTGAGGAAGGATAGAATGCTGCTCTATTGTTCAAGCTGGCCTCACATTCACGGGCTGAAGTAATCCTCCTGTCCCAGCTTCCCATGTAGCTGTGCCATTGCATGCAGTGTTTTCCCTTGTGGTATCGCCTTTTCTTTCTTTCTCCCCTCCTTTCCTTCCCATTTTTCCTTGATGTTGATAATTGAACCCAGGGTCCCGGGCACACTAGGCTAGTCCTCTAACGCTGACTCCATTCCATAAGAATCCTCAGACTGAACACTGAGGTTCCATTAGCTCTGTGTACTACAATATTTTCTGCTAGTCTCTTCTGATCTTGTTTAAGGCAACTTTTATAATCATAATTACATACCTAATCCCTTGTTCCAGCATCTCATTTACAAAATAGTTCACATTGTCTTCTGACTTTTAAGTTTTAGCTCCACATTGAGGCCTATAGTATATCTAAAACATATTCTTTTCTCCAGAGCTGCAGGAATGACTGAGGTTTCTTTTTGCACAGAAGAACAACATATTCTTGCACTCCCGTGTGGTACACCTTCATCCTTCCACACAGATATGTAATGCTTCTCTCTGCTGTCCAGTTATCATGTTTAAACATGGTCATTTCTGATGTTATTTCTGTCTGCATTACTAATTTAGTTAATGTGTCTTATAAAATCAAGTGTTAAAAGTCAAAAGGTTTTTGTTAGTCTAGATCCTATAGATCTTAGCCATAATCTGTCAGTAAACTACTAAGCAATGAACTTGTTGCCTGATGAATTAAATTTTCTGGTCTTCCTATGTTGAAGGTTCAGGTAATTGGCTAGGAAACAGAACATCTGTTCTATTGTTCAAAATTGAGTGGTTTAGTGCTATGATTGCAGAAGTGTCAGCCATTTCTGCTTAGAATGTGCCTTCTAGGTGCATTTTACAAAATCGGCCACCAGAGGGCAGAACATGCATGAGCATCCTGGGTGAAGGAAGACACAGGAATCCATGTTAGCTAGCAGTAACTTTTTTTGGAGAGGTTTCTTAGCCATTAAGGATGGTGGCAGTTGCTGGTTATTTCAGTTGAAGTCCCCTTGTATCCTGAGAGAGAAGCTCGCTTTGTAATTGTGATCAAACTTTTGACTTTTGTTATAAGAAAATGCTGTTTAATGAGGGGGAGGCAGAGAGGTAGGGAGGGAGAGAGAAGAAGGGAGGTAGAAAGAGGGAGGGAGAAAGAGGAAGGGAGAGAAAGAAAGGGAGGGGAGAGGGAGGTGGCAGGAGAGAGGGGGAGGGAGAGAGGGGGAGGGAGAGAGGGGGAGGGAGAGAGGGAGGAGAGAGAGAGGAGAGAGGAGAGAGGGAGGGAAAGGGAGGGAGAGAGGGAAAGGGAGAGGGATAGAGGGAGGAGAGGGAGAGGGAGAGAGGGAGAGAGGGAGGAGAGAGAGAGAGAGTACTAAGGAGGCGTTCTCTTTCTGACTACACTATGTTCATGTTCCTGATCAGAGGAAGTGGATGGGTGCAAGGATTGTGGTCTGGGAAACTGGTCTACCATTCCTTATACGGTTACATACTGTTACATACCATGGTACCATGTTGTTTTCCAGTACTGCCTTTTTCCCCCACAAGTAGAAAAAAAAATCACATCTTAGGAAATGAGCTACCGTATAAATTTTCTCTTGGGATTATTGCAGACGAACCTGGACTGGACCTACACACAATGAGTGCTCTCTGCCAAGGGGCTCTTTAAAGCTCTTCATTGTTTGAGGTTCCATAGGTGCCACTGTCCTGCTTTTCACATGAATTTAACTTCATTTGAAGGAGGTGCCTTCGTATTGGAAAGAAGTCATTCAGATCGGGTTTGTTTTTTTTTTTTTAAATCCTTATGGTTGAAACATGTTAAGAAAGACTGTTTTAGTTTGAATCTGTAGTAGTTGTGATGAATAAAGTTATTGGACTTTGTTCATAACAGCTTTTTAGGGGCCTTCCCTGTTTCCCTTGGAAATCTCCTGTAGTTGTCTTGTGGCAAGGTTAACACCTCCCCTGGAGAACATAAACCAAGCGGCATCAGCTGCACCCATCCTTCGGCCGCACCAACCTTGTGCTGTCTTAAATAGTTTGTGTCCCTGCCGAGCCGTAAGGCCACTGAGAACAAGAACCTTATGCTAGTCTACTTCTCTGTGCTGAGAAACAGCACTGAACTCAGCCAACATGAAATCTAGTTCAGGGCCTTTCAGGTTTCCCACATCACCTCTGGGGGGCGCAACTGAGCTTTCACTTCACCGTCTTGATGGGAAGCACTCCAGCCACATGGCGCCTCTACATGCCGAGAGACTCCTGCGTGCGTGTTCTTCAGAGCTCTGTGGTATCCAAAAACTGATTTACACAAGCTTAAATCCAAGCCTTCTGACACTTCAAAAAGTTGAATTTTTCTCATCCAACATGATAAATGGCTTTCGTGTGCCTAGGCCCTTAAGGTTTATGTCCTGGGAGGGCAAGAAAGGGTAATGAAAAGAACATGGCTTCTTGGGTTAGTCAGTAGATGTTTACATATTGGTTGCACGCATGCATGAATGGTTTGTGGGGGTAAGATATGAGACGCGCTGAAAACAGCGCACGTGTTGAGTGCTTTGCTAAGTGCTTGCTTTAAAGCTTTGCCTTTGTTTTAGTGTTTACTCTTAAGAACTCTGGGGTAGATAGCTATCCTTGTTGGCCCCGTTTTACAGCTAAGAAACTTAGACTAGTAAATCTCTGAACCTACAGAATTAGTAAATTTCTGATTCTTCATTGTAACCTGGAATTTTGACTCCAAAGCCCATAGCTTTTACCCGCTGTGCTGAGTCGTGAGCGTATAGAGCTTTAGGTAAAGAACAGGTAGGTGGTAGTGCCAGAGAGCCTTGGAGAGCCTTCTCTTAAAATTATACACAACATGTACGTGTCTGAGTTCGTGTGCGTTTTTGTGTTCGAGTGCACATGTGTGTGCTACCATATCCCATCACTGACGGCCATATCTGCATGTTTTTCCCACTGCGTTCAGGGAATTGAACTCAGTTCCTCCTGCTTGCAAGATGAGCACCTTACTGACTGAGCTACCACCACCACCCAACCTTAAAATTATGCTCTGATGGGATAATGTAGAACTGAAAAGGATTGACAAACAATTGTTCAAAGTCCCAGGTTTTCTGATCTTTCTCTAGTGAAGAGAAGTCAGCACTGAATGAAGACAGAACTCCAAGCTTCTAAGATCTTGGACTTCTGGGAGTGGCAGGGGGATTTCAAGGCAAACTTGGCTTTCAAGGAGAGACTGTTCTGTCACCACAAGGACTGTCCTCTCATCCTCTCCCAGCAGCATTAGGCTCGCCTTGAAGATCTCTTGTTGGGAACAGCTTCAAGCAGAGGAGGCAGCTCTGGAGGATGGGTCCGTAGCCAGAATTTGCCCGTCCTAAATCTGGCCCAAGCGATAGAAGGCATCTTTGGCCCGGAGAAGTGTAAGACAAAGAAAACCCTAATTGCTACAGCTAGGTAATTAGAAGATCCAACCTATAAATCAGAGTGCGGCAACCCCTTTAATTATGTGGACAATTAAGTTGGTGAGTAACACAGTCTCTCCCCCGGCTGAGCATATTTAACAGCTGGGAATGGCAACAAGTCTCAAGCTGATTTATCATGATTTTGTTTGGTCAGATGATTTTTCTGCATTTTAATGTGTTTTGTGGTTACATATTTGCTGTGAACAAACAATGCTTTTCCCAGGTAGTTCAGCACGAAGAAGGCTGGCTGCACGACTTGTTTACTATTCCTACAGGCCTCTCCAAAATCAAACAACATTATGTACTTATTTTTAAGTAGCTGCACTAAAATCTTAAACAGTCTCCTTAGATTCCTTCCTTCCCCACCCCCCAGTGTGTACACACAACAAAATATTTGAAAAAAAGCTATCTTTTTCATGAGTCTCATTTTGAGACTAGGATGTAAAGTTTTGGTAAGGAACTTTAACAACGGCACAATCAAAAACACCTGCTATTAATTCTTAGTGTGGGGTGAAACTCCAAGAAGCTTAGGGTCATACACAGGTAAGTGTTAAAGTGCTATGTGGATATGGTCTTACGTTAGGCGCACCACTGAAGGTTAGAACTGTATTCACAGGGGCTGGAGAGATGGCTCCGGGGGTAAGTCTGCTTGCCGCACAAGCATGAGGACCTGAGTTCAAATCCAGAGGACCCAGGCCGAAAGCTGATTGAGACCATGTTCACACCTGTGATCCCAGTGTACGGAGCTGAGACAAGAGAATGGATGGGGATTATTGGCTGCCAGCCTGGCTCAGGTTCAATGAGAGACACTATCTCTAAAGGATAAGGCAGAGAATGATAGAGCAAGACCCCAGACATTGTTCTCTGTCTTCTGTGTACATACATGGGCATGTGCACATGCACATACATGTATAGTAAATAATGTTTATTTATAATAATATAACAAAAGTGTTAGTCATGCTCCCTAAAAGTCTGTTAGGACTCGGTGGGGCTGTAGAAAGACACCAGGCTATTTTGTATGCTATGGGTGAGGATTACTGATACTGTATAAGAGGTTCATAGCCTAGGATCTGGAATACAGGCCACACTATGTGCTATTGTAATTATAACCAGAAACAGCTCTGGCTTTCCTGCTCACAGGATCCAAAGGAAGCGCAAGTCGGATTGTAGAATGCTGGGCTCCTCTGCGGTCCCACAGTGACCTTTCTCACAAGGTCAGCAGAAGGAATATGTCATTGGCCAACTTATTTCTTTTAAAAAAGATCTTTTTTATTTTTAATTATGCGTATGAGTAGGGATGAACATGGGAGTACAGGTACCAGTGGAGACCAGAGGTGCCAGATTCCCTGGGGGCTGGGGAGATGAGTTAGTGGTTGGGAGCACTTGCTGCTCTTGCAGAGGAACAGTTTGGGTCCCAACACCCATGTCAGGCAGCGCACATCTGCCTGTATCTTTTATCAATGCCTTCTTTATTTATCTCTTCCTCTAACATGTCCTGTGTCCCTTTTCTCCTCAACCCCAGTTCCTTGCTGACTCTACTCTCCCACTCTGCCCTGTATCCCCTCAACCAGCTTCTCAGTTGCTCTTGCTTTCTTTGCCTCAGAATGGCCTGGCATTTCACCTTCTTGATTGGCATCACCCCAGCCTTGTGGAGCAAAAGCAAGGCTAGCGGCCAAGGGCCAGGGAATTTTCCCCTTTAGGAAGAGAAGAGGCAGGTTGCATTCCTCCTGCTCTAGGTTAATTGTCTGAGTGGTACTACCCTGATATACATTTGACGGCTACAGGTTTTATTTATTTGTTTTCAATCCACTTCGGGTATTGGAGTGTGGGCCTTGTAGAAGAAAATGGTGGAGAAGTATGAGAATAGAGAAGGCTGTGGGAGAAGGGGAGAGAGGCCAGGCAGGAGGATCATGGACGGTTCCAAAGTGGTTCCGAGGGGAGGGGAGAGTATGAAGTCTCGTAGCAGCGTGGATGGTATTAAGCATGAGCAGTAGGCACACGCTGGACCATTGCTCACTGTTCCTCCCTGTTCTGAGCATGTTTACACGTTCCTATCTATTCTCAAAGCTGTCACAGGAGGTAGCACTTCAGTACCTCCATATCGAAGATGAGTCAAGTAAGGTCTAAGGGACTTAGTCAAGGCTGGCAATAGGGGGCTGGAGGATGCGTTTGCTTAGGGCTCCAAGGACCTTGTCCACATTGTGGTGTCATCTTCTAGGAGACAGGCCTTTCAGAAGTAAATCAAGAGAACTCTTGGCTACATAGCTGTCCCTAGAACTGAGACCTAGGTATAGTATGGTTTGTGCTAAACAAAGGTCTGGAGATGGAAAGGAAAGGGTTCCCAATGTTACAATACTAGAAGAGAAAGCAGGGACCTTTCTGCAGTCATTGGGGAAATGCAGAATTCCCCACAACAGACCCTGTGTGACTTGGACTAATACTAGGTATCTGTGTAAGTGAAAGAACCATCCATATTGAAAGGCACAAAGCAAGGGAGATTAATGGTGGCGTGGGGCAAATAGAGATTGCTTTTCATTCCCTTTAAAATGCATTTGGCAACATACAATATGTATATTTAGAATAAACCCTCAAAGAATTAGAGCAGTATCCAGGGCTGGGGGGAAAGTTTAGCTGTTAAAGTGCCTGTGACATAGGCATGAGGGACTGGGGTTGATGTCACCCATGTAAAAACCTGGGTGTGGTGGCACGCACTTGTGATCCCAGAGATGGGGAACTGGTGACTGGAGGATCCCTGGACGACTTTCCTGAGCCAGCCTAGCTAAACTGGTGAGAGACCCCCATCTCAAAGACCAAGATGGGTAGGGTAGTTCCTGGGAACAGAACAAATAGTTTATTTCTAGTCCCCCTATTCAGGTCCACCCCGAGAAGAATTACACCAATGTTACAAAACCAAAGGGTTCCAGGTAGAAGCACCAGGAACATTGTGCCCTAGGAGCCAGATATCACAACGGGACATCTTTTGGAAAGAGCAGTAATGTCTAGCTACCTTCATTCTCCTGTTATTTGATGACCGTGTGTAAAGGAACTGAAGACTTGACTGAAGTTCTTATAGCCTGTTCCTTTAAAAACGCTCCTGAGACCCAGAAACACTAACCCCAAGCCAGCGGCAGCCTCAGGGGATCTTGCCAACCACTGCGGACATCAGAACCCCCACCGTGCTTCTTGGTGGCACTTGAAACCACCGCGGAACCACTGCCGTAAGCACTGTAGAGGATCCTTTTGGGAAACTTTCTACAGCCTCTCTTGTACCCGGTGCTGGCTTTGGATTAGCATCCAAAATGCAGGTTGCTTCCTTCTGCCTGGCTCTGGCTGGGAATCGTTGAGGGCTGTCTGTCCTGTTTAACGCTGGGAATTTCACAGGCAGTAAGCAGCATCTGGGCATCACTACGTCCTTTGATGTTTAGCACAATTTACAACGAAAGCTTTGGGAGACATTTAAAACCGTGCAAGGTCCTAAATCATTAAAGGAATGCAGTGCTGGACTTAAAAAATGATAATTGAATGCATTCAACAATAAAGCTGCCAAATTTTAGTAGCCAGTTTGCTAGAGGCTCTTTGGAAGAAACTGAGCTAAACTGGAGAAATGAAGAAGGAAAAAAAAATCGTTAGAAAAAATAAAATGACCAACCTTGTCAGATAAGAAATTGTTGTTCTACAAACCAAAACACACTGAATGGGGGAGAATGTGAAAATGGATTAACTGACAGGTTTAAACACATGAAGTGACCAGAATGTCGTCATCCTGGGCAGTACTAATGTTTGACCAGCCAGGGCTCCTTCTCTGCCCCTTTAACAACGTTGCGACCACACCGCTAATAGCCCTATCTTCGTAGGATTAATAGCCTAATGTAAATTTTTTTTAATTTTTAGAATTATGTGTATAGATCTGGAGAGATGGCTCAGTAGTTGAGTAGTAGTTGTTCTTTGAGAAGATCTGATGACCTCTTTTAGTCTCTATAGGCACTGTGGTGGTGTGTGGAAACACGGCCATACATGTAGGCAAGACATGCATCCACATAAAACAACAACAACAAAACAACAATTTCCTTGTGTGTGTGTGTGTGTGTGTGTGTGTGTGTGTGTGTCTACATGAGGGTTATGTGCATGAATACAGGTACCTGTTGAGGTCAAAAGAGGTCCTGGGATCCTCTGGAGCTAGAGTTACAGGTTGTTACAAGCTGCCTGATTTGAGAGCCAGAAACCAAACTTGGATTCTATGTGACAGACGCACTTTCTCTTTAACCACTGAGCCCTACAAAAAATATTTTTAAAGGTACTTTGAAAATTTTCCAAAATATCAAACAATAAGCAAAGGGGGGGGGGATGGAAAAACCACCTGTTTTTCTTTCTTCTCTTACAGTATTTTAGAAAAACCCACACACACTTAAAAATGATAAAAACCAGGACATTTTTGTCTTCTTACATTGCTGGGGAACACAAACATTTTAAAAACAGCAATTCTTCAATAGCATACCACACCCAAACCAGTGCACTCTGATTCCTTAATATCGAATATCAAGTGACTTTTAACATTTCTACTCTTCTCATAAATGTGTTGGATTTGTTTTTTAAAGCCTCTTCTTTCATTCATTTGGGTTTAGTTTTGGTCTGAACAGTTATTTTCCAGTAAGAGCACACATTGTTCATTAAAAATCTTCTTTTCGGGCTGGAGAGATGGCTCAGCGGTTAAGAGCACCCGACTGCTCTTCCAGAGGTCATGAGTTCAATTCCCAGCAACCACATGGTGGCTCACAACCATCTGTAAAGAGATCCGATGCCCTCTTCTGGTGTATCTGAAGACAGCTATAGTGTACTTATATATAATAAATAAATAAATCTTTAAAAAAAATCTTTTCTGTTTAGATTCCCACTCTCTTTCTTTTAAAATTTCTTTTCCACTTTGTGTGTGTGTGTGTGTGTGTGAATATATATGGTTGTGTGTATCTGTGTGTATGCATTCATGTGCATAAACATGTGTGTGTGTGTGTGTAAATAGATATGGTTGGGTGTGCGTATGCATTCATGGGTGTGTGTGTGTGCATGCGTGTGCGTGTGCATGCGTGTGTGTGTGTGTGTGTGTGTGTGTGCGCTATCTCCTTCGATTGTTCAATATATATAATACTGAAGCATTATCTCTCATTTGACACAGAGCTTCCTGATCTGTTAGCCAGATTGCCCTAGGGGTCTCCTGACTCTGCCTCCCCAGCTTTCCAATTATAGGCAGGCCACCATTCCCACCGAGGGATCCTATGGGTACCGAGAATCATAACTCTGGTTAGTTCTGTGCTTGTACAGGCAAGTACTGTACCTACTAAGCCATCTCTCCAGCCATCTTTCTTTTAGTTTATCCTATTTGGCACTTTTAAAATTTAAATATGCTTTATGTATTTCCACTCAATGAAGTTATTCGCCCGATGCTCAAATTAGTGGAGGTTGGCCAGGGGAAGTTTTCACGCTGAGTCTTCAATCCTTTGACAGGTCCTGACTACCTTTGCTCAAGACTTTACTTCTGATGCCTAAGTTGATCCAGGTTCGTTTCTCTGTATCCTGCCGTCTCCTGTTACTTGGAGAGGCCCTGTTTTAGTGTTTGAAGACCACAGTATTTTCAAGGTGCCCTCTCTCACCAGTTGGCCATTAGTACCCCCTGTAAAGGGGAAATTTTAAAGATAAAACATGAGTTTATTCTAACCCTTCCAATGCAAAATCAGGGTGACAGGGCTTTATGTAAGGTTCCCGCCTTCCATTCCTGTGTCTGTTTCCCTTGGCACGAATCCTGCATCATCTGTGCTTAAGTCACTGCCTCTGCCCCATTTGTGCTGCACAACTCTTGTCACTGAGTGTATTCCCCAGGAAAAGCTCAGAGGAAAAAAAAAACTCTTCTGAGTTCCTTTATCTTCATAATAACCCCGTGTATTTGTACTTTAGTATTAATGTGTCTGGATATGAAACATAAAATCACATTGCCTCTTTGATTATCTTGAAGGTATCATTTCATTTTATTGGGACACAAGGCACAACTACCCAACCATTTATTGACAATCTTACAGTTTTTCCATGTGACTTCATCTTCTTTATTTGGAGCAGAGATTTTTTTTCTCTTAAAGTCCAGTAATTTTTAAAGGGGTGTCTAAGGCTTAAATAGGCTTTTTTAAAAAAATAGTTACTCATTTTTTATTTACATGTGCTATTTGTTTATTTATTTCATGTATATGAGTACACTGTCACAGTCTTCAGACACACCAGAAGAGGGCATCAGATCCCATTACAGATGGTTGTGAGCCATCATGTGGTTGCTGGGAATTGAACTCAGGACCTCTGGAATTGCAGTCAGTGCTCTTAACCACTGAGCCATCTCTCCAGTGCAAGTCCAGTAATTTTTAGGGTTCCACATCAGCATTGTTTTCCTTGCTCTCTCTTTCCCTACTCCTTCCTCCCTCATTGTCTCCCCCTCCAGGGCAATGCTGGAGAGCAGTTTTTCTTAACCCTCCTAATGCTGTGATCCTCTGACAGAGTTCAGTATTTGATCTCCTCTGCTGCTTCTTAGGGTTTTCTTGAGAATAGAAGCCCCTGTTACACATGCCACTTTTTCTTCTTATATCCTAGATCTATCATTAAAAGACTTTCTTGCCTTTATTTCATTTTAACCTTTTGCCCCTGTCTTAGAAGAGAGTAACTATAGTTGTGCACTACGCACTTTGCACTGCACACTACACACTATTTACAATGCACTGCACACCAAGTTTACTCTCTTACGCACCTTTTCCAGCTTGGTCTTCATTTATAAAGTGGTTAATTATTTTACTTCCAATTTTCCTTGACTTCTACAACCTCACTTCTGAATTTGATATTTTCGCAATTTTCTGTCACTTTCTGTACTTCCTCTGGTTCACTGTGAAATGCAGTTGAATTTTTCACCAGATTTTGTGGGTATATTTTACCTCTGACTGGCTTTGTCTTTTAGAGGTGCACATTGTGTGGGACCTCCACTGTAAGCCTCTTTTCTTGGTCATTATTGTGTCTTGTTAGTTTTCTTTTACTTGCTAGTGGGGTAGGAGCAGCCAAATGGTCTTGGCCTTGTTTCTTGGCTCTAGAGTTCCTTCTTCTTCCTAGTCTCGTTCTCTTTTACCTCTTCCAACTCTTCATTCTCTTCCTCCTCTCTCTTCCCCATCTATTTCCCCTACCATTTAGGAACACAGCTGCATGCCACACAGTGACTTCCTGAGGCTTAACTCTACTCAGTTGTCTAGCCACTTCACACTGCCCAGCTGCCCAGCCACTTCACACTGCCCAGCTGCCCAGCCACTTCACACTGCACAGCTGCCCAGCCACTTCACACTGCACAGCTGCCCTGCCACTTCACACTGCACAGCTGCCCAGCCACTTCACACTGCACAGCTGCCCAGCCACTTCACACTGCACAGCTGCTCAGCCACTTCACACTGCACAGCTGCCCTGCCACTTCACACTGCACAGCTGCTCAGCCACTTCACACTGCACAGCTGCCCTGCCACTTCACACTGCACAGCTGCCCTGCCACTTCACACTGCACAGCTGCCCTGCCACTTCATACTGCACAGCTGCCCTGCCACTTCACACTGCACAGCTGCCCTGCCACTTCACACTGCACAGCTGCCCTGCCACTTCACACTGCACAGATGCCCTGCCACTTCACACTGCACAGATGCCCAGCCACTTCACACTGCATGGCTGCCTAGCCACAGTTTCGTACAGGTATTTCCTCTGCCAGTTCTGGATTCTAGTTCCAATGTTTCTCTCTGGTGAGCTTCTTTCTCGCCAAAAGCAAGGATGGAAACCTTGCTTTTATTTAGGGAGTTTAATTGTTCACTGAAGACCCTTCAGATTTCACTCACAAACCCTTGCATGTTCCTGAGAACTAGAATGGGCAGGGTCACACACCATGTCTACTTACCCCAGATTATCTTGTTCTGAAGTATACCTGATGTACCATAGCTTTCTCCTATTCAGAGACCTGATAGAAGTGGTGACTTTGAAAGGTGTGATTTGCTTAGCATCAATGGATATACTAGCCACTTAGCTCCTCTAGTACATCCTATAGGTTTATATTTGGTACCTCAGTGAAGAAAAAAAATCAACAATGAGTCAGATGGGAAAGAAATGTGTAGAACACAATTCTTGCAAAGAAGGAACATGCGTGGGATACAGGTGTACTTTTGAACCAGATGGTCAGAAAAGGTGTCTGAGGTGACACTGAGGTGCACAAGAGTCGGGTTATACAGCTATACAATAGCTCCAGAGAGAGGACAGCAAGCACGGGGCCCATGGCATGAGCCTGCTGGGATGGTGTGGGTCAGAGTGATTAAGGGAGCCTAGGGCTGGATGGTGAGGGGTAGGAATAGAAACTGAGGTAGGAACTAAATGCTATGGTAAGGCTTAAGAAACTGGTATCAGGCCTCACAGATCAGAGCAGGAAACTGAATTTTCGTCAGGGTAAGCTGGGAGGTGAGAATTGAGTCTACTCTCTGTGCACACACAGAAGAGGCAAGGTACCCAGACAGAAGCTTAGAGCCACTGCCACATGTCAGGGAGGGTGGTGCTGGCTGGATCCTGGGAGGCTGTTTGGGGCTCAAGGGCCTGTAGGCTGTTTGTTCTAGAGTCAAATCTGCCTGATTCTCCCTGGGAGTTTTAACAGTGTGCTACTTTTATGATAATTACCTGCTGCCGGTTTATAGGCATCCCGTGTTTGATGTAACAATTTATGAACCGACGACATCATTTCACGGCTTTCATCTTAAGGTTTTGAAGACAACGACAGTTTCTACTCTGAAGAAGCCAATTAATTAACTTGATTCTGCCCTTTCATCAAGGTGTGTGTCACTATGTCCATTTCAGAGCTGGTTATACTGAGGCTTGGAGCTCTCACTTCCAGTCGCTTCCCCCATCCCGACCCTACCCCCACCTCTGTATGTTACAAACAGATTATTTATTTCAGAGTAGCTTTGGACTTTGCCACTTAAATGTAGATGGAAATGTAGATGGAATACTTGTGAAACAACTTTACCATTTGTGTGTTTATCCATTCACACATGGACCCATGCTACAGCATGTGTGGGGGTTCAGAGTCCAACCTCAGAAATCATCCTAGTTTTATACCTTATTTGAGTTACAACTTCTTGGTTTTATTCACTGTTTATGCCAGGATAGGTGGCTCCTAAGCTTGTGCAGATTCCCCTGTCTCTGCCTCCCATCTCTTTGTAGGTACACTGGGATTACAGGTGTGTACGACTCTGTTCAGACTTGTGTGAGTTCTTGGGATTCAAATTCAGGTCCTCATGCTTGCATGTGATAAGAGCTTTACCCAATGAACCACTTCCCACAGCCCCAGATAAGATTTCTACATAGAAAGTCAAGTTTGCTTTCCAGCTAAACTCAGAAATGAAGATTCTAGAAGCCCTCAACAGTGGGGATATTTCATACTCATTCATATGAGCTGATTTCAGCTCTGCGCTTGGAGAGAAAAGGCATGGGAGAGGAGGCAGGAGGTTTTCCCATGGAAAGCCAGTTTTGCAGATGTTTGCCTAGCACAGCAATGCTGAGTGCTTCCCACTTGTGGTTATCTGCCATGGTGTCCTCCGTGGGGTTAGGGATGTGTATCAAGCTTCTTAATTCTCTTACCAAGAGTTTTGGGTTCCTAATGTCAGCCGCTATATCATCTGCTATGCAAGACGTAGCAGTTTATTTCTTTGCTGGAATAAGGCCTACTGAGCTGTGGTCTGAGAGGCCAGTGCTTCCTGCAGAGGCAAAGGCAAGTCTAGGCCTCATGGGTAACTTGAGGCATTCTCAAGAGTACTACGACTGTATATTGCATGCCCTTCTTGTTTCTACTTTTTGATATGGGGTCTTAGGTTAAGGGTCAGGAATTCCCAAGTGATTCTTAGAAGTGTATGCTCCCAAGGTGTATATATTTAAGACCAGTATCTAGTTTACCTTGACTATTGTCTTATAAAGTCAGTAGCCTATATGCCTGCATGAGGTATACCTCCAGGGTCTTAGGAAGGCAAGAGAGTTAAAAACTCTTTGGACACTGGGCAGGCTTTAAAACCTGTTTTTTTTTTTTTTCTGCCGCTTTTCACCGTTTCCTGCTTTCTTGGGGAGGAGGGATGCAAACAGTGCCAGGCACGGGCTGGTGTGCATTCTCTATTGGTCTCGGTTTCAGCAACAGGCCAGCTGGCCGGTGAAGGGGAATGAAGTGTATACTGCTTAGGTTGCTTTGCTTTTCCAGTGCAACCCAACCTCAGAGGAGTAGCATCTGCAGTCCTGGCTGTCGTGGGCTTTCAGCCCCTTGGATAACAAGATAAAGGGCAAAAGCTGAATTTTCTTGTGCCAAGAAGATCAAACCCAGGCTGCAGAGAGTGGCTAATGGTACCCATTAACCTCTGTCAGTGCTAGAGTCCTGCAGTGGGAATTTTGCCAGAAGCAGCCCTGAATATAAAACTAGGTTTGGCTGCCTCCAAATAAGCACAGGATGGGGGCATGGGGATTTATAGAAAAGGAAGCTAAGCTGTCCGGTGCCCAGTCTGTGAAGATGAACTCAGGGCTGAATGCAGCATGTGAGAAACTGATGCGATGAGAGTACATGGTGTTGGTCCCATGGAAAGAGAAAGTTCCTGCTTGCTTGGCCCCAGTGCTGGCTGGCAATTCAGGTGGGAACTGTGTGTGCTTGGTGGGTCAGGAGGTAGGTACCTGCCTTCTGAGTGTTGTTCTCATACTGCTCACTCCTGGGATCTGGAGGATTCACTGGGCTTCTACTGACACTCAGTCTTGGTTCCGTTCTTCCTGCTAGTGAGGAAGGGGTAGTCACCACATGTGAAATGAGGAGTATAGTGAGCCTGAGATGTCCTGTGCTTTGTGGGATAGGAAACTGAAGCATGGGTCCCCCTGAGTATCATTGGAAAGCTTGCCCCAAAACCACCCCCTAAGAGAGTTCCTCTCCTCCACTTCGATAGGTTAGCCAACCTGGGTTAGTTTCTCAGCTGCTGAGTTTGTGAACTAATGGTTTTGAGTATTCGTTATAACCAGCCAAGTAATATGAAACTTCACCCAGTTGCTAAAAAAAGCAGTCTACCCCAAAGCCTAGAGCCATAAAATAAGTCAAGAGCCAGTCTGTGGAGTAGCAGGCACTCAGTATCTGAATAGCTCGCTGTTATCAGAATCTTGTATTATTTGACAGCCCTACTCAGTCTTTAAAGTATTTTCAATCGTTTAATGTTAGAGAGGTCTGGTAACTTCTTGCAGGCTTTATTTTTGTTTTCATGAAATATGAACTATACCAGGTAAGCAAAATTCTAGGTTTAGATGGGATATTGCCTCATGCCACCTGCCTTTTAGCTAGAGAAACAAAGTGCAAATTATTTTTAGAAAACCTTTTTACTTTTTATGGGAAATCTAATAAGCAGTCCTTTAGTGGGTGTACTTTAGAACTGTGTGTTTCCTTTTCTAGTTTTATTACTTTTTTTAAAAAAACTATGTGCCTGCGTGTGTCTCTATGTGGGTATGCGCATGCAAATTCAGGTGCTCAAGGAGGCAAGATTTTGGGCTCCCTGGAGCTGAAGTTACACACAGTTCCGAGCCATCCCAATGTGACTGCAAGCTCTCTTAACCACTGAGCCGCAGCAGCCCCAAGAACAAGATTTTTATATGTAAGCTATAACCCTGCATTGTTCAAGACCGTAGTGAAGAAAATTGTATGTGAGACAGAGTGGAAAAGTTCAGAAAGGAGCAGAGGACCTCACATGCAGCAAGAAGAGAACCCCTTCCTGAAAACACAGACATTGTGGAGGCAGAGGTGTGAGTGGGTTCAGGGGAAAATGCATTCCTTGTGGCAGTTTACTGAAAGAAATCTTCACAGTCATTATATATGAGTTCTGTTACTGCCTCAGTGACTGAGCCAGGACACCTTGTTCTGTTTGACCTCATTTTCTCATCTCTAAAATGGGACCATTGTCTACAAAGCCTTCTCAGTTTTAAGGGTCTAGAACTAGTGAAAGTCTTCCCAATCAATTTCAGTATTCAATAACTATCAATCTTCAGCCGTTCCAGTACAGAGTCAAACTTATCACTGTGGGGGGGGGGCAGGACACACACCAGGAAATGATAGAAATTTCTTTGTTTATCTGACTTGGCTCAGGGACAACCCTTTTGAGTTTCCAACATGACTTTTGTACTAGATTCCTCTGGTAACGTCACAATTATATTTAGGTTACATTTGAAATATCTACAAACGGTCTCTTAGATGGTGAGGAGTGGGGTAGAAGAGGGGTTAATAATTGCTCAGAAAATGCTGGAATTGGTGAATTTGAAAACCACTTCCAGGTACTATTGAACTTAGGGTCACTCCCGGTTCCTGATAGGTGTTATGATGACTAGAATGTTCCAGAAACACTGACCTGGTAAGAACTGAAGGGATCAAGAAGTCAGGGATCCCAGTAGAGAGCTAAAGAGAGTGTCTTATTTCTGGATCAAGATTCTTTCAAAACAGACTTTTAAACTACAGACTATTTTATTCACAGGTCTGAGACAGCGTCACTGGGAGATACCACACAGGATCTTTGAGCCCTTTGAGTTTGTTGGACATCCTCTTCCAAATCAACATCTTCATACATCTGTGTTGACAGCAACCAGAAATTTTGGGCTGAATCAGGAGAAGCCAGAAATGTTTAAATCGAGATGTGGATTTGGCTACGGACCTTTGTGAGTTTCCAGGAAGAAAAGTGACTTCAAAGTTTTAAAGGTCTGGATCTACATTTGATGTCAACAGCAAGAAAGCAGCATCTGTTCACGACTATCACCTGGGTACATTGCACACCCCACCCTTGAGTGCATTGTCACCCAAATGGCAGAATTGGAGGGGAGCTTGAAAAGCTTCCGCTCCACACCCGTATTTTCAAGGAGACTAGTTTTTAGACTCCCTTTCTATGTGTGGAAGCAACAAATGCCTTAGTCTCTTGACCCAGATTCCAAGCAGATAGTGTCTTGTTTTCCAGGATCGGGTAATTGACTGATCACTGGTCAGTAGGAATTTGCTGCGTGTTGGCTTTTGCGACATCAAACTTCAGTATTGGTCAAGGCAATGTCTATCTATGACATCCATGAATCTACCATTTCTATCCATGCCCCAGTCCTCTCAGAACTCAAAGCCATAGATAGATGCTTTGACATGTCCCAGAAAACTTGGGGGAGACTTTTATTAGCTTTGATTTTTGACTCCATTCTCATAAACTATGCAAAATGGGTCATCTATAAGAACAGCTCAGAAGAGCAGTTGCAAATTATAATATAAAACAAGAGAACGATGCCACAGAAACAGAGACCTGGCTGTGGCAGATGCCCTGTCAGAG
The DNA here is from genome assembly GCF_021556685.1 of Rattus norvegicus. Lineage (NCBI taxonomy): Eukaryota > Metazoa > Chordata > Mammalia > Rodentia > Muridae > Rattus > Rattus norvegicus. The sequence goes on along the minus strand of NC_141534.1, from coordinate 272,903,385 downwards.
GAATGATTTATAATCTGGAAATACAAGCAGCAAGAGAGGCCCACCAGCTAGGACTGCATCATCCAAGGCAATCAAACCCTGCAAATACAAAGCAATTTTGTATTCCCATTTCCAAGGGCTCCCCACAATAAGGACTCTTGTATGCCCAAGTTTAGTATTCAGAGCAGAAACCACAAACTCTAACAGCCCCTCCTGGTCAAGATAGTTAATCACAGTTCCCAGGCGCAGGCAGGCTGTCAGAGCGTTGCTCCAAGCGGCTGGGGATTTGCCTGTGTGTCAGCTTCTCTCTCTGAGAGTTAGAAAACGATGGTGGGTCAGACATCCATTTGCTTTGTATATTGATATAATTTCATCAGAATTTATGATGTGGGAGTTATTGCACAGGCAAGAAATGTAATCTAACCTTCATCTCACACAATGCGGCAAAGATATTATGTTCTCCAGAAAATATATCCTGACTTGTTGAGTCAGATTATACACATGCCGTCCTAATGGACTTCAATATTTCCTTGGACAAGTCATTGCTATTTGCGTGTATATTAAATTGGCTTGTGTAGAAACTATTTTTTAAATAAATAATGAAGAATTCTAATGCTATTACTTCTTTTCATTTTTCTCAAGTTCTGGCATGTGCGTGCATTCTGGTAAATTTTAAACATCTGTGTATAGCTTATCCTGATTTCTCCAGCTCATATTTGGATTTGACTATGGCATGACATACATACACGATTCTCTTTAGTCCTTGTGAAGAGTTCATAGGACTCCGGTCCTTAAGCAGAAGACATGTCAACAGCCTTCCAAGACTATTTTTTTAATAGATGATCGTTACACTGAGACCATCAGCCCTGCCATTGTTCAGCTCCGAAAATAATTTTGATCACCTTGAGTCCTGTAGCTTTTCTCACTGGAAATTTGGATATGAAATATTTCTCTAAAGGAAGGGCTTTCCAGATATCACTTAAGTGTTTCATCTAGAGTAAACATTATTTGAATAATTTTAAAAATTAAAATCTAAAGAAAGATATGGCAACTTTAAGATGCAGAGCAGTGGCCTACCCATATGGCTATACATGTATCTTTTCGCCATAATTCATACTTTCTCCTAGAAATGCTGATAGAAAGAGTGACTCTTTGTGCTCACTGTCCCTGGTCAATCCAGGCAGCGAGCATCGCTGATACATCCTCTCTCCAATGGTTCTGTTGAGCTGCAGATTCAACATAGAGATAAGCAATGTATAATTTGGAACCTAGGCTCTGAAATGTCTCAAACAAGTCAAATATTATCTAAATGGCAGAAAATTCACCCCAAAGAATAATTGCTCTTCTTCATTTAATATTCTCTGCCATGTTGCCTATGACACAACCCCACAGACTGAATTGCAAGGGAAGGGGATTCATTTTGGCTCATGGTTCTGGAGGCACGATGGTGGCAGGATCACATCTGGTGCTGGTCTTCTTGCTGGCAGAGTCCAGATGGTCAGGGTATCCATGGCAAGACACAGGCAGCACATGTTCTGTGTGTACCTTGTGGTTTCTTTCCTCCTTCTCTTCTTCCTTCTCTTCCTCCTCCTACTCTTCTTCCTCCTCTTGTTCATCTTGTTTATCCTTTACTTCTTATTTGTGTGCATGTGTGTGTGTGTGTGTGTGTGTGTGTGTGTATGACTGTATGTTTGTGTGTATATATTTATATGTGTGTATGTGTGTCTGGGTCCCTGAGTGTATGTGTGTATGTGAGTTTGTATGTTTGTGTATGTATGGGTGTTTCTGAGTCTGTATGTGTATGTGTATATGTGTGTGTGTCTAGTCTCTCTTGTGTGTATGCATGCATATTCATATGTAGGAATGTAGGTACAACACAGGAGTAGCAGGCAGAGGTCAACCTCAAGGGGTTGGTTCTCACCTTCTTTCTTGTTTGAGACAGTCTATTCATTTTTTTTCTCTACTGCATATGTTAGGCTAGTTGACCCATGAACCTTTTGGGATTCTCATGTCTCTGCCTCTAATTTCCTCTTCAGGACTGATGAGGTTATAAATGCTTGCCTGACATGCTTGTTTAACACTTTTTGTGGTCTCTGGAGATTCAAACTTGGGTCCTCATGATTGGATAGCAAGTACTTTTATCCATTGAACCATCTCTCCAATGCTTTCTTTCCCCTTTTTAAGATGCCATTAGGATATAATCTTGAAAGTTACATACTAATGACCTAATCTAATTCTATCCACCACCTAAAGACTTCATATCTAAACAGCATAGTTGTATTAAGTGTATATAACTTCAACAGGAATCCTCTGAGAAGACAAATGACATTCAATGTGTCACAAATCTCTGCTCCTCATCTCCCATAATTATTCACATTTTGCACATGAAGAAATCTGTCTTTGAATGCTTTTCTCAAGGACCCATGAACAGCACAAGTTGCTGCCTGTATATGGACCAATGAGACCAATGAGTGTCATATCCTTGGGCTTTTCCCCAGAGTCGAGGTAGGGCTCCTTTTTATGTTATTTGACCACCTAAACTCATTTCTGTTTCTTTCTTTGTCCTAGAGAAGCTCAAACATTCTTTTATAAATCACAACCTGAAATCTGTGGGAATGGTCAGTGTTGAGTAAAACACTTGTTTCTTTAGAGAAGGGTCAGAAGGAGCTTTTCCTTCACCTTTTCTTGAACAATATTGTAGTGCCCAAAGCTATAGCAACTATTTTATAGTCATGAGGTGGAAACTAAATCACTTTGGCATTTGGCCTCAGCATGGCTAAGCAGCTAGCCCATTGTCCACACTTTGATACCTCCATATATCTTATAGAAGAAAAACTAACTCTTGCTTTATGCACAGTTTTACCAAAATGTCCCCTAAGGACATCCACCACTCACCATGTGGAAAATCCATTTGGTTCTATGTTACTAGTAGGAAATACAGGCAGAAAAGTTTCTTACTCTTGAGTCAATCTTGGAAGTGGTTTTCTTGAGGAAAGAAGCCACATGTGGGATGTTTATAGTTTAGGTGATCCTGGTGCTGTGCAAAATTTCAAGGATGGGAAACCTAGTCGCATTTGCTATCGCCTCATTATATTTCTTATTAAATCCATTATTGCTATTTCAGAGGCCTCTTGGCCACCAAACAATGACTGATTTGAGTAAAATTACTGAGTGGAAAGGCTCATGGGATTTAACTTTGCACAATTCCACTCCCACTAATTCTAGTCACATTTATTTTCATCTCTGCAGATCCATCAAGATCAAGTTGGCAATGCTAACAAACTAAATTGTTAGACACCAAGCTGAAAGTGAATTTAAGACAAAGTTCAGATAGATAGATGATAGATAGAGAAATGATAGATAGATAGATGATAGATGGATGGATGGATAGATGGATAGATGGATAGATAGATAGATAGATGATAGATGGATGGATGGATAGATGGATAGATAGATAGATAGATAGATAGATAGATAGATAGATAGATAGATGATATATAGAATGTCCCATAGAAACCCTGAAGTGAGACTCCATCTAAAGAATGTGTCTCAGGCCATTCAGTAATGCCCACTGTGATTCATATACTCAGCCACCTCAGGGCATCTGCTCTCTTTCACTAGTTCTGTGTTTTATATATACTCATGCCCAACCCCTCCAGCTTTGATGTCCAACTAGTGATTCCTGTCTCTCAGCCTTTGGTGTTTCCTGGGGACCGTTTCACCAGGAACTCTTTCTCCAATCCTTCTTCCAAGTATTTCTCCAGTGGGTATTGTCCTCCCAGTTTCCCCTCACTAACATGGGCAAGGAAAGCCAGCCTCTCCTCTATACGCGAACATGATAAGTTCGTTTGTACTCCGATGACAAAATTGTTGTTCATCTACTTATATGACTAGCAGGAGAAGAGTAACTATGGTATGTATGGTACCTGACTTTGAAAAGTCCACTGTGAGCTGCAGAGATGACATTCACATAGTGCTGTGCTCTAATACATGACTGATAACAGACAGGTACACAGTGCATTCTTAGAGTCTGGGACTCTTCTTATCTCTAAGCGTTTACTAGAGAACAAGTTGCTCCTCAAGTAGGGCTGCTCTTCTTCCTGACCTCTCTCTCATTCCAGCCCTTTTCATCTACCTGGTTTTGAAATTGCCTCATAGAGCGTCACAACATGCCTTATTATCTCCTGTGCCTGTGTAGGATCCCCAGGGGTCGGGCATACAGCTCTTCATCTTTGTCTGTGTCAGCATCTACAGTACAATGAAGGTCCCCAAAATATTTATGAAATGAGACCTTGATGTCTCATTTACAGCAAAGCTTTTTTTAAATAGAGGAACTGAAAGGATTATATGGCTTTTTAAGACAGTAACCCCAAGTAATTGTGGAGCAACGGAAGTCACAACTTTGGGGTCTATGGTCATCTGCTGTATTGGTAGAGTCAGACAAGAGTGGTACAAACATAATTCCCAATTTCAACTAAAGTAGAATTTCTTTGGGGCATTTCCCACCAGATACCTTGAAACAAACCTGATATATGGCTTGTGCATTCTAAAGCTCCATGCTATTTATGTGAGTTTTTGCAACGTGGAAAGGCTTCTTATAGGCAGTGTGTCATCACATAACTTTCAGGGTCCCCACTGGGGTCCTGCACTGGCCAGTGTCTATGCAAACTCTTAGATGTTTAGAGAATCACTTCTTTCTCGACTGTTCTGTGAGTCTGTTTTTACTTAAGAGCACACAACAATAAAACTGGCTGTTAAATTAGTCTGACCTTGGTGACATATATGTCCATTTCACACTGGTCAGATGACTAGAGTTACATTTTACCATTTTTCAATGCTGGGGGTTCTTTAATTTTTTTCTTTTCAAGATCTTTGCTGAACACATTTCAAGAGACTGAACTACACAAAACATGATGTCGACAATATCGGTAATATTTGGGCAAGAGTCAATCTCTATTGCTGTATTTTCTTTTTCTTCAACATGTATGAACTGGGCTCACAGCATATCAGGCAGGACTGCCTCCCACTTCAGCTCAACTTTGTTCAGCAGGTAGTTCCGCTTACTTGCTCTGCATGGAATGACAGTGTTGAAAGAAAGCCAAAGGAACTCTCATGGATTTTCTGCAGGGAAACGTGCTTCCCTTACTTCAAGAATGCTCAAAAACAATGACAATAATCATGAATGCCCAAGAAAAGGGGTGGAATTTGGGATGTCTACAGTGGCAAGTAGTTAAGTGATAGAATGATGTACTGAGCTAGTTATCACAGCAGAGCATCTGAGCTGGGTAAAGTCAATTAGAATATTATCTCATAGCCTGTCATTTGGTTTGCTGGTTTTTCATCCCCACTGTTACCCCACTATGAGTTAATCTAGCCACATGGTGTATTGCAATGTCTTTCAATCATTTTATTACTTTAACTCTTTCCTATTTATCTACCCAATCTTGGAGAAAGAGTTCCTTGATTAGAACATTTTTATAATGGTGAGTAGATAGAAATAGAAGGAAGTAACAGGTAAAAGAAAGTCTGAAGAAATTCTGGGTGTCATTGTACTGAAATTACAGGCACATGTCCTTGTTAAAGTCTTACATTCTTCTGTCAGGAAAATCATTCTGATCAGAGTGTGTGTGTGTGTGTGTGTGTGTGTGTGTGTGTGTGTGTGTGTGTGTGACAGAGAGACAGAGAGACAGAGAGAATGTGTGTGTCTATGCATGTTTTTGTGTGTGAATGTGTGTGTTTGTGTGTGAGAATGTGTGAGTGTGAGTGTGTGTGAGTGTGTATCTGTGTGTCTCTGTGGGTGAATGTGTGTGTTTATGTATTTGAGTGAGAGAGTGTGTGTGTGAGTGTGTATGTGTGTGTGAGTGTGTATGTAGAAGAATGGTTACAGAAATTGGTTCAAAATGACTGGACTGAATGAAAACAATAAATATAAATGCACAAAATTGTTTCCATTAAAAGGCAAGTAGAAGGCTCAGTTGCAGCTCTCCAGGACACAGGATAGTTTGGCTTGCTAATTTTCTACTTTGTGACAATGTGAAACCATACTTTATATAAACTGTACTTTGAATTTTAGTATTTTCCTGGGCTATGTAATGTTATGCTTTCTTTGTAGCTAATGGGTACCATAACTAAGATACAGCTCCCTATTTGGTTCACCCAGTTAACAAGAGAGACAAGCAACATGCTTCAGTGGTCAGTGTGTCTAAGCTAAGATGCTCAACAGGTTAGGTATATTAAATTGATTTTCTGCTTTGCTATTTTCAGCATATAATCAGTTTTATTAGGAGATATTCCCATTCATACATAAACCTTAGAAGTGCATAATAAAAACAATCAGTGTTTTTTGTGTGACAAATTGTTTACCTATAATAGAAATGTTTAGAATAAATGGTTTGGAAAGATTAGTATAAATGAAGCAAGCAATGATGTGGATTTCTTCTGTGATAGCATTAGGATTTAAACATCCATGTTTAAGATTTCAGAAGCTTACTTTGAAAGTAATGAAAACAATTTTTATTTCACTTGGAAAAAGTAAATAGATATGGTCCTTAAAATATTATTATAAACATCAAACCCTTCAAATGTGAAGTCATACTATAAAGGTAACAGATTTTAAGACTAGAATGCTAAGAATTGAATTATGTCTGTGGAACAGGAAAGAAGCCCTCTCAGATTTTATGTTTAAACATAAAAACATTATACGCCATAAAACACCACATACAATAGGGAAATGAAAGCTTACTTAATAAAACTTGAGAGTGAGGAAAACTACTTCTTCCTTCCTGAATACCCCCAAGTAACCTCCATGTGAGAAAAAGATTGAGCAAAACCAAAAGTCAAATCAATAAAAACTGACCAAAAATGGAATAGAATCTCATTTGGTAGAGTGAAAGCATTCTAAAGATGAAGGCAACAGAAATAAATCAAGAAATCAATAAATATTAAATATTAAATTGCATTGCAAGCAATCTTGAAAATGTCTTCATACAAGGAGAATGGAAAATAAAAACAAATTTTAAAGGTCTGTTAGAAAATAGATTTCTATAAAAATAACAAGGCATAGTATTTTTCTGGACATATAATCACCCTACTCAACACTGTAAATATAAAGATTCTATTTAATACGTAGGTAAAACACACTATCCAGCTATTTAAATATGAAAAGTGCACAGTATGCTTTGTAATTAAAAATGCAAATGAAAATACCATTTATGTGTCCTCATTAAAAACTGGACTACCTAATAGGGCATGATCATAGGATTCTTTTTACTGAAACTGGCAAACAATGATTCTTGGAGTTAGTAGAAGTTAGTATAAGTAACATCCAGGAGTTACAAAATACTCATGTTCTCAGGCAACTGCTCTTGGGAATCAATGTGGAAGAAACAAGGAGAAAGTAAAATATTAGCTGTATGGAGCAAGTCTATTGAGACACCATTTTATAGCAATTTTTTTTAAAAAAAGACAAGGATAGAGAGTAAACAAAAAAGATTATGACTCACAACTGTAGGAACTAGAGAGATGGTTCAGTGGTTCTTGCTGCACTAAGTACCAGAGTTTGGTTCTCAGCATTCATATCAAGTGGTCACAAACATCTGCATCTCTAGGGAATTTAATGCCCTCCTCTGGCCTCTACATGTACACACACACACACACACACACACACACACACACACACTCCACTAGATAAAAAGAGATAAATCTTTAAGAAACCCCAAAATATAGCCAATATACTGCGACAATAAAGAAAAAATTTAATTGGTAACATTAAGTAAAAGAGTGTGTCACAAAATTGTTTAATAGTTGTGGTACAGCTATATAACTCATGAGTAACAACCTGAAAGTCAGTATGAAGAAATTATGGGTGTCATTGTGCTGAAATTACAGGCAATTGTCCTTGTTAAAGTGTTATATAATTTTGTTAGGAAAATTCTTCTGACCAGTGGTTGTGTGTGCGTGTGTGTAGAGCAATGTCAGTAATTATATGACCTTGAAGAGGTTACTGGGGACTCTTAAGCTTTGCCTGGGCCATGTGTATGGAGAAGATGATGATAGGACGCACTTGGAGTTGTTATGAGACCAGATTAGGTAATGCAGGGACCACACCCAGATCTCATGTGTGGCCCTGAGCTGAATGTCATCAAGGTTGTGAAAATAGCAACATCTTAGGGACTGACAATCGTTGCCTGAGTGTTTAGTGTCTACAGGTCACAGAAAACGGTTCATCTTTCCAATCTTGACCATTAAAAGTCACCCCTACTCTTGCCTGTCTGTCTGATCTCATTTCTAGCTCTCTGATATGAGCTACTGGCTCTGGTTAAGCCAGCCTGGATTTTCCAGCCATGAACAAATACCGGCCAAGTCACACTCAGTCGTCATTGTTTTTACATGATGCAGGCATGTTTGTGTTCTAGAAGAAGGAGAGTTCGCAGACAAGTGAACATGCAATGCAAGAACGTTTCTAAGGGTCACCAGACAGGCTGATCTTTAATTCTCCACTGGTACAATTGAATTGGCTGTTGATGGCAAGCTGGGACACAATGATTGGCTTGGTTTGTATCTTACCATATCTATTTAAAACATTTAATAGCAAATCTGTAGTTAAGTAGTTAAGTACTTAAGTATTATGGGAAAGATCAATAATGTATGTAGTCCCCCCCCCCCCCAGTAATAAAACCTATAAATAAGTCTTTCGCTGCTCAGAGTTCTACAGATACCTGGTCTTCAGGTTTTATCCTGGTCCCTCCTTCTCTCTCCTCCTCCTCCTCCTCCTCTTCCTCCTCCTCCTCCTCCTCTTCCTCCTCCTCTTCCTCCTCCTCCTCCTCTTCCTCCTCTTCCTCCTCTTCCTCCTCTTCCTCCTCTTCCTCCTCCTCCTCTTCTTCCTCCTCCTTCTGTATGAGAGAGAGGGAATACACATTTAAATATGGTATTTGTGCACACTGGCACATATACACACGTAGAGGTCTTTGGTTGCACTGCCATATGTCTCATTGAACCTAGAACTAGGCTGATGACCAGTAATTCTCCAGTCTCCTCCACTCACCCCTCAGCACTGGGGTTACCAACACTTGTGGCCACATCTGACTTTTTTCTGTAGATGATGGGATTCAAACTCAGCTCTTGGTTCCTCTGCAACGAGCACATCTACTCACAGAGTCATCTTTCTAGCCTGTGCCTTCTCTGAAAATAATTATCTGTTTTACGCAGATCTCTAGCTGATCCCTAGGGCAGAGAACATGCTGCTCTTTGCTTTCCTTAATTTCTCTTCAGAAGTTCTATAAGGATACCGAACATAAGCTAAACCTCCTAGAAGTGCACTCTTGAGCCAGTGGACTATTGTGACTAACAAAAAAAACAAAAACAAAAACAAAAACAAAAACAAAAACAAAAAAACCCAAAAAACAAAACAAACAAGTATTTACCACACATCTAGCTGTCTTTGAGAAAAGATATCAACATTGACCCACCCATAATGACCGAAGGACATTTTTGGAGATTACCCACCCTAGTTCTCAGCTGAGCCTATAGGCCAGTTGACAGGGTGCTTGACTAGCGTGCATAAAGCCCTGGGTTAAATCTGTAGTGACCATTCACTGGACCTAGTGATGCATGTCTATATCCTGGGACTATGGAAGTGGAGACAGAAGCAGAAAATAAAGGTCATATTTGGTTGCACAGTGAACTCAAGGGAGAGAGAGAGAGAGAGAGGGAGAGAGGAAGAGAGAGAGAGAAAGAGAGAGAGAGAGAGAGAGAGAGAGAGAGAGAGAGAGAGGGAGAGAGAGAGAGAGAAGGAGGAGGAGGAGGAGGAAGAGGAGGAGGAGGAGGAGGAGGAGGGAGAGAGAGGAGATTCCGTTTTGAAACAACTAGGGTTTTAGCTCACAGTCTGGCTAGGAACAGCGGCCTGTGTGCACACACACAGCTATGGCATTGGGATTGAATTTGATTTTCTTACAACAAAGCCATTTAAGGGATAACTAACTTAGCAGTTAAGAGCACTGGTTGCTTTTCCATAGGACCTTGGCTTGATTCTCAACACCCAAGTGATGGCTTATAACTGTCTATAACTCCAGTTCCAGGGGAATCGAACACCCTCTTCTGGTCTCCGCAGGCACTGGGCACTCATACGGTGTACAGAGATACATGCAGGCTCTTTAAATGATGATGATGACGACGACGATGACGACGACGAGGAGGAGGATTATGGTGGTGGTGGTGGTGGCGCAACAACGATGATGATAATCTGGAGGATGATGTCATTTAAAATCTGTGACTGAGCCGTAGGTAAATGTTTTGAGCTGTTTTGCCTGGTTGGCACTTTCTAACATAATACCTTGCTGACAGTACTTAGGCCTCCAGCTTAAAACGGAAACACGAGATGTACAGATGAGAGTTAAGTGCTCAGTGTGGATTGAACGTGTAGCCTAGAGAAGAGTCTGTGTCCTCACCCCAAAAGTGAGCTATTATAAAGAAATCAGTCAGCTTTTTTTCCTCCTGGCAATTTCCCAGCTCTGTATTAACTATCCAGATTAATGTCAGATCATACCCCAGGAATTATTCATGAAGTCCCTTTGCACAATGTAATTGCAGGGCTTGGCATCCAGAGTGGAGTCTCGACGTTTTATAGATTAGTTTCCCTTCCTGTCCCAAGGAAGAGACAATGATCTGAAGCAACTTAGTCCGGGGAGGAAAAGGAGTTGCGATTTCACATGAAAAGACATTTGTCAGTTGAGAGATCCTGAGTCTCACTTACACGTGCCTTGGGAGAGGGGACTGCAGTCTCACTAAGGAGATAGATGGCTCTAGGCCCATGAATGGCAACTTTCACTGTGGATCTTTCCCGGGTGAATGCAGAGGCAATTTATCTGCATTTGAGAATTAGTCGTGTCAAACAGTAATTCTACTAATCACTACCATCTCATCACCCAACGTAATGTATTCTGGCAGATGAAAATACCTTGCTATTTCCAGGCAAGCAACTGTCTAGCTGCAATGACCCTTGAAAGAGTATTCAATGTAATCCAACGATTAATACTCAAGAGAAGTCTCATGTTTTACAACAGACATGAAGCTACTTCCGTGATTGGCCTTAAGGGTGAGATTATAGACTCAGATTGTTCAGGTTTTGATCTCCATGTGTGTTTGTGTGGGTGCACATGTGTTTTGGGGTACCCGTGTGCGTGCACATGGAGAATCCAAGAAGATAACCTCAGGTGTCATTCCCCAAATACTATCCCCATCCCCACCCCCTGCCCACCCTTGGCCTGGAACTCACCAAGTAGGCTAGATTGGCCTGTGAGACCCAATCTAAAAGTATGTGCCACCACAAGTGACTTTTAAAATATTGGTTCTGGGGGCCAAATTTGAGTTCTCATGCTCGATGGACAAACAGTTGAACAACTGAGTAATATGCTGTGACCCACGTTTGTGACTTTTGAAAGTAGACAAAGGCAATTAAAAATCATTTTAAGTGGTGTTTTCTTATTGTACTATGTTCACTACAAAGATAATAGTCTTGGGCCCTTTCCCGTGGGCTCCTAAGGTGCATGGGTGTTTTATTTTCAGTGTGATTATTAAGTTTATGTCTATATTATATGCATATGTTTATAAATCTATATATTTATATCCATAGTTATGAATGTATTCATTACAAATACACATATACACATATTATATATTTATATAAAATAGTTTATTCTGGTTCTAATTAAAACCTCTTCTAGAGAAATTTAACAGAAAATGTACTAAAATAAGTGATGTACTGACCTAATAAGAACTTACATTTTCCTCCTAATTATATTATGTTAAATTAAAGCTTCCAAGTAACCTTTTTGCTCTAGGTTCATAGTCAGTATTCAGCAGGTAAATTGGGTTTCTAACTACAAGAATCTTTAGCTCTGTGAATTTTTTTCTAGAAGAATTCTTGAGATACCTTTTCTTTAAATTCGAGTAAACTTTTCTCGTCCTCGTATCCCAATTAACAAGTTAGCCATGTTTGTTTTCACGTTTGAGTGTTCTGCCTACATGTATGTCTGTATAACACATGTGACTGGTGCCCACAGAAGTCAACAAAAAGCATTGAATCCCCTGGAACTGGAATTACAGATGATTTTGAGCTGTCATGTAGATGCTGGGAACCCAACCGAGCCTCTGCAAGAGCAGCCAGTGCTCTTAACACTGGTCTAGCTCTCCATCCCCAGAACCATTTTCTATTATCTGTGTGCTACATTGTTACTGTGCTACTTGCATAAGATAGCTACACATGTGTGTACATACACATGCACACACAGAGATATCTATGTATGCACATGTATAGATAAATGCAAAGTATTGAGAAATTTTTAATCCATAATTTAGATTCTTAAACAATACTATTCTCATATGTATCTCATTTTTGCTAGACTATGTGTTTATAACTTTGACCTAAAAATGATTACTGAGAAGGCAGTGAGAAAAATCCACAAGAGTAGAATGTCTATTACTAAAAATAGAGGCTTCATACACACATTAATGAAAAAAAATGGGCTATCATTGCGAACTTTTCTGTGACCCAAGAATGTTAACCTCAAGTTGTTTCCTTCCATGGAAATTCATTTAAAAAAAACACAATCCAATATGCTACAGATTCTAATAACTTAACTTGAAGTTTTATACAGATACAATGTATCTTGGCTTAATAGGCCCTGTGCAATTATTTTCTACATATCACTTCAGCTATTTGGAAGATTTAATAGGAGGGAAGATTCATTATATACTGTGCACACTGTGCACATCTGTATTTTATACCTACAGAGACTCCACTTCTTAGCAGAGAAAAATATCTCCTGGAAGAGCTGCAATATCCCCAGTCACTCTTGAGTGGCCCTTAAGGGTGTTTGAGTTAGCACCTCCACATGCCTACTTTCCACTTTCATTCTGAGAACCCTTCAAGAATATTCTGCACCTACAGTGGCATGGAGTTTTATTGAGCACTGAAAATGTAATTTTGTTTCATATAAATGAAGCCCGAGCACAAAGCTGTGGTGCTTTACTCTGGTGGTACAGTTGAGTAGATGTTCTAAATCCCCTGTTGGTTTTTGGTGGGCAAATATGTCTTTTCCAGTTGATGGTGGTTTTCTTTTAAAATTTTTACAAGGTGTGTGTGTGTGTGTGTGTGTGTGGGTGTGGGTGGAGTGCGTGTGTGGTGTGTATGCATGTGTGTGTGCATGTGTGTGGTGTGTGTGGTGTATGTAGTGTGTGTATATGTGTGTGTAGTGTATTGTGTGGTGTGTGTGTTTAGTGTGTATGTGTGGTGTGTGTGGTGAGTGTGTGTGTATGTGTGTGGTGTGTGCAGTGTGTGTAGTGTATTGTGTGGTGTGTGTATGCAGTGTATTGTGTGGTGTGTGTGTAGTGTATTATGTGGTATGTGTGTGTGTAGTGTGTATGTGTGGTGTGTGTGTGGTGAGTGTGTGTGTATGTGTGTGTAGTGTATGTGTGTGGTGTGTGCAGTGTGTGTATATATGTGTGTGTGGTGTATTGTGTGGTGTGTGTGTATAGTGTATTGTGTGGTGTGTGTGTAGTGTGTATGTGTGGTGTGTGTGTGATGAGTGTGTGTGTATGTGTGGTGTGTGTGTGTGATGAGTGTGTGTGTATGTGTGGTGTGTGTGTGTGTGATGAGTGTGTATGTGTAGTGTATGTGTGTGTAGTGTATGTGTGTGGTATGTGCAGTGTGCATATATATGTGGTGTGTGTATGGTATGTAGTGTGTGTAGTGTGGTGTGTGTGTATGTGTGTGTGTAGGGTGTGGTGTGTGTGTAGGGTGTGGTGTGTGTGTAGTGTAGGTGTGGCGTGTGTTTGGTGTGAGTGTATTATGTGTAGTGTATGTGTGTGTGTATAGTGTGTGGTGTGTGTGTGTAATGTGTGGTGTGTTTGGTGTGTGTGTGTGTATAGTATAGTGTAGGTGTTGTGTGTGTTTGGTGTGTGTGTAGTGTGTGTGTGTGTGTGTGTGTGTGTGTGTGTGTGTGTGTTTGGTGTGCCACAGTGTATATATAGAGGTCAGAGAACAATTGGTGGGATTTGGTTCTCTCCTTCCACCACGTGGTTCCTTTGGATAAAACTCAGCTCCAGCAGGCTCAGTGACCTGTCTCTTTACCCATCAAGCCATCTCATCAACATCAACTGGTTTTCCTAAATGTGGACTGTCTGCTCACCGAGGACACCAAGGACATTATAGCTCTTCTATCATTCCTTTGGATCAGCATGCTGCTTTTAAGCCTAGAGATCTGTCTATAAGGAAGAATCTTGTGAATTAGAAGTCAGTTCCTAATGCAAATGAGATATGGTTTGCTGTCTCCTGGCCCTCTCCTCGTGCATAGTCCTTTACTTTAAATTGTACACTTACTGATATTTCCCATCAATCTGGAAGCACCCCCCACTCAAATGTGTGTGTGTGTTTGTGTGTGTGTGTGTGTGTGTGTGTGTGTGTGGTCTGTGTGGTCTGTGTGGTGTGTACTGTGTATAGTGCAGGGTGTGTGTATGTGTGTTGTGTTGTGTGTGCATAGTGTGTGTTGTGTGTGTGGTGTGTATGTGTGGTGTGTGTGGTGTTTAGTGTGTATAGTGTGTGGTGTGTATGTGTGTGTATGAGTGGTGTGTGTGTGGTGTGTAGTGTGTGTGTGTGTGTGGTATGTGTGGTGTGTGTGTGTACTGTGTATAGTGCGGGGTGTGTGTATGTGTGTTGTGTGTGTGTGTATAGTGTGTTGTGTGTGTTGTGTATGTGTGGTGTGTGGTGTTTAGTGTGTATAGTGTGTGGTGTGTATGTGTGTGTATGTGTGGTGTGTGTGGTGTGTAGTGTGTGTGTGTGTGTGTGTGTGTGTGTCTGCAGAGAAGCTACATTGATACCCCAAAGCTGGAATTTCAGACAGTTGTGAGCCGCTTGTGATGTGGGTGCTAGGAACTGATCGTAAATGCTGAGCCAGCTCTGCAGCCCTGGGCCATTATATATTTATTATATCTTTATTATATCTTTATTCTCTCTGCTTAGCTTAGGGTCCTTAGGCACTGAGTGGGCACATTTTAAATGTTTATTAAGTGCCTAGATGGACAAGTGAACGGTTCTTTAATGTGTGTCTAATAGGTCGAAACCATTTATCTACTAACTTTCCCTTATAGTCCTGCAAAAGGAGATCAACAACTCCTGCCAAGCCAGCTCTTTCCTTGAGAGTCATCAGATAAAGTGTGTGATCGATTGCATGCTTCAGACTTCTGCTGCCAGAGGAGGTAAAGAAGGTATTTCTCTAAGTAATCTCCCACTGAAAGTTATATTTCTTTCCTTGGAAATGTGCCCATTTTTAATTTAGAAGCTGTAGGTTTCACCCCATTGGAATAAGTGTTAAAATCTGGGGAAAAAAAAACCCAGAAAGATCTGCTCTCCTTTCTACCGTACCACACTGTGAGCAGTAATTTCAGAACATTCATACGATACTCCCCAACACTTGTGAATATTTTCAATGTGCAAAGCACTCAGTCATGTGTGTTAATGGGTTAAATCCTCACAACAGTGGAGGCAAACATTGTTGCAGCTGCAAGGGAGAAACACAGACGTAAACAAGTCATTTGACTAGTTTAAGCTATTGCCCAGTCAGTAGGTGCCAGAGAAGGCTTTACACTCAGGCAGTATGGCTCTGTGGTCTTACTGAGAGTAGTATTTTAGTGGTGTCTGGATGTTGTGAGAAGCACCTTCTTTGGGTAGTATTTTTTTTCCTTGTTGCCAGGTCATTTGCACCAAGGCAAGGATCTGTAATAGCAGTAGAGTGTTTGAGATGGTAGTGTTAAAACAATTTTGTGGGTTTCACTCAAATTATTTCCAGTTTGTTTTCAAAGTTGTTATGCCTAAAGATAAGACAGAAAAAAAGTAAGCTGGTGTTGAACAAGTATACGCAGACGAGAAAAGTGCATTTATAGTCTTTGGGGGAAAAAGATTTGTTTGTTTTTCTGGAGCTCGTTGCGTAGCTAGACTGACATCAAAACCACAACAAACCTTTTTCCTCTCAAATACGAAGATTGCAGGTATGATCAGAAAAGAACAGAGCAAAGCAAAACAAAACCCCCAAACATCAAGCATCAGAATGTTTCTAACTGTTATTTCCCTCCCCGTCTGTTACTTGACAATCCTTGGGTATTTGGAAACCTTGTGGCTGTGTTTGAGCTACTTGGTAAGCAAGCATTCTTCACTCTGTCCAGCAGAGGGCAGGCGAGGTAACAAAATCTAACTGGGTTAAGTTTGCACTTCTTAGGCAAGAGGCAGCTCTGGGCACTTCAAAGCCACAGGCTGAAGATGCTGGGTTGCAGGGCCCAGGAAAGAATAATAATAAAAATTCCTCTTTGCACTAGAAGAAAAATAGAGTTCTTGACAGAAGGACTTGATGCTTCTCTGTCACAGTTTGGATATTGAGTGTGTGAGAGACGTTGGGGCTAGAGTGTTAAATGTGAAATGTGAAATTGGAACGGTCTCTTCCCTGGAGTTTTGGCAAAGACTATTTTAAAAAAAATTAACAGGGACCAGCGGAGAGCAGGGGAGGGGAGAAAACCAATAAGAAATCAGGGTTTCAATGGGAAATATCCGGGGGGAGTTTAAAGTCTTCAGCAATAAACTGAAGTTATTCTAAAATAAATTTTATTTTAAATTTGTTTTATCTTTATTTTCACCTCGTTTTTGGTAAGATGGAGTTAGCTACTTGTCCTTCTGTGTGATTTTTTTGCACCCGTGACCAATGTTCAAATGTCTGTTTTTACATTGTCGCTGTTTTTGCTCTGTGATTCTCTAGTATCAGGTCCCTGAATTCATGATGTGTTCACAGAAAGACTTCTTCCAAGCCATTGATCCTGTGCTGTGGTTAGATGGTGTTGTCATGTGTGAACTCTTTTGAACTTGAAGTCATTTTGAAAATGTGTGAAAACATGGGTCTTATAATACAAGACAAAACTTGAATTTTAAACCATACTGGCACCCTTTCGAGGCTGATTCGTGAAAGCTATGACTCTACACAGACTAGCTGTTGGGCTGCTTCGTTCTGTGGCGTCCACTCTTCCTCCAGAATGTTCCTTGGAATGTGTTGTGGATAATACTGAGCACAAGTCTTCAGAACGTGGTAGTGAGACAGCAGAATGATTTGACATATTTTATTCCTGCAGTTGAACAATGAAGCCTGGGTTCCTCATTTTGACAATGACACGTTGACCCTAGCAATAACAAATGGATAAAACCTGCTCTAGGCTGGAACTAACTTCAGAGCAGTAATAATAGCCAGGATATCAGCACTGTATGGTAGTACCAGAATTACCAGATGCTCTTTCAGCACCAGTGGGTGAAAGGTCTGCTCTTAAAACAGGCAGAATGGAATCTCATATCTGGCAATTAGAGGTTCCCAAAGCCTCCAATAGCTTGGCTTCCTGTTCCCTCACCAAGACAGGTGAGTTCCTCATCTGGAACTTGCCATCGTGAGCCCTCACCAGAAGGATCCAGCCAAGAGCCGATCTGTCCTTCAAAGGCACAATTCTATTCTGTGCAGAAAAATAGAAGTAGCAGCTAGAAACTTCAATCAGTGCTTTTGGACCCCAAAACTATGGAAGTGCCACACCAGTGTCATTAAAGCTAACTAACCATATTAAACGAATATTAAAATATGGGCTCCTTTGCATACCATAATGAGCCAGGCTGCTTTCAAGTTTCTCCCTGTGCTTTGAGGTGAGGTGACATTTACATTCCCAAACTTTGAAGTCGGAACAAAATGCACAGGTAGAGGGTACTAGATCAAATAGTAATCAACTTCAAAAAGCATGTTGGCTGTTGGATGTCCCAGGGCTAATTTCCTCTAGACATTTTAAATGTAAATGTCTAAACTCATTTAAAAATGGTAAATTGGTCTAGGTTCAATCAAAAAGCATCCTGACGCAGAACAGGGAGACCAGGCTAATTGTCATTTGTTTGTCAAATGAATTCCATTTGGAAAGCAATGAAACCTCCAAGCCAATTCTTTTAAGGTGAGCTGGTAGTTGTATTATCAGTTAAATGCAGTAAAAATGCATAATCATAGGATGATAATGGGAACTGAACCAGGGTTAGCACGGGCTGCCACAGGGCATGGAGCAATGCAACTTAAGTGCTGTAATGTTGCCTAAGCCACAATGGTACCAAGTCTGGTCTTTAGCCTTACAGACACTTTCTTTGCATTTTAAAAAACTTTATCAAAGCACCACGGCAATATAGAAAATGTCAAAGTGAAATGCACTGTAGGCAAATTGAGATTTCATTAAGTTTAAATTTATTGCTTTTGACTGATGTATTACCATGCTTGTTAAGAGCTAGTAATTTGGAATATCTGTCTGCTTGGTAAAATAGCTTTGTCTCCTTGCATATTATTTCATATAGACTTTGAAAGGCCACAGTCATTCTAAGTCAGAGTGGACTGTTTTTCAGTAGTGTTTTGAAAATCGGTGCTTGTACTCTGGTAGATGTCCACACACTTCCTAGAAGTCATGTAAATATATTGGAAATTAATGGGTGAACTTGAATTTGTGGAATTTTTGTTAAGTCTTGATGTGTTATGGTATGTGCAAAGGTGGACTTGTATAGCTGTCTCTACTATTCTCTTCTCCATTGGGGTAGAGGGATGATGGGTAGTGGGTGAAAATGAAGGGTATACCGTGTCCAGTTACCAGAAAAATGGAACTCTTTGTCTTCCTTCCTTACTGCTGGGGCTGGTTACTAACACAGAAGCTGCAGAGCTTTTAATGAAAGGTTATGGTGGTTTAAATGAATGTCTTCCATGGTCTTGGCACTTGGACACTTGGTTCTGATTGTTGGTGCTGTCTGGGTGGATCTAAGAAGTGTAGCTATGCTGAAGGAAATCTGTCACTGAGGATGGGCTTTGCTGTTTCAGAGGCTCACACTGTTCCTAGTTTTCACTCTCTGACTCATGTTTGCACTTGAGTGAGCTCTCAGCTTGCTGTGCTAATGGTCACCTGTCTTGCTGCCATGCCTCCTCACTGTGATGGTCATGGACTTTTACCACTCTGGAACATATGCCCAAATAAACCCTTCCTTCTATAAGTTGCCTTGGTCACGGTGCTTTATCACAGCAACAGAGGATAACTACATAGCAGTAACTACAAAGTAACTACATAGCAGTAACTACAAAGTAACTATATAGCAGTAACTACAAAGTAACTATATTGTAGTAACTACAAAGTAACTATATAGTAATAACTACAAAGTAGGCCTGGGACAAAACTGGTATTATGCAGGTACATACATGGCAACAACAGAAGTAAACACCCATGGTTACCTGATGAAATTCAGAGTAGAACAGAACAGTTGAGTGACTTTTAATCTCTTCTTCAAGATAGATCCACTAACGGGAAGAAAGGAATTCTTTTCAGGGATTGTAGTTCAAATGTAAAAACCATCCTTAGTTCGTGGCCATATGAAAATAACCCATGAATTGGATTTGACTCCAGGCCAAGTTTACAGATCTCTGAGCTGACACATTATGCTATTTTGGTTTTCTCCAATGGACAGAAGATTTGGAGTCACTCTCTGGCCTCTCATTTTGATCATGTCAGCCCACATTAGAAAGGACAATTCTATGAGAACAGAGATTTTATCTGTTTCCCCCTGCACTCCAGGTTATTGGACAGTGGGTGCCAGAGTCACCAAATAGTGGCAATCATTTGGTTGACGTTCAATGAGCACAAAGAGAGTCTAGATCCTATTGCCAAGTAAATAGATGAGAAAACACCGTGGGACAGTGGGTGTGCATGCCTTTAATCCGAGCACTCAGGAGGCAGAGGCAGGCAGATCTCATAAATTGGAGACCAGTCTGGTCTACAGAATGAGTCCCAGGACAGTCAGGGTTACACAGAGAAACCCTGTCTTAAAACAAAGCAAAACAAAACAAAATGAAGACACTGGACCTCCAAAGGGGTAGGAAGTGCCACTGGTCTGTTAGATTCTCCATTATTAAAACTATTGTAGTGGCTGGAGAGATGGCTCAGGAATTAAGAGCACTGACTGCTCTTCCATAGGACCAGAGTTTGATTCAGAACACCAATATGGCAACTCACAACTATCTGTATTTCTAGTTCCAGGTGATCTGATATCTGTTTACCCTCCATAGGCACCAGGCATGCACCCGATGCACAGACATACAAGCAGGTAAATCACTCATTCACATAAAAGAAGAAAATCTTTTAAAGAATTTATGCATGCACACACATATAACCACATGTGTGTATTGCTTATGCAGCTTTTGGAAGATACATATCTATTTACTTGCTTTGTATACCTCCATATACCCCAGATGACTCTTTCTAAAATCTCCTACATGAATATATTCACATCTAACATAAGCCATCTGTCTGCTGGAATCTCCTCAGAAATTCCAGGCTCTGAAGTATAGCAGTGTCAGGGCAGCTGTTCAGAGCTCAGCTCACTTATGATCATGACCATGAGATAGTTATAAAGAGTCATGTGCTGCAGAAGAGTACAGGCATTAAAGGTGTGCTATGCTCTGGCTAATTAGCACTTCCTTGTAATCATAAAATTAGGGTGGAATCTAGGGACTAAAAATGGCCTGTGTCAGTTATTCACTTAGTAAATCCATTGACAAAGGCAAAGATGAGAATCTCTAGCAGGTCCTGTGTCTTATCTGTTCCAGGTCCTCTGGAAGGTCCGGTGTCTTCTTATCTAGACATCTTCCAGTGTCCACACTCACTGCTTATTAAACAGCAACTATGTTTCCAACACTCCCTGTGGAACTCTATATTTGCAATTTACTAAGTTTTAACTAAATAATTAACTACACCACTTATTAACTAGAATTTTTTTCCTCGTGCTAGATATTTTGTTTGTATATGGCAAAAAAAATGGCACCCCCAAATGAGAATTTTGTATTAAAAAGTTGGAACTAAACTTGCTTTATTGCTGTCTATGACTCTGGTAACAAACTGGGGCTAGTGATGACTTTGCAGAGGGTGTGACCCTAACGTATCCATGATGATTATTTGGAGACGGGTGGTACTTCATAAGACAAGGTGTTAAAAGGAACTTTAACCATAATCAGAGCAAGGCATTTCTTAAATCTTGCTAATCAGAAAATTAAATCAATTCTCATATTCTAATTAACTGATACTTCATGAAAGGTTATCATATTCACGTTGAGGAGCTGTATCTTTATCAAAAATTCTGTGGCTTTCTCAGTGTTATCTATAGTATTTTATATTTATTAAAATGTTACTGGATAAAGGGATTAAATTTATAATATATTTATAATTCTCACACTGATCCATTGGTGTTCTCATCATTAGCTCCATTATTAGACTTGAAGAACCAGATAACTTGTCTGATGTCGGGTAGCTGTAAAAAAAATGCAGGTGTTTATGAACCCAAGTTCATCTGTTAACCACTGGCTGGGTAAACTGAAGTGCTTATTGTGATTATGGGCTAAATTTGTGTGATTCTGTATCAAGGTAGTAAAATGTAAAATAAAAACTTTTAAGTATTTGATCAATAGGATCAGTCAGGCCAATCTGTATTTTTAGAAGTACAAAGGGAGTTTTGGTGAACAGAAATATTAAATTTATAACCTTTTAGTCAAGTTGACTGATATGCCAACCAACCAATGCATTCGTCTACTATAACACACTGTCTACCTCCATATAACTCTCCAGCAATGTTTACAAATACAGCCTCCAGAACAGTAAATTCAGTATCACTGGGAAATTGTTTTTTTAATGCAAATTTCTCTTTTTCCCCCTTTTATTGAAAATATGTTTTTCTCGTGTAACATATTCTGGCTGCAGTTTATTCTCCCTCTGCTCCTCCCAGCTCTTCCTCCCTTCCCATCTGGAGCCATCCCATTTCTGTCTCTCATTAGGAAAAAAAGGCTTCTAAGGCATAATAATAAAATAAGATAAAATAAAAACTAATATAGGGGACTAGAGGAAAACAAACATAAGGAAAAGAAGCCCAAGAAAAGACACAATGAAAATACATAGAACCCATTTGTTCACACACTCAGGAATCCCATAAAAACACTAAACTGGAAGCCATAGTAGATATACAAAGGACCAGTAGAGTAAAAAGAGATAAAAATGCCAAAAAAATAAAATAAGGAAAACAAACAAACAAACAAACAACAACAACAACAAACTAGGTTAAGCCCTGACATGACCTTATGAGACCAGGAACCTCCAAAGGTGCCAGTTAGTTTGTTTTCTGTTGGCCATCTACTGAAAACTATTAAGAGTAGTTTGTTGGGGCTGTAGAGATTGCTCAGTGGTTAAGAGAACTGACTATTCTACTAGAGGTCCTGAGTTCAATTCCCAGGAACTACATGGTGGCTCACAACCCTGATGCCCTCTTCTGGCATGCAGATGTATATGCAGATAGAGTGCTCGGACACAAAATAAATCTTAAAAAAAAAAAAGAATAGTTTGTTTCTCTAGTGAGACTCCCTTGACAAAGCTATATATTCATTTGTAAGTAGCTTATCAATCACACATGGCTTCTGGGTTAGGGGTGGGAAATGTGTCAGCTTCTCATTTCAGCTCTAGGGCTCCATCTGGTGCAGACCTGTGCAGTCTCTGTGCATGCTGACTCCGTCTCCATGAATTTATATAGAAGAAGAAGAAGAAGAAGAAGAAGAAGAAGAAGAAGAAGAAGAAGAAGAAGAAGAAGAAGAAGAAGAAGAAGAAGAAGAAGAAGGAGAAGAAGAAGAAGAAGAAGTTGTTGACAAATTCTTGTACTCTATCCTGAACCCACTGAATCAGAATCCCCTGAGGCTGGTTCCTGTATCAAACTTCCACTGTACAAGTATACTGACGAATCTCCGCTTTAGGTATGTTCTATCCCACATGTCTGCTGGCCTCACAACCTCCACTCTATTCCACCTCCAGAACATACTTGATTTCCTCTCCTGATGCAGTCTTTGGTCTACTTCTGTTACCAAGAAACAGTTGACAAAAATAAGCAACAATCCCAAATTGTTTTGAAAGCCACATCCTCCAGATGTACCCTAACAAACGCAGCATGTGGTCAGCTCAATCTCATATGTTTTAAGCAATGAAAAGATTATAGGATGCTAACCATTGGACTCAGCATTAACTTGGCAAGGCGATAGATTCCTGGGTTTAGGTGAGTTTTATTGACTAGTTTCAGAATGTGGTAGTCTGTAGATAATATAAATGATAATTTTTGACTCAAGGGAGTGGAAGAACATTCTTAAACTATTCTGAGTAAATGGTGTTTTGCTGGTCACAGTCTTAAGAAAGAAAAAAAAAGTACCTTCTTCAGATGGTTATTAACTGAAGGACTTGCTGTGTCTTGGAGAATTCCTGATTCATTTGAAGGTCAGATTTTTGAATTCAAGAAATTATGGAACACTAAGTGGCTCATAAAAAATTATTAGAGTGCTACTTCTTGAGGGTGTGCCCTTGTTTTGATCCTTCTCTTCTATCTTATGACGTCTTTGGGGAACTATCCCAGGTTGGGTAGTTGTTGAGAGAAAACTAATGTTCTACTTGGCGAGCTGCTGTCATTCCACCTGCAGGAACATGAAAACCCAGGCCTGAATGTATCTGCCAAAGATCCTACCCATTAGATTAAGTCAGTTGGATACAGAAAAGACAATTCGCAAATCCGTGTACTCATTTATGGAAAAGTATGTTTCCAGTCCAGAGTGAGCAAAGACTACAGAAAAGCCACAGTCAGTTCAGCTCCTCACCAACCTGCCTACTAGATCCCACTGGTTTGGCCTTATATTCAGTTTAGACATGAGCTGTAACAATCTGTTTTAGAAAGGGAATTATTTCATGCAAATTGGAATAAACGAAACAGTGTAACCTAAATATACATTCTCCAAAGAGGCTGTTAATGGTGCTTTAATAGGGAAAAGGAAACACACATCCCCTTCAGTAAGTTTTACCTTTATCTGCTAATATGTTTTTGAATAATGAATGGTCTGCAGACCATGTTTATTGTAGCTCTGAGAAGAGAGACTGCCACTCGGGCAGAAAAAAAATATAGAGAGAAGTTTCAAATCACTAGCGGTGATAAGTGGCCCTCGCGAATAAATTTGAAAGAGGGAGGTGCTACAAAGTCTCTCTATTAGCATCATGACACCTTGCAAGAGGGAACTTGTGCTGGGGGAAAAGTTGGGAACAGTGTGACACGCGAAGAGAGAAACCTGCCATCAATTGCTTTCTACTCTGCACATGCGCACACACGTGCGCACCCCCCACAGCTCAGCCTCAGGCCTGGAGCTGTCTAGAAGACAGGAAGGTTGCCAGGCTCTGGGTCTCTAACTCCCGTCCAATCTACAGACAACACCTCACGTATCCGAGCGAAATATCACCTGTTGGTCATCAGTATCAGAGAAATTTGCATAGCTGCCTCTGGAGTGAGAAATCAGCCCTCACAGAGGCAGACATTGGAAGCAGATAAAGCCTGAGAAGAATGCCTCTTTTCTGACTTTAGCGATTAATGCAGATGAGAACCCATCACAGCCATTTTAAGGAGACACTTCTCCATTACAGATAACTGGAACGGGGACTATCGACTTACCTAATAATGGGCCCCTTTACTTCAGCCACTGTCACTTATCAGCTACATTAGTTTAAAACCTGCAATTTTGAACTTCACATTATTGAGCTTTAGGAAGATTAAGTTACTGAACTTTTGTTGGTGAGTATCTCTGTGAAATTTTCTGAAAAGGATAGTCTCCCTTCTTTAGGTGAAGGTGAAGCCAAACTGCATACTTTATTGATATTTACGGGTGTACAAATGGCTGTGCTAATGCACTCTAAGGTCTGCCTGCTTGATAGGGAGACTGCCTCTGCTGTGCAACCCCACCCCTCTTTTTTTTTTTTTTTGAGATAATGTGGAGGACTGTAGTCCCTTTGTGAGCTTAATCCTCATGATTGCTTCCCCCTCCCCTTCCTTCTTTCCCCATAACCTTATTTATTAGAAGGCTTACACCAAAACTCTCTTGAAATATGTCCCATGGTTGCCTCTGCCATGGTCATAGTCCCTGCAGTGTTCAAACACCAAAAATAACCCTAATTTGTTCTCTTCTCCTCTCCCCCCCTCTCTCTCCCCCTTCCCCCTCCCTCTCTGGTGTGTGTGTGTGTGTGTGTGTGTGTGTGTGTGTGTGTGTGTGTGTGTGTAGGCCAGAGGTCAGTCTCAAGTGTTTTGTTTTTATGTTGTTGTTGTCATTGTTGTTTTCTCTTCCTTTCTCTTCCCAGCTCCCGCCCTCCCCCACTCCTCCCCTTCTCCGGTACCCTACAGAAAATGGCAGGGCTTCCCAGGGATATCAACCAAACATGACATATCATGTTGTAATAAGACTAGGCACATCCCCTCATATTAAGACTGGGATGGGGCAACCCAGTAGGAGGAAAAGGGTTTCGAAAGCAGGCAAGAGTCAGAGACAGCCCCTGCTTCCACTATTAGGAGTCCCATAAGAACACCAAGCTACACAACCATAACATACAGAGGAGGACCTAGAGCAGACCCATACAGGCTCCCTGATTGTCAGTTCAGTCTCTGGGTCTTTTGCTGGCCTGTGGCTTGCTGATTCAGGTGGGCTAGCTGGTCTCCTGTCTTCTCTCTTGGTACTAGGATTACAACCATAAGCCACAGTGTCTGCTTTTTTTTTTTTTTTTTTTACAGGAGTTCTGGAAGTCAAACTCAGGTCCTCATGCCTCCAGGCATGACTAGCTCTTTACTAGCAGAGCAATCTCCCCCAGCTCTCATGCTGGTCTTCTTAAGGGTTCAGGTAAGAAACAGAGGGACATTGACATTGTTCCACAGGCAAGCTGGCCAACACAGGCCGTACAAATACCCATGCTGAGGAAGAGGCTCAGTCTCCAAGCAGTGATGACTGGCTGTTTCCAGAGTCATTTTGCAGACTGTCGCTTCTGCATGTTAACATTTTGCCTGTCAGTTTCGGCAGGGGTTTGTATTCTCTAGTTAACGAAATCTTACCAGCATCTAGAACTGACTTTCTAGTTTTCAGCAAGGGTAACAGATCCTGATCTGTGAATACGGGGCAGAGTTAATGGATGACTCACTTGTCCTTACACTTACACACGTGAGTAAACTAATTTGTGACAAAGATGGAAGTGGGACCAGAGGATCCCAAACCCCAGTGGGTAGTGACACGGTGACTTCCCTGAGAAAGGAAAGGATATGGGGAAATGACAAATGGGCCATGTGTACCAAGATGGGAGAGATGGGTGAGGCTGGCCACACACACACACACACACACTCACACACACACTCACACACACAGACACACACACACAAACACACACACAAACACACACACACTCACACACACACAAACACACACACAAACACACACAGACACACACAAACACACACACACAAACACACACACACTCACACACACACAAACACACACAGACACACACAAACACACACACACTCACACACACACAAACACACACACAGACACACACACACAAACACACACACAAACACACACAAACACACACACAGACACACACACACAAACACACACACAAACACACTCACACACACACTCACACACACACAGACACACACACAAACACACACACAAACACACACACACTCACACACACAGACACACACACACAAACACACACACAAACACACACACACACAAACACACACACAGACACACACAGACACACACAAACACACACACAAACACACACAGACACAAACACACACACAAACACACACACACAAACACAGACACACACAAACACACACACACAAACACACACACAAACACACACAGACACAAACACACACACACACACTCACACACACAGACACACACACAAACACACACACAAACACACACACACTCACACACACACAAACACACACACACAAACACACACAAACACACAGAGACACACACAAACACACACACAAACACACACACACAAACACACACACACAAACACAGACACACACAAACACACACACACAAACACACACACACAAACACACACACAAACACACACAGACACACACAAACACACACACAAACACACACAGACACAAACACACAGACACAAACACACACACACAAACACAGACACACACAAACACACACACACAAACACACACACACAAACACACACACACAAACACACACACACAAACACAGACACACACAAACACACACACACAAACACACACACAAACACACACAGACACAAACACACACACACACTCACACACACACAAACACACACAGACACACACAAACACACACACAAACACACACAGACACAAACACACACACACAAACACACACACACAAACACAGACACACACAAACACAGACACACACAAACACACACACAAACACACACAGACACAAACACACACACAAACACACACACACAAACACAGACACACACAAATACACACACACAAACACAGACACACACAAATACACACACACACAAACACACACGCACACAAACACAGACACACACAAACACACACACACAAACACACACACACACAAACACACACACAAACACACACACAAACACACACACACAAACACACACACACACAAACAGACACATACAAACACACACACAAACACACACACACACACACACAAACACAGACACATACAAACACACACACAAACACACACACAAACACACACACAAACACACACACACACACACACACGAGCTGGAGAGATGGCTCAGCAGTTAAGAGTGTGCACTGTTCTTGCAGATTACTGAGTTCAGTTCCCAGTACCTACCTATTAGGGACAGCTTGCAACTGTCTATAACTAGCTCCCAGTGATCAGAAAACAAAAAGCAAACAACTGATTTTCACAGAGATCTACATTCATATGCACACACCACCCCCGGAGACGCACATATAGACACACTATTAAGAATGACAAAATGCCACCCCCTTTTTTGAGATAGAGTTTCTATGTATAGCTCTGGCTGGCTGTAGATCAGGCTGGCCTTGAACTCACAGAGATCTGCTTGCCTCTGCCTCCTGCGTACTGGGTTCAAAGCTGTGTGCCACCACTGCCCAGCGATAAGTAAGTCATTTAGAGAATGCAAAACTAAAAATCCAGTGTATATCAAAGTCTGCTTCTATTCTGGTCATTTTTAACAGAGCTTAGGTGTCTGGCAGTCCCTGCTGATATGGAATTTGGTCAGTTGTGTGCTTTTGACAGACACAATTAACATGCAGTGGTCTGAAAAATTCCAGGACTTGGTAATGTTTTGATTTTCAAAGACTACTGAACATTTGTGAGAAAAGCGAACAGTAGACAAAGGTAAGTTTCTTTGTAGTAAGCTTTGGTATTGCAAAACTGATGAAACTGAAGATTGTTCTTCTATTCAAAGAGCATCGAGCAACTAGTGAGTGCAGCCACTCCAGGAATGCACAGAAATCTTCCAGGTAAGTCAGAAGGACGTAGTGTTCTCATACAATTCCTAGATCCCGGTAGGCAGCCCAATTTCTATGTGAATCAAAACATTATTGAGAGTGAGTAGGTTCAAGTGCTGAACCCAGAAGCAATACTCTTCAGTTGGGTGTTAAAGGGTACAGGCAATATTATGTAATCCTAGCAACTTAGAAGGCTGAAGACAGAGGCTTGTGAGTTGGAGGATGGCCTAAACCACAGAGAAAAGCCTGGATCTCAGTGAATGAATGAAAAAAAAAGTAAAATAAAATCAAGACTCTTAGTATCTTATTGGCATTTGTTAGAAAATCCTGACGTGTCTACTCTGTGTTGATTTGGAGTCCTAAACCTAGAAATAAAAGGGATCTCTTAGAGGAAGCTTTCCCTAGCCTGAGTTAAAATGTAGAATGGGTTCAGATTTTTTTTTTACATCCTACAAGACACCCCAAGCTTGTTTATGTCCTGGTGTTTATCACATGGATCTGTTCCCAAGTGTGGGAACGTGTGCAAAGGTAATTATCTCCTATCTTACAAATAACTATTCATTGGGATCTGGCCAGACTTTTCCAAAGGGGCTCTGCCTTGAAATGAAAGTTTCAGTGGGTTTATTTCATTCCTCATTTAAGTATCAGGAACCATCTGCATAGGGTCCCCCCGCCCAAGCCATCTCACTACGGTACTCTTGTGGGCACCATACTGCGATATTTGAGATATGGAGTCTCTTTAAACAAGATACACAGTTGTCAAGTGCGGGATAAAGTACAGCTAGACTTTTTCTGAGACGCCAAACGTCCCCAGAACACAAAGGGAACAGGAGGACAGAGGGTGCAGGGACACTAATGGAGCATCAACTTCTCAGACATGTCGACTCCAGAGAAGCGAAGAAGGGGAAGGCCCAGGGAGGAAGGGTCGCACTGATAAGAGCAGAGAGTCACTTTCTCCCATTGTGCCTGTTACACTTATTGGTGTGAATAAGGTTGTTTTGTTTTCAGAGAGACAGTCATGAGCAAAAGCAACAGAAAGACGGCGAGTGATAAGCAAGCTCAGGAAATCTGAGAGTGGCACATTCATGATAATATATGTTAATTTAGTTGGATAGATGTGAATATTTCCTTAAAGAACAAAGGAAGTTGGGCTATGGCTAAGATCTACATGCCGAGGACTTTATATAGGCGTTACTTGTGTTCAAAATGGACACATCTTTGCAGTCATATCTTTCCGTTATATTTTGTCCGGATGGCTTATTTATTTTAAATTACCATTTCTTTTTTTTTCCCCTTTGCTTTGGAGATAAAAACTCTGGCGGAGCCAGACTTCAAATAGATAGTATTCCGAGCACATCAAAACAAAGAAAGTGTTTCTGAAACCAAATGAAAGCATTTTTTGAATGACTCCCCCATCCATTCACAGCTCCTTTCAGCTCAGCGGCTCTGGCTCAGATAAAGCCTCAGACACCTCACAGGCTATTCAAAAGTATCAGATTCAACTGAAGGTGAAGAAAATGGGCTATCTGGAATATTCATGAGTTGGGAGCATCCCAAGTTTGACCATTGTTTAAATGACTTCACAATTTCTTGGGGTGTATGTTACATAACAGATTTTCATAGGTACCCAGAGTGCCTATCAAGCCAAACCTTGTGAGTCTAGAGCACACATGCATGCACACACGCACACACACACACACACACACACACACATATACCTTCACACAAACACATACACACCCTCTCACACACACATATACCCTCACATATACCCTTATACACACAACTCACACACATATACCCACCCTCACACATAAACACACACCCTCACACACACACACACTCATACCCTCACATACACCTTCACACACACACACACACACACACACACCCTTATACACACACAACTCAACATGCATTCACAAACCCTCACACATACCCTCACATACACACACCCTCACACATAAACCTTTACATACATACGTACACACACACACACACAGCACACATATCCTCACACAGACACACACACATACATACAGGCCACACACACCCCACACACCCTTTCACACATACACTCACACATACACATACATACACACCCTCACATACCTCCTCACACATGCACTCTCACTAGCATACATCCTCATGCACATATATCCTTACACTCACACACACACCTGAAATACAGCCTCACACACACACACACATACATCTCTCACACAATACACCCTTACATATACACATTTACACATACACACACATACCCTCACAGCCTCACACAAACACACCTTCACACATACACACACACATACACCCTCACACACACAGAAACACACACAAACACTCACACACACACACAGACACACACAGACACACACAGACACACACAGACACACACACACACCCCTCCCTTGCCCGGTTCAAGTTCTATTCTTCCTTAACCCAGGTTCTAAGGAAAATACTGCCCTGTCTTTGGGGTGACTATTCTATTTCTTCATTTAGTAGGCTCAACTATGTCTTTGATAACACTTCCTAAAGTTTGTTCAAATTCATGTTCTGTTTTCTAAATATGTGGAGCTTTTAACTTCCATTGGAGCAATACCCAGACCAATATATCATACTTTTTTGAAATAGAGAGACAAAATGTTTACTGAACTAGGTGAGATGTAAACAGAGAGTACTAAGAGGCATGAATAATCATTTCTCTTCTGTCCAATGAGAGTGGTATTGCCAAGGGTTTGTACTGAATCAGAAATTACAAGACACAAGTGATAAATGTGATACTCCCTTCTCCATAAGGTTGCCTTCTGCCTAATGGTTTGCCTGCAATTGAGTTCAAACATGTGTCCATAAAATCTTCTGTGGGAGTCTCTACGTGTTTCCCAGCGATCCTGCCACTGTGACTTTGGACAAACTGATTTTCCCCACTCAATTTTCCAATCTAAATAATCATGGAACCAGAATCTTACTTTCAAAGCCCTACAACTGGGTGGAAAAGAAATATTCTAATTAAAAATAGATGGCAGGCCACTTATGAGATCTCAGACTGACTCTGAACCCGTGGAGAGATTTGAGATGGAAGGCGCTAGGGAAACCAGTGAAGTTGTCTGCAAGAAGGATGGATTATGCTTTCTGGAAAGCTATATCCATATCCTGACCCCTAGACCAATGGATGTGAAGAGAGATTTTCACAGATATGATCAAAAATCTCAAGATGGTATTGTTTTGCATCACTTGGGCAACTCCTAATTCTAATGGCAAGTGTCTCTCTTAAAGACAGAAGTGTGAGCAGACCATAGCACAGAAGGAAAGAGAAAGTGAGGCAGAGATTACAGTTATGAGGTCACCATCCCAGGAGCATCCAAAGCCACTCGAAACTGGGAGGCAGAGACAACTCCCTCAGAACCTGTGGAGGGAAGAATAGCCTGCTCACAACTCATCTTCAAGCTTCTAGGTTCCACTCAGCCTCATTGCTGTTGGTTACTGTGCTCTAGGAATTGGCTGTGTTGGTATATCTGCCCTTCCTTTCCCGCAAACAGCCACAGGCAGAGTTTACCTACAAGTTGCAAGAGCTGTGCCAGGCCCAAAGCACCACTTCTCAGATACCAGTGTGCGTGTGTGAAAGACCAAGTCTAAAGCATACCAGAAACTGCAGTTTACTGGGCATATGAGGTCCCTACTTCAGGGTCAGGCAGCTTGAGTGTCCTGGCTTTGCTGGTGTATTACCTGTCCCGTGATAGCATTTGGGAAATCTATATACCTGATTAGAAGTATATAATTGATTAGAAGTAAACGTTTCATGATTGTGACCTTTAGGTTAGGTAGCAGGGATCGCTACTTTTTGGCTGAACTTGGTGGAAGATAGAGGGGTAAAAGCCGGGCTGTCTGCTCTATTTTCTTTGCCCGAGTCTTCTTGGCCACCTATCTAGGTCATCAAGGTACATGGTTTGTAGGAATAAAAAACAATGAAGAAAATCTGGATACAGAATACATGTTAGACTGTCCAGGGAAGACTTCCAACTCAAGACTTAGCCTTCTAAGAGATTCCCAGTCTCTTTCATGGCAGTCTGCAATTCTCAAGGCTGTCAGTTTCTGACTGGAAATGGAGAGAGTTGGAGATGAACTAGCTGGGGTTATACTTAGTAAAGTTTTCACACCAGGGTTGGAGCTCTGACACACTATCTGGCTTACAAGGAAATTCTTGACCAGTGGGTCTTTCTTGGTTACTCTCTTACTTCATTGTGTTGCCTAGTTCAAAGTGAGTGCCTCATTATTTGCTGACTGGATCCCTGCCCCTCATATTCTACTTTCTTGCATCTGAGCAGAGTTCAACTCAGTTGTTCTTTCTTCTTTGGGGAAGCCCTTCCTGATCTAGGTTATGAACCTTTCTAGGGGATATGGTGCTAAGTTAACCTTGCCACTCTTCTATCAGTGTGCCTCTTCCACTGAATTGCCAGTGTTACTTTTTCCATTCTGCCTTTCCCTTCCACCTGAATGCAAAGCTGAGCAGCGTGCCCACCTGGTCTTCTTCACTCTTTGTGTAATAACGTATGTAATCATATGCGTATCATATTAATATGACTTTAGGCATTACATGTGCATGATGGATGGTAATATGTGGCCACTCTTGTCACGTGACAGTACTCCCGGAGATACATGAACAAATATCTTCTCAACTCAGATTGAAAAATGATGACAGACTAAAGTAAGGATGGTACAGAAGTCTAACTTTTGAGTTTTATTGGGGTTACTTACAGGAGCAGAAATAACTCAAAGACATCTGAATAATCAAAAGCCCACTGCAGCATGGGTAATAGCTCATGAAAGCTGGAAGGCTGGAGCACACTGCACTACTGGTAGGCAGTTCAACAAGTTCAAGTGTCTTTTCCAGATAGCTCAGTTGGTCTGAGTCTCTTTTCTAGACCTTTAGTCTGGTCTCTGCTTCTCTTGGGCAATAAAAGTAGTCTAAGCCTCTTCTAGGTATTGGCACGTGTGAGCTAAGAGTATCTCTCAGCAGTTCTGACTACTTAGATATGCTTGGGGAGGTAGGGACCTAATGAATCTGGTCATTCAAGGGACTTCCTGAAGTCTTTGAGTTGTTTATTTCCTGAGCTTAATTAGTGTTCCTGCAGAACAGAATGTTTCACCCTCCCCCTAGAACATCCTGTAGCTTCATCTTCCTTTTAACATCCTCTGTCTTAACAAGCTCCTCTTCCAGATGAACAGTTTTGTCTTGGAGGAAATTGATATACAACAGCCACCTGCACCCTAACTAAGTATGCAATCACTTGATATTCAAAATCTGAAAGCAATTTGCTAGGTCTCATTTTAGAGCTGTATGTGCATTCACAAATACATATATACATATATACACATACATACATACATACATACATACATTCCTTCCACACTCCTATCTATCTATCTATCTATCTATCTATCTATCTATCTATCTATCTATCTATCTATCTATCTATCTACCATGTTCATCTACTTAATCATCCAAATATCTACCTACTCATTTATCTATCATCTATCCATTTATTCTACCTATCTAACCATCAGCCCATTGCTCACTTATCTTCTATCTGTCCATCCATCCACTTACACCCATCTATCCAATAATTTACCTAGCCATCCCACATTCCATCCATCCATCCATCCATCCATCCATCCATCCATCCATCCATCCATCCATGCATCCTCCAAATTACTTTGTACTTTTCTACAATTTGCTTTTTATTCCTTAATATCATGTCTTAGGGAGCTTTTCAACTCAGTGTTTAGTGATCCACTTAACTTCACGGTGCCTCAATAACTGTTAATGGGCATTGCTTTTTTTCTTTGTCATGAATCAGGTAGCAAGGTACATCTTCACACCTGCGTACTTGCACACAAATGTAATTTTTCCTATTGATAGATACAGTTACTAAGTTAAATTTTCAACAATCCTGATAATTTCAGTGGAAACTCTTCCTTATTTTGCCTCCAAACTTAGCACTCTCCGAGAATTGCTTTTATTTGGTGGAACATCGGCATTTATTTGGTGGAACATTGGCATTTATTTTGAGCTGCAGTTTCACTTCAACTTTAGGTTTATTTTTCCATAGATTTGTGCCTTTCTCTCTTCAGAAGTCTCCCCAATCCCTGTTCCTCTTTTTTTATTTCCTAATACCATCAAGAGCAGGTAGATGTACACACATTTCTGATGACCTGTGAAAGATGGTATTGGGCTTAGCCTGCTCTGTGGAGCCAGGTAGTAATAATTAATTAACCTATGTCCACGAACAGCATGAACACTTAATAACCACTATACATGGAAAAAACATCCACACTGCAAAATTGTGTGTGCATATGTGTGCGGGTGCATGTGCGTGAGCATGTGTTGCTTTGGGAATGTATCAATATTTGATCAAGTACAAGTATCTCCTTTAAAGGTCTGGTCTGGTAGTAATATTTGTTTGTGGATTGTTTCTGAAGATACTTCACTGAAAGGTACTGTGTAGCAGATAACTATCTATGTGGGGGTAGAACTGGGATGGGTTTGAGGGCAACATTTAAAGGCTTAATTTCCATGTACATTCAGTGTGAAAGGTTTTTCTCCCCACCTCACATTCCTGGAGGCCCCGGAAACTCCTACCAGAGAGTGACAAGGAGATTTAATGGACCTTTCAGTTTGGTAACTTGTGTCCAATAAAAGGACGTGTTGTCATACATGTCAGACACTCAGCTGCTTTTTACATTTCCTTTAGAGATTTGACACCACTTAGATTTCTAGGGATACATGGCTGTTAATGGGACAGCCTCAGAGGACGCTTACCTACAAGTGCATGCTTGGGATTCTTGGCTGGAATCCGCTGCATTCCACTTGAGATTCACAGACATCCTAACAACCTGGCTTCCATTGATTGAGCCTGAACAGGTCCTGCTCTCCAGTCCTGCACTGCTCCCGTTGTTCCTGCTGACAGGTGCTGCAGATGTGAGGCCTGCTGGGCCTTCCTCGGCAGCCATCTGTCAGCAAGGCCTTCGCTCCTCCAGGCAACAGGCGTGTTGATAAGAATATACACTTTCTTCAGTTGACAGACTTTGCTATTCAAAACACTGTTAAAAAAATGGCTATAGGAATTTAATTAGCAACTTCCATTAAGAGATTAGATGAGAAGAACAAAGAGAAACCGAGGGAAAGGCTTCTTAATAAAACTGGAGAAGCTTTGGAATTATTCATAGTATAACAAAGGAAATGTTGAAACTTCTGTGAACTGTGAGAGGTGGCAGATATACTCAGATGTTTTCTTGTGGCCTGGCTGGGCTCTAACTAAGGAGGCCCAGAGCGAAAAGCAAAAACTTTGAGAAAGCAGCAGTCTCTGGCAATCCAGTGTTCTGTCCAGGCAGGCTGCATGGCCCCCAGGGTCTGTGGCTAGTGGGCTTGCCCTTCATGGTCCACATGTTTTGTCCCCATGCCAAGATGTGGTAAGAGAAGATGAAGAACCTTACATAGCCATCCTTTCTCAATAAACAAACAAATAAGCAAGCAAACGACAGATACATAAATAAATGAAAATAATAAAAAAAGTTGAAAGAACATAAATCGTTCTAATGATTTAGCAGAATTGTACCTATGCAACTGTCTTCATC
This sequence comes from Rattus norvegicus, assembly GCF_021556685.1. Taxonomy (NCBI): domain Eukaryota; kingdom Metazoa; phylum Chordata; class Mammalia; order Rodentia; family Muridae; genus Rattus; species Rattus norvegicus. The sequence continues at coordinate 272,867,285 of NC_141534.1, read as the reverse complement.
TGGATTATAATGTTAATACAAAATACAGCACACAGACAATTTATAAGGCAAAGAACTTTACTTCTCATTGGAAAGCCTGATACAGAGATGCAATAGTCAGCGAAGGCTTTTGTGCTGTGTTACAAGTAGGTAAGAGGAGGGAAAGAAATACATTGATTTCTTTTCAGGCGCCCACTCCTGTGATAACAAGCCTACTCCCTGATAACAGCATTAGTCCATTCTGGAAGGCAGATCTTTCATGATCTAAGCAACTCTTAAATGTTCTTACCCTCAACATTGCTGCATTCAGAAATAACAGATAAACTCCAGATAGCTTATTCTAAGTTACCTTAGCAGCAGTGGGGATTATCTTCAGATTTTATATAAGATCCAAGTGCGGGGAGTTTCTGAGGTCATTTTGTCTAAACATCTTAGTTGTTTGTATCCCTCACCACAACCCATGCATCTCAGATTGGCCTTGAACCTTTAAGTAGTTGAGGGTGACCTTGAATCCCTGATCTTCCTGCATCAACCAAGAAATGGGATGACAGGCACCTGTCTTCTGGCCCAGTTTGTGTAGTGGTAGAATTGCACCTAGAGTTTTATGAATGCCAAGCAAGCACTTTGCGGACTGAGCTATATGCCTAGCCTGTATCTCTTAGGTTAAATAGCAAAACACATGGTTCGTTCAATAATCAATGATGAATTCACACGCTCATTCCTTAAATGCCAGGGCTCTTCCTAAAGATACAAGTGAAGCAACAGGCCAAACAGAATTGAATCTGGAAAGCAGGTTTCTGTAGACTTAGAGTTTTCAAAACCTATTTTAATAAAGGTTCTCAAACACTTAGACCACCCCCCCCTTCTATTCCACCGTCCAAAGGTAGGGGAGAAAAGACGGTAAATAGGACAAGGGGATGTTTAAAAATAGTTCTTTGAGCTGATTCTAATCTCTATTTGTCAGGACACCAGCAGTCCAGTTCAAAAGTGTCACCAAAGACCAATCAGCAGTGGCTATAGGGTCCAACAGAAACCACCAGGCCTCCACTGAATCAGCAGGAGTCAGTGGAAGCAATCAGGACCAGCCGTAATGCTAGGAGTCCTCATCCATGCCTCTCTTAATGAAGACCAATAAAGAGTTGAACAGCTAGCTTTGCACAGTCACTGTCCATTAAATCCTATGTATTCTCTCTCTCTCTCTCTCTCTCTCTCTCTCTCTCTCTCTCTCTCTCTCTCTCTCTCACGTCATGTGTCCTCTTATGGGTCTGCTTCAGCAAAACGTCACATGAGTCTTCATCACACGACACAACCAGAAAATTCCACTTCCGTTTTCCCCTTGCAAACAATCTTTCCTTGCCCATGGCTGCTTCCCTCAAGAGAACTGTCTTCTCAACCCCAGAGACAGAGATAATTTTCAGGTTATAATGTTTTTCATTCTAATTTTCTTAAAGGCTCGAAGGTAAACAGACTCATGGGAGAATCCACGTCAGACTGATTCCATATCAGAATGTGTCAATGAACACAAACTCATTGTGTCATTGTGCTCATTTTCAGTTGGCGTAAACTCAGACTTGGTTAGTTATCTTTATGATTTTTAGAAGTTCTGATAGCCACAGGAAACCTGAAAACAAAGATTAGGGTTGGTGGATTGGTGGCTGAGTACTGTCTTAGTATGTGAAGTTCTAGGTTCCATCATACCTTGTGTGTATGTGTGTGTGTGTGTGTGTGTGTGTGTGTGTGTGTGTGTGTGCTTGTAAAATTTTAGGTTTGAATTAAAGCTGACCTCTGCTATAAATCTGTCCAAAGCATATCACTATGTTCACAAGTTTGTCTAGTAAAATAAATGAAATTCTTAGGAGATTAACCATCCCTAATTCCAGAGTCAAAATTAGGTAAAGTACATTAATTAACAACCAAGTCACAGCCCTGCATGCTGCGCATACGTGATATCTTTATTATGGGTCCCAGTTACTAATATGTTAATTATTATTTTTTATTTCTAAGGGAGGGGGGTGGAAGATTATTCAAGATGAGATAGATGAGTGGACTTAGAAGAGTGAACAGAGAGCCAGAGAATTTCTGACGGTGTGGAGAAAGAGCCAAAGGGAATCGTCATCCTTGTCGTTTGTTCTTGTGAACTCAAAGCCTTTTTTATAGTTGTCAAGTGTAAAATAAGCTGAATCAGAAAATGTGTGACCTCAGTGTTGCTAAATGTAAGCCACCTAGTTTATGTAGGTCGTAAGGGCTGCTTTGAAGCCTTTGTAGATGACAAGGTGATGACCTCAGGCCTTCTGGGAACTCGACTTCCTGTCAAGCATTCCAATGGGCACTCCCACCTGCCCTCTTCCCCAGGACCCCTGTCTTAATCTACCAGATAAAAAAGGTGGTTGATGACTCATGGCTTAGTTATACAGTCTTTATAACCAAAATGGGAGTCTCTGATGGCTTGTCTCCAGAAACAACTGACAAGGTAGGGAAATACATGTTACTTCCTGTAACTACTGGCATGGGTGATGACAAGGTAGGGAAATACATGTTACTTCCTGTAACTACTGGCATGGGGTTTTTACCCCAAGCCCATAGACTCCCCTGTTCCATTCCAAGAATAAATGAAACACATCTTCCTCGGAGCCTGCCTTTTTAATACCGTCTTCAGAGTTAAACTTCCACCTTTCCTTAATATACCCAGAAAACAAAGGTCGAGTCTTGTATCCTGAAATATCCCTGCTGCTCTTGGGGTTTGAGTTCTGCATTGTAAACCCCATTGCTTATTCCTGGGATGAGAATCTGTTTATTCTGTAAATATTTTCTGAGCATGGATCGTTTGCCGTGCCCCAGTTCTAGACACTGGACATGGAGCGGGGGTTGGGGGGTGAGGGTGGCAAAGCAAAAGAAAGACCAGAAAAGCACAAATGTGGCCTCCATAGTGCTTACATGATGGTAGAGAGGCCAACAGTAATAGGTACAGAATGAAGAAGATGAGGGCATAGGATTTTCATCAACATGAGAGGGAGAGGGTTAAGATCCCTTCCGATGCGGTCTCAAGAGATTTGCTTGGGGCCACGAAGCAGGTTTTTGAAGGCAACACCCTTATAGCACAGGGGCTATGTATAGAAACCATTCTGTAGGTCGGAGCATCAAGCAGTTCCAATAGCTTCCAGGTAGTGGAGAATCTGTGATTTCTTTCCCAACAACAAAGGGAAGGGAAGCTCTCAGTATTAAGTCTTAAACCTAGAGTCAGCTCAAGGAATGTGCTCATTAAAATTAAACACCTTCTTAGTTTTTTTTTTTAAACAAGCTTGAAACAGAAAATCTTGGAATGGAGAAGCATCCCTGGCTCTTGATTTTAAGAAGTCAGAGGTGGCCAAAGCTATTTGGGGCTGAAGAGGGTTATCTGATCTTCAGGGAACAGCCAGTCAGCTGTCCCCAAGATTATCCTTAGAGGGACAACAATGTCCCTCCATCCTGCAGTATCTCTTTTAAACTTATGTTTAAATAGCTATACTTAAGTGATAAGGAAGGTAGCCTTTCACCTCCAGGATCCTAACTGGATTCAAACTCTAGTCTTCTGGGAAATGAGTTTGGTCGTATAAGCTGAGCCTCGTAGACAAAAGTCCTTATCTTCAAACTCCAAGCATAATTCGGCCTACCATGGCAGGACTAGAAGTCAGCTCTCAGGGAAGAGATAGAATGAGTTCGGATGGAAAGTAAATTACCAAAGTAGTTCAATCAATCCCAGATTCAAATCCACACTGTTTAATTGGTGGCTCTTTTTTGTCTGGAATACAAGACTGATTCTGAGCACCACATCTTCTGCTGCATCCCCAAGAGGTGGTGTGTGTGTGTCTCGGGGGGTCGGGGGGAAGGGGGTACTTAAACAGTTAAGCCTCCAAAAAAATGAGGTCAGAGCTGCAAAGATGCATAAGCTTCGTTCAGTACCTTAGTAAATTTAAATATTCTTTGCATAGTTTCCTTGTCGACCTCAGAAGAACATGGCCCCTACGCGCTGCAAGAAAGGACCGTCTTTTATCTTGGGTATAAGTGAAGATCTCCAAACCTGTGCTAAGATTATGTGTTTTCAGCTGATTTGGTAAGTTTTGTGCAACACATCCAATGTTGTCCCCAAACAGTACAAACCCAAGAATAGAACGGAGTCAGAAGGAAGCAATAAAGACCAGGTTTCCAGATGACTCTGACTCCAGAAGGAATAATTACAGGCAAGGAACTGGGTGGACTCAGCCCATTGGTGAAATACATTCACGGGGGTTGGGGGGAGGGCACTTTGTAGAGAAAGGTTGCTTTCCAGGTAGGCAAAGCTAAGCATTCTTTCCCCTGCCTTTCGCCTGCCCCCAGCCCCTCTGCGTTCCATTTACAGACTTAACATTTTGCCCACCATAAAATGGATGACAGTTTCATTACAGAACGGCATTACTTGTCAAACTTTGAATTACTGATCATAAAAATATCTGTTCTGCTTTGAAGGATTGTTGGAGGACTTCCATTTTCCTCTCTATGTATGTATTTTTATCAGCAGGGCTGTTTAGTGCAACACACAGGAGCAGGGTGCAAGAGGGGAGGGAAGAAGAAATCAAAACCCGGGCTGTGGAGCCCAGGGCCTGCTGTATTCTCCCCATATAAACAGGCTTCTATCACAGCTCGAGACAGCAGAAATAAAAGGGAGCTTTTTTGGCTCACAGCTATAAAAAAAAAATTATCATAGTGATGAAGTTCCTCTGCCATCAACAGAGCTGTGATAACGCTGTTTGATGATGATTTTCCCATGAATGTTAAGCAGCCGCCACTGTGGAGGCAAAGGAGCTTATCTGCACCTAATACTGATCTCTAATTCCTGCCCTCCTTGAACCATCCATTTTCTAACAGCATTAACTGGCAAATTTACATCCCGTCTTAATGCTGCTAAAGAGGACAGGAGATGAAGAGCAAATGACAGCGGTGTAATGAGGGTGGCTTTTTTCTCCTTTCTCTTTAATGGCTGAAGATTTACACAATTGTCTGTAAGCTTATATAGAGAGCTTACCTGAACCTTTTCCCAGCATGGATTCGACTTTGCTGGCGCTTTTGTTAACTAAACACACATAAATATTTTTTAAGGAGGTTTTAATGGACTTCAAAAGAAAGCCATAGGATAGGGGAAAAAATCGCAAATTTAAATGTTATAAATAATATACATTTTTGTAGAGGGCTGGTAACTTCTGAACAAACAGTGCCGTAAAAAAAAAAAAAAGAAAATAGCGTTCTGGGAGATGCTCGTATAGACAGACTTTAATTCAAATATTAAGGATGATTAATTAAAGTGAGGATTTAAAGGGAGCTGTGTTCCACATGCCACCAAAACCTGGGATTTCTCTGATCATGTAACATCCATCAGGATACTACCTGTTCACTAACAGGGTGTGAAGAGATAGAAGGGAATTTCAATAGTAAATCTGAATGTAGGGACCTACAATAGCTGGATGTGGGGAAATCCCATTTGTGTGTCCAGATGATAAAGTAAACCAAATAAAAATCACCATGGACGAGCCATTTAACATCACAGGCTGGAAACCTTGAAGTTGTCTTTGACTCTCCGGTCCCTTTCATCCTCTTTATCCAATCCATTACCAATCCTGCCTTTCCTTCCTTTGAAATGATTTGGGGAGGGGGGACTCCTCTTTTTTTTCCTCCCACTACCCTAAGCCATTTGTCTAGCACCTCTCAATTGAAATAGGGTAGGCTCCCACGGCTTCCTCTGCTGCTCGCCCTCCTCCCACTGTGTTATTAAAATATACCTTAATATTCCTACCCTGTCATTTGAGTTGTTAGAAAACAAACAGGCTTATCACATTCCCGTCCCTGCTATTCCAGCAACAAGCCTCACAGCATCTGTAATAACGGACCCTGAACGTGTATTTGACGCGAGGTATGAGAACCCAGGAGTTGAACGCTGCAAAATACTGAAAGGGAGGAAATTAGAAGAGGAATGGATGGAGAGCTGGGTCACACTCCAGTACCAGCGCAGAAGTTCCTTCTTTCTGAGGTCAGAGTCCTGCTCTCTGGCCTATGTTGCTCCCAGCGGCATAGTCTTTGTCTGGTTTTTGCCACTCTTTCAAGAGCTCTCGTAGCTCAGGGGAACACAAAATTAAGCTACATTGTGCCTTCAAATGGTAGCTTGCTGACCTCCGAGTTAGAGGACTCAGTATTGTGAAGATGGAATCTTCGAAAACTGACCCTTAACTTTGAAATGAAAGTGAGCAAAGCTGGGTATGGCTGGGACAAGCCGGTCATCCCAGCACTCACCAGCAGGAAAGAGGCTGAGGTAGATGGATCAAAAGTTCAAGGCTATTCTGGGCCACTTTAAAGAAAGGTCTAGCGGGTTTGTTTGTTTGCTTTTGTTTTGAAGACATTGATATATTAACTTTGATGTTCGTAAGGAAAAACAAAGGAACTTAAACACTCAGAAGGGTTGTCCAGCCTCTGTCATTGCAGCATGACATTGTTATTTTTAAAGTTTAGGTTCAAGGACTACCTGACTGATTTACTAAAATTGGGGAAGGGGGGAACCTCGTGGTGTTTTAATTGAGTTTATGATTTTTGTATCAGATCTATTCATAATTACCTTCGCTCGCATGTAGGCTGTGAGCTGTGAGTTAGACGCGCCTGCTAGAGCAATCTTGAAAAAAAAATAGGTTAAAATTAGGGGACTCCCACTTCCTAATTTTATAACCTCCCACAGAGCTATAACAAGACAGCGATACACTTACGTAAAAAGAAAAATCAATCAAGCACAGAATAGAGACCCCAGAAGTAGACTCACAGTTATGGGCTCCAGTTGGTTTTGATCAATTTTTGAGCAGAATGATGCAAGGGGGGCTGAAGGTAGGAATGATACTAAATACAGACTTTTGCCTGAAAAGACTGAATTCTTTGTTTCTCAGACACTCACATCTTTCAGTTTCTCCTCCTAAAGAAAATAGAAGCTTCCTCCTGACCTTCCTCAACCTTCCTCAGGCTTGACCTGAGGTTTCTCTCCAGCCCTGCCTTCCAGGGTTTCATACTTCTTGCCATTCTCCGTAGTAAGGCTTACCTGGATGCTACTCTTCACCTGACCTGGGGAAGTGTTAGTGTAGCCTGCAGCATCCTCACCTGTGAGATCATGGAGGACCTGCTAGGAGACACAGAAATTCTTACAGAGCCCTGAGAATGGGACCTGGCAGACAACAGATTTGTAAGCTCTTTGGCTTCCTCTCTGCAGATCTTTCATCTTTGGGCCCGTTATTTTTTCATGTTGCCTATACTCAGTCACTTTCCTCTCCTAATTAGACATAGCTGTCAACTGGATATGGCCCAGATTGGCCTGTGGCTATTTCTGTGAAGAATTGTCTTGATGAATGATAGGGAAGGGAGGACTGGCCCACTGTGGGTGGTACCATTCCCTAGGCAGGTTGTCCTGGACTGTATTTAAAAAATGCACAGCAGAGAACCAAAAAGCAAGACAGGAAATAACATTCCTCCATGCTTTCTACTTAAGTTCTTGGGTCCATTTCCTGCTTTGACTCTACCTTGAGCTCCTATCCTGGCTTTTTTCAGTGATGGAGTGTAGCGTAAGTTTCTGTTTTTTAAACTATTGGATATTTTTTATTTACATTTCAAATGTTATCCCCTTTCCCAGTTTCCTATCCATAAACCTCCTGTCCCATCCTCCCTCCCCCTTCTCCTAAGTTTCTAATGGTCAGGGAGGTTTGAAAACCAAGTTAGAACAATCCTCCCTACCTGAAATGTTGATGACTATAATAAATGATAAATATGTATCAAGCCCCTGTGGCTTGCTTTGTTTTCTGTCTAATTATAGCAAACATTTTCACTTTAACCCCTGCCCCCAACCTTTAAACCCCTTTTACTTAGCCAAGAACTGGGCAGACAATAGATGCCCAAGTACTTCACAGAGGTGTTTGTTTCTAATCTTGTAGTAGAAGAACAATGTGTGTCCTTGCTGTCTAATTCATGGCTACATTGTGGCAATATATGTGGTGAGATGTAATTTAATGGGGAAAAAAATCTATGAGCCAAATCAGATCAAGCATTCATCTTTGTGTCTTAATATGCCCCAGGGTCATGATAAGAAATTTTTCAGGGGCTGGAGGGATGGCTCAGCTTTTAAGAGCATTGATTGCTCTTCCAGAGGTCCTGAGTTCAATTCCCAGCAACCACATGGTGGCTCACAACCATCTGTAATGGGATCCGATGCCCTCTTCTGGTGTGTCTGAAGACAGCTACAGTGTTGTACTCAAATAAAAAAAAGTGAATAAATAAAAATATTGTGAATAAAGTGAATAAATAAAAAATATTTTAAGAAAAGAAAGACATTTTTCAGTCACCAATTACTGTCCAACATTCATCTCATTTCTCTGTCTCTGTCTCTCTCTGTCTCTGTCTATCTCTGTCTCTCTCTTTCTCTCTCTGTCTCTCTATGTGTGTGTTTTGTTTTGTTTTTGTTTAAGAGACAGGGTTTCTCTTTGTGTAGCTCTGGCTGTCCTGGAACTAGCTGTGTAAATCAGGCTGGCCTTGAACTCACAGAGATCTGCCTGCCTCTGTCTTCTAAGTGCTAGGATTAAAGACATGCACCATAACTGCCTGGCTCGACACTTAGGTTTCTATTTCCTTAAAACAAGGTGAATTTTCCATGCCTAGTGCTGATGCATCAAGCATTTAGAGGAAAGGCGAAACTTTGATCTTATAGGACACTTGAAAATGTCATTATTGACCTAGTTAAATGTGTTCTCATGTAAAATTTACACTGCCAAACTTCCACCCATGAAGGTCTCAGGAGGGAGAGGATAAATCTACTAAAATAAAAAAAACAGAGACCTCACAATTTGAAGGGTTTTTGCAACATTATTATAACTACTTTAATCTGTTTAGAATTGGGGGAGGTTATTGGTCACTAAAATTTAGACAAAGTTCTAATTTTTTTCTGGTGTTGAGCTAATGAACATAATAATTGCTGATGTAACACCTATAACCAAAGGGGACATGTGCTGTTATCATGCTAAACTGCCACAGAGTGCAACACACATCAGAGAGAGAATCCATTTATGAAAGATTTATTGAGCACCAACTGTATACCTGCATGGGAGGTGGAAATGAGGGTTTAATCCTAATAATAAGAGCCAGGACACAAATAAAACCTGAACAAACGAAGCCACTTCAGGTAGCGGCAAAGGCACTGGCTGTAGGCAAAAACAGGAAGACAGGGTGGAGAGTGGCTAGACCTGGGCCTGGGGTGTTCGCTGCCATAAGGAGCAAACATTAAAGCTCCTTATCTCACAGATTTCTAAAAGATCACCTCTGTGGAGGGTGACCTTACTGCCTTCTTTGTATGTTTCTGGTTTTTGTTTTTGTTTTTGTTTTTGTTTTTGTTTTTTTAAAAACACTTGGACATGCTCTACTTCCATACGCAAAGGAAAATTATTATAAATACAGAACTTTATTCTGAGAACCACCCAATCCGGATTGGGTTGACCCTCCGAATAAAGATACCATAGAGATTTGAAATTCTGATGAGAAACTGTTATGAGTGACTTTTATATTCATGGATTCTGATGTCTGGCGGATAAGGTAGGGTTTTTCTAAGTCCTGTAGAGATAGACCCAGCACCTAGCTCTGTAAGCACTGGATAATTTAGCAAACAGATCGACGAGTTGAAATGATGTCTAACTCACTTTAAGCAGACAATTTTGGGGATAACTACCCCCATGCAACTCGTTTCCTAGGCGCCATGGAGTGGATAGAGTGAGTGTGTGTTGTCTGCAAGCTCAGGTTTAACTCCGTGTCCTGTGTTCGTCCCCTCCTTGGTCCCCTCCTTTTTTTCCCTCCCTCTCCCCTCTCCCTTCCAAGCCACTCCCTTCCTCTGCCTCCCATGATTATTTTGTTCTCCCTTCTAAGTGGGTTTGAAGCATCCACATGTTGGCCTTCCTTCTCGTGAAGCTTCATATGGTTGCGAGTTGTATGGGCACCACAAGTTCTTTGTCCATTCCTCTGTCGATGGACACCTAGCCTGTTCCAGTTATAGTGAACGGTGCTGTAATAAAGGCAGACATGCAAATATCCCTGACTTATTTTGATTTGGACTCTTTTGGGGAAATACCCAGGTGCCATAGCTGGGTCATTTGGTAGGTCTATTTTTAGTTTTTTGAGACACCTCTACACTTATCTTCCAGAGTGGCTGGTACCACCTAAAAGTTGCTTCATCTTCCCATAGTGCCACAGGCTGGAGACCAAGTTTGTAGCATGAAACCTTTGAGAACCTTCAGATCCAAACAGTTATGGCTTCCTCACAACAATCCAAAAAATTTCACACTTACCTCTTATAAATCCTTGGAGAAGCTGTTATATTTAACTATTTTATCTGAGTAGGCTGTCACTGTCTTCAGACACACCAGAAGAGGGCATCAGATCCCATTTCATTACAGATGGTTGTGAGCCACCATGTGGTTGCTGGGACTTGAACTCAGGACCTCTGGAAGAGCAGTCAGTGCTCTTAACCACTGAGCCATCTCTGCAGCCCCTAACTATTTTATAATTGGTATGGGTAACATGATATTTTCAAATTTTCAAAGAATTATTTGCATTTTTCAAAGGACATTGAAAAACCAAGACACTGTGGGCACACTGTGTACATGATGTGTTCCCTCTGAGTCAGTGCCTTCTCTACTCCTGACATTTTCTTCTAGAAGGTTCCCTGAACAGCTCTGGATTTCCTCCTCAGGCCTTTCATGGCAGTGGCTGGAGGGACCTCAAGTAACAGGATGAGAAAGCAAGCTGTTTTAATGTTCTTCCGTTGGGTGACTGGAGTGGGTCCATCTGAGTGCCAGACAGGCCAGCAGAGGCTATGCGTGGTCCCAGAGTCAGAGTCTGAGGGAAGCACTCCACTTAAGATATGCAGGAGAGACAAGACTGGGTGGTTGGAACCTCAGGTATCTCCCTGAGGATCTAGTGGGTTTTTATATCTGATGCCTAGAGTGCATAGGCTCATTAATCCTGTGGTCTCTTTCTATCTAGTGTGGACAAGCCTGCCCATCTGTCCTTTCTGTCTCTGCCCTCTGCTTCCCAGGGCATCTTCAGCACTCGACAGAACCCTATCCCAGCCCTCCTAAAACGTGCCAGCTCCTTTCTTAAAACTACCTGATTTCAGCCTATGGCTATAAGTAGATTTATCTACCACCGCCTTGAACTTCTCTAGAAATCGACAATCGTGTCCACCCACAATTCTCTAAGCTGCATTAGAATCTTCTACATGGACTCGTTATGGGAAGTGCAGCCTGTGGGACTTATGTGAGATGCTTAGCTTGAACCTCGGCTGGCCGGGCCTGCTTTCTTCTTGACTGCTTCCCTGTGTTCTCCTATCCCACTTTGCACATCTCTGTGACCATGTTTACTCTCCTGGCTCCCACTCACAAGCATCCAGTAAGTTAGTTCCCAGCATGTACCCTGGCAGAAGTCTGGCTTCACTAGAGAGCATCCCTGTCTAAACTTTACTGCATGCAGGTACTGCTGTTGTAATTAATGGGTCAAATTGTAAAGGCCATCTGCTGATCATGATAATATCCCTACTACCATGCAGCGTTTGCTGTCCACGATCTGATTTTGTATGAGAAAGCCCAGCGAAATAGATAGATCCAAGGTTATCTCAGTTTATAGACGAGAAAGCTAATGCTCCAAGCTATCGGCTCCTGGAAATTCCATCATTAAGTTCCTCTATTATGGTAATATAAGGAAGCAATTAAGTTTTATTTGTATGTGTATGTGTGTGTGCATGTGTGTGTCTGTGGTGTATGTCTATAGTGTGTGTGTGTGTCTGTGTTTGTGTGTGCCAGTGTGTGTCTATGTTTGTGTGTGTATGTGTGTCTGTGTGTACCTCTGTATGTGTGTGTGCCAATGTGTATATATTTGTATGTGCGTGTGTCTGTATGTGCCTCTGTGTGTGTGTGCCAGTGTGTGTCTATGTTTGTATGAGTGTGTGTGTGTATGTACCAGTGTGCATCTATGTTTGTATGTGTGTGTGTGTGTCTGTGTGTGCCTCTGTGTGTGTGTGCCAGTGTGTGTGTATGTTTGTATGAGTGTGTGTGTGTGTGTATGTACCAGTGTGCATCTATGTTTGAATGTGTGTGTCTGTGTCTGTGTGTGCCTCTGTGTGTGTGTGCCAGTGTGTGTCTATGTTTGTATGTGTGTGCCTCTGTGTGTGCCTCTGTGTGTGTGCGCCTCTGTGTCTATGTTTGTATGAGTGTGTGTGTGTGTGTTTGTTTGTTTGTTTGTTTGTTTGTTTGTGTGTTACATGAAAGAATTATTTAGCTTAAGACCTTGATAAGAACTGGGCACTATTTATTCATTTATTTCGTGAATATTTATGAGGAGCCCACTACATGCCAGGCGCTCATCCTCAGAACTTCTCGGGAAATATGTAACAAGACACAGAATGCCTGGTCCTATCTGGAGCTGGAGCTCAGTGGTAGAATCTTGCTTAGCATTCATGAAGCCTTGGGTTCAGTACCCAGAACTGAACAAAAGCAGCCCAGCCCTCCCAGCTCTTGCTTCTATTCCAATTCTATCCTATCCCATCCCTTATTATGTATATATGTGTGGATGTGTGCACATATGTGTGCTAGGGCATGCATGTGGTGGTCAGAAGACAACTCTCTGAAGTTGATTCTCTCCTTTCATCCAGTGAGTTACAAAGGTCAAACTCAGGTCACCCAACTGGACAGCAAGTGCCTTTACCCACTGAACCATCTCACCTCCCCCAACACTCTTTCTTTTAGTAGCCTGCCTCTGAGGAGCAGAGTGCTGCTTAGTCCTCTGTTAGTTAGTTAGTTCTGCTCTTCACATGGAAACAGCAGCAGCACGGCTCTAACCGGTCTGCTTTGCGCCTATGATTCTGTGGCCAGTTTCTCAAGGGTAGAAGCCGAATCTCTGTCTCTTTTGCTACTTCTCAGAGGGCAAACAACCCCAGCAAATTTGGTCAATGTGGTGACAACCATCTCAGAGGCAAAGCAAGCAGTACAAAGTCATGGGTGTCACTCTCGTTAGGCTGTTGCTAGGCGACTGTGGGGCGGAGCATAGCTGTGGGGGTGGAGCTTAAGCAGGATACCAACAACCCTAGCTCATGCTTTCAGTTGCTGCTGCTGGTGAAGATATGGCCTCTCTCTTAAGGCCAATTATTCCGAGTGAGAGGAGACATGGAAAACTATGGGATGGATTTGCAGCTGGATTAAAAGAGAAGAATCAGTAGTGAAGCTTATTTTAGAGGAGAAACACAGACTCTAAATTTGGGCTAAAATATGCACATTGCTCTTCAGCACAGGTCACAATACGTAGTTGATTTGATTCACAAAATATGCCTACAGGGTCTGTTACACACTATAATTATCTCTGAATCTTTTGTACGAGGGACACATGAAAACTGGACTTTCTGTGCTGTCGGAGATGGTTTCTTTCTCCTCCCCTCCCCTTTTCTAATCTTCCTTAAAATATTGGTGTGAATTAAACTCGCTGAGGAGGAAGCCAGCAGACATCTTCTATAATGCAGTTTTGAAAATAAGAGAGGAGTTGTTATTACTCCCATCTGGGACACCATGTGTTTGCAGACTGGTGTGGGAGTTACCATATATCTCTGACCCCAAACTCAAGACCTGGTTAAATAGTTTTATAACATCCCGTTTCTTGCTCCAGACATATAAATGCAATTGACTAAAAGCAAAACTACAGACACTTATCATCTGCTAATAAAGTCCAGGAAATCATCACCAGCAAGGGCCAGGGGCTTTATTGGATCTGATTACACATAATAGGTATGGTGGGGAGGGTGGCAGAGGCTTTGGATGGTGTCTTGCTGGCCTTTGTAATTTTAATAAAACCATAACCCATCTGGCTACTGCTGAAAGCAGGAAGTCCACCAAAGGAAGTGCCCTCTGAACTTTTATCTTGAAACATCAGCAACAATATAAAAATACATTATACATATTACGCATATAGTAAGTATAAATTATACAAACAGAGAGGGTCAAGAGTGGACACACACTGTGAGGTGGAAAGTGCTGTTTAATTCACTGTAATATTTCTGAGTCAGCTCCTTAAGGTCAAAGGTTCTACTCATTCCTCACCTCAGCGTGGCTCTGAAAGAAATGCGCTCATCTGGGATCAGAGCTGTTCACCATCATTTTATCTGTGCAGAAGAGACTCTGTGTGGCTACAGTGGAAGAGCAGGAGAACAAAAAGCCTTGTCAGAGCACTGAATTCCTGCTAGTCCCCTCTGCAGTTCTGGGATTTTGTAAGTAGAGAGTTATCTGAGACATGCGCCGTTAATACATGTGTAGCAGGGGTGCCCTCACAATATGATTAGTGCTTCAGACTTCAGAAAAACACGTATTGTAGTTGTCATGACCCACCATGGCATATGACGGTTTGTAAATGATGAGGACAGAATTCCTGTGCAGTAAAGATCATAAATGCCCTTCACTGTGGTGACTGAAGCACACATTTCAGCTTAGTCTGTGGCTCAGGAACACACTTCGTTGAAACTACGACTCTATGTATTTCTAAGACTGAAAAGATTGCAGGTCTGATCTGTATAATAAAAAGCGCAAGGCTTTAATAAATTGAACCCAAAGAAAACTGAGTACATAAGAGATTTGGAAGCGTGCATAACACTAGGATTCACAGATTTCTGATGGTAAACATTTATAAACGGGCACTAGTGCAGTTACTTTCTAAACTGGCCACATAGCATACACTATGTTTGTAGACACTTGATAGATTGCTGTAGATGTGAAAGTAGAATGGGAATTTTGCAAGCAGGATTGTCACGTACAGAATTCTCCTTCTTTACCTGCTTTGAAACCTTGGACTCCCATGATTCTAGAATGAGCCTGTGTTATATAATGTTGATTTGTGATTTTTTTAAAAAAAAAGTGTGTGTGTGTGTGTGTGTGTGTGTGTGTGTGTGTGTGTGTGTGTGTGTGCATATGTGCCTACATGGGTATGAATGCATGTGTGTATGTGGAGGCCAGAAGACAAATTTGGCAGTTGTTCCTCAGGTTCCATTACTATGTGTTTTGTTTGGTTTTTTTTTGTTTTTTTTTTTTTGTTTTTTTTTTTGTCTTGAGACAAAGTCTCTCACTGGCCTGGAACCTGCTGGCTGGACAATGTTTTGCATTTCTCTGCTTCCTAAGTACTAGGATTATAAAGGCAGGTGACTACGCGCTTCTTGAAATTTATTTTTTAATCTATATTGAAAAATATTTATTCTCTGTGTGTCTCTCTGTCTGTCTGTCTCTGTCTATCTCTCTGTCTCTCTCTTTCTTTGTCTCTCACCACATATGTGCAAGTTCCACAGAGTACAGAAAAAGGTGTCAGATACGTTTGAGTTATAGTTATAGGCAGTTTTGAGTCATGAAGTGGCTGCTGGGAACCAAACCCTCGTGTTCTGGAAGAACAGAAGCCATCCTAAGTTGCTGAGCTTTCTCTCTAGATACACCTGACATTTTCAAAATGTGGGTTCTGGAGATTGACTTTAAGCCCTCATGCATTTAAGGCAAGCACTTTGCTGACTGAGCCATTTTCCCACTTGTGATTATAATCAATTATTTAAGAGGGATAGAGAAGCAGAATGGAACCAGCACTTCTTTCTTTCCTAATAATCCTACATACTACAGATGCCTCCAGAACCTATGGAATCTAAAGGTAATATAAATAAACCCTCATTAAATATGAAGGTCTTCTGCATGTGTGTAGCGTAGTGTTCTTGTGGGACTCCTAACACTGGGAGTGGGGGCTGTCTGCCTCTTTTGCCTGTTTGTGGGACCCTTCTCTTCCTACCGGGTTGCTTCATCTAGCCTTGATGGTGTGTGCCTGGTATTTTTATACCATGTTCGGTTGTTATCCCTGGGAAGTCTGCTGTTTTCTGAAGGTTGAGGGGGAGGTGGTCCAGGAGAAGACAGGAGGTCAAGGAGTGGAAAGACTAGGGGGAGGGGAAGGGAAACTGCAGTTGGTGTATAGCATATGAGAGAAGATTAAAAAAATGTGAACATTTGTCAAGATTTTAAAATTATTAATTATTTTACACTATAGTAAGTTTTTTATTGTACACAAACAAACTTATAAAAATCTTCATAGACTCAGTCATATAACAAAATAGTTTGTTTTAATTTTGATAAGGACTAATGAAACCTTAAAAGTTTAATCTAGTAACTCTAAATGCTTAGGTCATAGATAATTCCCAGCAATCAGAGAAAAGTACTTAAAAAACAATTGGTGCACATAACTTTGTGGTGGACAGTTGGCCTCAAAACTGGACGTGTTTCTCACTTGTCTATCCATGTACATATGGGCATGCTGTCAATGTATAGAAAACAAGTAGGAGTTCTCATACTGATTACTGGAAAGCTGGTGTGGCTTCTCTCAGACTCTGCCCAAAATCCTGTTGTTTTCATTTTGCTTTTAGGGCAGAGTCTGTCTCTTGCTTCTCTTGAGGATCAAGCTAAGAATGAGATAATGAAATCCAAAGCCCAGCTACAGGTTCTGAAGTGTACACAGAGCATCCTCAACAGAGATTCCTAGTAAGTTCCAAGGGAGCAGGGGGAGGATGCAGAGTTAGAGCACGCCCCTAGGAAGAGAAGAGGGTTGCCCAGGAGTTGGAAGCAAGAGAAAGCTCTCAGGTTTACACTTGGCTTTGGGTGTGGTTCCTTGAGGTCACATATCCCTCCTACCGTCTCTGGTGCTCAGGAATGTAGGAGAGCTGTGAGACCTTTACACACTTCATTCAGACCCTGCCAAGACCAACTTGGTTCTACAACCAGTAGCTTCCTAGTAACGGACTCCTCTGGGGCAAGCTCTTGGTTTCTGCTCCTGTTCTCTAATAGAAGGGCCCACGGCTCCTCAAGCAAAGCTTCTTAAACTTGTGACTTTTTAATCAGGAGGAATTTTTAACCAGGTAAGAATTAACTGGGTAGTAATTTATTAATTTCTTCAGACTCTAACACATGTATACAGTGTATTTGATCATATTCACCCTTACTTTTTCCCCAACTCCTCCTAATCCACTCCTACCCTCTCCCAAATTAGTGTCTCCACACTTATTTCTTAAATGTGACTCCAGGTGTATAGGTATGTAGACTAGGTATAAAAATCAAACTTTTACCAATTATAAATCCTGAAGAAATTTATTTAAAAAGCTATCCTTTGATATACATGTAACTTTATCATCTATTAAATATTTTTATGATTTGCACACTAATGAGAGAGGTGTGCGTGTTTACTCTTCATAAAGTTGCTAGATGTTGAATATCCACACACAGGATGCAGAACAAGTTCAATGTGCTCCAGAGTTGATTGATATTTTCACTTGATAATTAATAATGCTGAGCCACTTTACATGAATATCTACTCTGAAACAGCAAGGGTACGATTAGGGAGATTTTAGAAATTCTGTTGCAACCTCGAGCCAAAATTTATTGAATGGTTTTTTAGTGGAACTCAAGTCAACAACATGAAAAGCAACGTTTAAAATCAAATACCCTATCATTATACAGTTCAAAGATGTACTGTCTAGGTACGTGTTGAGGAGCCATGTTAGGGAGATGTTGGAAGTCTTTGTTTTCTATAGTTAACCTGTCATGTGTCTGTAAGGCCAGAAAACTTCATGATGATAAGTGTTGAACTTCATAGCACATGAGTCTCGAGTCTGAGCTGAACCGGTTCAGGCATCACCTTGCTGGAGGAGGTTGATCACTAGGGGTGGACATTGAGGCTTTAAAGTCAACAAATCCAAACTCTCATAGCCGGTTGGCTCAAAAATAATCCAGCACCATTAAATGGTAATGAAAGAACAGTGCCTTCAGAAGTAGTTGTGGGACAACTGAAGTTTTATATGTGAAATGATAAAGTCGGGCCTCTCATACTTTAGACAAAAATTTACTTGAATGGTGAAAGCAACATTCCTGTAATTCATAGGTGGCTGAGACAGAATTACAAAGTCCATGCCAGCCTGGGCTACATGGCGAGTGCCCCCTCCCTCTGCTCTCTCTTACACACACGGGGAGAGAGAGAGAGAGAGAGAGAGAGAGAGAGAGAGAGAGAGAGAGAGAGAGAGAGAGAGAGAGAGAGAGGCATCTGTAAATTAAGGATATTAGAGAGCATGCCGATTAAGTATCTGGTAGAGATGGGATTCTAGCCAAGCTTTTAAAATATAAAAAAGCATGCTGTTTATTCTTTAATGATTTCATTCATACAGATACTGTTTCTTGATCATATCTACCACAACCCCACCTTTTAAGGCACCTCCAATAATCCCTTTATATTCTCTCTCTCTCTCTCTCTCTCTCTCTCTCTCTCTCTCTCTCTCATAACCCACTTGAGTCCAATTAGTGCTGCCTGTTGGAATATTGGCTGATCTTGTTGTCTTGCTCTCCTGCAGGTAACCATGGCTTCAGTGAGCTAATGGATACCAAGGCTGTGTCATGTCTAGAAGACAGTATTTCCACAACACCCCTTTGTATCTCCCAGTTTCTTTCCAATCCTGCTTCTGCAATGAGATATGTGTGTGTGTGTGTGCGTGCACGCACGTGTGTGCGCACATGCACATGCATGCATGCATGTATGATATCTAGATGTTTCTTGTAGGATGAACAATCAATTGTTACATATTCTCAGCACTGACCAGTTACAAGTCCGTCAGTGACCAACACAGAAAAAAATTCTTGGCGGAGGTCAAGAGCAGCAAAGACATACGGGCATAAACATACTTAGAAGGCAGTTTGACTACATGCTCATTTAGCAAGACAATAGACCTAGCTTACCCCTAGAGCTGATGGCACTACAAGAATGGGCTTCTGACCAGTAAAGTGGGGGTCTTTTATAGTCTACACATTGTTGGACCCACAGAGTTTCAGGCTGCAGAACTATCTTTCACTTTGGATTTTACTTTAATTTTTGTTGCTATAAGACAAAGGGGGTGTTTCATAGAATCTCTTTAGTGGTATAGGTCGATGTGGGGGAAGAACTAGGGATCAGCTAGTGGAATAGTTAAAACTCAAGGCTAGACCAGGAATGGAGTTACATGACATGAAAAGAATAGGGAAATCTAAACGTAGTGCCAGGGAAGAGGATTGGTGCTTAATGACAGCTGGAGGGTAGATGCAAAGACCAGGCATTTGAAGGAGACGTCCAAAGATCATAACATACATGTCCACATCTCTCTAGACAGAGAATACTATGCCTCTGACAAAATTAAGTTCATTGTAATTGGTTCTTGGGCACTAAATGCTTGAGTCTATAGCCTCTCTACAGATAAGTTCTCTTTTTTGATGAAAACAAAGGAAGGGCTAGGATATATGTGTATATGTATGTGTATATGTATATGATGTAAATGTATGTGTATATATGTATATGTATGTATATGATGTATATGTATATGTAATTTTATTTAAAGGCTTCTATTCAAAGTTAGATCAGAAGTGATTAGCATTGATGTCTAATACTGCATTGTCTTATGTTCTTAGTCACAAAGTTCAAAATTCTACTAGCTTTTTAGCAAGGAACCCAATTTCGCTGTTGATTTTACTTGGAGATGATGCCATCAATAGAGCTAAATGAACAGCTTGACTCTTGGGTGCATGTGATTCCTATGGAAAAGAGTGGGGGCAGATGGGAGCAGACAGGGTAAAGAGTTCTGCTCTTCCCCAGCTATGTCTGGCTTCCAACGCTGTTTCTGCACATCTGTAGCCAGGAGACAAGTTCTAGTGTTCCATTGCTGCTGCTGCTGCTCCAAAATTAAGCTGACAACTCCTGTCTTGCAGCCATGGGGCACCGACAAAGTTATCTCGAGACACAACGATGTCTGAGACTTACACTGTATGATTCTCACATTTCTTCCCAAGAGACACGAGTGATAGAGTTTTAGAGAACTTGCCAGAATTTTAGATCTTAATAAGAAAAAAAAGCAAAGCAAGTATACTGATTCAATGGGAATTTTGCATATTTATATCAATTGCCATCCCTTAGGACTCTAAGTATATTGGAGCTAAAGAAAGTATTTTCTAAAAACTAACCACAAAAGACAGACATTTCTGATACATTCATCGCAACATTATCTAGCAAGATAACAGACATGCAAATATCAGACTTTCTTCCTCTCTACCTCCTCCCCATCCCCTTCTATCACCTACCCCCTCTTTCTTTTCCTCTTTCATACTGAGACATGGCCCTTTGTTGCCATCCTGGCTGGGACAGACCTCGGACTCGGCTTCTCTTGAACACAATCCATTCTTTAATCACTGTCTCTCTCATGCTGGGACCCCAGACATGCACCACACCACCCAGGTTTTTTTTTGTTTATTCTTTTTGTTTTGTTTTTATTTTATGTATACAGGTGTTTTGCCTATATTTATGTTTGTGCACCGTGTGTGTGCCTGGTGTCCACAGAGGCCAGATCTGCATTTATATATGTGAACTGACGTGTGGGTACTGGGAACCCAGAAGATCAGCCAGTGCTCTTAACCACTGAGCAATCTCTCCAGCCCCATATCTTTATCTGTTTTTCGTGAAGCATTTTTTTTATTAACTTGAGTATTTCTTATTTACATTTCGAATGTTATTCCCTTTCCCGGTTTCTGGGCCAACATCCCCCTAATCCCTCCCCCTCCCCTTCTTTATGGGTGTTCCCCTCCCCATCCTCCCCCCATTGCCGCCCTCCCCCCAACAATCTAGTTCACTGGGGGTTCAGTCTTAGCAGGACCCAGGGCTTCCCCTTCCACTGGTGATCTTACTAGGCTATTCATTGCTACCTATGAGGTCAGAGTCCAGGGTCAGTCCATGTATAGTCTTTAGGTAGTGGTTTAGTCCCTGGAAGCTCTGGTTGCTTGGCATTGTTGTTCATAAGGGTTCTTCAAGCTCTTCCAGTCCTTTCTCTGATTCCTTCAACAGGGGTCCCGTTCTCAGTTCAGTGGTTTGCTGCTGGCATTCGCCTCTGTATTTGCTGTATTCTGGCTGTGTCTCTCAGGAGAGATCTACATCCGGCTCCTGTCGGCCTGCACTTCTTTGCTTCATCCATCTTGTCTAATTGGGTGGCTGTATATGTATGGGCCACATGTGGGGCAGGCTCTGAATGGGTGTTCCTTCAGTCTCTGTTTTAATCTTTGCCTCCCTATTCCCTGCCAAGGGTATTCTTGGTGAAGCATTTTTTTTTAAGAAAAGGACAATCTTTTATTTTCTAATTATCTGCAATGGAGGGGACACAATTCTCCCTACTATCAAATGCTACACAGAAGTAGAACTTTATACCCTATAGGACCTTATCCAATCAGATTGAATCATGTTTAGTGTAAGTCCCTTATCGGCACCAAAGAACCTCATCCCACTCTGCCTCCATCTTTCTGCCAGCTCCACTTGGCATTCAAACTACAGCTTTACAAACTATACTCAGATATTTCGTTTTTAAAGAAAAATCATAGGTGAAGGTCATTTTAAATTTTGTGTTTTCCATTATGCAGTTGCTTTGCCCAAGACAACTGATACCCAAGACACTGTCATTTAATTTTTTTTAATTTTTATTGAATCTTTGTGAGTTTCATATCATGTACCCCAGTCCTGCTCATCTTCCTGTCCCTCGTGTCCACCCCTCACCCCTGCAACCTAATCCCCCAAAATAAAAAACGTACAAACAAAAAGTATAGAAAATATCTCATCATGGAAGCTGTAGTATGTCACAGTGTGTCCCATAGTGTACCTTTCTGTCTTCACTTGCAAATGTTCATTGTAATGGGTCATTGTTTTGGTTCAAGGTCTCTGGCTTCTGTGACACCATCAATATTGGATCCTCACCAAGACTCCTCCCAGTTACCCTGTTGTTGCCCTGTGTCATGGAGATCCTGAAGTTTTGGAACAGCAGGGCAGACCTTTCCCATGTTCCTGTGTTTTGCAGATGATGGAGATTTTGGAGCAGACCAACTCAAATCCCTGGATCTGGGCCTGGGTGGCAGCTGAGCTGGTCATCCTACTGGCTCCCCTTATCTGCACCGCTAGGGTGAGCTCTACAGCACTGCTCTGGCTAGGCCACCATTAGCAGGGGGTGGGGTCAGCTCTCCTGTTCTCATGCCCTGAGGACCAGCTTACTTGCACCCACACTTCCATAGCCAGTCCCACTATGCTATCTAGTCAAGGTGCCAGGTCCACTCTCCCAAGTGCTGCAGCCTGTGAGGGTCTGGGCCAGCACTCCAGCTCTCACAACCTTGAGACTGGCTCATCCATGCCTTTACCACCAGGGACAGCTCCCCTGTGATGCCTGGGCAAGGTGCAGGACCAGAAGGGGCAGGGCTAGTTCACAGAGAGCATTTAAAAAGTGAATCAATGTTTAAACAGTGCTAATACTTGGGAAAGTAGTGAGAGCTGCAGCAACTGGATATTTGATCCCATAGTCTTGAGGTACTTGAAAATCATGAGCACATAGATCAAGCCCTGCCTACTGCCGCATCGGCACTGTCTAGCATGGTAGATGGTGCTCAGTATGCATTCACCGTGTGGGCTAGTACTACTAAAACTGGGGTTACTATTGCCATGAACTAATTCTACATGCACTTCAGGAAAGAAGCCCCATATGTAGCACCAGTGTCAACACAGGGGGTGCTAATGAATTATAGGGGGGAAGGTACTTTAATACAAAGTTGCTGTATTTGTGATTTCAAAGCTAAAATAATCAGATCTGTTTGTTAGTTTCTTTTTTTATTGCTATGGTAATACACCATGACCAAGGCAACTTATAGAAGAGGCATCTCTCTAGCTCCAACCTTGTTTTTAAGATAGGGTCTCTTACTGACCTTGAGTTTATCAAGTAGGCTGGCCAGTCATCCCCAAGAATACACCTGTCTCTGCCTCCCCAGTATTAGGATTACAAGCAGATACCACCATGTCTGGCCTTCTTATGTGAATTCTGAGGATGCAACAAACATTTTTATCAGCTGAGCTACCTCTCCATCCCTGTGATAAGAATATTTTTGATTCTGTGGCATTATCTCTGCATCGTTTGAGTAGGAGAAGTTTCCAGTCGTCAACCTCTTCCAGGACCCCTTGCTTCTACACCCAGTACCCTCTCACTCAGCCACTATAGTGTACAATTCCTTATTAGAGTTTTTAATGCTGGTCTCTCTGCCATGAAAGTTTCCTTATCAAGCTTTAGACCACAAGAAAAGGGAGTCCCATTACCTCGGAGATATTAACTCATTCTCTCAGGTAGCAAGTTTATTAGTTCCAGAGTCCACTGCTCTTCAAATGGCAGCATTTGCTACCACCTAAGAATGACTGCTTCCCCTTTCAAAACTAAGTATCTTGATAGAACAAGGGTGTGTCATATAAGCCTTGTCCCATACTATACACAGCCTCTGTACCCCAAAAGTGAACCACTGGGAGCTGGCAACCACTGGGCTCTTCCAATATACCTTACCACAATTCCACTTTACAAACACTGAAACTGAGGGATTAGAGATTAATTTGCTCAATGTCATAAAGATGGGGTTGCAAAACAAAATTTAGATAATTTTATTCAAGAAACTTCTATCTTGTCATCTACCTTGTAATGCATAGCTGTCTCTTGATAGATTTCAATAGAATGATTCTTCCTTGGTGCCCGTGAGCTTCTGTACTTATGCAAGAGCCAGCCAGAAAAAAGTCTCATTTCTTCATCTGGCTGCCTAGTGCTACCCCAAGGATGCTCATGAGTGGACTTCCTTGTTGAGGGACCTCTCATTACCACCCATTTTCACAGCAGGGACAGCTATCAGAAGGGACACTTGGAATGGCTGTTGATGACTCAGCAGGAAGGTCAAGCCTGGGACTCTGCATTTCTAACTTGAATCCCAGAGGTTGGTGCAAGTGGTTTGCACACAGATGTAAGGAGGTCAGGAGTTAGCATTACACAGTCTTCTGAGTGACCGTTTGCCAGTTCTGTTTGCCATTAATACTACATTGCAATGTTGAAGTGAGAGAGAAGAATTTGTGCCTGGCACATAGGGCAGTGTTAGAACATATTAAGGGTGTGCAATGGGCATAGGTGACTTTCCCATTTTGTTTTCCTCAGCATAAATCAGTGAAAAAAATCTGCAATATCTTATCATCTGACATCACTATATTGTTACTGGGAAAGCAAAACATACATCTTCAACCACACACAGTTCTTGGCTCATTCTTCTTTTAAAAATAAAACCAATCAATGAATTTACAATATCCATCTCAGTGGAAGATGGTGTGGTACATTTGGGTAGTCCCAACACTCAGGAGACTAAAGCAGGAAGATCATGGATTTAAGGCTAGCCTGAGTTACATAGCAGGATCCCATCTCAAAAGTTACATACACACGTGCATCTATAAAGTGTGTGTGTGTGTGTGTGTGAGTGTGTATGTGTGTGAGTGTGTGTGTATATGTGTGTGTGAGTGTGTGTGTGTATGTGTGTGAGTGTGTGAGTGTGTGTGTGTGTGTGTGTGTGTGTGTGTGTGTGTGTGTGTGCTTGTTTAAAACCATTCTTTTTTGCCCTATGGAACTGAAACTCACTTCCTACCTAACCTCTGAACATTCTCTGTCTGGCTATAAAGAGCTGATGAGAGATCACACTAAGTAGTAAAGTGTGATCTTGCCCAGAACTCCAGCTCTGAAGGCTGTTCATTCTTAAGATTTCCACTATGAATATACATTTAACTGATGCATCTGATGCATCTTTTTAGCCTTCCCTTTAATTATTCACCAGACACACCTTTAAATGTTGCTGTGGCCAGCAACCTTCTCCCCTCATCATCCCTGCTTCTGCTCCTGCTCTCTGCACTATGTGCTCATGTCTCCCTAACTTGCAGGCTACACCTGCCCTCCCGTCCTTCTGGGAACTCTGACAGATTGAACCAGGAACTTCTCTTGGTCTTGAACTCAGTTACTGACATTTTGACTGACACCAAGCATGAAAATCACATTACCCTGGTTGTATAAAACCGTCACTGGCTACCTGTAAAGTACAGGATTATGTGTAAAGTCCTAGTTATTAACTTACAAGTCCTTAAATTGACTCAGGTTTGAATACCTCAGAGACATCCCGAAACCATACATCCCCAGTCGTTTCCTTTGGTCTCGCTCAATTGGATTAGTTCTTTTTGGCTGAAGACATTGAGCTACGGGGCATTTTTAATGTTTGCTGTCTACTTATGGAATGTGTTAAGCGTGGAGGTCAGGCTGTCTTACTCTCTGTCAAGCTTTCAGTCCAAATTTAAGAGCTAGCTTTCTTTTCTGGGCTGTTGATTTGGTCAAATCGGCCATAAATCGATCCAGTCATGCTTTTGTTTTCAGATCGCCGCTCCACTCTGGTGCCTTCATGATGCTGTCCTAAGACTTTGTTTGACGTGTGACAATTAAATTTTATATTATCCCACCTAATATCTTTGTTTTTCACATGCTGGCTCGAAACACTGTCAAAGTGAATTTACTAATTAGGTGCCGCACGTAACATATTACTTTCCCCCATCTGCTGCAGAAGGATGTCACAGATGATGTTAAGAAGGACTTAGATTGTGAAATATTAAGGTATTAAATTCAATTATGTACATATATTTTACCTTATTTGGGTTATTAATCAATCATTCCACTATTGTGGTTCTCAAGAATTAATTGTTGACTGTGAGAACAGATGCCAGGCACACAGGGGAACGTACAGGCGTGGGTCATGGATTTCTTTAGCAAATTTTAATAATTTTAATTTAACATCTTTTGGTTAAGGCAAGAATATGTCAAAAGTGGACTAACAATAGAATATGTAAACAGCAGGCTGCAAGAATAAAGAAAAATATGGGACCCACAATAGCACCTAATTTGTGTCCATCATAGTTCTACCATGTTTGAGAAGAGTCAAGTTTCCTCCGACTGGGTCAGTGAGAAGGAGATCTCAGGTATGTTCAGGATGGGATGGGGAGGTTGTGGGATATCACAAGGAGCACAATGGTAGAAGAAAGGAGCAAATTACCATGATTTTTCCTTCCTGATTATTTTTAAAGACAGCATGGCATATAGCTTAAGTTGATCTCAAATTTGTTATATAGCCAAGGATGATCTCATAGGGCTGACCCCACACCCAGTTTATGCTGGGGAACAAACCCAGGACCTTGTACGTTCCAAGAAAACACCCTACCAACTTGTTTTATTTCCTTTACATTGGAAGAAGGAAGTGTGTAAATCAAGCACATTTGCCTAAAAGATATTTTTTAAGTAGGATTCATTATAATTTAATTTATCAAATTAAGTTCCTTTTTTTTTTTTTGGTTCTTTTTTCGGAGCTGGGGACCGAACCCAGGGCCTTGCGCTTCCTAGGTAAGCACTCTACCACTGAGCTAAATCCCCAGTCCCCCTTATTTTTTTTAAATGGGGTACCCTAGGTAGGGTTTTATTGGTGTGGAGAGGCGCCATGACCACAGCAACTCACATAAAGGGAAAAAAAGTTAACTAGGGATGGCTTAGGTTTAGACCATTATCATCATGGTGGAAACATGGCAGAGTTCAGGAAGACATGGTGCTAGAGAAAGAGCTGAGGGTTCTATATCTTGATCCATAAGCAGTGGGGAGAGATCTGACTTGAGCACATGAGACATCAAAGCCTGCCTCCACAGTGACACACTTCCTCCAACAAATCTACACCTACTCCAACAAAGCCAGGCTTCCTGTAATGCTACTCCATCTATGAGCCTATGGGGCCACTGATCATTCAAACCACCACACAAGGAAATTATATTTTCCTTAATACCTTAAGATACAAGGTTGGGTCCAGAGAGATGGGATAAGCAAAGCTGGGAACACGAGGAAAATTCTTTAGGGAAGTAAAATAGAAATTGCTGGTGGTGTTTTCCTTGTTGGGCCTGGCAAGGGACAGGTTAGTGGGATTGATTGGGGAAGCATATTTGAGAGTTATAGCTGTCATCACACAAATCTCTTTCAAAGCTTTTGAAAGCCCGGCCTGGTGTATTTCTTTGGAAAGAAATGTATTCCTAGTGTGTAGTATAAGGAAAACAGTGTTGTTTCAATCTAATTAAACTGAAGGAAATCAGCAAAACTTAGCATATGACCCATGCTGGGTCACCTGCTGGGCCAGGAAGATTGTATTTTGTGCCAGCCTAGAATCTACTTGTTAAGTAAACTTCTGACACAAGAAATAGTTATCCATGGTGGAGAGATAGAGACTGAGCAAGAGCCAAGGTTAAGATCAAATATTATCTAATGGTTCCCCCAGATTCCAAAGGTGTGGGTGAGGAGGAAGGTAAAGATTATTTGTGGGAGCCATTGTGGGAGCCATTTGTGGGAGCCGTTGTGGGAGCCATCGGAAAACATCACGTGGAGTCTCACAGAAATGCAGAGCTGTTGGCTTCATCTTAGACCCATTGACTCAGGATCCAAGTCTTCACAAGACCCGGATTGATGGCAGCCTAGGCTCTGCTAGCCGATGCCAATAAATTTGTGCTGCATCAGACAGAGACCCCCCTCCCCCAAGGGAAAGAACCCTAAACCTGATGTGGGAGGGACCCGGTTGTGCTGTGGACTCCCAAACCTTTCCCTCTGGGGGATCTTCCTGATTCTTATATAAAGTATCTAAGTACAAAGTTAGCTCCAGGTAGAAACAGTATGTGCTTAGCAGCCCAATCCTGCAGAAACGTGCTTATGAATTCTGAAGTATGGACATATTTTGAAGGTGGACACAGGCTTAGGATTTGGTGAAAGTGGAAAGTATTCACTATTCCCAGAATATCTGGTTCTGCACAAAAGTGCCTATAGTTTTGGTTGAAGCCCTTCCTTTCAAAGATTAACAAATATATACATATGAAGTGAATGAATGAATAATGAATGAATGGCACAGCTCCATGTGGTGGCAGAATCTTGTAATCCTGGAACTCAGAAGGCTTACACAGAAGGATGTCCTCAGTTGAAGGCCAGCCTGGGCTAATAATGATATCATATCTCAAACAAATAACAAAACTACTTTCCTTCTTCTGTTACATAAATTCTTGCTTATCTGGTTTGGGTAAGTTAGAGTAGCTCATTAGGTAGCAGGGAAGAGTAGACTTATAGCTGTGATTATCAATACAAGACATGATGTCCAATAGAATAGGCTAGAGGTAGTCAGATATGCCATGACCTTCTTCATATGAGAAGACTTTGTCATGCGATGTGCTGCTGAAGTAGCTATGGAGTATAATTGACACTATATTTTATTTCGTTGATCTTTTAAGATCATGTGTTATTTCACCTACATTTATGAAACTGTACCACCATATAAAGCATGCAGCTTTAGTGCCTACGGAGGCCAGAAGGGGATGTTAGATCTCCTAGTACTGGAGTTGTAGATAGATGTCAGCTATTGAATGGCTGCTGAGAATTAAACCTAGGCCCTGTGAAAGAACTGAACCACTGAGCCACCTCTCTAGACCCCAAATCTCATGATTTTTATCTTTTCCGTGTGTGAGTGTTTTGCCCGCATGTATGTCTGTGCTCCGTGTGTGTGTGTGTGTGTGTGTGTGTGTGTGTGTGTGTGTGTGTGTGTGTGTTTGATGCCTGTGGGGGCCAGAAAACAGTGTTGGAGTTACAGGTGTTGTAAGCTGCCATGTGTGTGCTGGGATGGAACCCAGGTCCTCTGCAAGAGCAGCAAGAGGTCTTAACTGCTGAGTCACCTTTCCAGCCTGCACGGCTCATAATTTTAGAATCAACCGATCACCCTTTCCTTCCTTCCCCCCTCCCCCCTCCCTCCTCCCTCCCTCCATGTCTCCCCCCCCCCTTTCTTTTTCTTTCATGTGTTTTCCATGCAAATCAAAACTAGCTGAAAACCTGCCAAGGCCTAGGTGTAATTGAAGGTGGCATTTAAGCCTTTGTGTCTCCTTTGTCTCTAGAGACATCATCGTAAAATAAAGGACTTCGTCAGGTAATGTTTTGTTCATTATTCAACATCACAACGGGGCGAAAAAAGATAATTAGACATATGGCGCTGTCGACACATGGTTTATGAAGAGCTTCTAGTTAATTAGTTATGGTAAAAGGTTTTTATATAGCCATAATTACTTTATATTTCAGGGGGAAAGAAGCAAACATCCATGTATTTTATTTTACCTGGTGACAAGTTTATCAAAGTGATTGATGTGATGGTTCTTCAGCACCTTCTCCAGACTTCCTGGGACACTACACAACATGTCACCGGGGGATTTTAGCAGCACAGCTCCTGCTAACTTCAACAGAGGCTACACCTCTGCGATCTCACACATAATCTTGCGAGATTCTATTTTTAAAAATCATCTCCTTTGTGTCCTGGATTCCCTTTATCATCCATGGAAGGTTAACCTAGGGAGAGATTCAGAGAATAATTATCGTAATTTTGCCAAAACATGAGACTAAGGGTAGTTTTTTTACGTTTTTATTTCTTCAGTCAGCCACTGAAGCAGAAATAATAGCTAAACAGTACACCGGGGGCTGAGGAGTTGGCTTAGTAGGTACAGCACTTACTAAGCTACACACACTCTTCTTATAAATATACACCAAGAGTGGAATAACCTCTAATTTATTTGTTTAAAATAATTCTAAGCTATGAAAGGTGTCTCTTCTTATCGCATAATTCTGCTAAGTTGATTATTATTAAGATCTATTTCTAATTAAGAAATAAAGAGAAGTTAAAAATAGAGCTCACTATCACTGGTCTTCTCTTTTGTATGTGGATTAGTTCTAACAATGTTTCGGCTAAGGGGACACCAGGAGACCTCTGTCATAGTCTATGCTACCTGAGGGTCCTGGAACACAGCCTGCCTAATAATTAATGATGTCTACCCCTGAGAGAAAAAAAAACTACTCAAGTAGCAACATGTTTTCGAGTGTCAACACCTAAGATGTCACAAAGCTGATGCATTCCTGAGTATATAAATGAAGTTTGTCTGACCATGGGACTAGAGCACCAATATTTCCAAGCCTAAGCCAAGTGTTTTATTTATTAGAACAGAAGATGGAAATCTGAGAGGGGTCCCAAAGAAGACTAATTTCGTAATTTTTCACAACACTGTTCAAAACGATAGTGTCCCTTTAGTTACTGAAAGTTGCCAGCTGCAAGAGTAAAAGGCAGACTTAGGCTTCCCTCTGATCCCGACACACTGCTTGTTGGCACCAACACTTTGGGATGTGGATCTGGGGATCATCACAGTGGTCCTTTGTAAACGTCGAGTACCGTTTAGACATGTCACGTTCAAGGTGGATTTTTCACTTAGTCAAGGATTAGATGGACTTGAATCTTTCCATGACTTGGGTTCCTTATGTAGAAAATGAGATAAATACTAGGATTAAGATAAATAACAAATACAGGAGGTTCGCACAAAGACAGACACAGAAAACGCCTAGTAGATGTTAGCTACCGCTGTTTTTATTCTGCTGAGTCCTAACATTACTAAACTCACAGATGATGAAATTCAAAGGTCAGAAGAACATTGCAGTTCCCACGATGGGGAGCTGGAACTGATACTCAGGACCCACACTCTAGCTTTCGTTCTCATAAAAAAACAACTGAAATGACACTACATCACCATCTCCTCCCTTGCTGTGTCTCCTAGGCTCTCCATCTTGCCCGACAACCTGGAAAACAGATACAAAGTTATGACTCCTGGGGGCTTGGCACCTTTGTCTACATTTTGTGTGCATAGACCTGGCAGGCACTAGAGGCCTGGTAAGCAAAGCCTGTATTTTCTTGCTTACTTTTTAAAAATAATTATTTTTCTTTTAAGTGTGTATGCACGTGCGGGCGCGTGGGTGTGTGTGTGGCTGTATGTGCACACACATGCGCATGCACGCACGCTTGTTCTACAGCAGAGGGCACTAGATTTTTCTGAAGCTGGAGTTAGTTATAGGCCGCTATGAGCCACCTGATGTGGCTGCTGGGAACTGAACTTGGATCTTTTGCAAGAGAAGTACATGGTCTTAAGTACTGAGTCAGTCCTCCCACCCTACCATGCTTGCTTTTTAACTTGAGCTTTAAGTGTCTCCCAGTTTATTACCTTCTATAAAGGTGGACAGGAAGGGGGAACATCCTTCTGGCTTTCCCCCACATCCTTTTTCTCATAGCCAACCTAACTGGTGTTATGTTGCATGAAGAACCATATGAAAGATTGCAAAATGGCTTAGTACTGACAGCTCCCACCGTAGCAGCCTGACAACCTGAGTTCTAGCCAGAGATCTTAAAGATGATTCCAAAAGGTGTCTTCCAACCTCCACGTGCATGAATATGTGCACACAAGCACACTCCTCCAACTAATATTTTTTTTTAGTGAAGTAGAGAAAAATATGAGGGCTTTTAAGATGGCTCAGTGGGTAGACACTCGCCACCAAGCCAGACAACCCGTTGGAGCACCAGAACTCACAAGGTGAAAAGCAAGAACCAAATCTGACCTCCACATTCACACTGTGTCACATGTTACCTCCCAAATAGATAAATACACCTTTTTTTAAAGAACCCTGTGAACAATCTATGATTTTTCAGACCCCAGTTAAAAAAAAATAGCTAAGCAGATCACACTTGATTGGCATGGGGATTCTGAGTATGTGAGAGCAAACACTTTTCTGTGTTGTGATTAATGTGTTTCATATCCCAGATACTTGTTTCCACCCTGAGTCTAAACATCAGTGATGCCTCAGACATGGAATTATGGCAGAGTTATACCCTAACAAAGAGAAGCCATCTTTAATCTCATGTCCTTGAGATAATTAAGATAGTATTGACTGTTTCCATGTAGTTTAATGGAACGATTTTTAGCTAAGTTTCTAATCAATAATAACTTTCCTATAATCTAGGCAGCAAACTCCGATTTGGAATGATAAAACAATGTTTGTAATTAATCTCTGTCTCTCTTCAGAAGACCAGAGTTTTAGTGTATGAAAGGTGTGTGGGTGCCGAAGATATAACACCTCAGGTCTGAGCAGCACTCTCAGCTTACTCATACAGAATACCACAGTGCTCACAATTCCTGAATAGACAATTCTCAATAAAGTGTGCTAATTAATTCTCAATTAATTGTGCCAACTTACACTAATTATGAGAGTATTTACAAAATCGAAGATTAGCCTGGAAATTCAAAATAGCAACATTTCTATCGATGCAACAGGGATGTATCAAGTAAACAGGGGCTTGAGGCAGCTTTGCTAGCTGGATGCCCACAGAGTTCAATGCATGATGGGAACAGCTGACATCAGGAGGTAATCCGTTTGCAAAGTCGTCAAGTCAACCCAGTTGCCCACTTCACTTCCACCTGTATCCTGTGTCTCAACATTCCTTAAGCTTCACATAGCTGCTACTGACAGTGAGAAGTCATGTTCATCCATGAAAGGAAAGACAGGGCTAGGTGCCTTACAGTACTTTGTCATTGTCTGCTGAGACTGTGGGTACAAAATTGCTAGTCTTGCTGACTATTTAAGGGAACTAAGGGAATACCAGTAATCTTTGCTGAATGCAAAAGAATTAAAAAAAAAAAACCACCTGCTCAAGGACACCACGTTATCTGGTACAGGTTCATGTGGGCGTGTGAGTAAACTGAGAAAGATGGCTGTTGGAGATGCCGAAGAGGCCTCATTTCCTTAACTGTTGTCAGAATCAGAGGGACTTGGCCCTAATTTTAGGAACTGCTACACTTGGCACACCTAATGGCATCTAAGGAACGTTAGGGACTCAATTTCCCAATGACTTAATGATAATCATTCATCTGGCCCATCAGTAACTACTGTGCCGGAGCACCTCCATGTATGTGTGCACATGTATAGATATGTGTAGCCACTTGTGCATGTAGATCTAAGCATGTGTGCACCGCTCTGTGTGAACATATGTGTATTGTGAACGTGTGTGTGTGTGTGTTTGTGTGTGTGTGTGTGTGTGTGTGAGCATTCCTCTCTCCCAAGCTTTGTGGTAGTTCTCCAGTATATAAAATGAAAAACTCAAAGCTAGACCTTGAGCTCTTAGCCAAGGTGACAGATACACCATAGTTTTCTCAGCAGAAAGTTGCTGCTCAGAGGACATGTTGTGTGCTGGGGGGTGGGGTGCGGTGGATACTATGGAGACCTGGGAGAATCAAAAGGGCAGATCAATTTGAGAATACGACTCACTGACTAACAGTTTCCAAGCTCAGCTCCCATGCTGACCTAGTCTGCGCTCCTAGTCAAAGCTGTTCTGAGAGCTAACATCTGCTGGAATAATCTATCTTATTCCAAAGTAGATAGGAAAAGTTTCTGTGCCTCCTCACCCCGGGGCTTAAGGAGAGTTATTGTTTCATGAACTTGGAGAGAGTTCACCAATTGGAATTTGGTATAACCCTTGTTTCCCTTTCAAAAGGTTTGCTAACGTAAGTCCTAACCCACTTTTAATGAAACAGTTTCTAAGGAGGATTAGCCATGGACCTAGAATGCCTTGGATGTATGGGGAGGATCTCTCTCTCTCTCTCTCTCTCTCTCTCTCTCTCTCTCTCTCTCTCTTTCCCTCTCTCTCTCTCTGTCCCTCCCTATATATCTATCTATTTATATACTTACTCATTTGGTGTTGGGGATCAAATGCAGGGCCTCGTGCGTACCAGCAATCTAGTTCCCAAACTCCATCTAAAGTTCTTTAAACATCCAAAGTGAAATTTGCCGCACTGAAGCCGAGGTATTAACGTCAGGAGTCTCCATTATGCTAAGAACAGAGAACAGCCCCAAGCCCCTATCGTTCATCTTACGCTTTTTAATCCCTGGTGCCTTTAAATGGCAGAACTGATCTTTTTGTAAATTATTGGCCTTATGTCTTGTGCTCACTCATTCGAGTGAACTGCGAGAGTAGATTTTGGGTGCAGTTTAAAGTGTCAGCAAAGGAGTCATAATTCACTGACCAAGAACATCCAACTAAGATCCATAAACCAAAAGAGAAGTGAGTTATGGCCCCATCCTGAGAGTTTCCTTCAGAGAAATATTCAAGAATTAAGTGTTATTTTCAGTACACTGGGATTACTGTTGTTTGCAACTGGTCCATGTTGTAGCAAGCTCTCTGCTGCTCTCTGCTTGATAGAGAGAGTACAGGAAGAGGGCCTGCCAGGGTCTCTGTCAGCCTCAGTCTAGAGTACTGTCTCCCAACACTCGCTCATTTTCTGTTTCCCTCTAGCGCATTGCCAGCTACCTCAAGTGATTTTATGAAATTCTTCCAAATTCCCCAAATAAGATTAATTTTAACTCACATTAGCGGTAAAAGTAAATAGACACCATATGGCAGCTTATAGGACAGAAAATACCAGAAAACCAAACTAATAACTTGGGAAAGGAGTCCAACTCATTAGCCAATTTAAATAGGATTTAGATAACACTTTTTCCATAAATAATAATGCTTATTTAAGTGTAGAGTGAGAGTACTTGAGACTATCATTGGCATATTCGCTGTATGTATATGAATGTATATGTGAGTGTGCGAGTGTGTGTGTGTGTGTGTGTGTGTGTGTGTGTGTGTGAGAGAGAGAGAGAGAGAGAGAGAGAGAGAGAGAGAGAGAGAGAGAGAGAGAGAGAGGAGTATAAACACTTGTGCCTGCACTTTGGGGTTTGCTGGACGTAATGGTGTGTGTATATGGTGGTTGTGTATATATGTGTGATAATACTTTTAAGGCCACAAAATCTCAGTAAATAGGAATGTAGTTCATGAATTAAAAGAAAAATGTTACTGAGTGTCAAGTCCTCAAGTCACTTGTTGAAATGCCTCGATGGGATGCTTTTCCTCTTGGGCACAGATTCTGGTTTCAAAAATGACTTGCAGTGTTTCTCTTTCTTCAGGTTTAGATTAGAGTGAAGTTTTTGTTGTATGTGCTGTAGTCTGTGTGCTTTCATATACAGTATCTCACCAGAGATGACTGGGCAGAGAGAGAGGGAGGGAGAGAGAGACAGAGAGACAGACAGAGACAGAGAGAGAAAGAGACAGAGAGACAGAGAGAAAGAGAGACAGAGAGACAGACAGACAGACAGACAGACACACACACACACACACACAGAGAGAGAGAGAGAGAGAGAGAGAGAGAGAGAGAGAGAGAGAGAGAGAGAGAGACTGATTCACGAGCTTGGCCTCACTTGTCCCGTTCTCTAATACTGTACAAGGAGGGAGAGCCAAGACAGTGGAACTTAGAAAAAAGGCAAATCGTTGGTTCTCAGAGACAGAACTTGAAGCATCACGTGGGAACCCTGAGTGAGGAGACAAGTAAAGCCATGCTACCACAGCATAGAAACTGGAAAGCTCAGAATGTAGTGGTGGGAAATGACGTCCTTTTTAGGAGGGCATCTGGGTCTCAAGGCAGATCCAGGGAGAGTCCACATCTCTCATTTAAAAGGATTAATGTTCTGCATAATTACAAAGATGTTCTTATTGCCACTTTAGGGTCCTGGAAATTATTTTTATTTTTAAATTTATTTTATTTTAGACGAAGCTGTATTTGGCCCGTATGTGTGCATACAATATGTTATGTGCCTATGGAGGTTAGAGGAGGGTGCTGGATCCTTTGCAACTGGAGTTATAGAGATGGTTGTGAGTCACTCTGCAGGTTCTGGGAATTGAACCCAGGTCCTTGATAGGAACAACAAGTGCTCATAACTGCTGAGCCAATCTCCAGCCCTAGAAGAGCATTTTAAAAATTTTACCCCCATTTATGTTAATATGAGCTAAACATATTCTAATTTTAATATTTATTCAGGGAGAAGTAATTAGAAATAATACTTAGATTATTGCATTGTTTTAAGCATGAATATAATTTTATTATGCCTCAAACTGAATGAATTATCAAAGGGCTCATTATAAGAAACAAAATGCCAATGAATTCATTAAGAATTTAGGGAATCTGGTTGTGTAGGCCATCCTATGTAATCTACCTAACCTCTGAAATAATTACACCAGATGTTTACTGGACTCAGAGATCTTCCTATTAGTAAACTGCAAAGCATCAATCTTGTTAGTAGACTCCTCTTTGAGTTAATCTTCCCCTGCCCTCAACAAATCCTCACATAGGTCAGGCTGACTTTGGTCTCAATATGCAGCAGAAGGTGGCTTTGAACTTTTGACCCGTTAGCCTCCATCTCCCAAGTGCTGAGATGACAGACAGATGTCCCTCTGAGTTTCTTTCTGCAAGTGGTGGCCAGAGAAAAGCACAGTGAGTATTGAAGGAGACTTCAAGTTTAGTTACGGAAGTCAGTCATCACAATGCAAATGGATTCTCCCTAGTTGGCCCAGCAACAGTTTTTCATCCAATAATATCTGAAAATTCATCAGCAGTCTATGATTTCAGTTTCCAATTCGAGCCAGCGAGGTGGCTCAGCAGGTAAAGACACTTATTATCAGTCCCGATGAACTGAGTTCAGTCTCTGCGGACTACCTGTGTGATAAAAGGAGAAAACCAACTCCCACGGGCTGTCCCTTGGCTTCTATATGCATGCCAAGGCAGGTGCATGCCCCCTCCCGGCCGAATAAATAAACGTAACCATTGTTTAAAAAAGAAGGCATAGTAGTTCGGTTTCATAAATACACATATGAACAAACCATGCTAGACTTGCATGGTAAAGATTTCAGAAAAATGTGTCTATAAACCCTAAAACTTTGCAGCGGGGAGGGAGACCCTCCTTCTAGGGAAGGCAGAAGAACGGGAGTTACAAGTGCAGAGAAGGAGCAGCTGAAGGCCATGACATCTGCTTCAGGGAGCTGGAAGCCGTGCAGTCTGCTCGGGGTGTTAACGTGTGGAAACGCTAGAAGGTAGAGGTATAAAAGGCATTTGTATGAACTGACAGAACAGAGAACAGGAGCTCTGATAAAGAGTAAACTCGTTGGCAATACGAATACTTCCAAGGAAGTCCTGCTGCAATTAGCCGTGATGCTGGCCGTGTGAATCTGAGTCTTCTGTGAGCCGGGTTTATTCAAAACCATTTCAACCCCGTGACAGATACCAAGTGTGGCTTTCTTTTAGAACCTGCTTTACAGTTATTTGCTGGGGTGCATTTGTTTTATACCAAACTCAAGACTTTTTTTTAAATAGCTCGAATACCCACCCCAAATCTACAACGGGAGCTCATCCCTTTATTAAGAAGGGCCAGGGTCCCACGATTATTTTGGAATCTAAAATAAGTCGTGTGTGGAAAACTTAATGAATTCGTCGTCCACATTTGTAACTGGGCCCTCGCAAACTCGACCAAAGTTCCTTCCTCTGAGTTTCCTGTGGCTGCAATCTACCAAACTCTGTCAAGAAGGTTCCGGGGAGTAGGTCTACCACGGAATTGATCCATTAGTAAAATGCTCTTTGACAGATGTCCGTGGCAACCAGGAGAGGGTGATACTTGTGGGTTCTGGGGATGAACTCAGGTCCTTTACAAGAACAGCAAGCGCTCTAACTGCTGAGCCATCTCTTCAGCTCCCAAAGAAATGTGTTTTGCCTCTGTTTAAAAAGAGAATTCTATAGTAAGATATGTAAGTGCATAGTGTGAAATATGAAAGAATAAAATACCTGGGAGGAACACCTAAGTCTGTCACCTATGAGCTCTTGTGACCTTGAACATTTACGTGTTCAAGTGTGAGCACCTATGACCTTGAACAAGTTTTTGTTGTTGTTGTTGTTGTTGTTTTTTCTTGTCTGTTCTGTTTTGGAAGAAGTTCGTAACCTCCCTGTGTGTCCGTTCTGTAGAATGCATGTAATTAAGGACCGTTAAGGTAGGGGTGATGTGAGAGTACCCATAGGATCCCTTTGGCCCAGATTTCAACAGTTCTCTTCCCCGTTCTATGCTTTCGAAGACCAACCCCATACATCCGGCATCAAGGGGCGCTTTGCCTTCTGGTCTTTTGTTGGTTAGCTGAGAGGAGACGGCAGCCAGAGAGCCCAAGGCAGGGGAAGAGTGAGGTTGGAGGTGTTTATTCACCCTTCGCTTTCTACCAGGTGGCCAGGAATTGTCTGCAACCCAAGGCTCTTGCCAAGATGCCTCTGGGAAGAAGCTCTCCCTGGGGTACATCCGGGTGTGTGTGTGAGGATCCCCTTATGAGTTCCTGCAGGCAGTGTAGGGTGACAGGCGCCGTGCTGCGGTGAGGCGGGGTGTTGCACCATCCCTTACTGGATTCGCCAGAGCCATGCAGCGCTTTGCCTTTTCAGTCGGTACACTTCAGTGTATCCAATTTGTGTACGCCATCTGTTTCCTGCCAGGATACCGATGAATAGGACCAGGTCTTCGTTCTGAAGCACTTAGAACAATAACTGGCTTGTGGTAAGCACTGTATAAATATTTGATAAACAAAAGAAACGAGAATAGGAACCATTTGTAGTCAACATTAAACATATGTCTCTGTATCTGTACAAAGCAAAACTTCACAGCTATTTTCCCAAAGAAAACTACTCTCTTCAGTGGATTTTATGTGGATGGAGCAACCATCAATTTTCAATCACATTTGTAGTGTTTTGGTTTAATGGGGGAAAATACCTTTTAAATAAAATATTGGGGTTATTTTTATTTGACATCAGCTTATGGAAAATTTATTCATTATAATAATTGCATATGACAATTTTTCTTTTCTAAATACCTCTTCGACATCTTTGCCTTTATACTTTTAATCATGTGTGCAATAGTTTTGTTGATGTTTTGGGACAATTTGGAATGCAAACATCTATGCTTCTTATTAACTGATCAGATAGGAAGGAGTATTTTTCACTGCTGTTTCTATCACTGGAAATGCATGTCAGCAGAATGACAGGATGCTGCTGTCAGATGCACAGAAGACGGGACTCTGCATGCTGGTGGCGGTCATTCTTCCCGTGGATCTAAGGTACTAAGAAGTTTCTTCTTACCCATCTTTTATATTTAGCTGTTTTGTTCACCACTGTATTTTAACAAAGTAACCAGAGTCACAGCCACCTTTTTGTTTCAGCTCTCATTAGTTTGTTTCCAGTTCTAGGAGTGATTGCTTCAGATTTATTGTGGTAGTTATATCTCCAATATTTTAAAATTACAACTCATTTCTTAGTACTCTGGTCTCAAGTGAGCAACAGAAAGAA
This sequence comes from Rattus norvegicus, assembly GCF_021556685.1. Lineage (NCBI taxonomy): Eukaryota > Metazoa > Chordata > Mammalia > Rodentia > Muridae > Rattus > Rattus norvegicus. The sequence continues at coordinate 272,828,216 of NC_141534.1, read as the reverse complement.
TAAAAGTTTGAAGCTTTGCAGATCTGAGCATATCTTTTCTTTTGCATTTATGGAAGTTGATAACTGGCCTAAACCCTAAGATCTACAAGACTTTTCTTAAAAGTTTTATAGTTGTTATTTCAGCAACTCCCAATTATTTCAATAGCAGAGAAATATGAGCATAGCCTGGTTTGTATCACTTTGTAACTAAACAAGGATGCTTACTGGAAGACTTGCTATAGAATAATATGCCATCTCATACTTAGAGATTAATAAGGAAAAGGTTCTTTAATATAGCACACGACCAACTCTGGCTAATACCCAAAGAAGAGTTGGCCTTGAATAGAAGATTTTGCTAACTTATACACATCTAAGGCTTATGCATTCCATATATGCTATCACTCTTAAATCTTTCTGTGGTCACAGCCCAAAGATAAGAACAGACAGACCATGGAGGGCAAGTGAGAGTGGAGAATGAGAACAGCAAGAGAAGATCTCCTCTTTATGCTAGGACCCAGCACCCATTCTCATGCCAAATAAACATGTTTTAAGATGGCTAAAAGGTCCTGTGGTCTTTCTGGTGCCAGAAGGCAGGATAGAGGTGAGAGATGATTGTAGTGACTGGGAAGTGAAGGGGATATCTTGGGAGGAAGAGAGCTGCAGAGTAGGATGCAACCTGTTCTGTGTATACATCTCACATGCCATCGACTGGCTCTATTTGTGAGACTATACCAGTAAGGCTAAATTAATTAATTTCTCTACAAAGAATTTTCTCAGTTATTAAGAATCACTGCTCAGTTTTCAGGTTGAAGTTCATTATTTTGAGCTGCCCTTGAGTTTTATATACTTAGCAAAATGTTTCCCTAAGGGCACACATACTCCACACACCTTACAAAACAAAATAGTCTCCTCCATCCCCATCTTTTTTCTCATCATCTGGTTCATTTTCCTACTAGGAGCCTGATGATTTACCCTCTCACCTCCTTCCTCTCACGCTTGCCCTAGCACATTATGCTGTAATACCCTTTCCTGCTTTTTAGCTTAGCTGTTTTCCGCTCACATGGTTGCTTACCTCTGACTGACTGTTCAAACCACATCTTGCATAAGTGTTTTTTCCCAGTATCTTCAATAAACCGGGGCAGTTAGTTCATAAAGAGAAGGGGCTTACTTAGCTCATGATTATGGAAACTCTAATGAAGATCAATCAGCCTTATTGCTTTGGGGACCTAATAAGGGAACTAGATGTTGGTAATGGGGGAGCCTGTGACACAGCAAACAGTTAACTAGAGAAGGAGACGCAGTCAGAGGGGTTGGTTGGTTCACAAGGCGGGGGGACTCATCATTGAGGGGGGACCTTAGAAATGAGGTTTATTGAGACAAAGGGCCACAACTTCATAGTCAGCTCTTGACACAGGAGGGAGAACATTAAACAGAAAATGGTATCATTCCTCAGGACCATTGATCTCCCCCACCCTCTAGAGGCCTGGAGCTTGGACAAATAGGTTAGGCAGGCTGGCGAGGGCACTCAGGAATTCACCTGTCCCACACTGGCGTTTTTTTTTTGTTTTGTTTTGGTTTTTTTTTGTTTGTTTGTTTTCTGCTCTGTCAGCATAATAGGCTTCTTCCTGTGAGCTCTGGGGTCAACCTGGCTCCTATGCTGCAAGGGAAACACTTTACGAACACTCCTCCACTCATGTAAAACGTTGCTTAAACAACAATGTCAAAGTTTTGTAAATATAACACACACCTCTGATCGTTTTAAATTACACAAGAGGTCTGGTTTTTCTTCTCTATATCTCTCCCATCTACCCACCACGAGAATATCTATCTCAGCTGAGTTGGTTCATGACAAGAATTAAAGAAACGTTTACTTGTGCGAACGAATAGTGCTTCCTTCTCTCACAAGCCTAGAGCTCCATTAAAAAAAAAAACCATGTGAGATGTATGGTTTATAATGTTATTTACACATCTCCCTGTTTTAATAATACCTCTTCTCTAAAATATTGCCGACGAAATTATCCTGCTGTAAGATTAGCAACATGCCTGAGCTCTCTTGGAGTGTCCAGCCAGATCCTTCTCTGATCTCTTACTCCTGGAATTCCACTGCCTCTATCATCAGACCTCAGTCTGCGTGGATTACTCAGTTCATGCTGAGATGTTTCAGTACTGTTCAAAGTCCCTTAGGTACCTGCAAGATCCATAAGCTGAGACATTGCTGGGTTACAGGTCTTAACTCCATTGAAAGCTCGCTGTGCCTTTTTGCCATTAGACTGTGAGCATCAGGTGACTTTCCTCTTTCTGCTGAAGGCATGGTTCTTATTAGACGAAAGCCTTTCAGTCTACACAATTAGTGTTTCATAGCACACTAGGGAACATTTATTAATTTCCATCTTACTTGTCTTTTGAAGGTTATAGGGTTATGGGTTCTGAGTTGGAGTTATTGAAACTTTAAAAGGTGTAAATAGGTAAATATGGCTCTCGCAAAAGTGAGACATTTTCCCCTTTAAGTGTGTGATTAATATTACTAATAAAAATGTCATCAGCCTTCCCCACTGTGGTGACGCAGCTAGGAACACATTTTGCGTGTGTGTGTGTGTGTGTGTGTGTGTGTGTGGCTTTCTTTCTATCTCTAATGAACCCTTTTGAGAGGCTGTTTAATAAAAGAAAACCACCTTTTCTAAGAAGTTCTTGGTGCCTTGTTGATCTTCTACAATGATTCTTCATGAAAACCAGAATCATATTCCTAGGTAGTTGGTAAAGACTTGTCTTGCATTTTAAAATTTGTCATTTGTTTGGTTGTTTAGATGAGAGTTTGAGATGCGGGTTTTTGTTTCTTTTGTTTCATCCCATTGAACAAAAAATGCCGCTTCTGTTAAAGGTTTAATTTGGGGAACATAGAAAAGCATATTTTGTGAACAAATCACATTTTCTATCTTAATTTAATTTGTTTATACACTAGTATGTAACTTAAGTAGCTATATCCTTACAATATTAGTCATAGTACATGGGATTGGACATATAGTAAGATATTTAACTTTGATCATAGAAGGCAGTCGCTTTTAAACACCTTTGTTGAGATAATATAGTTTATCCGTTTAGAGTACAGGACTCAGTGCAATCAGCCTGGCAACCTAATTTGAAAATATTTCCATTACCCTGAAGACATTTTGTGTTCATAAGCAGTCACTCTCAAATCTCTTCCTACTACACCAGCCCTGGACCTCACTAATCTGCTTTTTACGCAGTGTTTAAATTTTTTCATTTACTTATTTTTGGTGTTCTGAGATAGGTCTTAGTACGTAGCTTAGGCTGGCTGAGAGCTCAGCTGCCTTGCTTTAGCTAAGTGCTTAGATTACAGGCTTGTGTCAGCATGCATGGCATTTTAATACAAATTTCAATTGTTTTAAAGTTTGGGTGATTGTAGCCCTTGTTAGAATGTGTACATTCAATACCATAGTCAGGTTATAGCCGTTTTTCAAAATCTTGTCAGGATTTTTACCTTTAAACGAAGCATCTCGTTGAAAACACCCCAAGTCATTGATCAACTGGCAGGACTGTTCTTGTCTGTCCAGTTCCTCTACTTGCCTATTTATACAGATAAAGCTCAGCAGTTACAGTAGCAAGAGGCCAAGGGTTTGAACATTCAGTATGAAACACACTCAAAACCAAAGAGCAGAGTATCTCAGGCAACTGGATCACTCCTTCTTATCCAGACTTTCTCACCTCTCTCTCTCTCTCTCTCTCTCTCTCTCTCTCTCTCTCTCTCTCTCTCTCTCTCTGTGTGTGTGTGTGTGTGTGTGTGTGTGTGTGTGTGTGAGAGAGAGAGAGAGAGGGGGGGTGAGAAAGAGACAAAGACAGAAAGACACACAGAGAGAGGCAGAGACAGATACCAACATCATCATACTGTGAGCTTACATAAGTGGTGCATGTTCACTATAAGTATATTCTTCTGTATACAGTAAACCTACTATGTGTTTGTATTCCATGCACATTGGATTCTTTTCCTACAAAACACCGAGAGTCACAAGACATTTTCCGGAGAGTCTAGAGGTTAGACTCTAAACATGGAAAGCAGAAGTCTATAGACTAGTGTTCTAGGTAAATGTTTAATTGTACTACTTTTATTTAAAAAAAAGCTAGGGATCATTTATTCATCCAGTCATTCATTCAGTAAATGTTATTGATTAATGACAGCATAAAGGTCTAGTTCAAAGCCCAAGGAAAAACTCAGAGCTTTATTATAGCTGCCTTGGAAAGTGTTTCCCGACTCCAGTACATGAAAGAGTAGGCTGTCTTCTTACAAGAAAGGAGCTTAAAGAGTCGTGAATCTTTTTCTTAAATGCAGACTACATTTTGCAGAAAAATTCAACATAATTGGAATATACCTATCTTTTTTTTTCTTTTTAGATGAATTAGGCCTTAACTGACAGGTAGCCCATTTTGTTCTAAAATTCAACAAACACTCAGAAAATCTTATTCCACACAATCTTCTGACTATGTCACTTGCCATTTATAGTTGATGGCCTTAAGCAAGAAAAAAAATGGAAGGTTAGAAAAAATATTAATGCAAGTCGCTAACAAAGCGGAATTCTGTAAATCTATAGCAGCTTATAGCAATCACAAAAGCATGCAAGTCTTTCATCTATTCAAAAATATGCAGTGCACAGAATGTCTGCTAAGGTGCATGACAAGTCAGAGTTAAATATATATTAATAAATGAATTAGCTTCATAAATAATAGCCATAATGACATTTTAGGAGACAATAAGTCTGAGGATTGTCAGAAAACGGTTGATGTATGAGCTTCACGTCTCAGTGATTCTTCAAAATGAATAGGCTTTGCAAGATAGTTCAGACCCGCGACCAGCCTATTTCCTTGAATAATTTACTTGTTGTCAATTTGTACAGCCACATTACACATGCAAATTGTGCTGCCTGTGCAAACACCACTTGGAGATGATAAAAACAAATTTACGAAGGCTATAGAAGGAGGATTTATTTCACTTTCTCACCCCGGTCAAGCAATACATGTATCTGACGATTGTGTGTACCCAATTTTGTTGTAATTATATCAGCAAATTATTCCTTATAATCTTATTATTTTTAGCAGTCTCCTTGTGCTTGGGATAATTAGCTTTCTTCACTCAGTGTAAAAACAATTCAACTTGCCAGCCGGGTAGGGCATAGCTCCATTATCTGTTTTGGGTTTAAATTTATTCCCTATATTCTTGGACACTTTGTGTAAATTAAAAATTTCATAGTCCCTAATACTGTACACGCTGTTCATTCAGTGATGAATTAAGGCCCCTAAACCTCTCCGTTTGCTATTAGATATCTCATCCACTTTATATGTTAATCTGTGCTAATGAATTCCACAACCCCTAGCCACAGCGAGATGACTAAAATTATTACCACTTACAGAGATATGCCTTTTTCATTTAAAGTTCAATTCAAATTGCTCCCATAAACAGTCTGCCACACAAAGATACCTCCTATAAAAGAGAGTTACTTACCTATAAGTAGAGTTCTCTGAAGGTAGTATTATCTTCTGATGCACACTCCCGGGTCACGTGCCCTCAGGTCTGTGGCATGGTGGGGAAGAGGATTCAGAGCGATGGGTAGGTCTTTCTTTCCTTGGGGCTCTTCATTAGCACTGTGGCCTGTATTCCTGAGGGTTACTGGTGCCACACCCCTTCACCCAGCCAATCCTGTTCTGAGCATGACAGGCCCTGTGTTGATGACTAAAAAAAAAAAAGAAAGAAAGAAAGAAAAAAAGAGTTGAAGGACTAGTTGTCTTGAGTAATTGCATAGGAGCAAGAGACACACTTACAACCTTAAAGAAGTTACCTACAAAATTCTGTGCCTCATCACTAAAAAACTAGGCCCAGGGGCTTTTAACATGCAAAATGACATTTAACCTCTAATATTACCTCTACACGAATAACATCTCATTGTGAAAGTAATGCATTCCCCTCGTGGAAGAATTAGAATATATCAACATAAAATAGATTTTAAAAAAATACACACTCACTCCCACAGTACAGTGACAGCCATAACTGCTGTCTGGTATCTTTTTTTTTAATGGACTTTTCTGCTTAACTTTCTTTAGATGACAAGAGACTGTCATTGTGATTTATACCAGTAATTCCAGCATTTGGGAGGCTGAGGCAGGAGGATCACTGAGAACTCAAGACCACCCTAGGCTTAAGCTGATATATATATATATATATATATATATATATGTGTGTGTGTGTGTGTGTGTGTGTGTGTGTGTGTGTGTGTGTACGTGTATATGTGTGTATATGTGTATATGAATATGTGTATGATGTTTATGTATATGATATGTATGTATGTATGTGATGTATATGTATGTGTATGTGTATGTATATGGCAAGTCAATAATCTTGTCACATCCTTCTTTCACTCTCTCTAAGGAAGGCACACCGGGAGTCTGTCCCATTTGCTCCTAACCCTGTGACTTTGCCCACTTCCAAAATGGCAGCCGCACCTTGGCTTCCTTCGCTCTTCTTTCCTCAACAGAACATCCAGGACCATTTTCTGTTAAGTTGACCTCAGCGTTCTCTCTGTGACTACCACCTTCCCAAACAAGCTTTCCTAAATGAGGCAGCAAGGCACCAACCACGAGGTACAATGTGACACAAAAGTCTTTGTTCCAGGCTGGGTCAGATCTTATGTAGGCAGAGGGGCTGTTGGTATAGAGGGCATGTCATGTATGCCGTTGGTTTTTCTGTGGTTCTTAGACTGTGCGCTGTCATTATGGCTTTGCAGATGAGAAAGTCGAGGGTCAAGGGGATGATGTAATGTGCCCAAAGGAAAGAATTATGTGCATGGGGATTTGCAAGTGCTGATGGGAACACTTACTTTAATTCTTGCCCTTAATTGCCACTGAGACTTTGTCAGGGGCCGGGGGTGGGTGATATTTAGTGTGTTTTCAGTATTTCCCAAGCTAAATCGTTGGAAACCTTTTTTAGTTAGAAATCCAAAGCTTCTTACATTGTTTTATTTAGAAAACCTTTAATTATTTATTAGCCTGAAAAGGTGATTTACATAAAGCAAATATTTTACTGCAGGAGAGTTTATAATAGTCTACCTTTTATAGTATCCTCCTCTTAGAAGTCAAAACAACTTGTTGGGAATGAGTTTCTCTTATTTTAAATTTCTGTTCATGGCTAAGAATATGACCCTCCAGGTTAACTTCAGTAATGATTACACCTGTGAGAAGCACGACCAGAACCACCCCAGAATCGTCTCCTCGTGCCTCAGGGTCACTCATGATGTTACATACCCACATAGCTAAGGCAGAAACACACATGACAGGTTACAGCCTGAGAGCAACTTCCAATTAGAGGAACAGTTTCATACGTCATCTCCAACTATGAAACCGTCATGCAGGTGATAGATGGCGCAGCTGCAATTAACCTGAGTTAATGTTTGGCAAAGCCAGATGGACAACTCTTAACGCATAATCTCCCTTACAGTGCCGTGTGCTTTTAAGGGGTGATTAGATGTACTTCACTGTATCGCGTAGCATCCTCTCCGGAACACGGTGTGTCTGTCTCATTGTTATTTCTGCTTATGAATCCAAAGTGCTTGATTCTCTTTCACAAAACTAAGCTCAGAAGAATGTCAAGTCGGCACGACAGGTTTCCCAAACATTAGTTGTCCTCAGGTCTGTCTCCTCGTCTCTCTTTCCAGCCAACCCTGCCTGTTCTTAAGTGCCCTGTAGTCTGTGTCCCTCCATTATTTCACAGAACCACTTCCCTGAAACACGTTGGCCATTCAAACACATTGTCATACAGTTGGCTAATAAATCTTACTGTACTTTAATTCTCAGCAGTATTTTTATTTTGACAGGGATTAAATCCTAGAGCCAATGTTTGTGAGCCAGGAAAAAGTATTTAAGTAACTATCAAATGGCGTGACTTAGCTCAGAGTTCCCAAGCAATAGGGACATTGTAGAACTGCTGAATGGCATGAGGAAGGCTGGGTTGCTTTCTTGGTCTATGTTGTAACTTATATATCTGCCTGGTCTAGTCATATAGAAAGTGGGGATAAACAGAAAGCTTGCTTGTATGGTTGCTATGGGGATTAAATCTCCTCTCTCTCTCTCTCTCTCTCTCTCTCTCTCTCTCTCTCTCTCTCTCTCTGTGTGTGTGTGTGTGTGTGTGTGTGTGTGTGTGTGTATGTAAACCCACTTAGAATAGTACTGACATTTCAGGAACTCATTTCATTTTGTACTTTTGTTCCTCTGTAGTTCCTCCTCATTCCTTGAAGGAGACGGTATGGTATGGAGAAACTTGCATGGGCTTAGGAATCAGGTATTCTGGGCACAGATCTGGACCACATGATGGTGAGCTCATAATCTTTCTGAACTTTAATTTCCTCTAGGGTAAGAAAGAGATGGTTGGAATATGTCCTGTTTTTATCGTGAAAATTAAGAAGATTGTGTCTACTTAGTAATGTGCTATGTACCCAGTGGGCACATATTAATGAATTATGGTTATCAATTCCAGTAAAGGCAAAATACAGATATTTAGGTTCAAAGGTACAATTTTCTAAATATAAAATTGTCTCTGGCAGTTACATAATCAAATATAGGTGTCAGCTTGTTGACATTTAAATAGTTAAGTTTCTAAATTTTTGAGGTAGAATGTTGATTTTTTTTATCAATACTTTCATGTGATCCAAGGCAAATAGATAAATAAAAACTACTATAGTATTATTTGGAAAAGTATTTTAGTAATGTTCTAAGAAAATTCTAGTGAACAGGCTATCACAATAAAGAAATATTGAGTACTTAAAAATACAATGTCTGTGCTGAAAGACTCTAGTAAAAAAAAAAGTAAAAAGAAAGTATACAAATTCTATGATCAAGCAAAATTATATAATTTCATCTTTCTCTCAGCAACTTTAAATTCTCACTACTCCTTAAAGGTTCTTTATGATATAAACTGTACGTTAGATGGTTGCTTTTCTATCAGGAATAATGAACCCTAGAGGAAAGTAATCCTATAGTACTGGAAGGACAATCTAATCATCGTTACAGTGTTACTTTTGGAGAATAGGCGGTCTGTTTCCTTTACTGGTTCTTCCTCTCACCACTATAACCATGTTTCACTTCCTTCCCTTCTCCCTTGAACGGTTTTAATTCCTTTACATTCATGGTTTTAAAACTGTTTCCCAAGCCTGTGGCTGAAACACAAAACAGGGGTTTTTTGCTTTGGAATTCAGTGCTAAATCATCATTGTCACTAATTAACAGATTGCCTTAACTTCAGTCCACATGCTTCTATTAATGTCTGTTTCAAGGGTTTCCACAATTGGATGTCTAATCATATTTCCCATTTTTTGATGATAAAACACAGGTTCAGGAAATTTTAGAGAGTTAAACATAATGTAGTTGGCTTGGTAGTTCTAATTTTAAAGTCTTTGTAAACAGAGCCTATTAAGTCCCCAAATCTCCCTAAATAAATTTGCCTATCATTCACATCTGTTTTGTTCTTCCTATCCTCAAGATCAGATATTTCCTATTTTTATCAAGAAGCTCTCCTGGAAACTCAATCTCATTCCTTTGTCCCCTACTAAATATGATAATGACACTGTTCTAGTGTTTATACAGTGCTTGGTATAACCTGCTTCACATTAAGGTAATTTATCTCTTCCACTAGATTTTGGATTCTTGGGCAGCTTATCTGTCTTAGCTTAACCATCTCCCCTTTGTGCCCAAAACAATGTGCTCAGTGCTTTGTATCTAATCAATCAATATTAATCAATATTAAAGTCAATATTGCATAAATGAATAAAAAGTTGGGGGGAGGGTGGTAATGGGGGGAGGATGGGGAGGGGAAACCCATATAGAAGGGGAGGGGGAGGGGCTAGGGGGATGTTAGCCCAGAAACTGGGAAGGGGAATAACAATCGAAATGTAAATAAGAAATACTCAAGTTTATAAAGATAAAAAAAAGTGACTGATAACCTGAAAAGTTTGCACATAAAACAATTTTTCTCCACAAGAATATATTCTGTAGATATAAGGAAAGCATATGCTAATGTTACAGCTGAGGGGGAAGGTTTCCACAGTAGAAGTCTTACAGCTCTGAAAGGGAAGGTATCGTGGCAGCCAGGAGCCATGTAATACCACACACCTCACAACAAATGTCAGATTTCTCAGGAGAGACACAAGAGGGTTGTTGCCTCTGCTTGGGTGAGAAGCAGCAAAGAATTGTGCTGGAGGCAGTTTTTTCATGTAGGGTTTTCTTTGGGGGTGGGGTGGGGTAGAGCTTTCTGGGGTTACAGGCTCAGTGATTGGTGGGACTTTGTGATCTTGGGCTTTTTTTCCCTGTAGGGTGAGCCCTGGCAACTTTTCCACCTTGAGAGGCCTACACTAGATTTAACCACTATTCATCACTCAGACTTTCTCGAGCTCCCAGTGTCTAGCTCTATGGTCAGTGCACAAGGTTATACCTAATGTAGAATCCACCTGTTCTCGATTTTAATAGTTGATGCAAGTACCAGTGGTAGTGTGGTAGAGTACTAAGCCTTAAGTGGGACTTATGTGAGGCTGAGGGAGCATCCCAGAAGAGGGAACAGCAAGAAAATGAGAGCTGGAGAATGAGGTGGTATGCCACAGAAAGGTGTGTCCTCAGTGTGGTGTGGATCGTGCAGTCATGAACTCAATGCAGCTTTGGTTATGTGCACAAGATCTGCACGAGACAAGGCCCTTTTAAGTTCCGTCATGGAGAAGAGAAGGCACATAAGGCCTCATGTCTCCCTGAGGTATATGATTGACAGTTGATGGTTACTAGGGGAAAGGGTGCCCTTTTTGTCAGTGGTGGACACACTGAAAGTTAGCCCATGCTCTAACTTCCCACATCTGCTCATGCAGTCAAACCTAACTAGCGACACACACGTGATGTGAAAGTTGTAATGAAGCCTCTTGTGAGGAAAGGTTTCAGAGGAAGAGGGAATGGGATAAAGCACATAATGAAAATTAGTAAGATTCATTACATACACAAACAAAACTGTCAAATAATATACATGTATGTGGTGTACCTTAGTAATTCACTATATATCTTAGTAATGTATTATTTTATTATATTATTAAGCATTTCATTAGTAATTCATTTAATATTAATATTATGTATTAATAGTAATAGTAAGTGGTAAATATCTTGTAAAATATATATGCAGGCAAAACACTTATACATATAAACACACATACATGTAAATATTTATATATAAAAATATATATAATATACATATTATATATAATATATAAAGAGTTCCCATGAGAGGGTGCTAGGAAGATGGCTCAGTCAGTAGAGTGCTTGTCAACCAAGCATGAGGACATGAGTTTGGGTACTTAGTAACTGTATAAAAATGGGATATGGCACCGTATGCACTTATAATTCCAGTAATGGGTAGTCAGAGCCAGAAGGATCCCTGGGGCTTACTGAATAGCCAATCTAGGTGAATTGATGCACTCCAGACTCAATGATAAACTGTCTCAGGAAATAAAGTGGAGAGGAATTAAAGAAGACTCATGTTGACCTCTGACACCTACATGCACATGCGCACACATGCACATAGGATTCCATGAGAACTGCAAGAATTGCATCTGTTTGCCTTGGATAACATTTCTACTCCAGTCATAGTCAAATAAGTTGCTTTCTGACCAACATCTGCACACTCTGGAAGAAGAAAAATAACTATGTGGCAACAAAAAGTATTAGGGGGAAATAAAACTGTAGATAATGGAGAGATAGGACACTTTGATGGAGGAGGACTGTAAGGTGTGAGTTCAGTACTATTTCTGGGTTTTATTCTGAAGGTACGATAAAGTCAGCATGCTAAAGAGGAGTTAGACAGTGAAGTCTGGGCTTACTTGGGAGAGAACTGGCCCAATAGCTATTGCTAGAGTGCACAGGAGAGTTTTGAAAAGAAGAGAATGTGATTGCAAATTTTCTTATAAGTAATGGCCTAGTCTCTGGATTGACCATGTACCAAGCAAGTGAAAGGCAGACTCTCAAGGAATCCAGCTAGGAAAAAAACCCAGCAAAACTTTACAGCTAGGTCTAAAAAACAATACCAAACTCAAAGTCAAACAAAAGAAGAACTTAACTCTGCAACGCCTCCTGTTTCTGAAGGCATAGAACTGGTACATTTGCTTCCGCCAAATTAACTTCCTGGTTGGGATAGCCAACCAAAGTTCTTTGGAGGAACATACTGTAATTCAGAGTCTCTACCACACATCACTCACAATTTCCAAGAGAGAAGTCAAATCATTTTTGGTAATAAATTGCATAGAAAGGCACTCTGGAGATTATTAAAGTGCACCTCTGTGCGTATCTGTGAGGGTGTTTCCAGAGAGGAGCAGCTAAATAAAGAAGGGTGGTGACTGCTGTGGTGCTCTGAGCGAGGAATGTCTCTGTAAATGCATATATTTGAATTCCACCAGTTAGTGATGCTTTGGGGGAAGTTAGGGAATCTTTAAAAGATGCAGTCTTGCTGAAGGGAGCACACAGGGCGGGAGCTTTGAGGACTTATAGCGTCATTCTACTTTCTGTTCTGTCTCTGTCTTCTCTGTCTTCTCTGTCTCTCTGTCTCTCTGTCTGTATCTCCCTTCTCCCCACCTCCCTCCCTCCTTCCTCCCTCCCTCCCTCCTCCCTCCCTCTTTTTCTCCCTCCCTCCCTCCCTCTTGGATGGGTGAAAATGTAACCAGTCAGCTTCCTGCTTCTGCTGGTATGCCATGCCTTGTTCACCATTATGAGCATCTCTGAAACCATAAACCAAAATAAACTTCCCTCCTAAAGTTGCTCTGGTCATAGTATTTTCTTGCAGCAGTACAAAAGGAAACTCTAACACCTGCCCTGAATACAGGTAATATCATATCATCACTGGGCTGCCCGTAGAAAGAAATAGAAAACTTGTAACAAGGGAGTCTTTCCTGTCGCTGCTTCCTGGCAACCATGGTCTGACCTGCCAGTCACTCCTCACCGTGGTGAACTGAAACATGCTCTGAGATCATAAGCAAAATAAAAATCCTCATTTTAGGGTGTATCTATCTTGTATTGACAGAAAAACTTGATGGTAAGTACCTTTACCTGTTGAGCCATTTTGCTGAAACAAACCCTTTTCAGTATAAAACTCAATGGCTAGTAATTCTGAGACTATCACGATGTTTGAATAAAGTGAGTAATTATTTTTTTTAGGGTGGAAAGGAATGTAAGACAGTGAAAAGATAAGAAACCTCACTTGAGAGAGAAATAATACAAAGGAACTAAATAGGAAGTACCAGTCTCAATGATGTTGCTATCAATTCTCCTCAGACTCATTTACAGACTTGATGTACCAAAATCTCCACAGTTGCTTTGTAGAACTCAAGTTCTCAAATGTGCATAAAAAGAAAACAAAGACGATCAAAACTATTTCGAAACAACAAAAATGGTGGTAAGGCTCACACGACCTTGTCTCAATGTATTATAAAACACCACTGTAATTAAGATTGGTATGGTATTGGAGGAGAAACAGATCAGTAAAAGCGAATTCAAGGTCTAGAATATATATTTACATTTATATCATCAACTTGATTTTCAATAAAGGTACAAAGCCACCTGAATAGGGACATTTAAATAAATTTTCTGGGACAATTGGACATGGGGATGCCAGAAAATGAGCCTTGAGTTCTACTGTATAGAACTATATGTATAGAACTGATCCAAATGGATCACAGACCTAAAAACCAACAGTATAAAAATTTACAAATGAAGCAGAAAAAATTCTTTATAACCTTGAATAAGAGAAAAACATTTTTACACACACACACACACACACACACACACACACAGAGAGAGAGAGAGAGAGAGAGAGAGAGAGAGAGAGAGAGAGAGAGAGACCCTAATCCCAGAAAAGAAAAATATCAGGAAATTGAAATTTGTAAATGGACAGTACGCTCTTTGAAACCCAGTGTAAAGAAAATCAAAATCCAAGGCCATAGACATCATAAAGCACTAGTGATATTAAAATTAGTGTCATACTTAGATATACCTACATATAAACAGGTTAGACTGTTCTGTCGCTAAACCGTAAAGCAACAGGAGTTCTTCATAAGAAGACATTGCTGATTGCTGACGGAGATGCACAGTGGAATGTCCACTTAGCAAACAGCTTGACCATTCCTTAAATAATTAGGCTTATCATACAATCCCCAAACCACCTATGCAGGGGTATTACCCGTGAGGAATTGAAACCTTTATTCACACCACACAATCTATATAGAGTGTTTCTTAGCATTTTTTCACTGTTATTGCTAAAACCTCAAAATGGTCCAAGTAGCCATCAACTGGTGAATAGATAAATCATATGACCCCCTACTCAGGAATGCAACTTAGCAACAAAATACATACGGAAACTTTGGTGATCCTTGCCCATGTTAAGCTAAATAGAATAAAATAAGCCAGAACAAATAATCTACTACTATTTGCTTTGATTTGTATGAATCTATTCAGGAAATGTCAAAACTAACGTATTTCGTCTGTTTATAGGAGCTGGGAGGTAGGAAGTTTTTCACTAGAGAGGAGCCTTGAGAGAATCACTACCAATGTACTCACTGTGGTAGTGTTTATGTGACTACATACGTTACTTTAAAACTTGGTTTACAATATAAGATGTGTGTGTGTGTGTATGTGTGTGTAAGTGTGTATGTGTGTGTATGTGTGATGTGTGTGTATATGTGTGTATGTGTGTATGTGTGTAAATGTGTGTATATGTGTGTATGTGTGTGTATGTGTGTGCATGTGTGTATGTGTGTATGTGTGTATGTGTGTGTATGTGTGTATGTATGATGATATCCTAGAAAAATGAGGTGAAATCAAGACATTTTCAAATAATAGAAAAATCGAGAAACTCTGGTGCCCACGGACTTGCTCTATATGACAAGTGAAAGAAATGCTTTAGAATAGAGGTAAATTAAAGCAGATGTAGCCATTTGTCTATGGAATGAGTATTGATGATTGCAAATATTATGTGTGTATATATTTGCATATATTTAATATATGTATATGAGCATAAATGAGCATAGATATGCACAAATGGATATAATTTATATTTTTGGAGAGGTAGGCAAAATTTTTCCTTAGATCATATTTTATAGCAGTATTTTCTTATGACAAGAAACTAACACATAAAATAATTTGAAAAGCTTTCTGAGACAGAGTACAGCAAGAGTGAGGTCATATGAGGCAGATCACTCAGGATGCCCTCAATTTAGCAAATATGGTTGCTTCAATAGAGTCAGTGTTCTCGCTGACCTGATTCTCCACCCTTAGAAGACAATACCACATCACAATGCAAACAAAACAATTAACAACCATAAATAAGACATGATTTCCCTTCCCCTGATAACTTTGAATAGTGCAGACTTTGAAAAAGGTTCTGAAGGGGTCTTCTGGTCACACAGATGATTCTTTTCTTTTTTTTTCATTTTAAATTTACAGCCTTTTAAAAAGGTATGTTCTCTCACCCCCATGCTTGTAAGATTGTTAGGATTCCATGTAGTGATGTTTTATGAATCACAATAAAGATGATGGAGAACAAGCTATCCAATAGTTCTCAATAGACAGGTTTCCAGATGGTGTGCCTTTACCTAGCTGATCCCTTAATCTGAGGAAGCAATTGGCAGACAATCAGTGTAGACTATGAAGATACAAGGACACTCAGAGAGTACTTCATAGATTTTTTTTTAGTAGCACAAGGAAAATATAATGGCTCAGTCCCCAAGAGTCCTAGCAGGAGACCACTTGCATGGCCATTAGTCATCTCACACAGCTTTATTGTGCTTTAGAACTAACTAGGGAGATGGTACTGCAGGGAGCTGGGGAAGCAATAAGGGAACGTGTAACAGTGGCTGAAGCCCTGTGTTGTTTGGCATGGGCATAGCCATGTCAAGAAACAAAGTCTCAGACCCTAGGAAATTAGCAAATTCATACGGGGGTCCCAGTACAAGTATCTATGGAGGGTCTTCCAGTGTGTGCAAGTGCAACGTGTTTACGATTCAATAATGTGTGCAAATCTAGCACCTGTAATTTCCTCCTCTTGCATGTTTACTCCCTGAGACTGTTGCCTACAGAGACTCCCGGGCAAAACTAGCTAAGTCCTCCCTTCTGGGCTTAAGAAATAAGCATGCTGAAGTCGGGTTACTGCAATAATTAGTACCATTCCATGACAGTGCACACAGACCACCTGACCACAGCTTCTCTGTGTCCCTATGTCTGTCACTTCTTAGGTGTCTGCCTTTCCCCTCATCCCCTCATTACCCCTAGTCAGATCAAGACACCGAGCTGTGGAGATCACCAAGTGGTACAGAAGATAGAAGGCAGCTCTGATCTGGTAAACAGCTGCGCTGGTGGAGGGTGTCTGGGTGTCACATTTAGTTAGCGACGTTTTATAGTTTACACAAATAGAAAATGGAAGTGCACAGTTACAACGAAATGCAAAGGAAATAAAAAAATGAAGAGAAAATGTTTAAATTGGTGTTCAAAATTCCCCTTAGCCTGTTTTCATGGACTTGTCTAAATGCTAGCCATTCTTCTGGAATGGTCTTTCAGCTATGTGTATAACTCCAAGTCTACCTTTCAAACACAGAAAGCTATTAAACATTCACCAGAATCCTATAAATCCTTCCACTGCATCCACTAGAGCTTGAGCTTTGAGTCTTTGGAAAAGCTCCAAGTCTAACCCCAGAATTTTTTTGAGATAGGGTCTCCACTATTCATTCCAAGTAATCGTGGACGTGCAATATTTCTTCTTCCACCTTCCAGGTTCTAAGGTTGCAGGTGTGAGTCACCATGCCCAGTTCTAAGCTGATTTCTTAGGTTTTCGCTAAATTATGCTATCCCTGGTGCTCACTACTCATTCACTGGATGTTCCTAAGTCATAGTCTCTGTTTCACTTTATTTAATACACTTTCATTTCACCCCTGCCAAGCTTTTAACAAGCCTGCTCATGTACTTCTGTAGCCTCAAACCTTAGATAGAGAGGACATTGGACACACAGTAAAGACCAGAAAGGTGCTAACAGTGTTATGCAAACATCTGTCAACATTCATGAAATCCTTGGGTTTTATGTTATCAGAAAACTACTTATTGACAATGTCTCATGTACTGGGCTTTGGATTACACTTGATATGCATTGCTTCATATAGAGAGATGAAATAGGTAGTAGAGTGGTTTTTTTTTAAGTGAAAGTGTTAAGAAGAAAAGGGAGAGACTAACAGATTTCAATCCATCAAACCAGGGATGACTGGAGGCTGCTGATAGGTTGTGATCACTCACCACTGTATGGTAATAGGAAGGAGATAGAAACTTCTCTTTTTCATGAGATCTCACTGGATATGCCATTACACTGATCATTTCAGATGTCTACACTTTGTTGTTCTGTGCTGGGATTTCTAAGGAACCTCTTCTTATGAGGCAGTATATAACAGTCGGGGAAAGCAGAAACTCAGTGTCCAGCGAGTCCGCTGTGTCATTGGTTAACTTTGTACGCCTTATCTTGGTTCTGCACATCACTGGATTTATGGCTTAGACAGTTTACCTCAACTCTTATCTATAAAAAGGATGCACATAAATCTACATCATAAGGCTGTGTAAGATACTAAAGGCAAAATATACTCGAATACTCTTTAAACTTTCCTCTTCTGTTGTCTTTCCCCATTAGACCTGAAGAATTTAAAGGATTAGACGTGAACAATAAGGAAAAAGTCCTCCTTGGTATAAGGTATTCATTGATACCCTATATTACAGAACATTTCTTTCCTTAGATGTCAGTTCTTGCCAATATCATAGTGTTGATTGTTAACTGTATTCTTGGAAGACTTAATATTTTTTATAAATATTTTTCTCTGAAAATGTAAAAAAAAATCAGATACATTATCATTTCTCGATCATGGTGGATAGAAACATAATTATGAGATTTAGAACTCCCTGGTTTCAATTTCTCTACATAAGTCAGGAGACCATATTTTTGCAATTTTGAAAAAGTACTTTGTATAGAAGGAAGCTAATTATTCTTTCTCAGTTTCAGCAAGAAGTACATTTATTACATGTTCAACAAAGTTGTATTCATTTTATCCAAATGAGAAATAGTTGAGGGACTTCATTATATTTGGAGAACATTTCCATCAATCAGAGATTTAGCAGCTACCAAAAATAATTCCACAATTCATCTTTTATATCATGGGTGTGACTTATAATCTCTGTACTAAAAATATTAAATATGAAGGAAAACTGGTCATAAGCCTTTATGTTCTTTGGCAAAGAAAAACTGCTTTGTGTTTTTGAAGATATGAGAAATTTAAATGAAACTTACATGCTTGAAATTAGTGCCAGATGCAATACAATTCCAGCACAATTCACTAGCTACATGTCATATTTCACTATGATTTACTAAAAAGTATTCAACAAATCTATGTTTCACTGAAATCTCAAAAAACAAGTATTTCATTCACAAAACACATGGCTTGGCAGGTTTCCAGAGCAGACATTTTCTGGAGGGAAGATAAATTTATTGATTAAAATAAATCAAATAGCTGACATTTTTCTTAGAAAACTTGCAAAACACAATATGCAGAAGTTGACAGCCTCACAGCTCAAACCAGAACAAAGATCCGAGATACCACTTTGTGTTTATTATCAAACTTTATTAGGGTCATAAGTGGGTATTTAAGACATTTCATATTAACATTTGGAAAAATATAGTGTAATTATATACATATATAAACGTATATATGCTAAGGCTGTAAATCTTTGGCATTTTTATTCCAGTTCTACCCAATGCACAGTCACATGCAGTGAGTAGTGAGTGCTCATGGGACATGTGTAGCCGTAACAGGGGACTAATCATGCTGACATTATTTCTTTCTGCTCCACATTATAGCTTCTTCCCTGCCCTCTCACTATTCCTGCCATGCCTCTGTCTCTAGTACTTGTTAGGGAATAGATGTATTCTTTCCTCCAAATTCAAGCCTTAATTCACCACACAGGTACATCTGGAGATGGGCTCTGTAAGGGAATAAGTTAAGTAAAATCAAGAGGATAGGTCTCTGACCTGGTCCCATTGGTGTCCATATGAGGACTCCAGAGAACCCTCCTAAACTGTGTTCCAACGAGGTCATGTGAGCACACTGAGCTAGTAGCTGCTTACAAGCCAAGAGAGAAGACCATGCTATCAGACTTTACAGTATCCAGAGCTGGAGAAATGCATTGATTATTTAAGATACCCAGTCTGTGGTAATTTTTATAGCAGCTCACAGCAAACCGACACAGAAGTTAGCTGCTCAATGCTGATAGCTTTGCTTTTCTCTAGAATCAAGGAATGCTTGAAAGGGATCCTCTGCCGAGCAAATTTATCAAATTAGGATTCTAGAACGCTACATCATAAACTTGGCCTATCTTCCTGAAGATATTGGGCCATGCATGGGTACAATGTGTGTTTAAATAGTAGTATTAAATATACAATAATGCTTAATCTGTTCACATCGAATATGAGCAAAAATTTTGTATGTCAGAATATTTAAAAGGTTCTTGTCATAATGTTAAGTGAAAATTACTGAAAGTTAAGCAATGTATGCATTAAGTTTGGCCTACAACTAACTCCTTGCTTTGAATAATTAAATAGCTTGAGCTGCAGCCTAACTTAAGAGTATGTTAGTATTCTTACAACATATGACTGAGTCAACAACATGTTGCATGAGTAGTCAGTCATAGTAGTTGGCTTTTAGCCAGTCAGTATGACAGTTGATCAGACCATGCTGATCAACTGATCATCAAGGTAAACACCCAGATATGACCAACCACACTATTATATCAGTTTCTTTTCCCTTTTTTAATCTGCAAAAATAGCTTGCTCATTGATGGAACACTCTGATTGGGTCAGGGTACTCCTCTATTCATGAAACAGCAGTTTATTCAAATGAATTCTGCAAAGTTTAATTTGTCCTTAGCTTTTTCTTTTTTAACTTGTTCAAGGCTTTGTATTTCGTGTGTGCACGTGCCACATCTGTGTTCTAATGCATGTGTATAGAGTTCAGAAGACAATTCCCAAGTATAGTTCCTTAGGGGATGTCCACTTGTCTTTTGTGGTCACTGGCCTGGAGCTTGCCAAGTAGGCTAGTCTGCCTGTCTGCCTCCTCAGTGCTGGCTGCCACCCCTAGCTTTTAAAATAAGGATTCTAAGGATAGAATGAACTCAGCTTCTCCCACTTGCTCAGCGAGGTTTTCACTGTGCTATCTCTCAGCCCTGTAGTGTCTTATATAACCATCACAAGAAACTAGGAACATAATCTGATTACAGAACAGTACTTCAGAAAATGGAAGCATTTCTGAAGTGGTCCTACTTCATCCTCGTATCATCGCCTGGCTTTACTGTCTTCACATAGTGAAAATTTTCTGGTCTTTTCTTCATTTACATGCCTGTAAAACCCTCATCAGGACCTGTAAACTATGCCAGCCTGGTAAACAAACTTCTGAGTAGTGGGTGCTCAGCTGGATTCGATTCGGTCAACCAGACTGATAAGTCCCTGGAGAACAGGAATCAGGTTAAGAATTGCATGAGGCCTGGAACGCAGTGGACACTCAAATATACGCAAAAAGAAAGAAAAGGGGGCTGGGAGTGGGGCGAAGCGAGGAAGCGAAGGAAGCAAAGCACTCTTTTAAGAGATCATCTACATTCTTCATTGAAGGAACTCAGGTGGGCATCGAAAGTCAGCACTTTCCTCAGACAGGCGCACCAGCATTGGCAAGAAGAAAGGAAAGAACAAAGCTTTTTAAAAAAAGAAATCGCTCGGTCAAAGTGAGGGAAGGGAGAAAGAAAAACAAACAAACCAACCAACAAACCAACAAACAAGCAAACAAAAGCTCAACTCCTGCGAGCAGAGGGGACTAAAGCAAGTCCGGCCGTTCCCTAGGCGACCACAGAGCCAGAACGGCCCCAGCCGATTGGCTGAGCTGCCGAAGCCAATCAGAAGGCATGATGTTGGCGGGGTTCTAAGATGGCCGCCGAGCCGCTGTTTCCTACCCTGTAAGTTCGGCTTTGCGCAGCGCTACTGGGCAGCAAGATTTGCGGCAGCCTGTCCGGTTGGGTTCCGAGGCAGTGAGAGCGACGCAGGAGGCCGGGCGGCTCGTTCTCGCAGATATTCCGTGCAGACGCCGGAGTGGGCTAGGAAAACTCTGGGTTCGGGTGGGCCCGCTGGGCTCCGACGGCATCGTGAGATAGCCGTCCTGTCCCCGGCGAGCGCGGAAGCGGGTTCCTGGTGCACTCGCCGTGTCAGGACAGCGACTTCGGCTAACCAGAGCGAGGCTTGCCGCTCGCCGCCCTCCCGGCGTCCCGGTGCGGATTCTGACAGGGCTCGAGAGCTGAAGGTGGCGCGGCCTCCCACCCGGCGAGTGCGGCAGAGTTCCAGGTTGCCGGCCCGGGTCGAGCGGGAAGGGGTGTGCCTTTTAAAGCCATCCTCTCAGTCTTGAACTTTGTAAGTATTTGTACAGTGGCATGGATTGCATAGTTTAAATCTTTCCATACAAGGTAGAGAGGGTCTCGGGGGAAAAAGTGGTTTCCAGGTCTTAGCTGTTTTAATTCATACTCACCCACCCTTGAAAATAAAAAACAAAA
This sequence comes from Rattus norvegicus, assembly GCF_021556685.1. Taxonomy (NCBI): domain Eukaryota; kingdom Metazoa; phylum Chordata; class Mammalia; order Rodentia; family Muridae; genus Rattus; species Rattus norvegicus. The sequence continues at coordinate 272,806,557 of NC_141534.1, read as the reverse complement.
AAAATTCCGCTTAAGTAAATAGTTTATGTGGAGTAAATCTGAACTCAGGCCCGAGATTCCCTCGTGTTTTCTGTGTAGCTTGGGAGAAAAAGAAACACATTTTGTAACAATAAATAAGACATTTACATTAGTGTTGATACCTTAAGCCTAAAAGTCCGTCAGTTAACTAACTCCAAAGTTTGGAAACTAAATTATTATACTGTTATAGGTTAGAGGATGGCGGTTATAACTATTTTACAAGTACGATTAAATTTAGATGTTTGAGATTATTTAAAATCGAATACATAAGACAGTCACTTGATGGAAAATGCAGTTTAAATTCTGTCATAGTAGAGACAGAAAATCTGTTGGATGTGCAGATTTTATCCTTTGGGTATTGCATGTAAGCAGTTCAGTGGTCTAGAAATACATTTCTCAAATTTCTAAATGTGACTCTCAGTGTGTTACTTAGTATAATATCTTCCCTGGTTTTTCATATGCAAAAAGTACAGAAAAATTATTAATAAATTTCACCAACATATTATTACATCCTAGAACCACTGTTTTACCCCGTCGCTTAAATCTTTGTCTCCAAGAATTCATCACCAACTTTAGTTCATCACCTCTAAAAGTTCATAATTTAAAGCCATCAGGCATACGTGAATCACAGTGATTTGGCCAGTTGTAAAAAGGGTTGCTGTTAATCTCTAATGAGTGTTGTGGTGAAGATTAATGCCTGCCTTTTGGCTTGTATGCCATGTGTGACACGTCTGCTTTGTTTTTCTCTCACTGCTTTTCTGTCTTTTGTTTTAACTTGGTTTCCTGCCCCCTTCCAGTGGCCCGGGTGCAGAGCCTCTGAAAATTGGTCATCTTGTGAGGTAGAGGAGAGAAGCAGCTTTAATTGGCGTACGTGATAGAGAGTAGGCTATTGATCAAAGAGTATGGCAGCTCTGGGCATTTAGGACATTATGATCATACACATTTTAAAGGTGTGTGAGACATCTCACTGGTGTCTGATCACACCTTCCTTCATTTTAGAGTTTAACAAGAATGGGGACCCACTGCCATGCTCAGGATGGAAGGCATCTAACTTTCAAGACCATTTTTACCCCTGTAACCAGTCATCTCCAGACCTGACACAAACTAGAACTTTTATAATTGGTACTTTTTTTTAATCTGTATTTTTTCTGTATCTCGAGAGAAAGGTTTTTATTAAACCCTTTTAAAAATTTTTATAAACAATGAGGTACGTAGTAACATTTCTGGTAACAGGTGAAGAATACTGCTTTACTGGATCTAGGTTTTCTCACTAAAGGTAAATGATACTGTGCTGTCAGGGGGAAAGGGAAATAATTGGATTTAAAAAAAATAGTGATAATTAGCATAGTGACTTCCAGTACTTTCATTATAAAACTCTGTAAGAAAACATAGATTACCAGGTGATGAACCACTTTGTTTTAAATGCATTGTTTTCTGCCAAAGTGTGCTCAATAGTGAAAGAAAACCCTCAGACTTAGAATAGTATGTAAACACATTCAGTTCATAGCAAATGATATCTGCCTAGAACTAGAAGATATGTCCCATCTTGTACACAAAATAGTTTGTAGCTGGAATAAATCCTAACTGCAGTGGTGATGAGTGTAAGAAATGAAGAAGTGATATTTTAAACTTTAGAAAAAAGGGGGACTGTGGCTCATTTACATCTTCCTTGAGGATATGATTAAATTAAATACTGGGTTACAGGCTAACAACTGAACGCTTACAAGTTAATTCATTTTCTGTGCTATGGGCCTGGCTATAATCTACACAGAAGAATTGAATTTCTGTTTGTCTGTATTCCACATCTTTTTAGAATGACTGAGTGAATATTCTCAGAGACTAATCAAGGATTTTCTGCCTTAAAATAAAGACATACATACCCTGGAAGGAATGAAGGAGACACTTCAAAGAAATAATCACTTTTCAGAGAATCCCAAACAGGAGTAGCAGCAGGCCAGATATGACGCCGATTGGAAAATGTAGGAATGACATGTATATGCCAGGACTAGAAGACAGAATCTTCCAACAGGGGTCCAAGGCATAAATTACTAGTCAGCTTCTCCATAATGGCTAGTTTACAGCTGAACTGCTTCTTAAGTGGACAGCTCCGTTTTGCAGCCTCATTACCAGCAGTTACTGTGTTTATCAGCAGAAACCCTAATCTACCTTACATCTGTTTTTGTTTTCTTCTTGTGTTGTGCCACCCCTCCCCCAGTATCCCAGGAAACTGATGGGTGACTAAAGATTTTAAGGGACAGAGTTTTTGTTTTTTGTTTTTTTTTAAATACCTTATTTGAGTTTTGTAGTATGTATTAGAAGGTTCTTTTAACTTTTCTTCTTTCTTCAGGTCCATTTAAGAAACTATCAAGCCGGGAAAACACCATTATTAAAGATAATTTTGGTTGCCATATTTGCAGTAAAAGTAATTTTGAGACAATTCAGAAAGCTTTGAAAACTGGGTAGCTGTCTGAAAACTGATGAGGGAAAGATACCTTCCGAGACTGCTCTTGTTGGGGAATCACATTTGAATGCCCGGGATATAGATTGTGAAATTCCAGATGTGCTCAGAGGTCTGCCATGCTATCTGAGATCCAGGCAGAGTGACATTTGCATGCCATGTGTAGATACTGTTGTGTTAAGCTCTTGGTTCTCTCCTCTTTTGTGTGCTTTTGGTTCCTAAACTCTTGGAGAGTATCTAGTGTGTAGTGAAAATTGCCATGGGCAGTACTTCTATAGTAGGTTCCAGGCATACTTAAAAAAATGTCTGAAGGTGAGGGAATGGGGGCTTATGGACAGGAGACCGGGAAGGGGAATAACCTTTGAAATGTAAGTAAAGAAATATATAATAAAAAATTTTTTAAAAAAATGTCTGAAATTTGTTACAAGTATCCTCAACTAGATGTTGCAGATGCTTTAGTATTTTGTTCTCATTGCTGGCATATTTTTCAACATATCTCAAGACTTCCTTTATCTCACCTTTTAAAACCTTCAGACCAAGTTTAGGGGTAGATGCAGTTTTAATAAGTCAAGAAACATATAATTTTGGGTCTCTACTTTGAGCTGAACATAAATTCTGGATAGAAAATGACACATAGTGATGTAGAGAAACCTTTATAGATGAGAAACATTAATATTTGAGTTCCATTAATTGTCTGATTGTCTGTCTCCTGTTTCATTGCTCTATTCAGAAGGCCAAGAGCCAGGCTTGTTTAGAGAAAGCTTCATGTTAGACTGGAGGTCAGGGGGGAGCATGGTTCATTTCAGTTGATAAATGAAACACCACAAATATTAGAAACTTTAAAGGTGTCTTCTGGGCTCTTCCTTATCAGGAGTGATAAAAATTCATTTCATGGCTACAGAAATAATAGCAAGAACCACTGAACATTTGTTGGGTTTTTTTCAATGCACAGTTCAAGTTTTTGTTTTTTTTTTTTAAATTTAACAGCAAACGTTAATTGAGCCCCTAGAACCTCCCGAGTGCTGTTGAGTGTTGGATCTCACTTACTCTTCAGACTAGCCGGTGTAGCTATCCTGTGCTAAAGATGAAGAAACCGAGGCTCAGGGTTATTAAGTGATTTCCTTCTTCCTCTAGTGGAACTGGAACCAGGAGTCTAGTTGAGTCTTTTTTAAAAGTAAGAGAATGTTTCAGAAAATCGAAGACTGATAAACCTGTGCTAAAACACAGAAACACTGCTTCTTTAAATCTGGGGAAGTCCTTACAAGAAATATGTGATTCAGGGTCATGCGGAAGTTCTGATATCTGTGACCTGCAGAGAACGAGGACATCCAGCAAGGTAGCTTTCTGTTCTCCTTCAGACTGATGATGAATCATGAGAAGTGTACCGGGCCTGGGCTCAGCTGTATGAAAAAATAGGCTATACTATGGATATCAAATGAAACTTTGATAATCATTGCACTTGATTACATGAATTCTAAAAGTCATTTTCATGAAACTTAATGATTATACCATTGGTCAATACAGATAATGCCAAATACTATGCTGAACTTGTTTCCAAAATACATAGGATTGTTACTCAAGAAAGCTGTATACCTGCTGAATTTTAGATTTATATTTCATTTGTTTTTTTACCAAACAGTATAAGATTTAAAACTAGAATATCTTTTTTGCCTCCACACTTTTAATTTATTTATTATATTTTTTTACATTTTGTATTATATATGTATGGGTGTGGGTGTCCATGCCATAGCACACAGATAGAGGTTGGAGGACATCTTGAAGGAGTTGTTTTTCATCATATTGTGTGAGGGGAACTCAGGTCGTCAGGGTTGCTGGCAAGTGCCTTTACTTGCTAAGCCATCTTATTGGCACACACTACTACACCCCTTAAAACATAGATATACAACTTAGTTTTTTCTTTGTTTCCTTGCTTCTTAGACAATGCGCCTTATGAGAGTTATATATGACACATCCACCTTTATTTTGTCCTTTTATGGGTACAGTGAGAAGCATGGTGTTTTAAGCTTTAAATTAGCTGTGATGCTGTGTGTGCATAATTGCAGCTTTTAGGAGGCTGAAGCAGGAAGGTCTTCAGGAATTCTTGGCCAACCTGGCCTCTAGAGGAAGGCCCTGTGTCAGTAAAAGAACAACAAAACAAAATAAAAATTTAAAAAATACATGTTTTTAGTTCTTACTGACATTCTTGGGCCATGTGTGCTTTTGAGTTTTGTTTAGGCAGAATAAACTATACTCTAGAAAACCAAGGTTCTGTTTTATCCATTTTCAATTTAAAACCCATTTTAGATTGTAAAATTTAAATTGGCTGTCCTTAGATCATTGGCAGACATATTGGTCTCCTGTGGTGTCTATTAGTGGTTTTAAAATATGGCTACTGTTTGAGTTTGAATTCATCCTTCCCTTTCTCCTATTAGAAGAAAAGATGTGGAGTGGGCTGTTACCTCCTGGACTAAATGAGAGCGATGTTGAGTCAGATTCTGAAGATGAAATCACACTGGAGAACCCAGAGCCTTCAGAACATAATTCACAGGAAGATGGAGAGGCTGGCAGCAATAAGGGACCAGCAGTGTCAGACTGCCCAGCAGGCCAGCCAGAGATGGGGACACAGACTGGTGCAGATGCAGATGCATATGAGAAGTGTCCTTCTGGGATTCCCCTGAACATGTGGAATGTAGGTTTCCAACCTCCGTGTCGTTAGCAAAGTATGCATGTGTACATGTGTTCTCTGCTGTGAGCAAAATATGTTGGGATAAAACAGATAGCAGAGGGGCCTTAGAATGCTTTTACTATTGGGTACTTTGAGTCGTTTTATTTTACATAAGTAGAAGTAGTAAAACCTTCATAGGATTATCTACTTCATAGGATTATCTACCTAACATGATAAATGAGTTTATTTCTTTATTTTTTCCTTTAATTATATGAGTTATTGGGCTTCATTCTCCATTATCAAACAGCTTATATCAAAACCAGTGAATGTCCCAATTCAGCTGAGAGTTGTGAGGACTGAAGTATCCTCAAGAACAGAATTCCTTAGTTGGTGTCTTTAGAAATGGCAGAGCATAGGATTTTATTTAACAGCACCTGTTCATTTTTAAACTGTATGTTTATCTCAGTGCACATACACACGCACACACATTTTTTTCTCTTTTTACATAGAAATTTCAAGAATTGCATAAAAAAAATTCTGAACAGAAAAATTCAACGCCAAGATTCAGACAGAAAAAAAGAAAACGCTCCAAAAAAGGTGTTTATTTTTAAATTAAGGTTGTTAGTTGTGCTAACCTAGGCTGATTAATTGAGTTAACATCTTAAATAATAGCTGCATAATTAAGTATTGACACTCTGAATTCCTTTTAGGCAAATCGAAGAGTGAAAAGGAGTCTTCCAGGTAGGTAGATTTTAAAGTAGTTACTGTTCAGCAGTGTTGTGGAATTTTCTAGATTGCTGTACTACTTACCTTTGGTAATGATCAAACATGAGAAGTAGTCATTGAAGTGTAGTTATTGCAACCAATTAAAAATAGACAAAAAGAGCCCTAATTTATGTACACACTTGATTTATCTCCTTGCAGCGAGCAGTCCTCAAGTGAGACCCAGTGGAAAGAGCTTACTCAGTATTTTGGAGCCAATGATAGATTTGAACCCCCAGTTAAACAGAAAAAAGTGGAAAAGGTAAGAACCTTTCGTATTTATTGTATTATTCTACCTTAGCTAACAGGACATATTTTTGATTAGCTGTGCCTAAAACACTAGTTCAATGATTCATATATTTAGAAACTTAAAATTTCCTGCTGTGTACTAAAAAGATGCTAGATAAACAAGTGACTATCTAGTTTAAAACTGTTCAAAAGACCAAGTTGTAAAAATATTATTGTAAAAGCCTCACTCCCTTTGCCTTGGGTAGTAAAAGAAAGCTATTGTAAGAGGCCATCTCACTGAGACTTGGAGGATGGTGGAAACCTTTATGTGATGACCATCCTGAGGTACTGAAACATTGGTGAGGACTCTAGAGGAAGGGTTAATGTGAGACCTGTTTGTTTTTTAGTGGGAAGGTTAGATTGGCTGGACTGAAGTCAGGAGGAGGATAGCTCAAAGACTCAAGATAATCCCGGAGAATTGCCCAACATGGATGGGACCTCAGAGACTTAGGAAGTGGGCTTTATTTGCAGTGCACTTGGCCTTTAAGAGAGTGACATGATCTAACTTAAGCTTAAAGATGCCCTGAGTGTTGTGGAGAGTAGGTAGGTAGTGATGCAGTGGCAGTGAATGATGACAGCAGACTCAGCACAAGATCGTGGTCCTCAGTGAGAATGATGCGGATGAGGATGAGAAAAGTTGAGCACTTTGCAGTTTTAATGGGAAAGTAGAATGGAAGTATTTACCTTTGCACTAGTGGGTCTTTTCAAGTGATCACACACACACACACACACACACACACACACACACACACAGGATTCTAGTTAGAAAGTTGAGAAAAGTTAGGAGGAATGGAGATGTAGATGTAGAGTAGAACCTATTCAGAACTCATGGGACAGGAGTGTTAACACAGGAACAGAGTGATTGACGACTGTCATGAGGTGGAGGTTCAGAGAGTGTGTGAGCTTGTGGTGTGTGTTTGTAGTTGTTAATCTCTGGAAATGAGGACAGGCCTTGAAGCAACAAACCATGTATTCAAGGTAGGGAGGCAGTATTGGCAGAGTCTAAGAGCATGAGAATCTAGAGCTCCTAGGGCTAGAGGACTAAGGGGCTATGTTACCGTATGTATGTTTATAATCTCAGTCCTGACTAGATACGACGAGCTCTTACTCATGTAGAATTTAGACTTTGTATGGCGTTACGAGGACTCTTCATCCTGTCATTTGAAGAACGCCATCTTAGCACCTAGCACTTAGTTTCACATGCATTCTAAAAAAGTCAAAACAGCAGTTAAAAGTGTGAACTCGCTTTAGCAGAAATTGCTGTGAGTCTGTCTGATTGTAGTCACAGGTGCATCCACTGTTTAAGTTTGGACTCTTCCTGCAGATTTCTCTGCATAGATGACACCCGGGAGGAAAGTTATGGGTCTTCTGACCAGGGAAACTGGTATTGGCCAGGCTTATATCTAGCTAGCACTTAATATTCTACAAGTATGCAGGCATGAAAGGAAAGGAAGGATTTAGTGCAGCTGAATGATTTCAGCAGTCTCTTGGGGGTTGAGTGTAATTGCATGCCAGCAGTCTGCACTCACTCTTTAGGTTGGGGTCATGGTTTTTACATGATGCTTCTTTTTGGTATCCTGCCGAGTTTTCTCTTTGTTGAGACCAGCAAAGTAAATAAACTTTAATAAAAGTAAAAGCAAATTGTCCATACTGGAGACACCATGATAAAAGCTATGAATACATGTAAGTCCAACACATAGTTAGGAATCTGATGGGGACTATGCAGACACGTGGTGTAGTGTAAACAAATACGGATTTCCAGCCTAGCATTATATTCTCAGGAGCAGAGGCTGATCTGTTACCATAGAGTCTTTTTATTTTGTTTTCACTCAACCCTCAAGAACAGTAAAGCAAAACAAAACTTCTTAATCTCATGTCTATCATACCCTTCCTTGGCGTCCTGCCAAGCCAAACTGATGCTCAGCCCAGAATGTGTACTGTAACACTGCTGTCACCTGCTTGCCAGACAATGTAGAGACGTTTGTAAGTTTTTTAAATATAGTCTTCCTAATATTTAATGCTGTATTAAAGTGTTCTTTGTATTAAATACAGATGTAATATGTATCAATAATTCTGTAAACAAAGCATAATTATTTCAGATCTACAGGGGAGTTTATGAAGAGTAAATTTTACTCATTCATTTCACTATAAATGTCTCAAGTATTCCATAGTTGACTCAGTTTTATTAGTTAGTATCATTGTTGAAGTAGTCTTGGGTATATCAAATGAAAACTATAGGTACTTTTATCAACTTTGTTTTAGAATTACTGTCTTTGATGTTTAATGTTACTCATGAGAGGAAAGTGCTGTTGTATAGATTAGCTTTATCAAGCTTTTTATTTGTGGCAAATACTTTTTCCATTTAGACCTTTATATGGAACTCTAGTACACAGACGAGATCAAAACCTAACTGTCTTGAATGCATGGGGAGGCAGCTACAGGGGTTTGGGAAAACTTAGTGGAGTAGTTGCAGTGTTTTTCTTGGTCCTGTGATGATTTCTGTAGGAGGGCCAATTTTAACCTCTTAAGATAGTTGAAGAAACAGAAGGTAGCATTACGTGACTTAAAACCAACAGCAGGTAAGATGTAAGACTTAAACTTAACTCATTTGCCCCAATCTGAATTTTTCTAAAGTGATAGATAAGTTTAGTTTTTAACTTAGTTTTATGTGACTTATATATAAAATAGCAAAATCATCACATGTAACTAACTTCTAAATATATAACTTAGATTTATATGTATATCTCACTCCTTCCTCTTCTTTATGGAAAAATTACATCATTTTGCTCCTAGATATTTAAATTCAGTCATAATTAAACAAATTTCAGTAGATAATTTATTTGTATTATGCTTTAGAGATTGAATATATTGTCCAAATAAATATTTAAGTTAGATTTATATAAAAATACAGTGTGATGTAGTTGGGCTTAAAGAGCTTTAGTCACATATTGAAAGGAATCCCTCATGTGCACATGTGGAGTGAGTCCCTAAGCCTGATGCTTGGGAAATCCTACACACACATACATTTACTGTTGTGCATTCTGGACATTTGTAGGACAGCTTTATTGATTAGAGGTCAGCTGTTGTCTTATGCGAACCTTTTACGTAGTGTCTTTAGGTAAAATTTCTACTTGTAGCCAAATTGCCATTCCTAAACATACCTGATCTCTGATGTTTTATCCTTAATTCTCATTCAAGTAAAAACTGTGGCGAGTACAGCAAGGCACTGCAGCTATAGTAATAGCCTGCAGCTCGAGCTTCTCTTCTGGTGTGGTAGACTTGTGTAAGTCAGGACTTCTTTGAGGGTCTTTCTGAAAGTCCAAAAAGTTTGGAATCTTAAATCATGTTTGATTACAACTTACTAACCTAGAGTTGAATTCTTGAGTCTAGGATCTAAGCCCCTGGAGTTGTAACCTCACTGAAAAGTCATCTTGATATCAGAGATAAGAGCAACATTTAATATTTAATGGATGGTTGCTATATTTGAACAAGGGGCTAAATAGTTTAGAGCTCATGGCTTTATATTTACAGGATTTCAGTGAGAGAACTAGAGCCATAGACTTTTAGAGACATACCCCAGATTGCTCAGTTCTTGATTGGAAGATTTACTTCGTTTGACTTTCTCAGCAGCATTCTAGGCAAAGTGCTATGAACTTATGGTCTTTTAATGGTGATGGGCATGTATAATAAAGGAATTTTGAATGTATTTGAAATGTTTATTCTTAATAGATACACAATAGAATAAAAAATTTTCAGAGCCCAAAGAAGCAATTCTATTTACTTTTAGTAAATTATAAGAACAAGCCAGGCATCATACATACATTATCCCTATAAACTCAGCACTCTGAGATGTGAGTAGGGCAATAACTTTCCAGCCAACCTGTGTTGCAGGATATTTGATGACACTGTGAACCCTGAGATTGTGTTATTCACTGAAAAAAGAAAACAAACAACTGTTTCTGGTGTGTTGTGCTTCAGTCCTTAGTACACACCTTTAATCTCTTTGGCTGGAATATAGACACGCCCTTAGTACACGCCTTTACTTCCAAACAAGGAAGGTTTGAAAGTTTGAAAGTGATGTCTAATTGAGTAGCAGACAGAGTGACAAACTAGAGAAGGAGTTGACAGAATGGGATATGCCCAACTCTAAGGAGAAGCGAGGAAAGAGACGCTACTTGAGCAGTGCAGAGAGGAAGAAGAGGCAGTTTTATGGGGATGGTTGTAGAGAGAAGAGAGAACAAGCTAGAGACAAGTGAGAACAGAAGAAGCCAGAATATGAGAAGGAGCATAGAAGATGAGACCATATTGCCACAGTTAGTTTGAGACCTAGCGGAGCGAAAGCCAGAGGCCAAGAGAGAAGCCAGTTTGAATCAACCAATGTGGAGAGGAGTTTGAGCCAAAACAACTGAGTTGACCAGCCAGCCAGAGCTCAGAGAGAGCTAGAAACGGGTGAGCTTACCCAGTAATAAGTCTCAGAGGCTGAAAACATTGTAGGCTTAAGTAAAATTGTACAGAGGCTAGGAGGTTCCAGGGCTAGGCCTAAGTTAGCAGATGGAGGCAGTATGCCTCCAAGATGATAATTACTACAGGAGAATAAGAGATACTTTTACTTTTACAAACCTGGGGTACAGTGTAAGACCCTGTCTTAAAACAAAACTGGGGGCCGGGGGGGCGGGGCAGAGATAGAGATAGATTGAGATTGTATGAAAGAAGAAAAAATTCAAGAATCAGTTATTTATATATATATATATATATATATACATATATATACACACACACACACACACATATATATGTGTGTGTATTATATCTATATCTATATATCTTTTAAAAGAACTGTTATTGGAGACAAAGTTGACATTGTAGTAGAAACTTAGGATTTTATTTCTAGAAATAAGTTTTGTTCATCCAAGCCAATAATCTTACTGTCTTTGGGAAGCTGAGGGTTAAGAGTAAGCACATAGAACTGTGACCACATTTCTTCTGAATGCTTAGGGGAATGGGGATTGGTTGAGTAGTGGTAAGGTAGACTGGTAATGTTAACTGATTCCTTTATTTGGCTTTGAGACAAGTCCAGATTGACCTCATACTTTATTATGGAGTCAAGGAGGACCTTAAACAACTTTTTTTGTTTATTTGTTGTTTGTTTTAGGCAAGGTCTTACTACTAGCCCTCTGGGTCTCCAGGAACTCATTGGAGACCAGGCCGGCCTTGAACTCTGCCTTCTTTTGCTGGGATTAAAGGACTGTACCTTCAGGGACCTTGAGCTTCTCCTCCTATATCCACCCCTTGGATTCAAGTGTGTGTCACTGTTATGCTAGATTACACGCAGTGCTAGGGATCAAATCCAGGGTTTGATTTATTTTAGGCATTACTACCAAGAGATGTTCTCCAGCCTGATTTTATTCTCAAGTGAAACTTTATTTAAGCTCAGCAATTTATAAGATTTTCTATAATAAAGGAGTTTTCTCTTCCCTGTTTGGCATTCAGTGCTAAGCTATAGCTCTATGTACCAGAGGGACATTAACAAGTTGATTCAATAGAATGGTTAAATATGTCTTGGGATCTGTTGGTTACTTGGGATCTGTTGGTTACTTTGGGCACTATATGCAGTAAGGTAAGAAGCCTAGATAATCTGAAGGGAGCACAGGTACTGTGCATAGCACATGTGGCAGTCTTAAGGGAGGATTAGTGAACAGGTTACAAAGGTGGGAGAGTGGAACTAGTCTGGGTGATCGCTTGGGTAAACAATGAATTAAGGAATTCAGCTACCTCAGACTTTGAGATACAAGAAAATTAAATTTGATATTAACATATACATTATCTGTCTCAGAGGCATTTGAGGAAATCTTTATACTGCAAAGGGAGTAAAATGCTATTGTATTTCCGTTTTATAAATAAATAACTTCATTTCCATTATAGATTAAATATGATATTCTAAATGGGGACTGTAAACCTCTAATTGTACTATACTGAGAGCTCAGGATAAAGATACCCTTGAACCCTGAAGAGATACAGAGGTCAGAAAAAGTGTCAGATCCTCTGGAACTTGAATTCCAGGCAGTTGTGAGCCCTGACTTTGGTGTTGGGATCTGAACTTGGGTTCACTGGAAGTTTAGCAAGTATTCTTAACTGCTGAGCCATGGGTCCAGTCCTAAGAAATACAGTTTTTATTTGTTGCAGATAAATTTGTATTGATAAGCATGACAGTATATTATTCCTTTTTGATTGTAAGAGCATTATTACGTCAATGTTACTCTCATGGAATTCTTTCAGGGCTTCAGTATAGGTTGGTTCCTTCTGTTCTTACTGCAGACATGGATTACTGCACTGCAACTTGAGTGCCCTAGTACTGGCTGAGTGAAAGCCTCCTGTGTGGAAGGAACTGGGTGTGATTTGGGGGTACTCCAAGCTAGTTACTGTACATAGAGTTTGCCTTTATTAAACAGAACCCAAGAAAGGAGAAAGATAGTATGTCAGAGGAACAAGTTTAAAAGTACAGATACAAAGCTTAGTGATGCAGGCTTGGTGTCGGACATGAGGAAAGGTGACAAAGTTCAGTCTGTAAGGCAGCATACTGGGTAATGTCTGATATGAGTCTGAAAAAATTGGAAGGCTTTTTTTTTAAGGAAAGTATGTCAGAGGTACTGGTAACATTAATAAGACGGCAGATGTGGCCAGAGATTAGGAGGTATAGCGTTGTTATAGATGAGGCTGAGAGAGAGATAAACCTGTTAGCCAGGTAGTTGATCTATATTCTGGTACAAGATCCTTAGCTTAGCTTTTCATGAACCCAAATAAACAGTTTGTAGATTTGCACGATTGGCAGGTGAGAGCTGGTGCACAGACCTCAGTGGGAGTGGCACAGTCAGAGCCTCCTGAGAATGAAATGTATTTGGAAAGAGTCCGCCATAGTATTTGCACCAGCCTGAGAAGAATTCTGCAGACAAACAAGACAAGGAAATTTCTGGAGATTGTACAGGAGTACAGGCATTAGAATCATGTGGCTTGAGTCAGAGATAACAAAAGGCAGTTAGTTTAATGGAAGTCTCCAGCTACTGTGGGAAGCTAGTTGACTACTTAAGTCTTTGGGTGAGTTGTGATAAGAAATCTTATCCAGATGTCAGGTAAAGGACTCACTAGCTTCTGCTGCTAGTCTTCCTAGGTAGGTGACGTTGCAGTTACTAAAATCATCATCTCAGCAGCAATACAACAATGCAAAATCACCCTCTCTTGACTGCTGTGATCAAGTATTTACTGCAGGAAGAGCTTTTCTCAGCATTTTTGCTGTTATATTAGGAGGAAGTTTGTATGAGGTCCAAGATTTACTGTGTTGAAATGAAAGAATAGGTGGCAACTGTTAAGATTGTCTTCCAAGAAGCACATATTAGATCACGTAAAACTTCTGTGTTCTGTAGTAACTGTTCACAGCTAGACCTTGTTTACATCCAAGTGTCTTTTGGTAAGTGTGTAATGAGCCCTACCTAGTTTGGTAATTCCGTGACATTTAAATTTTTGATTTCTTGAAGTATTTTTAGTAAATTAAAATATTTCCATAGAAAAATAAAATAATTATTTGTTGCTTTCTTCTCTGTATAGTAGTCAGCTTAGCAGACCTAGTTGAAGATGGTGAAAGGCTATAGAGTGAAGTGTTGAGCTGCAGGAATGGGCTGTGGTTGAGAATTCAGAGTGCAGACCTGGATGTGGGTGGCTTTACACCTTACAGACTGATGTCAGCCAAGTCGAGTAATTTATGTCTATTTCCACCTCTTACAAACAGGCTAACATTTCATGGAGATGTCAGAGTGCAAGTGACAGCATTTATAGAATAAACCCAGAATAATCTGGTGAACACTCCATAATTTTGATCCCTGGCTGTCATTAACATTACTGTTATTAGTCTCTGGTTCCACCTCCCCCAACCCCCAAATCTGAATTTTTTTTTTCAGAGCTGGGGACCGAACCCAGGCCTTGTGCTTGCTAGGCAAGCGCTCTACCACTGAGCTAAATCCCCAACCCCCCAAATCTGAATTTGCATTTCCTTTTTACTGTTAGCTTGAGAAATCTGGGGACCCTGAGTAGCCACGGAATGTTTCAGAAACATCCATGAATGGGAGTTGATGCAGACCTGCATAGGGGTATTGAGGGGGTGAATGGAAGAGGCATTTGCTGTAGTCCTGTGCAGTCTCAGTTAGCAAGTGATTAACTGTCTTTTCTTCTCGTAACTTGTCTTTGGTTTTCCTTTGTAGTCAGGCCTTGAGAAGAGCATTGACCAGGCTGTGGAGGAGTGGGATGTTGAGAAGGCTGAGGAGCTCAGCAACCAGCTAGCTACTCGAGAGGTAAGTCAGACTCCGTCCAGCTCTCTTTTTGCCCTCATACTTCTCTCCCATTCGACTGTTTGCTTTGAAATCTAGATTTTATGTTGACTTTATTGCTTTAAATTTATTCTGGTCTAAAACTTAGGATGAAAATTATACATAATTGATATTTGATCCTAGTTTTATTTGGCCTACAGCAGTTTTTTTGCTTTATCTGTTTTTGAGGTTGGTGTTGTTTTTCAGGGATGATTCGAAGGGTGCCTTTATTTTTCCCGTAGGGTCTAGCTCAGTTTATCCCTGCTGGGTACAGCTATGTGTTCTGCAGTCACACCCTGCAGCCTTAGTCCTTGCTTACTGTCTCTTCCTGTAGATTCTGTACATACTGGTCAGTTTTGTGGGGTTTCAGCTAATTCTCCCATAGTCTGTAGTAGTGTAAAACTAAATATAGTTTAATATATTTCCAGCTGTAGAAGGTCACAAGATGCTTCTGACTCATGTTCTTGGAGATAGACCTGTCACTCACACTTAATGTATTTCCCTGTTCTATAGTTTCTTTTGCTTTATACACTGAAAAAAGTGAAAAATCTACTTCCTAGTTTGTATTCTTAGTACTTGACTCCCTGTCTACATAGCACACAGCACTCCTTGGTGTTCAGTCACATAAAAAGCATCTTATCTCATCTATGCAAATTGCTGGCCATTTCTTAGTGTTCTAACTCACAGACTTTTTGTTTTATTTTGTTTTTTGGTTTTTGGTTTTTTTTTCTGTTTTCTAATCAGAAATTAGAAAGTTCTATTTCATAGATTATTCTATGGAAATATGGTTGCATTTATCCATCATCAGTTGTCTAAAAACCCACCATTTATAGCCATCATGATTGTCTGTGTGTGTGTGTGTGTGTGTGTGTGTGAATTTTTGCCTGTTTTTACATGCAGCCCTTAAAAACATTGTGGATTTTTATGTGTGGATTAGACAAATTCCAAAGAAAGGCTGAAGGATTTTAAGTTTGTCTTAAATCTTTAAGAATAATTGGTCACAATAATATTTCTGTATATACGTGTGTAACTGAGTATAATTTAGTATAGCTGTGTAACTGAGTAGCATCGAACACACTCACACCACTGTGCAGATTCTCCCACTACTTGTCTCTAGAAGTCTCCATCTTGGAAAACGGAAGCTCCACACCTAAACTGCTACTCTGCAGTCTGCTCTCCACTCTTTGTTGACAGCAGGCCATTTGCCTGTGCATTCAGGTTCTGTAGGTGCCTCATGTAAGTCATGTGCTTATGATTTGTGTCCAGAGTATTTCTTTAGCATAACATCCTTAGAGATCATTGCGCTGGAGTGTACGTTGGAATGCTTGTCCATTTCAAGACTGGTTACCGCTGTGCCATATTTGGGGTATTATGCCACCGTTTGTGCATTAAATTACTAGTAGACACTGCTTCCACTGTTTAACTACAGTGAACCATGCACCTGTAAATATGAGTATACTAACATCTGTTTGAATGTCCTTTATATCCAGAAACAAAATTGCTGCATTATTTAAGAAAGAAAAATGCACGTCAGGCATGTGGAATGTTTTTAATTTGTGGGGATACTGTGACTCAGCATAGCCATCAAAGCTCTGACAGATTTCTTGTAGCTGAACATCAACGAAATATTCTTTGTATTTGCTATTTTTATATGAGATATTTACTCTTCCCATCTTCTAATGCTCTTTCTGCTTAGTTTGATAATCTCTTTTATTTTTAAAAATGCTGTATTCTGATTCAGTGGGTGTGGCTCTTGCTGGATATAGTAGTATTTCATCACTATTTTGAAAGGGAAAGATAAAAGCTCATTTATTAAAATGAACTTGAGGATGTGTTAAATTGTGCTACAAGTTCAGTAGGACTCCCTACTATTGATTATCTGGGGCTTCTTCAGTGTAAGATCCCTGCATGTCAATCTGTGCTTTATTTCTTATCCCTATAAGTTAATCTTTGCTTTCACTCAACAAACATGGTATGTGTTGTTGGTGTGGTACTTAGATCTCATCCAGAAGTGAGCTGTTAGAAGTAATGACTTGGTTTCTTAAAAGTATAGTTAACTCCTGAGATAACAAGATTATATCAATTAGCGAATGTCATGTGCAGCATTTGACAGGGTGGCCCTGGACACATGAGGGAATGGTAGGGAGGAGCAGTGCTTATGGGCTTGGACAGGACTTCAGGTGTTAGATTTCTACCATGGCTCTAAAGATTCAGACTGGGGAGGACATCAGGATGGGACTAGGGAAGAGTGGGATCCAATGAGGTTGAAATCTCATAGGGCACTCATAGCCAATCATCAGGTTGTGTCTTTACCAAGTTGTTGGTTTAGAAGCTGGTGGCAGCTTCATATGGATTGGGAATGAAGCCTTTGAGGGAGCTGGTGCTTAACTGCATCTCTGCTGAGGAAGTATCTCACCCTGTGCCTCTTGTTGAACAGGTGTCTCTTGAGTGGTTTGAAAGGTTCCAGGACTGTGTGATGTTGGTTTTGGGTGCTGGTCTGGGCTTGCTGGATTGTTCTAGTAAAGCCCAAGACACAACCTAAGAAGACAGGAGGACTCTGGTGTGTGGTTGGTAGATGGTTTTAGAAGTGCTGTGTGCTTGTCTTCAGTTGCACTCTTCAGGGTTACAGGACGCAAGCTAGTACTCTCTTATTTTCGTTCATTGTTCTTTTGGAGACCCAAGAGTACATAGCAGACTCCTTCCCTCAGTCAGTTATCTTGGACTTTTTGTCTTGGTTGAGGAAGAAAAGATGAGGCAAAGCATAGTTTATTAGTCCTTCTACCTAAAACCAGGAAAGTTTTCAGAGAAGAATCTGTTTCATTGCAGGTTCTGAGTTCCATTTAGCAGAGTTTTATTTAATATTAAGGACATCGTGCAATTTGAGGCCAGGGAGGTTACTCAGTGGGAAAGCTGCTTACTGTACAAGCGAGCAGCCTGAGCTTGATCACAGGAATTCATGTGAAGGTGGGAGGAGAGAACTTACAGAGTTGTCTTCCGGTCTTCATACACAGTAAATGCCCCCCAAACGCACACCATATGCACCCATATAAAAATGTTAATCAGAAAAGGTGCCAACAAGTTGGTTCAGTCGAAGACCTGGCATGGTAGAAGGGAAGAACTGACCTAGATGTGTATATACTTACACACACACACACACACACACACACACACACACACACACACACACACACACAAATGAATTTTTTTAAAGAAGAAAGTTATAAAATTTGAAGAAAAGTTTTTCTTTAATCCATATACTTTAGATTTGCATTTATTCTAATAATTTGCATACTAACAAAGTCATATCCTGTTTTCTAACATTGTACTCTGTTGCTGTGTTCCTTTAGTTTAAAATAGCTTCTTGTCCTTATTTTTAAGTTCGTGTTTTTCAGGAAAGGCTAGTTAATACACACCCTGCAGTTTTGTTTTGTCTAGTATTTCCTCATAGTGAGTCACAGCAGTAACCATGAGCCCTTCTCAGACTATCCAGAGACACATCTCTGTGCCACTTTCTGTTGGTTTGACTTTGATGAGGGTGATAGCTCTGAGTTTTTCCCCTTTGTGATGACTAAGTACCGTATGGATAGACAGTTTGAGGCTACAGCACTCCCTTGTTACATCTAGTTCAGCATCTGTTGCTGGTTCTTTTATTGTGTTTTTTTATTGTAAGTTATTATTGTGATTGCCAAATAACTTTAGATCTTTAAAGCAATGTTTACTTCTAATCATCTCTGTGTGTGTTTGTGTGTGTGTGTGTGTGTGTGTGTGTGTGTGTGTTTGTGTGTGTGTTCATTTGCTCAAGAAAACTTAAGTGAGTGTAGGTGTCGTATCTCCTGGAACTGGGGAGTTGTAAGCTACCTGGTGTAGGTGCTGGGACTTGAGTTCTAGACCTCTCTATGAGTAACAAGTGCTCTTAACTTTGAACCGTCTCTCCAGCCCCTCTTGACAGTACTTTTATTACTTGGCAATGAAGATTAATAGTTAGCTTAAATGTGAGGTATTATATGTGAGGTATTTGTTTTCTGAATCCATATCAAATCTCATGAGTATGAGCAGTTTTCTAAATGGTGTGCTAGTGTGGGAAGGAGTTGCATGGATTATGGTGTACCAACCTTGTGTTAATAATTTCACCTTGGCCCTGGTGAGTTTCCTTGCTACATATGTGTTCAACTACCTGAAAAAACATTCAGAGCTGTCCCTCTGGGGTCTTAGAAATGGGGATTTTCTTGGAGGACACCGGGATTGTAGTTTGGTGTCTTCTCATTTGTCATTTTAGAAGTTGAAGTTTTATAATGCTGACTAGGCATTTTATTTCAAGGTCTTACCTTCCCTGTCATACTGTATGACAAATGAGATTGCTTTAGAAAAGATAACATTTTCCTCAATTGTTTTTATGCTTTGATACATATGTAAAGCTGTGTTCTGGTATTGTGTTTAATGAATTCTGGTCAAAAGAAAAACCAGCAGTTTATATCCTGGATAATTGAAAGGACAGATGGGTCATGATTGCAATTGTGACACAGAGTTAGAAAGATGCCAGTGCTGTGCCCACTCATGGAGCGCCCTTCAGGGATGTCCAGTCAAGAAAAGCTTTGGCAAGAAATGTTGCCATCTTTATATTCTCATATATCATCCCTTAGTCCAGTCACTGTGATGATGAGATGGGATTTTACAGAAGTGTGAGTTTGGGGCAGAAACCTTCTATGAATAGAGTGTATGTATGCATGGTAGGTGTCCTTTTGAAATTCAGGTAGATTGGTTTTTAATAACAGCAGCGTTTGCTTTTCTCAAGAAGCAGTGACTGGGACCTGCTGATAAAGCCTTTGCTCAGAGGCACAGACCCCAGAGTTCTTAAAGCCCTTTCCAGCCATAGGTGAAGCTCATTTTGATGTTTAACATTTAAAAGCCTGTGAAGTGAGTAGGGCAGCATCAATTTTGTGAAAAATGAAGTTAAAAGTAGAACCATGTCTGTGAATAGACCTTGAAAACATCCCTCAAGAGAGTATGTCAAAATTAGGCTGTTGGTGCGATCTCATTGTGACACAGTAAAGCATGTAATTTCCCAGAAGCATGTCCCTTACATTTGTGATGACTGAGTTTAGTTGGAATCTGGTTTGGGGGAAGAGGGTAACTTAAGTGTCTTGTGTCTAAGTGTAAGCTGGGCTGTCTTTTCAGTGTTTGCCGTGTAGCTGCAGACTGCTGAGAATGCTCTTCCTGCCCCTCTGACCATTCCATAATTGTGTTACACTGATGAAGCTGTTCCAATTTCAAAAACCAGTTTCTTTCTTTAAACTCTTGTTTGGGGCATGTCTGGCTGAACTGACCCCTGACTTGGCAGGACATTCTCTGTTGATTGACTGTGGACTGTGATCTTTGAAAATAACATCTTCTACCTATTATCCTCAGCTGTCTTTTCTGATGTTGTCCTTATCATAAGGCACAGTGCAGTCATAGAGACCTGTAGAAACAAGTACTTTTAAATTCAGTTGGAGTATTATATATGGTAAAAAGGACCTTTTTCTAAACATCTTTTAGCTTGTGGAGATAAAAACCAACTTCACTTGGTAGCAAAGCAATGTTCCCACCTTCAAATGAGTCACTGCACATTTAACTAAATATATTCCTTAGATATACTTCAGTCTATCTGTCCAGTGTCAAAATGGACAAAATGGGCCTGTTCTATTTTCATAAATACTCTTTTGGGAAGAAATATCTTGAAACCAAGTGTCTGAGTTAAAACTGTTTGTTGATACACAGTACCATATACAGAACAATATACTCCAATTAGCCATTATAAAAATTTATTGCTAGAACATTCAGCCCTGCTGAAGAAGGTCAGATCCCTCCTTTAGTTGTAAGTATTGTGATTTCTGGCGTCTGAAGAGTGGGTAAAAGCAGTAAAAATACAATATGGATTTTATGAGTGTGTGCACACACGCACGCGCGCGCACACACAAGCACACGTAATGCATCTTTATTCCAACCAATATTTTATATTTCTGGAAAGGAGATATTGTAGTTAGCTGGAGGTATGTTTAACAAATGCTGTCAACCATGAGTTTTCTCTAAAAGAAGGTGGTAGGCTTTACTTAATCATTTTGTGTGGATATCTGCAGACTCTGGCAAAATATATTTGTCCTGCCTTCCAGTTCTGACCTTTTCTTGATCCACTTCTCTTTCTAGTAGTAAGAACAGTTTAGCAACATTTTCCTTTTGGTATATTTCACTGGCACATTGGCAGTAGGAAAGAGGATAGGGCACTGGTGAGAAAAAGCCCTCTCAGGGAATGGGCTGCCAGTCAGCTCTACCAGCTCCTAGTGGAGGTGAGAGCTCTGTCCTTGGGGCAGTATGTGTCTGCTGAGGATCATCCAGAACCGAATACGACGGTCATCTCTCAGTATTTTTTAATTCAAACATATCTCTGTCTTATCCTCCTGTCTGCACATAGTCTTAGTGGCCTTAAAATGGTAGCTTTAATTTTTTTAAAGCCTTATTCTCCTTAACTCTAACAAATAAATCAGTTGTTACATGTAGAGGAACTTAGCACAGTGCATGGATTAAGCATTGTCTGACCCCGTGAGGGAAGGACTGGGTGAATTCCTTTACATCTAGTTTAAAGACGTTTTCTTTCCTATAAAAATCCTGCAGCTTTGAAGACAGAGCTTGTTGGCCTCAGGAAAGTAGGATGGGTATTTAGCGAAGGGCATACCTGTGTTTTTCAGGTGTGCTTATTCACATCTCATTGCATTGTGGATGCTTTCTTAACCTCTGGGGTCTGGCTGGGTGTTCACCTTGAATGGCATTCCTTATGTGCTGTCTTAATTATGTTTATCTGTGCTTTTAACTAACCTTAAAAAAGATTTCAGATGTTACAAGTCTAATTAAAGAGACAGACAAAGCACAGTTTATACTGTAGATTTTTTTTCTGCAGTTCAATTAATCAGCATGTTTTCTCTTTTAATTAAAACCATTTTAGTAAATTAAAGCCCACAGCAAAACACATATATAATTTGTTTGTAATTAGCTCTTAATTGGTGGTAGTTGAAGCTTAGCACCCTTGGTTTCTTTCTTCATGATTGCCATTTTATTAGCAGCCAGTCATTAATTAATCTTTTTCTAATTAGCTTATAAAACTGTTGATGGCACATTATTGTAAATGTGATTTTAAGTTCAAAGCTTGTTAATAGGCTTTCTTACTTAGAAGAACAGAGATAAAGAAATTGCTGAAAACAGTACTACAGTTCTTTCAAAAAACTGTCTTTCTTATGGGGGCTGTGTAAAGCATCTAACAGCTTATGGTTAATTTTTTTAATGCCTTTTTCCCCTTTATGAATGGAATAAGTTGCTTGAATATGAATGTCAATATCCAGGAGTAGTTTCAATAGTGTAATATTTTTTCCTTTTGTTTAGAATCCTGTAGTCTACATATAATTTGAAGTTATTAAAACAGGTATTATATAAACTATTTTATTATTAAATCAGTGTTGAGTAATGGGCCATATCATATGCATATATATGTGTATCTATTTTCTTAGTATGTTTTAAATTGGGATTTGATGGTTATGATTGAAATAAACTGGCAGGAAATTATAGGTATCAAAGTAATAAATAAGTATATATTTAGTTATACATCCAGACACTTATGTGATGTACAAACATAGGCAAACATGTCAGCCTGTGTGTGCATACACACTTCAAGATGACAATGAAACAAGATATGATAATTCAAAGAGAAGAACTTGGTCGAAAAGTCAGTTGAGTGACGAGGTGGGCCATAGCTTGGGCTGCAGTCAGAACTCTGGCATCCCAGGTGTGGCCATGGTGAGAAAGACCAATGTGACATAAGCATCTGAAGTTTACTGTGGCAGAGACACCTCAGGTGGGTTTGCATGATCCATTAGCCTTGTTATGTTCTTTGTTAAAATACACTGGCATCCTAAGCTGTTTTTAAAAATCAATTATTGCAAAGTTTTGAAACTTAATTTTAAAACACAGCAGAACCGGCCATTAGAAGTGCTTATTCTTTCCTCTTGAACTTTTGTGTTTTTCAACTTTGACTGTTTCTTTGCTTGTTTTTCAGAAGGCATTTTATGATGGCATGCGAGAGACACTAGAAAGGGATAGCTGACAAGGAAAAAATTAAAAATTGGATAAAAAGTAAATGAATAATGTCATATTACTAAAAAGATGAGAGGCTAATTTGTGCCGACTTTTTGCTAATTTTGTTCAAGCTTCAAAATGAGGAGCTGTCACCCGTTCTGTGTAGCGCTGATGACAGTGCCAATGATCCATGAAATAAGCTGCCGCTGGCTTTGTTCTGATAAGAATGAACAAATCTGCACAGTGTTCGGCTCCCAGAATCTCATTTTCATACTTGCATGCAGGCAAAAAGAAATAAGCTGTTTGCAGGCTTGATTAATCAGACATTGGAGGGTTTTTTGTCTCTTTGATCTCTTTCGTCTCCTAGGTAACTTGCTTGACATTAATGTTGAGCTTGAGTAAAGACAATCAGGAATTGTCGACCAAACTGATATAAAAATTAAAGACCTTAACACTTTAAGTACTCCAGTAATGGTTCCGCTTTACTTCAGAAAACATCTGTTTTCATTTAATTAAAGAACAAAAGGGAACGGCATAAATATTTTTCATAGAGACCTATTATTCTATAAAAAGTTAAAGTATGATAATTGGTATTTTAAAATAAGTGCCTTGAAAGTGTTCAAAAGGGAGAAAAACTTCATGACTCTGTTACAAGCTAGTAATTTTGAGATGACTAAAATATTTTATAAAATGGATAAGCAGTTTATGGTTGTGTTAAATTAGGCTGTCGGAATCAGATGTTTCAAATGATTATCAGGAAACTTTATGGCAACATTTGCAAGAGGTACTAACTTTATTTTGAAGTTTTTTTAGATCTCCACTGTGTTTATAAGGATGTGCCATTATATCTATTTTATGACCCAATATGATTTACACACACTGAACCTGTAAAATTGAAAGGAATTAAAAAAATGTCGCGGTGCATTTGCTCGAGGTTGTGCAGACGCCTTCACAAATCTTCCAAGTGGCTGTAAAGATGAATGCCTCAAGGGTCCAGCCAGGGCCCTGCTTTTCCAACCAGCTAAAGCCCTTATCTTAAATCCAAGCAAAGTACCATTAATCTTTTTGAAAGACCTTTTATGGCTTTTAATATATCCCAAATTAGAACATTTTACACCCTTGGTTCCTGAAATATGGTGATAAAAAGCCTTTAGAGCTTAATTTTCCTTACCGCATGCTCTGACCAATTTGCAGTTCTTTGTGATAATGTTTAGACACCTTAATTAAAATGCAGCAAAATATTGGATGTTCTATATGGAAAATGCTGATACTTTGGCTACACATTCAAGAAATTCTGTATGCATTTTTTTTTCATTAAAAAAGTCTCCTCACATTGTGTTACTATAGTTATCTGATGACCCCAAACTGTTTTATTATTATTTTTTTATTTAATATATAAACCATTGAGCAAGCTTTTGGGGTGTTTACATTGGCCAGGAAGATGAATTTTTTCTTTTAGAGAAGTAAAAGAGTAATTCTAGTCTGCCTATTTTATTTGTTTGTCATAGAGATGTACAGCACAATATTCTTTTATATTCTGAAATTCAGGTTTGTCATCTTGACTAAAAAATATGTTTCTTCTTGATGGGCTCTTCATTAACGGTCTTATTATCCTTTTGTATTTCTAGATATCCTTGTTCCATTTCATTCTCCACAGAGATGAGTAAAACACATTCATTTAAGAATGCAAAAGTCAAAACTACTATAGATTTTCACTATCCATAGAAACCAAAAGCTTTTTTTCTGTAAACACACACACACACACACACACACCCCAACCATAGAACAGCCTTGTTGTAGTGTTTATTGGTTGAGTGAAGAACATTCCATTTAACCTGGTCCTTAGTCTAAAGTGGGTAGAAAACGCACCCTTTAGGAGCATTGTGTGAAATTGCTTCTAGGAATGTGGTATGGAGCCCACTGTGCAGTATAAAGAATTCTTAAAGATTATGCTGTGCCTTGATCGTGGTCTTTGCAACTTTACCTCAGTGCTGGTGATTCTGTGCTTGGCTTTGATGTAGCTTTGTAGGAATACTGGAAGCATTTCCATCTGGTCGGGTGGAGAGTCCGTTCATTTGAGCGTCTTGACTTGTCTGTACCATATCTGGGCAACTCAGACTAGGAACTTCAGTATTAATAATACAGAGCTGTAGCTTGGTTTTTACAACAGTTTGGGAAAGAACTCTCACTCATGGTAATGGTGTATAGCAGATACGGTTTCCATGAATTTAAATATAATACCAAGTAGCTGAGAGGTAAATAGGACTTTGACCTGGGGGAGTTAGTAAACCATATCACCCATCACTGTTTCATTTGGTTTGTTGTAAAAGTACCAGATATTAACCAATTACACCACTAGGGCATCTTACTTGGTTTGTAATGCAAAGGCATGGAATTAACAGGGAAATAGAGATGTTCAGGGAATGAATGTTGCAGGATGGAGATTAAGCCATCCGCATGAATGCTGTGCATCTTAAACACAGGTCACAGCTGCTCTTGGTGACAGAAGACAACTTCTTAGGTTCACTTAGTACCCTTCAGGTATCCAGTTTTATTCCCATACCTCTTAGTCCCCTTGTGTTTAGCTGCAGTTATGTGATTAACACTGATCAGAAACATATCTGTGTAATTTTATGAGCCAATAGGAGATCCTCTGCTTCTGCCACATTCTGATACCACAAGATGTATGAGGGCCCTGCTGCCTTCAGGGACTTCAGTGAAACAAATAAAAGTTAAGCCATTGCTATTTGTAGATTCTTTTGACACTATAGTAGCCACTGCATTAACCTGAGCAGAGGGTGCTAACTTAAGTTTTTTTCATGTATGACAAGTACATAGGGTTTCAGTAAAAGGAATTTTATCTTAGTGAATAATGATGCCACAGCGCCTTTCTTGAGTTTCCTTTTCTCCTGAGATATAGTAATGCTCAGCCCCTTGATTAACCTTTAACATTTTTAAAATCTGAATGTGTGTGTGTGTGTGTGTGTGTGTGTGTGTGTGTGTGTGTGTGTACACCTATGTTCTATGGTTCAGGTGTAGAAAGGGAATAGCCTTGAATATCAGTTCAGACTTTACATCTTGTTTGAGGCAGGATCTCTGTGTCATGGTCCCCTATCCCATCCTACCTTGCAAGCTGTGTGTTTTGCCCTACTCAGAGAGGAAGAATCTGTCTGAGTTTTAGAGATCTGACAAGATCAGCTGAAAGATGTGTCAAGCATTGCAGATTTCACCTTGCTAAGTTGATATCTTGTACTTGAGCTCTTTAGTTCCATCCATACCTTCTTAAACTGCCGAGCAGATCTCTAAAACTCAGATTTTGATAGGATAATTTCACTGGCTGCGTGTGTGTCCTTGTTCTACCAGTCTGCCTGTCTTCTAACATCTGTTTAGTTGAATGAAAGAATAGAAAATCCAAGAAACATCAGAAAGATTGAAAGCCTGTGTTGGTATAAATCTTTCTTTGTTTTGAGACAGAGTCTAGCTATGTATCCCTGAGTGGCCTGGTGCTCACTATGCTATGCATACAGCTTTACCTCACTGGATAGGATCCTTTTACTGGGATTCCAGGTGTGTCCCACCATGCCAACCTGGATTCATCCTAGTTCTTAGTGGATTTGAGTCACACATACATGGACAGTTTACATTAAACTTATGTACTGGTATTGCTGCCTAGGGATGCTCCTAGGAAATGCTTTGCAAGCTGGTGAGTGCTAGAGAAATGCAGAAGCAGAGACTTACAGGCTGAGCTAGAGAAGACATCTGGGTTTGGGTTCATGTTAGATGAATCTTGTAAGGCAGCAGTTAGAAGTCAGGAAAGCCTGAGCACAGGAGCAGCTGGATCCTGGAGTCCAGCTTCTCTACTTCCTGATTCCCCCTATATTCTTTTCTCTCTCAGAGACTTAAAAGCTGTTGCCCATCATGCAGAGTGTATTTATGAAGTAGTAATTAGCTTCCCCATGTTTCATTAATCCCATCTGTGACTGCCAATCAGAGCCTCTGATCAGCATGCGATAACTGGTGTGACCATACTGAGCCACTGTAATTCTAGCCCAGAGCAAAGAAAGTTGACGTCTCTGTCAGTCTGTTTTCAGCCTTATCAGGACAAATTCCCACTCAGCCTACAGAGTAGCTGAGGGAGCTTGCAGGGCCTCATGACTGCTGTAGTGGACCTCAAAGGGTCTGAGTTTGGGAAGGATTTCCATCCAGGAGATGGGGCAAGTAGGACAGTGGATATTTGGGTAGTGAAGAGAAATCAAAACCATATCTATAGATTTGTTATGCCTCATTCAAGGGGCCTGAACATAGGATTTCTTAGTTTTAAACATGGCTTCTGAACAATGTACTCCCAATGTTTTGTACTATTATAATTCTTGCAGTACTAGCTAGAATATTTCTTTTCACATTTTCTTTCCTTTTTTCCTCCCATAATTCTTAGCTTGGTGTAAAAATTGCCAAAGCAATTGCCTGCCACAAGTTTGTTAAAGCCAAAAAGGAGGCTGAAAATTCACAGGCTGCTCGAAAGAAGAAGAAACTGGCGTGGGGGTAAGTTCACTTAAGACTTGTGTCCTGAGATAGAAGAGTTGACTCAGCATTTAAGAGCACCAGGGTTCAGTTCCAAGCACATACTTGCCTACGACCGGGCAGTTCCAGGGGATTTGATGCCCTCTTCTGGGTGTGGGGACCAGGCATGCATATTGTAAACAGACACATGCAGGCAAAATAACCAGGCACACAAACTAAAAATAATTTTTTAAACTTAAAGAAAAAAAAAAGAAATCATGATTCTGTTGAGTTGGTAGGAATTGTGGAAAAGTCTGCTCATCCGTGGAATCCAGTTTGTAGGCCACTTCCCCAGGGTCTTATGTCTCAGTGAAAGTAGTTGTGAGGTGGTAAACATGGAGGCCTTACCTCAGCCAGTGCTGTTTGTAAAAGTGTCAGTGCTTTGGGTGCTTACAAAATATGTTACTTTAGTATAGTATTTTATTTTAGAAATAAGTTAAGATTTTTATGCTCTTCATTTTAGGTTTGAAGCAAAGAAGAGATGGGAAACCAAAAGCAACATGGGCTATATGTGACCTTGCAGAGTTCTTCAAGACATTTATTTATAGCTGTCATGCTTCGTTTGCTGAAAAGATTTTCTGGGTTGGGTTAAATATGTCAGGAAATTGATAAAGTTAGAAAAAGATAAGCATAAAACTTCAGAGCTGATCATAAACCCTTCAATCTGTTTTCTCAGAAGTTTTTGATGGAAAAGAACATTTTTATATTTTTGTAAGAAAGTTAAGCATATGTACAAGAAAAAAAGATAGGTATTTATTTGTTTGTATAAACATACAGTTTAAGATCAATTTTGTGTTTGATCTGTTTGGTCTAGCATAGCCTGTGAGGTCCTTCGACTTCCTTATCTGTTCTTAGCATGACTGTACTTTTTCTAGGATTGTGTTTTTAAGATTGGCTTTGTTTATAATGGATTAGTCATAAATAGTTTTTCAAGTTACTGATTTTACAAATGACTTTAGTTACTTTAATGCATTAAATATAATTATTGCTTCTTTTTGGAGGTAAAAGTAATATTACTTAGTCACATAGTAAGAGCAGTTGATTAATTTTTTTGTGCAGTGTTAGTGCAAATAATTAGAGTAAAAGGTGAACATACTATATTATTTGGATAATGATTTAAATTCAGATTTGCCTAGAAAATACCTTTCTCAATATCTCTCAACAATGTGTTTCTTTATGTTATGATTGTTTATGAAAAGGAAATGGTCTGGTTGTGCTAGACAGACAGTTGTAACTCAAGATAACATAACTTTGGATTGTCTAAGTGATTGTTTGTTTTAACCCCTTCTCCTGGAAACTCTTTGAAAGATGGAATGAATTAATGAGACAAAAGAGAGAACTGATACCTGGGAAGTCACTGTCCTTAGGTGTGTGTTTATAGTCCTAAGGGGAAGAGGTTTTAGAAGTCATTTGATAACTAGCAAGACCATATGTGGATATGTGAGAAGTGAGTCATGAACATGATTGTATCATTTTAGACTTAAAATAGTCACTGTTTTATTAACATATGGTGTTATGAAAATTTTCTCTATATGAAGAGTAAGTGGGTAATTAAGAGCCCAAAAATCGGGGGTTGGAGAGAGCTAGCTCAGCTGTTAAGAGCACTGAATGTTCATCTAGAGATCCTGAATTCAGTTCCCAGCAACCACACGGTGGCTCACAACCATTTGTAATGAGATCTGATGTCTTCTTCTAGTGTGTCTGAAGACAGCTCCAATGTACTCATATAAATAAAATAAGACCTAGGGAGCCAATGAGTGTTTAAAAAAAAAAAGTCCAAATATCAAATCTTACCTTCATTTAGTTGAGAAGAAGCAAAGAGCAAAAAGCAAGATCTAGGAGAATGGATATCCACTGACTCATCTTAATGAAAAGGTATCTTCATAGATGTTCCTGAGTACTCACTTACAGCAACCTACTTTGGACTCCTAATGGGTGAATATGTGTTTAATGATACAGGAATATTTTTTCCACCCACTGTACACCTAATTCCTAGTATGGATCGTTTTGTATTTAAGGCCCTAGAACATGAGTTCTCCTTGGGGCTCTGCCTTAATTTTGTATTTCCTTAAATTTACTTCCATAGGTCTAGTGACTTTTAACAATGTATTTTTCATGTGGGTCAGACTTAGGAGCCTGTGACTTAGAGTCTAGTTTCCCAAGCCCTTTCACCCACACCAGTGCTAGCAGTTTGCCTCTAAATGCCCATTTTAGGTTTTGTTTTGTTTCTTAAGATATATTTATTTACATCTTATGTGTATGGATGTTTTGCCTGCATGTATGCATGTGTACCATGTACATGCCTAGTATCTATGGAGGCCAAAAAAAGAGGTGTTCTATTCCTGGAACTGGAGCTTTGAATGGTGGTGAGATACCACATGGCTCCCCAGATCCTTTGGAAGAATAGCCAGTGCCCTTAACTTCTGGACCTTAACTATGCCAGTCCCACATTCTGGGACTGCCTGTGTCTATGGGGCATTTTAACAGAGTGGAGAGTAGTCAGGTCAGAAGGGGACTCAGTTGGCGGGAAGTCACATCTCCTAACTTTCTACTTTGTGGGCATGGAATGTAAAAGGTTTTAAAATACACTGCTGTGGTCAGAAAGTAAGAAGGAAGGATTGGGTGAGGAAGGGGCATGGTGCCTTTTGTTTATCTGCTGGTCTCTTATTTGGTATTAGTTTTATTTTAGATGAACTTTAGTATAACTTAGATACTTTATTCTTTAGAACAATAAGTTGGCAGCATTATTCCTAGAATAGCAGTGTTACCTACAGGGTGTAGTCATTTGTCCTTCCTATTCTGGCCACATGAAAGTAAGGTTCTTAGTGGATCAGTAATAACCTTGGTCCCTGAAGCTTCAACATCTGCATTTACTACCTCAGAACACTTGAATTAGATTAGTAATGTGAATGTCAGTTACTGTTGAGTGAGATTAATATGTTTTAGGCCATTGGTATGGCATTAATGTAACATGATTTATTGTCTGAGTACTTGAGGCCAGAACAGTGTACTGAAGAACAGTAATTTTGAGCTTTACTGCTTGGTTTTGAGAAGTAAAATTGGTAGTGCATTCTTGTTTAGGAGCCCTCAGGGTGTTTCTGATTCCAGCAGAACATTCTCTTTCTTTCACCAAAAGGAGAGTTTGAATATGTAATCTCAAGCTTGCTATAATTAGTTCTGATGACAGTTAAGTACCTCAGCCAAGACTGTAAATCAGCAGTTAAATTCTGACTTCTGCCATTGATAATAAATCTCAAGCACTTACTTGGGGATAGGCAGATGAAGGAAGGGCAGGTCCCTGACAGAAATAAAATGCTGTTTGAATGTTAGGTAACAACTGTAAACCTCACACTTAAAATGTGATGCCACTTACACCTTTTGTCTAAACTGTCTTTGAAGTACTTTAGTAACTTAGGTTATTGACAGCTGAGGAAAACTTAGAATTCTTGTTTGTATGTGTGTGGTGTTTGTTGCTGCATGCCTGGGCATTCTTCTCTAGTCTTCTCTACCTCATTTGAGATGGGGTCTCTCACTGAACCTGGAGTGAGCCTAGAGCCTGTCAGGCAGGACTGCACATGGCCATGCCTGGCTTTTACATGAGTTTTGGGATCCAGGCTCAGGGCCTCCTCCCTGTGCAGCAAATGCTGTTACCCATCACCCCAGCCCAAGAAATTAAAATTCTTAAAATATGAGTGTATTACTTTCAAAATGTCTGCATTCGTTTTGTTAGGGAAAAATTAATGGCTATGCTTTTGAAAATACATATCTTAATAACTAAATATGTTATACAAGGTAATTTATGTTTTATCAGGTTCCATTTTTGAAACGTGGACATCAAATTCAAAACCAACTGATATAATTCAAGTTTTTCATGTTGGCAGAATTTGCCTACTTTTAGTTTCTGGCAGGGGTGAGAACACTTTGCATGTCAACTTAATATTTTTTTAAAGCCAACAGTTTATTTATTGGCTTAAAATTTACACTCTACTAAAGTCTTAGCTCTGACTTTGATGAAATAAATAGCAATACTTGGACAAAATGTGCAAAATCTTTTTCCAGAAGCAAGTGCAGATTGGTATTTGTGGCATCAGTGCCTTCTAGCCTGGTAACAAGCCTAAAGTGCTCTGTAAAGCTGGGGGCTTTACAGACTCCAGGCAGCAGTCAGGTTTTATGTGCTTTTCCTCACTCACTATGTATATGTGTGTTGTGCATTGTGTGTATGACTATATTCAGTTCATCTAGTCAGCATGACTGAGGATCCTGTCTCTACCCACTGAGTGCTAGGACTAGAAGGCCACCATGGTTGCCCAACTTTTATGCCTATCCCAGGGATCTGAATTCCAGGCCTCTAACTCACAGCACTGCAATATCTTCTCAGCCCACTTGATTTACTTTTATTATGTATTAATTAGAACATGTCTGTATTTTTCAAAGTTAATGTTATATAGCGTATTAAGGCATTTTATTAATGTATATGTGTACTTTTAAAATTTCTTAGTGGTTTAAAGACTATTTTTGCTCTTTGACAGTTTCATGTATGTACACACACACACACACACACACACACTGTGTATCTCGATCATATCCACTCCCATTCCCTAACATGTCCCCTTCACTTTCATCTACATAAAAATAATAACAGTGAGGATGAGGATGATGATGATGATGATGATGATGATGATGATGATGATGATGATGATGATAACCACCTACTGGGTCTTATTAGTGCTGCCTACGTAAATAGGTGTGTGAATCCTTCCACCAGAGCTTTGGTAATCTACAGTGGTCACTATCCCCAAAATCATCTCATCCAGCAGCCATCACCAGCCAAGAGCTCTTCAGCTAGGATCGGGGCCCCCTGAGCTTCTTCCTGAGTGTGTTGGAATGTTGACTGGCTTAATCTTGTGCTGGCCTCCTGTGCACTGTCCTCAGCTATAGCAGGTAGCATAAGACAGCAT
This sequence comes from Rattus norvegicus, assembly GCF_021556685.1. Classification (NCBI taxonomy): domain Eukaryota; kingdom Metazoa; phylum Chordata; class Mammalia; order Rodentia; family Muridae; genus Rattus; species Rattus norvegicus. The sequence goes on along the minus strand of NC_141534.1, from coordinate 272,774,394 downwards.
CCTCCCCATCCCCTGGTTCTTTCTTTGCTTCAGTTCTCTCGTCTACAATGTTCACTGAGCTTTGAGCACCCGTTCTTGATCTTTATAAGATACTAAAGCAAACAACCATTTTCCACGCTGGAGACTGAGAGCTGCATTCTTTAGTTTGTCTTATTCCTATCCTTACTCTCCATCTTGAAAGGAAAAAATTCCTCACATGCATGTTGGTGGTATGGCTGTAACCAGCAGACTGACTGTGGAAGAAGCCCTTGAACTCAGGGAGCAGTGGCAAATTGTGGTGGCCATGAAGCAGCTTTGAGTCTGGGGTTGGAATGAAATATGGTGCCTCTTTGCCATCTCTCTCTCCTGCTCATTGGCGAGTGTCCTGCGGGTGGATGTGGCTGTCCCCAGAGGGTCTTAATGGCAGTAATGCCCTCAGAGTAGCTTCTTGCCTGCTGACTGTGGGGAATCCGATCTCTGGAACCCAGCTACAGGCTCTGGTGGGACAGTTTATGAAATGACACAAAGTACATTATGTTTTCAGATCTGCTCGTAAAATTAAAAAGTAACCGAGACATAATTGCATTTTATTGGTATTAGTAATCCCCTTTTTAACTCAAGAAGAAAACAATAAAATTTCTAAGTAAGATTTTTAAGCATGGGGTGTTTAGTATCTGTCGTCCACATTCAGATCAGACTTCTTAGGGTGGTAATATGCAGGAATGAAAAGGGGGAGGGCTGTGCTTCACTCCCAAATGCTCCTGTGCCAGGTTTCTCCCTGCATCTGTCTGGTACCCCTTGAGCAATTGCTACCTGCCACCTCCTGAGTTTGTGGCCACCTCTTGTTAAGTTGCTCAGTTCCAGGAGTGAGAATGGAGTGAGGTAATCCTTTCCCACCTCTCATTTCTGAAGGGTGTGTCTGTCCAGTTATTACTTGTTCATTGAACCCGGAGCTTAAGAAACCAACTCCAGTACAAGCTGTAATTATTGATGTCTGTTTTATTTTCATCTGTAAGCTCTGGCATTTGATCAAGAAGTTAATATATCACTTCGTCTCCAGGCTAAATGTCTCAGCTCTCGAGGTTTTATTATTTGATGGATAGCATACAATTATGACTACCCAGAAAGAAAAGTGTATTTATTTGTAAAGTGGATGATACTAGAAGTAATTATGAATGTCATAGGGAGTGGTAAAACTGAAGCTTTGAGTTCCTTTGAATTCCTACCCCAGTAATATCAGAAACATTTGTTGAAATCCTCCTCTCTGTTAGCTCTGAAGTGATTCTGGTGCATGCAGAGATGAGTAAATGCAATCTATTAGGAAATACTGTAGACTAAGTCTTAGACAGCTTAGCATTTACATAGTTATTAACGACTCAGTTGTTTTCTGAACACAGAAATGACCCACATGTGTTAACTGAAGTAGCCCAGGCCTACACACTGAAGTTACTGGTCATTTGTCACATGTCCCGGTTCCTAGCTGGCTATAGTTGCTGTCTAGCTTAATGACTGATACTCTAGTGCTCATGGGAATGGGCATGTTGATGCCCTCACTTTCCCAGCTTCCACTGGTGGTATATGACTGAAGAATGAATGTACTGCTTTGTACATCCCTTTGTAATTTTAAGCTAGGAGTTTGTCCTCAATGGTATTAGCATGTCCCTACATTAGAAAGGCTGTCTCAGTGCCTGTCCATATCATCAATTGTCAGGAAATTGTCATGAATGTGTCTTCTAAAATGTAATAACTCAAGCACAGTAGGAGTTGCTTTTTTGTTCATCTGAGGAGCAAAGATTGATTCTACAACCAGGAGCCTCTGCTTCATGCAATCATTGAAAGATCCAGGCTGCCAGCAACTTTCTACCGTCGCTTAGGAAACCTTAAGTGTCACCACCTTAATCATCTAGAGGTTACAACAAGGGAGACTGGGGAATACAGATTGCTGTTTTCAGGAAGAAGAGGAAATCGATGTAATGAGTAGCTAGAAGCATCTGTTGCATTGTCTCTATCACACATGACCATGCTATGGTGAGATAAGCTTTGCTGATATGAAACACAGACTAATCTTTGTAATTTGGGACAGTCACTTTCACTCAGATGTGTTGCCAAAGCCTTGCTAAAATAGCTTATTTTGACAACGTAGTGTGTGGTGGCAGGGTAGAGTAAGTGCCGAATGGACATCGTTGTGCTCAGGGAGTGAGGCAGAGGCACTGAGAGGGCCAAGTCTCATGAAGGACTGTCAGACTGTACCAGGAAGACTTTGAAGAAAAAGCATCCCAGGCAGAAGGAGCAGGAGACGCACTTGAGGAACAGCAAGCACAAAGGAGGAGGATCAAGAAGGTTCTGAAGCTTCAGAGTTGGCCTGACCCAGATTGCTGCTCTGTAGATGATGCAGGGAGTCTGGATCCAGGGAGTTGGTTGGAATAGGGTATTTCTGGGGATCCTGATGCATGCCATGACAAAGGAAGATAGCAGGCTTCTTATTCTAAGTAATATCAAAGGAATGCCAGGCATAATTTAGACTTGCTACATCATGGGTCTTAGGGAATGTGCTAGAAATGTCAAATGGACAGCTCCAGAGATGGGGGGGGGGGGTGCAGAAAAGGTTGCTGCAGAAGACAGGTTGAGGAGAGGTTTTTAAAGGGTGCCATGCCATCAACAGAAGCTACTGAGCTGTCCAGCAAGAGGACAGTGAAGAGGTGGCCGTTGTTTACAGGGAGTCGAGTTATGTCACAAGAAACCTTAAGCTGCCTTGGAAGTGCACGGTGCCTTAGGTGGGTTTCCTTGAAATGGTACCTCAAGTCTGTTCTGAAAGTGATGTGGACACTTACATACTTGAAAAAAAGAGAATGATGCAGAGCTGACAAAATTGAAATGACTTAACAGAGCAACACTGGCACCCAGGGGCAGACAGAGTGCCACACAAATCCTGCCCATGTCACTTTACAGGGCCTAGGGAAAGGCAGCATCTGCTGGGGAAGTCCTCCTCAGTGAAGGGCAGCTTTCTAGAATAGGGGTGAACTTAGCAAACAGGACAGCATTGGGGAATGTACCCACTGAGGCAGTTCTCTGGTGTGTACTGAAGATAGCTACGTGAAGAGCTTCCCTCTTCACATGCTCATGTGTGCAACAAGCACCCGGACAAGACATCCTGGATGTGTTCAGTGGGTGAGCATCTGTCCCAGGAGATTGTGTAGACAAAGCAATATGCAGTGATGAACTTGAAACCAAAATGGTTTAGTCTACACTGGACAGAAAACCCAAAGTCCACATGTATAAAAATTTCGTTCCCAGTGGCGAACAGCCCTCAGATGTGTCTGTGTATCAGAAGTGGCTGCAACTATTTTTGCAGTTGGAGCCTTGTAAATTATTTGGGTCCATTAGAAGTGATTTTCCTGCTTCCACCTGCAAGATCCTTGTCCAGTCCCTTTACCTCTCCGGCTTTGAAGCAGGGAGGACTACCCAAGGGTCTTAACTGTCAGGGTGCCAGTGGAGGATATTTCAAGGTTAAGGTCAGATAACAAACTCTGGAAGAATACCCTTATCCACATTCTTTAGTAAATTTGTGATGGAAATCATGCTGAACTAAACAATCACAGGCTTTGTAGAGTTTCTGTTCTAGTAGGGAAGACAGGTAAACTCTGCTGGACCATAGTGGTATCCAAGCAATCCTGGCCAGCAATACCAGCACCACCTAATGTAGGATCTAAATTAGACACCACTGAAACAAGATTTGGTGGGATTCTGATGTACACACAGGATGAGACTATAACAGTGACCAATAGACAAAAAGAGGGCCGCGTTGCTGACATACAAATGGCAGAATAGTGAAGCAGTGCTGGACTGCAGGGCAACAAGATTCAGATCCCAGCTCTGCAACTTAAGGATGTATAACCTGACATCGGTGATCTTTCTCTGTGTTAGGTTCTTCTGAAAAAGATGGGGGTGGGAGGAGCACCCAAACGAGGTACCACTGAAGGTGGAAGACTAATATAGAAGTGCTCCACAGCAGCCACAATGCCTGTGTGAAGAATTGCACCTTACACGTTGTACCCTTTGTTCTGTCTGTACAGGGATGGGCAACCCGGGAGATAGGTGGTCTAGAACAATGAGTAGCCAGCCATGTAGACTCCCCTTTCATTTATTCCCTAAACTCAAAAGTTGCTGTCCTTTAATGAAACTACACAGTTTACGGATACCACGCCCCCTCCTGTAGTCACACTGTATCCATCAGAATGGCCTATACTATCAATACCACTGCTGTCATAAACTTCCTTGTTGGTTCTCTCTTACCTGGGAGTCTAGTGTCCTTTGGCACCTGAGAACAGAATAACTTGCTGATTTAATAAGTGGGATCAGACTCAAGATCCTTCCTGATTCTGACACAATTGTGTTCAAATGTTTTGTAGCATGATTGTTTTTTTACTGCATGCTGCAGATTTTCTGGAAGAAACAGTAGTGAGCTCTATTTTCAAAGAATTCCTAGATGAGCCAAAGATAAATGTCACAAAGAGGTTGGGGATGTAGCTCAATTGGCAGAGTGTTTGCCTAGCAGGTATAGAGCCCCAGTTCAATCCCTGGCACCACATGACCTACGCATGGTGGAGTATAGATAGAATCCTAGCATTCATGAGGTGGAGGCAAAGGGATTTGAAAAATCAAATTTATTTTCTGCTGTGTAATGGGTTCAAAATTAGTTGCCCAGGATACATGTGACCCTGTCTTTAAAATACGGGCAAATGAAGACACAGAGATAGAGAAGCTCAGGCTTTGGGACAGAATGAATTTGACTTCAGACCCTGGACACTCATTAGCTGCAGACACTCATGGCCTTTGTGAACTGTCATCGAGCTTACACTGTAGAGTTGTTGGAACCAGCATGCAGAGTTTAGACCCTGTGTGCATAAGCACTCAACAGTATAGATTCTCCATTCCTTTTTATTTAAGACATGGCCAGAGCATTTTCTTCTTCCTGGATCTTCAGGAGAGTAAGACCCTCCTGGTTCTTATATTCCACGCAGAGTTTGCTTTCTTTGGAACTTAGAATTTGCCACAATCCAGTTTGAGTGTTCTCCGTCCTCTGCTGTGCCCTGCTTCTCACTACAGCTTGTCCCAAAGCAGTGTCTCCTACGGTACAGCTTGGTCAACAGCAGGTAACATGCTGTTCTCAGTATATCCCACACCTCAGATTTTGCCACGAAGAACTCCACAGTTGTAAGTGCCTATGATGAACTAATGAAAGGACCTCTTTTGGAGTTAACTCTTGTTTATAGATATTTTGAGATGTAGTATCTTTGAGGTTGTGTAAAATAAATTTATATGGCTTATAGAGATTTTATAAACGTACACAAATACAGCATGCAATATGCTCAGTACAAGTCCTTGCCCAAGGCTGTGGTCCATGACCGAACAGGTCTTTTACTTTCTATGCTGCACCACAGACCTTCCTCAGTGTCTCATGTATATGGCAAAGTGTTCAGTAAATTATCAACTGATAGAATTAATGAACTCAGGAACAAATTTTTTAAAATTTTACCCTTCCTGAGATATTTCTTCGCTAAATTGTTCTTAGTATGTCATTTTGAAAGCAGAGATCTTTTACAATGTTGTTTTCTCATCTTCTGTGTTACTGACTTTTAAGCTGCTTGAAAGCTATAAAACTTCTCTGTAGATGTGCATATGGACATAAATACTTATTTGTATACATTATTAGTCCACCCACGCCTTCTAAGTTTCTTAGATCTGTGCAAACACTTGTTTAAGTACTCCTGGGTTGCCTAGCTAAACAGTAGCTGGCAATTTGACTCCTATGTACTTTGCCCTGCTCAGCAAGCCGTCATGGGCAACCACTCTTGTAATTATGTTCTAGTTGAGGCCATATAAGACCCACTTCCAGTCACATTAGGACTGAAGGACAGCAAAGTAAACATACTTCTGGCACTTTTAGGCTCCTTATTATGATCGTCAGGACAAACTATTATTTAGAAGAAATGCATTTTCTTTCTTATTGTCTATGTTTAAAGTCCCGACAGTTCTCAGTGTATTTTCCATTTTTTTTCTTCATCTTCTAGTTGTGAGAAAATACAGCTATCAGAGACTTATGATTTTCCTTTACCCTCAAAGAACTGAGCATTCAAGACCTTCCTGGAAGCAGGAGGGAAGATTAAGGCAAACAGCCTTATCAAGTATCTTGCTTGGCCTTCAAAAATACCAGGATCAGTCCATAGGAAGGGGAAACCATAAGGGAGGAAGAATGCAAATCCTTAAGTAGTGCCACCCAAAGGAAGATCTGCAAAGTTCAGCTGGAGTTCTGGAAAGATACTAGCATTAGAATATTCAGGAATTAAGCAGTGAGTTTTCTCCATTTGGAGTTGAAAAAGAAAGCATCCACAAGACAAAGAATGGAATTATTTGGGCCTAGAGGGAATTGTCATGCCTTGTACGCTGTCCAGGGGGCTGCAGAAGGATTACAGCCACCATTGTGGCTTCGGTGGAGTGAAGCAGCATACAATGTCTAGTGGTTGCTAAGCAACCATTAGCCCATTGCTGCCCTTTTCCATTAAACATTATCTGCCTTCTTAGATTGTTTTAATTTACTTTTAAACAAGAAAGGTAATGCAGCAGAATTGCCAGTGATACTAACAATGAAAAGGTGAAGATTTTGTAAAGGTTATATCACTCTTGGGTGGGATAGTTAGTGACAGATAGTGACAGTTGGCTGAAATCTTAAAACATTTTATCACCTGTCCTCTCATATTTCATGATACACACACACACACACACACACACACACACACACACACACACACACACACGAGAAATGATGAAAGTCTCTGATATTGTAGAACTCAAGCCCGAGGTCCAGGTTGAATATTTTACATCCTCTGCTATGCACCTCACTACAGCTTGCCTCAAGGCAGTGTCTCCTTCAGTACAGCTTGGTCAACAGCACGTAACATGCTATTCCAGCTTGCTCACTCTGTAGACACCTGAAGATGTAGCATGCGTAGATATGAGAAGGATGTGGAAATAACACCTGACTGCACAAGGAATGCTTCAGGCTCATAAAGAGAAACATGCCTGTTAGGAAAAGAAGCGTTGTTATTTAGGAACCTATTTGTATTCCAGTTTAGACATTAGCCACCTGTATAAGAGAAAACTGGGATGACCAGCAAAATTAAATGTACAACCAGAATTACAAAAGATTTCCTTCCAGCTTGTCATGCACCTTGTTCATAGCCTATGTGTTTAAGTATCAGTGGGCTCACCATTTTGTTATAGGACCTTTCTTAGAAGGGGTTCTGGGCAAGTCAGTGGTTGATTCCATGGACTGGGCACTAAAAAAACGTATTGCCATACACAGGAAGTTAATTCCTTGATTGTTACAACACACACCAAATGACTATGTTGCTTGAGAAGGGTATATGGACAGCTGTGTTCTGATTCTGGTTTTCTTGTTCTTCATATAAGTGAGAATAATAACTATTTTGTCAGGGTTTTCCTGAGAATTTTGCAATAGACACTATTTGCAAGTGATCACTATTAATAATAATTATTGCATGGTTGTTGCTGGTTCCATGCCTGATTAGTATTCAGGTTGACCTTTGTTTCCTCCCAAAATGCCATCTGAATAGGAAGAGTGGTATACATGTCATTTTGAAAGGGTTCTTTAACAGAAGGGGACACTGCTCTGTGGAGTAACTGATGTCCTTCAGACAGTGGCAGGCCAGTATGTTAATGCTTGCAAGGGTGCAAGGCCTTGGCAGAATAGGTGACAGCAATGTGCATCAGGTTCTCACGTGTGCTGAGACAGCCGCTGCCACCACTATTATTATTATTATTAATATTAATTATTTCTTCCTTTTTTCCTCCTTTTAATATATCAGCTCAGTGGAAAGCACTTCATATTATCTTCTTTAATCTTAAAATTCTGTGACGTAGTGGGGTAGCTATAATTATACTCTCTTTACATATAAACAAACTTATATGCAAGAACATTGTAGAACTTTCCAAGACTAAACTCATGTAAATGGCAGAGCAAGGCTGTATTATCATATCTCTACCCTTGGCCAACAAGGCCTTCTAGGGATAAGGGGAAAGGCCTGTGCAAATCACCCATTTGCATAAAATTTAAGGACCCAGTCATCTCCTGGTGTGCCAATGAGTCATAAAACTAGAAGACCACCCAGGAATAACAATGGCAAGTGACAGCAGGATCACCATCATTTCCCATGCAACCCGTTCATGTTACTTTTTCAGCAGTGTGTCCTCTGTAGAAAGATCTACAGGAATGTGCATCTGAAGCTCTGCAGGTGACTGGAGGCGGAGGATGAGTGGTTGGTTGATGTGGAATAGTCAGAAACAGAGGATTTTAGTGTCTTGATGCAGCAAAATCAGAAGAAATATTTAATGATCTGTTCATTCAACACACCCTTAATTCCACATGGCAGTTTTCTAGGAGCCAATCTGTTACAGGACAGAGTACAGTCTTACAGTCATTCTTTTTAGCTTACGCTGTAGTTGAGAAGATTGATTTCACCAAAGGATCACTCATCAACCACAAAGATTAAAAAGTATCCCTGGGGTAACTGTTATCAAGGCATTTGTGTTTCCAGAATGTTATTACAATGGAGATGCAACCCAACTGAGAAGGGACTGGGAAAATTCACTGAGAAAGTAAGACTGGAATTTGACTGTAGGAAGTGAGGAGGAGTGAGCCAAAAGAAGAGGATTCTATACAGAGGCTAAGGACTTGTGAGAGAGGAGGGACCTATGCTGAGTTCCACTCCCAACCCTTCTATATTACATCTCTAAAGGCTGCATGGCATTGAGGCTCAGAGATCCTAAAATTGCTGATGCATGTGCTGGATCTCTGTGGTGGTCAGTTTTGCCTGGACATCAGCCTCTGTAGACACTGCCTGTGGCATTATTGCCTGGTGCCTCTCTATATGTCTGTCATTCACTCTTGGCAATGTGGATGAGTCACAGCCTCTGTTTCCTTCTATCAGGAAAACTAGAAAACTTGGAACTTTTCTACCTGTTGGGACAGTGCATCTGGAAAGATCTGAGCAGTAAGGGAAACTATGCTGCAGGACCCCAAAAGGGCCTCCTTTTCCTCTCAGAATGCAGACTCACCAGCCTTTTCTAAAACTTCTGCCCTTCCACCTTCAGTGCCCTCTGGGTGTCCTTTGGGGGTAATGAGTATAAGCTGAGTGGGAAGTTACCTATCTAATCATCATCGTCATTCATATATATTTATAACTATCATTTACTTAAAAGGACAGACGATAGACAATCTCCTGGTCTATGTACCTCCGGTTGTGATAGTGAGCTAAAACAGCTCAGAATTTTTGTCTCATTTGTAGTTCTTGAGCTTTATGTAATATATGCATGGTGGTTATCATTCTGGATTTCTTTAAATTAGTGGTTCTCAACTGACTAGTTACAACCCCTTTAGGTGTTGCTTATCAGATACCTGCATATCAGATATTTGCATTACAATTCATAATAGCAAAATTGCAGTTATGAAGTAGCAATGAAATAAGAGCAAGGGAAGAAGAAAAAGATCTGAATATACTCTTCAAGGATGTGGCTGTAATCACCTATTTCTTCTGAGTAGATTTTGTGCCCTGAAATTTCTGTCTCCTCCTGATGGCACTGTTCTATGAAACTCAAGCCTTTAGCACATGGCCTTTGGGGACATAAAAGATTTCAGATCACAACAAGCTGTTATGAAGCTGTTATAGACCTGTTCATTAGTTTTCAGTCAAACTATTTCAATAGCCTTTCCCAAGTCTGGGTGTCTCCAGCTTAATTCCGTACCAATACAACCTTTACAGCAATTCCAGAACTTTCTTCCAAAGATAAACCTCTGAGTTTACTGTCCTTTCAGTGGTGTCTTATAGTTTGTAATGTCAAAATTCCTATTGTCAAAAACATGCACAATTTTCTACACTCTTATAACAAACTATAACCCTGCTCTTGTCTGATTGCTATCTACCTTTTTTCCATCCTGTTATTCCAGAAAGGCCTTCTTCTATCATCGTACAACAAATGCCGTGGTGTTGAAGAAAAGTCATTTCTTGCTTGAACTTCATGTGTTCATGTGTCACTCTTATTTCCATATTTTCTTTATGCTGTGGTAGACTTGGTGCTTTGCAAAGAGGTGGCCCTCTTTCTACTTCCAAATTAGCATTGTGGGTGCATTCATGATTCTGTGTGTGGCACATAGAAGAATGCATTTTAGGCTGTGCCTCTGAGGTGGGACATAGAACATTGAACAGTTTAGGGCACTTAAGTGTATTAGCATTTAAAATAACATTAAGCTATGTATATAGACATACTTCTAGAATGAGCTACTAATGCCTTGTGCTTTCATAACCGGGATGAAATGGACATAAATGTCAGGATAGTCACTATAATCATCATTTGTAGGTTTTTACTGTAGCCATTGGCTGTCCAAAGGGTAGTTATGGGTACAGAGAGTTGCTCCTTTTTTCTGTATAGTCCTTATCAACCCCCCAGCTGCTCTGTTGGACTTTGTTTCAGTTCTTCATTATGCTGTAAGTTTCTACTGCAGCAGATGCTGTCTATTTCATAAATTGTAAAGTCATAGTCAGCAGAGTAGAGACAATGCTCTTTGTGCAACTACACAGTTGAATTAGATTCTTCAAGGTGGAGGTCATGTCATTTTTCATGCAGTTATAGGCACACTGAAGAAATGCTTAGTTCTGTAGGTTAAATCCCAGACAGAGAGAAATCACAAAGAGAAGCCTTTGAATGCTGGTTGGGAGCATTAGACAGGGAAACCAGAACCTAAGTCCTTAGCTCTGACGAACTGACCTTCCCTCACTGGTTACTTTCTGGAGTAAGAATATGGAATTTAATTTGAATGTGTCCATACTCATAGCTCAGTGTTTTAATATGCATATAATTGTGGCTCTCCTCATGATAATGTTCTTGAGACAGTGACATTGAGAAGTGTACCGGAAGTTGGCAAAGGAAGGAATGAACAACCCTTTGTCTGTCTGTATTTCTATTGTAGTCAGCTACTAAAACTGTCAGAGAGTGGACTCAGCCCAGAGCTCACATCTTTTCAGCTCTGGGCACATTTTCAGGTCACATTTTATTTGGCAATAACAGTACCAATAAGACCTAGATTTGTAAATAACTGTTCCCTGTGTGTAGACCCTGCTGGGTGGCAGAACCAGTGTCACAGTGACAGGGTGTTAGGTCAACATGATGTTATTTCTTGTTTTTCTACCACAGATCTGAGTTTATTGCCAAGAAAACTTAAAATATAGAATGTCCCAGCCTATGACTATTGGATACTATCATATAATATGGAAATAGTCCATATTGGATATATGGACTGTTGAGGCAAATCAAGCTCCCTGAAGTTGACACAGCATTGGTTCCATGTTTCTGAGCTTTTAGAAATGAAAGGCACTTGTTTTAAAGTTTTAAAAGATGAGGTGTGTAGTAGTAGGGGGAGGCCACTACCAGAAGCCTTTCTCTATGGGCTCTGTTTACAATGCAGTCATTATACTGTCTTCATGGTGTACCCAAGTCTATAATCCTTCATTAGGTGGAGTTCTCAAGCAATGACTTGAGTTTGCCCTCTTGAGCAGATTAGATGCTACATTGGACAGCTGATCAGAGGGGTAAGAGATCTGCTGTTTCCTTTCTCAGTGAAGCAGTCTCAGTCGGACAAAGGTCAATACTTTAGACAAGGACTGTGGATAAGGATGCTCAGGCTCCATGGTACAGACCTATCATTGCACTGGGGGTCAGGTCAGGTCAAAACAGCACAAGTTGAAGCAGAGTCAAAGAGTAAGCTTGGGAGTCAGATTTCCTAAACAGTGTTAATGCATAATGCAGAGGCAGCGTCCCAACACGCACACACACATGCGCGCATGTGTGTGTGCGTGTGTGTGTAGGAGCAGTGTATGGGAAGGCATGTGTGTGTGGGTTCTATATATGACATACCTGCTGTATTGTTTTTTTTGTTGTTGTTGTTGTTGTTGTTGTTTTTAAGACAGGATATCTCACTTGTCTGGAACGTCTCAAATAGGCTAATCTTGCTGGAGGGATCTGCCTGTCTTTGCCTTCTCCCACTTGGGATTTAATTGTTTGTTATTCATTCATTTATTTTTTCTGTCTTGGTGTGGGTGTGAGTTTGTGGGTATTTGGGTGCCACAGCACATGTGTAGAGGTCAGAGGGCAACTTATGGGGGTCAGGGTTATTGAAGCAGGGTCTGTGTTTTGGAGATCAAGCTCAGATCTTCATGCTTGCAAATGAAGAACTTTACTGTCTGAGCCATCTCCCTTCAGCCTAAAGCCTAACTTTAAAAATGTAATTGCCAGAGTATGATTGGAACCTCAACTGTGCTTGTGGAAAATATAATTCTATTAAGGGCACTCCTATTTTGATCACGGACTGATTTTTTTGCAGTGGATTTCTTAGAGTTTTGATACATTTTCAAGAATTAGTTTAGTAAAGCACGTCTACTCTCTTTCCATGCCAGGCCAGGTTTTCCCATCTGCTCTCACCTCAGTTCTGTCTCCTGAGACTAGACTCACCCCAAGCAACAGAAGGGAGTGACTTTGGCTGTTTTCACCCAAGTATGGCTGACAGAATTTCCTTTTCAGCTAAGCTCTCTGCACATCCACAGGGCTCGTCTGCCCAGCTCTGAGGCATGAACTCTACAAACGGAAGCTTCTGGTCAAGAAGCAAGAAAAAGGTTTTTCAAGTGGGTAGGCACCTGGAAACTAATCAGATCTGACCTGGCTCTGTGCCTGCCCGGGAACAGGCTTCCTCTACTGAGGCTTCCTGGGCTAATAAACATGTTTGGATCACAGCATTGCAAGACCCACAGTGTCACTGGGTCTTGATACCATGGAAAATCAGCATTGAGTGCCAGCTGGTTGTCCTTATCCTTGAGTATCTCGAGTGTAGAGTCTTTAGGCTTGGGAGCTTGTCTCTGACTGTCTATGTGAGCCTCTGACAATGGCTCTGTCCACTAATCCAAGCTCTTGATCTCTTGGGGTTGCTGGTAGGAAGAGAGTACTTGGTCATATCTCTTGATGTATTATCATTCTCTAGAAGAACAGAACTGGTAGAATCTATAGGTTAGGGTTAGGGCATGGAAAGGAGTTTATTAGATAAGGAGTGTTGTCTTAGGGTTTCATTGCTGTGAAAAGACCCCATGACCATAGCAACTCTTACAAGGGAAAACATTTAACTGGGGCTGGCTTGCACTTTCAGAGATTTAGTCCATTAACATCATGGGAGGGAGCATGGCAACATGCAGGAAGACATGGTGCTGGAGAAGGACCTGAAAGTTCTACATCTCCATCAGCAGGCAACAAGGGATAGACTGTCCCACTGGGCATGGCTTGAGCATATATGAGACCTCAAAGCCTGCCTCCACAATGACACACTTCCTCCAACAAGAACACAGCTACTCCCAACATGGTTATATCTCCTAGTGCCAATCCCTATGGGCCAAGCATTCAAACATATGAGTCTATGGGAGGGGTCATACCTATTCAAACTACCACAGGTACAATAGCTAGCTGTTCACTGGAAAGGCTGAGAAAATTGTAATTGTTCAGTTTATTAGGATCTTCTGTAGTCCCCAGTCTGGTGCTGAAGGCCACATTGGAACAGCAAAAGCTAGGCTCTGACACCAACTAATGCTGGCAGCAGCAATGGTAACAACAGGACAAGCATACACTCAGCAAGAAATGAAGGTAGGCATGCCAGGAAGTACTGCTTTTTCCTTAGGCCTTTTATATCTGTGTTGCCACTAGAAGGTGTCATCCCATTCTAGGAGAGGATCCTCCTCTCTCAACCCCTCTTCGAAATGACTTCACAGACCTATTCAGAGGGATACATCTTAGTTGATTCTAGATAAAACAAGCTGACACTTATTATTAACTATCTTAGCCTGGGTTAGCATATGTAGACCTTCCAAGTCATGATCCTTCCTATGAATTCCTAAGAGAGGAAGCCTGGCTGCAAGAAACAGGCTAAAGCCTATGCAGGTTTGGAGGCCAAGGATGAACTTCCCCAGGGAGCTCTCCCTTGTCCCCCTACTCTGGGTTTTGATGCCTGGATCACTGTCATCAGCTCGGACCTCATTTCTCCTGCTCAGGCCATCAGCCCATTGCCTACTGCACACCCTTACTTTGCTCTCCTCTTATCCAGAGATTCAGGATGGTGTGAATGTGTGTGTCTAAGTCTCGTATATCCTGAGTAGAAGCTCCTCCTTCCAGGTGCCCTCTCTGCCCCTATAACCTAGCTCAGTGGCCTCTCTCATGTACCCACATAATCCAATACCTCCTCTCAAAAACCTTGACCCATTTTGTGGTAATTAATTCCTTGCTCTATGCCCATTTACCTTGGTAGACCTCAAACTCCAGAAGGGCCAGCTTATTCCTTTCCCCACCCCCTGCTGCCCTCAGTCCCAAGCTCAGGGCGGGGCACCTAAGCAGTACTTTGTGGGTGTGTGCACAGTATTGCACATGAAAGTTCCTGGTGCTGGCTTCAAAAGTACATCTAAAAACTGTCAAAATTTCTCAAGGGAATTATGCCTTTGGCTGGGACTGTGGGTTGTTTTATTCTTTCTGTTTTTTTGTTTTTAATGTTTTAATACATTAATTTAAAACCAAACTAAATGGTGCTGTTGAAAACCCTGCACAGGTGACAAGGAAACCTCAGAGTCTTGTTTTCCTCTCCTGCAGTTTTAGCCTCAAGTTTTTTCTATGGCTGTTCTTAGATGTCAGGCTCCATTAACCCCCCTTGACCTAGTGGTCAAGCAGTCATCCCTGTTTAATATAGAAGGCATTGTGACAGGGAATAAGAGTCTTGAGGGCCATTCTCGAGGCTGACTCTTTCACTCGAGGTATGAGGTACTTGTCTAATGGAAGAGTTTTCCAACAAACAACAGTTACTGACATTCTGACATTTTTCTATATTTGCTACATTATAGGGACTACTGAATGTGCATGAGTCTGTCCACTCAAGCTTTCCAGCCACTCTGTGAGGTGGCTACTGCTGTCCCCATTTTATAGATGAGAAAACAAGAGGCTAAACATGTCTTTCAATTGGTGGGATGAAACTCATCGGTGAAATTCTCCTAGAGTATCTTTAGAAGACCGTACTGTTCTGCCTTTAAGTCATAATAAATTCTGCTCCCATGACTGTTGTGCAATTGTTCGTGGGAGTCAGAAAGGAAATATCAAAGATAAAAGGGAGGCAGTGTAGTAGAGACAGTCTATTTGCCGCTCAGAATAGTGCGTTCCAGAGTCTGGAAGCCCCTGCTGTGCTAGAGATCACAAGGAGCATGGAGCTTGTAGTTCGCTTCTCTGGTGGCAGGCTTCCTGCTTCCCACTGTTGCCGGGAACCCCCTCAAGATGGCTTCCAACCATCTCATAGATGCCACCACTGAGCTTTCTCGGGGGTTTTTCTTTTCACACTTTCTGGAGAAGAATACGATTCTCCTTTCCCTTTACATAAACTAATGTGTCTACCGGTCCTTGTTCTCTGCCACTAGGGAGTACAGACAGGCACGACCTTCGCTGCGTGTTAGCAGGAGATTATAAGTGGAAATACAACCTGCGTAGGAGGACGCTACCCATGTGTTTGAGTCCAGAGGAACTTAGGCGGCTCCAGAAGAAAGCAATCGGATTTCCAAGTTGTGCTTACTTCCGTGGCCCCTGAAGTAGAGCTGGGCTGGGGTGGACCAGCTACAGATGGACACGGTTGCGGTTCCGCATGTGGCCACCTGCAGGGTCAGTCCTCCTCCTTCTGGGCCCTTTGTTGATTCAGAAGAGGCAGCATGCCAACCTTCAAGGACCAGGGTTTGTCACAGAGAAATATGAAGCATGCCTCAGAGCAGGATGCGGGTGTGGGGAGAAGAGCCCAGGAGAGTGGGTAGTGGGCAAGCTGCCATTTTTGCTGCTCTGGCTTCCCAACCCTTTTTTCTTTCTTTGTTTTCTTGGCTCAGGAAATGATTGAACATGTGGCTCACAGCTGACTTTTGCAGGCCCTTAGATAGACGATGAGCAGACAGGTGACACCTGGACACCTTTTTCCAATTCTGTGTGGATAGGGAATGGGCCAGATGGCCTTACTCCTCCACCCCATTCCCTTGCTTTCCAATGAGAAGAGAAAGGGGGGAGAGAGGAAGAACACTGGGGTTGTATGTTCAGAGACAGGAAGCAGTGTGTCTAAGCAAGTGTGTTCTGGTAAGCAAATGCTGATGGCCGTGGATACTGACTAGTCTTCTCTTGATTCCCAAAGTCTTCTGGCTATGGTCTGATCAAGGACTCCTTGAAGGCCAGATCCAGGTCACATAGAATTGCATAGGGTTAGCTTGGTTTATCCTAAGAATACCCCTCAGCATTCTCTTGAAATAAGTATGTATTAGTCCCACCTTATGGACAGGAAACTGATGCACTGAGAGGCCAGTGTCTCTGCATCTATCCAGATGTGTAAGCATATGTCCAGGGGTGCAGATCTGGAGCCACGTCTGGAACCAGCACTCTCCACTGCTGTTCAGAGAAGTAGAATCCCTCTGGTCTTCCAACCCAGTGTTTCTCCCAATGTCCCTCCTGAGTCACCTTCATAATTTTAACCTTTTCTTTTCAGCCATTGACTGTACTCAAGTCTATTTATTTTCAAAGGAATCGTGATATGAAAATAAACAATATTTATTACAAATAGCAAGCAAGCCTAAAAAAATAATTCATTAAATAACAGTGTTATTGGGCTGGAGAGATGGCTCAGTGGTTAAGAGCACTGACTGCTCTTCCAGAGGTCCTGAGTTCAAATCCCAGCAACCACATGGTGGCTCACAACCATCTGTAATGGGGTCTGATGCCCTCTTCTGATGTATCTGAAGACAGCTACAGTGTACCCACATGCATAAAATAAATCTAAAAAAACAAAACAAAAGAGTGTTACTACATTTTTGCTGGGTGCTGCTGCCCGTTTGAGTCTCAGAGCCCCAAGCAACTCAAGTTGAGCACAGACTGGGAGTTCCTCTCTGCTGTTTTGCGTTTTTTAGCTCCTCAGTTTTGATTGCTTCCTGTAATCTGAGAAAGTTAGTTTAACAAGACCTGTCTTCTTACTACAGAGGAAATGGGCTTAGAGAGGGGGACTGCTGGGCCCAAGAATGTGATGGTAGCCCCTCCGTGTCAAGCACCCATGGTCCCAAATCCCCAAGCATCACAGCCCACCTCCATTTCTAGGCACATTTTCACACACTGCAATTACTTGACAGGCTCTTGGGACTTAAGTCTCACCTGGCCTACCCTTGGGTCTTGCTCATGGCCAGCATATTTCTGTGATTCCTCCAAGCTCCTGCTACCTAGCTGGTATTGTATGTAACGAACAGAGCCTTTGACCATCTGTGATGGGCAGTGAGCTAAAGATCAGGATTCCTAGACCTACTGGGGTTTCTTTTCCTCTAAACTGTCTCTGGAGACTGGGGGCTGGTGTAGTCTCTGTGAAGTTTAGGTGGGGGGTCACTGTTATAAGCCACGTGTGGTAGTAGATTTGAAAATGCTCTGGTGGAAATGTCTGGCTTAACATGCAAGCTTGTCATTTTTGCTCCCACTTCTCTGGCATCCATGAGAATGATGAGGTGGAAGTTGGGCACCATTGGAGTCAAGAAAACTCACCAGGTTGCCTCATTCCTTGATGGGACATTGACTCACCTAAGGTGTTGTGTGAGGTATTAACTGGACATGAAGGAAAACAGCTATGATACTGCATGTTCTCCAACACAAAGGGGTTCGTGTGTAAAAGACAAAGAAAGTACTTTACAGCCATGTGCTCTCACCAGTTCACATCCCCAGATCATCAATTCTCACTCACAGTTCATACACTCCCTGGCCATCAGTTCTCTCACAGTGCAAACCTCCTCTAGACCATCAGTTCTCTCACACAGTTCACACCTCTCAGAGTATCAGTTCTCTCTCTCAGTGCACACTTCCCTAGGCCATCGGTTCTCGCTCACAGTTTGTACCCCTAGGCCATCAGTTCCTTCGCACAGTTCACACCCTCCTCCAGACCATCAGTTCTCTCACAGTGCATACCTCCCCTAGACCATCAGTTCTTTCTCACAGTTCACACTCCCAGACCATCAGTTCTCTCACACAGTTCACACCCCCAAACCATCAGTTCTCTCTCACAGTTCACACCCTCTCCCAGACCATCAGTCCATCAGTTCTACTCATATCCAAACCCAACATGTCCTCTATCTGTGTTTCCTCAATTTAATATCTTTATAACAAGCAGATGAGAGAGAGAGAGAGAGAGAGAGAGAGAGAGAGAGAGAGAGAGCCACTATTATTTGGGGCAGAACAAAGCTCCCCGATGAGGAAGGCACACTCACTCAGAGAAAAGAGGTGAGAGGATCTTGAGTCAGGAATGTGTGCAAGGGACACCAGGAGCCATGGTGGCGCAGCACGAAATGTATACCAGAACTTAAAAAGCTTTACAGATACTGAAGTAATGAAGAACTGATTTTCACAGGGAGTTCCTGATTAGAAGGCTCTGCACTCACTGCTGTTTGCCTCCTGCAACTCCTCACCAACTTCTAGCCTCTGTCTAACTATCTAACTCTCAGGAAGGTCTACCTTGCCCACCTATTCTCAAGCACATCCTGGTCTGGCTCTAGAATAGGACTCCTGGTCCCCTGACATTCCATGTATGTATGTATGAATGTACACATGTATCTATGTATACATCCATACTTTCTGTCACCATTCAATTTCCTATGAACTTTCTTTAAGTCTCAAACACTCTCTCATTAGTGCAATAGTTTTCTTTTTTAGTGATCAGCTAGTTAACACTCAATAAATATCTATTATTGACTCCCTACTCTGAGTTTTCAAGGAAAAATCAAGTCATAGTCATTATCCTTGAAACTAGAATGCTTAATGGTACTTCCAGTCCTTTTTTAAAAAATCTATTTATTCACTTTACATCCCAATATCAGTCCCTTCTCCTCCCAGTACCCTATCATGCAGATCTTCCCCCATGCCTCATCCCCCTTCTCTTCTGAGAAGGGGGCACCCATCACTTTACTGCAGGACTAGGTGTATTCTCTCTCACCTAGGCCAGACAAGGTAGCCCAGTTAGGAGTACAGAATCCACAGGCAGGCAACAGGTTTAGGGACATCCCCTGCCCCAGTTGTTGGGGGACCTCCACATCTGCAGAAGAGCCTAGGTCCGGCCCGTGCTCACTGTTTGGTTAGTGGTTCCATCTCTGGGAGCCCCCAAGGGTCCAGGCTAGTTGATTCTGTTGGTCTTCCTGTGGAGTCCCTGTCCTCTTTGGGCCCCTCAACCCTTTTCTCAGCTCGTCCTTAAGACTCCTCAAGCTCCATCTAATGTTTACTGTGGGTCTCTGTATCTCTTTCCACTGGCTGTTGGGTGGAGCCTCTCAGAGGACAGTTATGCTAGGCTCCTCCTGTCTGCAAACATAATAGAGTTACACTAATCGTGTTAGGGATTGGTTCCTGCCCGTGGGATGGGTCTCAATTTGGGGCAGTCATTGGTTGGCCATTCCCTCTGCTTTTGCCCTATCTTTGAACCTAAACATCCTTTACTTTTGGGTCAAAGGTTTTGTCGGAGGGTTGCTGTCCTTATCCTTCCAGTGGAAGCACTGCCTGGCTACAGGAAATGGCCACTTCAGGATCCATATCCTCTTCTGCTAGAAGTCCTACCAGAGTTGCCCCCATAGACAGCCCAGATCCCCAGATCCCAGGTCTCTGTCAGGTCCTAGAGATTCCCCACCCCCTGCACCAATCTTCCAGCCTTATCATCTGTCACATTGTGTCTGTTTACAGCACCCAGAAACAATCATCTCTTCTGCAACATGCCAGGGTTGGCACCTAGAGGCCTTGCTACCTAAGGCTATTCTCACAGACCCCTAGACAGCCAAAGTAGCTTCTAGAGGAAAGCAGACTTGAGAGCTAGGGAGATGGTTTAGTGGGCAGAGTGTTTGCTGTTCAAGTGAATTCTGGAGGTACAGCTACTGCTAGAATTTGTGTCCCCAGCACCCACTTAGCAGCCCGCTTATAATCCCAGTGCTCAGGAGCCAGACTTTGGAGCAAGCTGACTAGCTGGACAAGTCAAATTGAGTGAGAAATCAAGGAAGACTCCTGCCACCAACACACATTCATGTATACATGTATTCCTGCATGTATGTGCCCCACCATGTAAATATGCATACACACATGCACACATATATAATTACAAACAAACAAACAAGGTTAAACTTTATATAGATATAGATATGGCAATCACTTTGGACAGTTTTCAGATCTCTTAGTGGATACTTACTGAAGTCGTTTGTAGGGTAATTAGTCCAGGTATACTGACATAAACAAGCAGAAAATTCAGCATGTCCTGCAACTTACTCATCCATATACAACCACTTAGAAACAACCAGAATGGTCAAATTAGCTACCCGAAATGCCCTGCTGAAGTACTTTTTAGGACTACTGTTACCATAGTAACTTGAGGCCAATCTTGGTGGTTACTTTGTGGCTAGTTCTACTGAAGCTAGAAATCACCTTAGTCTCTTATGTGTTTGTTAGCCAGCCCAATAAAGACTCAGTTACAGAAAATTAAAACTTTTTTTTTAGCTAAAATTACTTTTACCAGAACCAAAGGAACCTCTCAAATCTAAGTGGATTTCTTCTTAAAAAAAAAAAAAAGATAATTTGTTGGACATTAAAATAACAAAAGGGCTTTGAGAGAGGATTATGGGTTTCTGGTGTGTCAGCACTAAGAATAGATTTACTTTACATCCCACTGATGTTGTAATCTTGCATTCTGAGGTAATGTTTTAGCTAGTTCTCTTCACATAAATAAAGATTTCAATGATAGCACTTCATTCCTTCTCCAGAGAATTCCTTTAGATCCCCCCTCCCCCCCCAGATGCTCAAGACTTGTAAACCATTTCACTGGGCAGAGCAGGGAGGGCAAATTAGATGCAGAACTCTGTCACTGGTGGGGACTCATTACCAGAGATTTTTCTCTATGAGCTTAAAACTGGAACGTTTGAAAGTCTGGCCCTTTGAATGGGGCTGCCAGGTTGGGGCTAAAGGTTCTTGCCTGTACCAAGAGGAGAAATGCCTTTTAGAAATAGAATGGCAGCTTGAAGTAATTCAGATTTCAGGTTGAGAGAGAGAGAGAAAGAGAGAGAGAGAGAGAGAGAGAGAGAGAGAGAGAGAGAGAGAGAGAGAGAAGCATTTCTGTTTACCATCTTCACCTGCTTAACAAGTACTCCTGTCCCCCAGGAACCTGGGGCCTGAGACTCTCTCAGGGCAGTCAGGGCAGCACAGATTTAATTAGGGCTAAATCTATTTTAACTTTTATATGTCTATCCTTCCATGTAAAGAGACTGCAAAACTTATCCTTGAATATCTTTCAAGACTGAAAAAAAAAAACCAACTGTATGTAAATAAAGGCCCAATATTTATCAACTGCAGAACAGAAGGCTGGGCACCCCCTGCCTCCTGCCTGGCTGGAGGACTTCCTCCCGTGGACAGCGCACTCATTAGCCTGATTGCCAACTCGGGCTTACTCTTCTCAAACTCACCCTGAGTCCTTAAGTGCGGAGGAGAATTGGAGTTTATGTTCCAGATTTTTTTTTCCTCTCATTCTCATGACTGAAGGGAATGTTGAAGTGCTTGCTGCTTGTACTGGGGCAGTAGGAGGAAGTCTGTATTGTAATTACCATAAATAATTCAGGCCTGAGTCCTACTGATACAGGTTCCCGAAAAGCTTGAGAACTGGGTCCTGGGCTGCCTGGTGTCCATCCATCCTTGCTAGCTTCTGTCAGGAGGATAGTTACAGGGAGTCTCGCCCACTTTACAAGCGTGGCCTGTCCCAATTTGTGTCAGAAATGCTCTATCCAATCAGAAAACCCCATTTTATTAGTCGGCAATTGGGCATTATTTGGATTTTATTTTATTGTCAAGCAAATGCTTTACCATTGAGCTTCCACCCCAGCCTTCCTACCCACCCGGGCCTTTGTTACTTGGAGTTGAAATGTTCCAAAAGAGAGTCATCTACATTTGACTCATACAGAAATGTCCTGAATCAATATAAACTTTGCTTCAACAACAAGAGATGTTAACAAGAGAATGCCAACATCTCCAGCAGACCTGAAATCTGATCAACGCAAACCTTCAAGGAAGATTTCGATCTGGGGAAAAAACAATTGGAAGATTATCAGAAGTACAAGTAGCATCCAATGTTTGATCTCAACAATTTTCTCAGGTTCTGGTGTCTGAGTCTTAGTTTGTTTCCAAAGTCCTCACCCTCCTCCACCATTGCTGAGAAAGAAGAAATCAGTAAGCTTCCATTTTATTCTCAAAAGCTTTTGTCCCTGAAGATTAGACTTAAACAGAAGTCTTCTACTAAATACCAGCTATGGGACTTCTCCTGCAAACAAAGGGGCCGGAGTATCCCTGTGGAGGGTGGGAGGAGAGCTGCTGACCATGAGGATGGTCATTCTGCCCAGCACCCCTCTCTACACCAGGTGGCAGCTGCATTGTGTGCTGTCCCCAGAGGGTGCTGTGTCTCTCTCCTAATTTCTGCTATTCCAAGTGCATGTGGCATTTCTTCTAATTAATGTGAGAATAGAGAATCAAGAGGGGATCCCTCCAAAGAGTTGTTCTGAGGAGTGGCAAATTAACCCCCTTGGACTTGCCTAGAAGCAGGCAAGAGATCTGTTTTGTTTTGCAGAGTCCTGCAATTAGAGAAGTACAGAATCTCCATTTTTAGTAAAGGTGTAAGTTGGTAAACTTCATTCACTTCAGAACACACGCATGCACATATACAAGCACATGCACATGTATACACACACATGCCACAGGACAGCACACACACACATTACATGACACACACACACACCATACTACACACACATACACACTACAGCACACACACATACCATACCACAGCACACGCACACACCATATCATACAAAAGCCATAGCACACCACACACACACACACACACACACAAAACACAGTATACCACACACCATATCACACATACACACCACACCATACACATACCACACTACAGCATAGCACACACACCACACCCCATATACACACTTACACATACACCTCAGCACACATATACCATGCCACAACACAGCACACAGCACGCACGCACACACACACACACACACACACACACACACACACACAAACACACACCATACCACAGCACACATTCACACAAATGCTCACATCATTTTGAAGAACAATCATGTAAAGTATTTTTTCTTTTTTTTTTTTTTTTGATAATTGATACTGAATTCCACCACCTACCCCTGCTGGCCCTTGGTGTAGCTCTGGAAAGCCTCAGGTTGGACAAGACTTTACAGCCAGAACCTGGACATCCCCCATTTAAGCCCCCAGACACCCTCAGGAGATATTAATTGTCCTCATTTTATAGATGAAAAAATGTAAAATCAGAGCAGTTGCATGATGTGTTTTAGTCAGAGATGAGTAAATACTGGTTTCAAACAATGATAACTTCAGTCCCAATCCTGATCTGCTTTCTTCTGGTTCTTCTGACTGCAGATCTCCTGGAAACAAGAATAAAAGACAGGCAGTACAGGCTTGGGAAATGGCTCGATGGGTAAAGCACCTTCTGCACAAAAATCAAAGGGTCAAAGTTTGGGTCCCCAGTTAGCCATGATATAAAGCTACCAGGACGTTGGGAGGCAGGTCCCTAGGTCAAGCTAGCTAGTTAGACTAGGTGAATTAGCAAGCTCTGGCTTCCCATGAAAGACTCCTCTACGGTATGCTAGGTGGTGGGTGACTGAGGAAGACACTGGACACCAACCTCCACATGAATGTACACATACATACATGAAGATGCATGTAGGCACACACAGGACCACATTTTAAAAATTGGTTACTTCTACTTTGCAATGCAAAGACCAATACATGGAATAGAAGATAACCATAGGCCATGCTTTCAATTAAGTACTTGATTTCCATTTGATGCCCATGAAATTAGGACCTTAGTTCTCACAACTCAATGTACTCCCATCAGTCATGATTTTAAGCTTTAATCCTGGGTGTGCACTGTAATCAGGCAGGCTGAATAAACTTACTCACCAAAGTCCATCCCAACGGTCAGAAACTGGCCCTTACCACATGTGATTTTTTTTTTAAACAATCAGTTCTCTAAGTCATTACACTTGGGCCAGAATGTGTATAAAAACACCAAGACGTGCTTTCTCTTTTTGAACTGCTTCCACATAGAATCAGTGGTGGTACCCAGTCTCTCCAAGAGCACTGTTGGGGAAAAAAAAACAGGGAGCTCATGAGTCCAGTCTCTCAGACGCACAATTTTGTTCCCCAGAAAATTGAGAAACCAGTGTTTGAAGAGCATAGTGGCCCGAGGCTCACCATTCCTTCTGTCTTTTGGTGTTGTGTTCCCAGATGGGAGAAATGGAGATAGTGAGATGCCTAAGCAAACAGTTCTGACTAGAAGCTGGGCTGCCAAAATCTTGGAAGATCCATACTACGAAGAGTCACAGTTCCCTCCTCGGGCCCATTTTGGAGGGAGACGCTTGTAAGAAAACCAGTGATTCCTCCAAGGTCTTTATGCATGCATGTGGTGGTAGATCCAGGAGTTAAATTGCAGCCCTTTTTCTTTAACTCATCCTGTTTGACACTGAAAATCATATTTCTGTGAATATCTTTTAAATTCATTCCGGTTGTATGGACTTAAAAAGAGGAAAAAGACAGTGGCTTGGAACGTAGTGGTATGTGGCCCCTATACATCAAGCATCATAAGGAAATGAAGATGTTTGCAGATCTCCAATTAATGTTAGCTTCTCGCTGATCAAAACAGCTATTCTTCTTATGTAAGTGTCCTGGTAAATCCTGTACACACCACCTACCACGCCCATGGCTATAAGGTCTTCATATGTTTCTTCAAGGCGTATACTTAGGCTTCCCTCTTTACTCTTCCACTTCTAGATGTCTGTGTGCCACACAAGGGAAAGTGAGCAGGACATTTAGCAGAGGCAGAAACATTGTTTTTTCAGAGCTAAATGTTATCAGTTCAGCCAAATGTGAACTTCAGAGGGTTCCTGGAAATAAAGCCACAGCATTTGGGAGAAATGAGTCAGGGACTTCATGTAGCATTCATGCTGGCCTCAAACTTGAAATCCTCAAGTCTCTGTCCCTTGAGTATTGAGATGAAAAGGCATGTGCTACTATCCTGGCTAGGACCTCAGCACTTAAACAAGAATAGATGCCTTGTTCAGCAAGAGGCCAGCTTAATGGTAGCCTCAGACACAATGCCTCTGACATTTCTACTGGCTGTGGTTTCCAGCCATGATAAGGCTTGCAGGTTTATAAAGTGGTCCCTTTTCAGGTTGGGAGTCTCTGTCAAATACTCTACATGGCTCTTCTTGGACTGCAAATACCAAATATGATTAAGAGTAAGAAATCTGGAACCTGACAAACCAGGGTTGAGACAAGTCATTAAACCATTCTGAATTTTACTTTCCTCATGTTATATCGTGATAAAGATGATCTGAGCATGTAAATACACACATGTGTGCCAGTGAGTGTGTATATGTGTACACACACATACACATATACACACACACACATGATGTAGTACTCAGTACCTGGGAATAATAGGTTATTTTACTAGCTGCATAGTTTGGAGATACCTATGGATACTCTGCACATGCTAGATGGACCTTGGGAAGTTATGCCAGATGATAAAACACAGAAACCAAAGGCCACACACTGGTTATAATGATACTTTCTTTTTTTCTTAGTAAATGTCTGTTACAGCCACACCTATAGAAGCAGATTAGCGGTTCCTAGGGACTATGGAGACAGGAATGAGGAGTAATTATTAATGGGTCAAAAGGAAATGCTTTTGAGGAAATGAAAATTTCTAGAAGGAAGGTAGAGCTGGTGGCTGCACATTGTGAAAGCAAAAACATGAAAATGATTAAAATACTAAGCTGGGTATTACATATATTCACCATAATTTAAACCACTCATGTACACAGACTTTCCAAACACCTTTCTCCAGCTCACTCTTCCTCAAGATTGCTCATCTCTCTTGATACGCGCCAAGGGTCATTTTCCCATAGTCACATATCCTAAAGATGAACCCATTAAAACCACACGCTTTCCCATCCCAAGCCTCCCACATGGCACCAGATTTCTCACCACCCTCCAGAGTAGACCGTGTGTGACAATGCTTCCATTTTGCTGAGGGCTACATTTTGCTAGTGCTGACGTAGTTTTCTTAGGTCACTAGACAGAGGATGAACTCAATTCCCTGTTCCTTGGTTCAATGATCCCATTTCACCTTAGGCTGGTTTCTTGACAGCACATTTTCTAGTGCACAAAGGACTTCACTTTTATGTTATTTGTATGGGAAGGCTATTGGATTGACGTTTATTCCAGGCTGGACTCTCAGGATGAAGTAGATTATGGCCTCACAGGGGCAGTAGTAGGACTGTTGTTGGCTTGCTTTAAATGGAAATTACTGCCTTCACTAGGGGCCATTAGCACATCAAAATGGTGTTTGTTGAGCCAGGAAAAGTGATACATTATGTTTGCATTTATTCTTTGGTCCCCAAAGACTAATTGTTGGTTTGTGTTTTTAAACACCCTTTCAAGTGCTAAGAGCCTCTAATGAGTTAAATTAACACACCATTAGGGTTAAGAATAGTGGTGTTGACGTGGACACAGTAGACCAATTACTGGTGCTGGACTATAGGATGAAGCCCTGTATGCACAGAACCCAGCTGCCCTGCCATTTCTGAAAGACTAGGACACTTGATAGAGCATTCTCCACCCCCCGACACTTGTTTTGCTTATCCTTGCAACTGTCTTTTGCCATGAGGACCAGCCATTATGCAAACAAGG
This sequence comes from Rattus norvegicus, assembly GCF_021556685.1. Taxonomy (NCBI): domain Eukaryota; kingdom Metazoa; phylum Chordata; class Mammalia; order Rodentia; family Muridae; genus Rattus; species Rattus norvegicus. Next base: position 272,747,454 of record NC_141534.1, on the reverse strand, counting down.
ACACCATGGCTTGGAGAGGCATTGTGCCCAATCAGACCAGCAAGAGGGTTGGGTGGGGACCCCAGAGAATACCTGCTTTTGTTCATAACACTTCTTGGACTTCTGGTGTTTGCACAGGGTCCAGCTTGATACAGAGTGAAAGGTGAGCTTCCATGATGCCACTTAAAGATCTGATTTAGCTCTAGTGGATAATCTCTTCCTGCAATCCAGCCAGCATAGCTGGGGGTGGGGTGGGGTATACCTACAATATGATGAGGTGCTTGGCTCTAAGGGGGAGAGGAACTTGCTCCATTCTGCAGAGATAGTACAGTGGACATGTTAGAAACTTCCAGAAACGTAGATGCTCTAAGTGAATCTGTTCCACTGTCTAGGATGAGGTCATCTCTGTCAATCACTATCATGATTTTAGATGATTTTTGGGTTGCAGGGATGTTATTATCTTCCGTCCTCTCGGCTGAGCGATAGAACCCAGAGGATGATTTTTATATAGCGAAACACAGTGAAATTGAGGCTGCTAGGAACACTCTCTTGGCACAGTTTGTGATATGTCAGGTAGACTCCTCCTTTGGGCTGTTCTGGCTTCATTGTTTATCCTTATAATCCTGCTTGGATGGGCTCCTAGATTCTTCACATATCTCTAGGAAAAAGCCAAGTTAACTTGTGTTGGGCAGTGGGAAAAGGTTCATATCAAGACATGGACAATACTGGGGACAGGGTCAGAATTACCCAAAACCAAGGACCTCCTCTTTGTCATAGGAGGGAGCTATTTCTGGTGCTTTTAACAGAGACAAGTTGTCACTGTCTGAAGACTGATAACCAAGGTCTGTCTCCCTAGATCTATGCTTGATGCCATCCCTTTGCCGTTCTGAGCAGTATGGCACTTAGGGGGCTGCTCTGTGCTAGGGGAATTTGGTTTCTTTTTAATACGTAATAATCACCATTACATCTCAATTACTTAACAAATAGAGAAGCACGGGGCCATGTTATTTCCAAAGAGCCTCCTGAGAGTATGGCTGGAGATCTCCAAATGTTATCCAAAATTAGCCTGGAGAGGGCGGGCGATCAGATCTTTTAATATGTGCCCAAGGGAACACACGCGCATTATGTACTACTAGTGTGGGCGTGCTGTGCCTATTCATGGCTCGCACGCAGTCCTGGAAAACACCATGCTCCTCCTCTTCCTGCTAGGAGATACCTAGGCCCATTAGAAGAGGCTGCAACAAGACCCTTTCTACTTCCAAGGGTGACAATTGGATGAGCTTTTTCTTCTCTTAAGCTGAGAAGCCCCAGATTCTGGCTGGAAAGGAAATAATAGGTCACAGACATAATAAAAGGTACATAAGTAAATATGAAATAGTGGCAAAAAGACGTGAAATTGTTTGATGGGTCAGCAAGCAAACAAACAAACAAACAAAACCTCACAACTGGATAGTGAGACATTCCTCCTCCCATTTGACCACAACGGTTGCCTTTTAACTCTGGTTTGTCAGTCAGTGCTGTTAATATTTTATGAAAAGGGTGCTTAGGGCAAGGCAGCCATAGACCATTTTCTTGGGAAATGTACAGTTTCTCAAGGCGTTTGTTTTTCAAGCCTTGGCAGTTGGCACTTTTCTTTTGAGAAAGCAGGAGTTGTTGGGGGCAGACCCTTAGTCTTATTTCCAAGACTTGGGGTTTGGCTTAGTGTAGAATTGTGATCATGAAAGCAGCTTTGGTTTACTGGTGGCATAGCACTCAAATAAATTTGGGTTTAGCTAAAAGCCCTCAACATATAATGAGGATTACAAGTTAGGGATCGGCCTGCCCCTGAAGCGTTCGATTTCATTTCGATGGGCATCTGGTAGGGCTCACTGCTTGCTGGGGGCAGAAGGCAGGCTTTTCATCTACTGGAGCCTGCAGCCCTCAGGTACTCTGCGTGCTGGCTTTGCATGTGGGCCTTTATGCAGGGTGAATAGCTCTGCATTTGTTGTAGAATCAAGGACTAAGTAAAGGGGAGAGAAGAGATTACCATTTGAGCACCCGGGTTCCCACTAAACCAAAGGTAAGCTCTTTGTAACTGTTGATCTGGGGAATAAATCCTCCTTTGTAATTCCACAGATGCAGGAAGCCTCCTTCACACCAGCTCTTCCTGCACAGTTTCTACTGACCTTGCAAGTCTTGCAGACCTGCCAATGTGAAACTTCTCTGACCTTAATTGCTGGACGCCTTTCCATCCCCCTCCTCTCAAAATGGAAAATGGAAGTTACCCAGCCAGTGAGTTAAACTTTTCCCTTTAAAGGGGGTGCCAAATCATTTATCCATTTATGTTTTCAACTCACCCCACAGTAACAAAAAAAAAATCAGTGATTTTGGTCAAGGCCTTGGAAGCTCCAATGTTTCACAGTGCATGAAGCCATGCTACAGAATGTTACTGCTGTCATTTGGATGTCTTTCTATTAAGATCCAGAGGTGACTGCTCTGGATTGGGGTACTGAGCACTTTTTGAGGGAGACGTATCTTTTTCCTATTGGTGTTGTTTATGGTAACATTCAGCTTAGTACGATGAATAGGGCTGTGCTTCCAGTTGTTGCTGATCAGACATGGATGAGTAATGATTAGCACATATATGTTTATGTTATTTCAGCAGAAAATCCGTGCACTGTCGGTGATGAATTGAAGGTTAAACGACAAATCTTCCTCGAAACTATTCCTGTTGTCTAGTCTATGAACTGAAAACTGGATTAACCTTTAATTACCCTCAACGATCTCTCAACCCCGAGACAACATTGCCACTGCCACCAGTAGTATTTGCATATACAATTTAACGAGAGAAACATCTGTTTGCATATTTGGAATCATTACTAGCATGCAGATTAATGGATACTTGCAGTGAGGTAGGCATCCGAACGAATGTCTCATTTTCTTGGTTTTCTTCTTCTTCCACCCTCTGATTCTGCTGGACTTGTATTAATTAGACTGCAGGCTGGCTTGAACTCTTGGCCTTGCACAGAACACATAGATACAACAGGATCTGCAAAAACCACATTTCATTCAACTAGGAAAAAGATGCAACTCCCGGGCCTTATAAGATGAATGTGTTGTAAGCCTGTGTGTATGCACATGTGATGTGCTCAATTCAAATATTAAAAAAAAATCCTAGGGCTGGAGAGATGGCTCAGTATAAAATAGTCACTGAACTAGCATAAAGACCTGAATTTAGATTCCCATAACCCATGTACAAAGCCAGGAGTGGTTGAGTGTTAGGGGTTTTGGAGACAGTGGTTCTGGGGTTCTCCCTGGCCAGCCTACCTAGTCAAAAACGATGAACTTCAGATTCAGTGAAAGTCTGTGTCTCAGAAAATAGTGTGGAAAGCATATAGGAAGATACCCTAAGTCAATCTCTGGCTTCCGTGCATGCATACATACATACATACATAGATAAGGTACCTGCACACAGGTGTACATAACATATGCATATATGATACAAACATGCATAAAACTTAAAAGCCTTTTGTGTGGTTGGGAACTACCTACTTTTGCACACAGCTCTCCTCTGATAATTATACCAAATGCCTCTTTGATGTCGGACAGTTTTACAGTTTTAGAGTACAAGGATCAAGCTAATAAAAATCTTTATTTTTCTGTGAGACTCACAGGAGGCTGATGGGGTTCAATAATTTACTTATCACCTCCTTACTGGCTCAGTAGAGGGCTGGGCCCCCAATCTACCAAGCATAGTGCTTTTTCAGTGTCTTTGAACTGTGCTGTCTTTCTCAGTGGGTAACACTGAAGGCATTTAAAGCAGCAACTAAGACTATTTAATTCAGTTTCCGAGGAAATCCATCCAACTACCAGTGGAAGCCCTCATTAAAGGTGCACATATGCACATTGTATGCATAAAATGCTGACTTTCTATAACTTTTATCATCAAACTTCATGCTGTTAGTGTATGGACTTCAATGCTTACATAGAGAACTTTTCCCCCACCTCCATTGGTCCAAAGCTCATGAAAGACTCTAGAGAGATTTTCAGGCCTTTAATTTCATCATTTTTTAAATGTTTCTTTTGATAAGAAAAAAGTGCTGGTTCTTTATCTTTTTTTTTTTAAACAAGAAGAAAAGGAACACCAATTCCTACTTAACTTCAGCCTCCTGTGGATGTCAGTCAGCCCTGATCCCAGCAGCATCACCCTCAGCCCTCCCAGCACCCCAGTTATTTTAAAGAGTTGCTCCCAATGGCTACATTCATCAGGATGGAGAGGAGTCTTGGCTTTCATTAGGGAGTCTACCCTCTTTAATTTAAACTAAATGGTGGGAGTGGTGGTGGTGGGGCGGCCAGATTAACCAGGGAACACTTTGAACCACAGAAAAGATTTTTTTTTTATGTGCATGTACTATTCTGACACCCATGGATGTTCTGTAATTAAAGCTGGGCTGGGCCTGGAGAGGTCTTTAAGAAACAGGATTAAATCAGTTGGTTGTGATTGAATATCCATTATTTGCTGACAAAGGTGTATCATGAGGTTATGGGAAGTGATTTTTTTTTCAGCATCTTCTTATACCCTCTTTTCTCATCTAGACCCTATTCCTTTACACTCTGTGCCACAGGCAAAACATTCTTGAAAAGTAAACGAGGGCTAGTTCAGATAGCACTGTTCCTTTACCACATTCTCTGCACAGAACTAGACAGTCTGACTCGAAAAGACATTCTCACCCCCTGGTGTGAAGTGAGCACTGATCTCGGAGGGATTATGTTTGCAGCTGAAGCACACTTAAGTCTGTGGCGATTGCTTTCGTTCTCTTCTCCCTAGTACTTCCCAGTAAGTAACATTTTAATACTAGGTGAAAACACGTCCCCTCATTTGTAACTGTAGATGCTGCATGTAGGTGCTTGGCACACAGAAGACATTCAATAACAAAGAAGTGTTTTCTGTGTGGGTGTGCAGGTGATGGAATATTGCAGTGTAAGAGATCCTATTCTGTTAGCCATTTACAGATTCCAAAGGGAGGTGTTTGTCTTCAGTGACCTCATGCAAATTCTAGTGCACAGCAGAGTTTTAGAAGGGAGAAGTCGCTATTGGTTTCTAGCAGTGGTCCACCCATTGTGTATCTTTCAGAAGTCTATTATGGGAGGTTAATCTCATTCAGGGATAGTTTAGGGAGGAGGCAAAGTGAAGTACAGTTGTGTGTGTGTGTGTGTGTGTGTGTGTGTTTCTGTTATACCATATATTAATTGACCTACATGTTAACCCATAGGGACTTGTATATTTGACTATATTCTAGGTTCTAGAATACTCTTGGGGATCTTGGACAGTGGTTCACAAATGCATTCCTTTAAAAGAGAAGGGAAGAGATAGCCTGGGGTGCCAACTGTCCCACTAACTGGAATTGCTTTGGACCTCATTTGTTTTTGCCCTGACTGGGTCAGGACCCTTAGAGACTGGTCGAACCTCTGGAGGCAAGAGATGGAGGAACATACGTCTGGTAGCGGCAGACAATAAAGATATCTAGGGTTGTCCTTGGGCTTCCAAAGCCCCGTCAAGCTGGGGGCATTTGACACCGCCAGCATTCCATTGGCATGGGGCCAATTCCATTGGCATGAGAGCCAAAATTTGGGAAGCACAGCGCGTAATGCTGGGTAACACTACATGACCTGAAACGGAGGCACGCAATAAATAACTAGATAGGAAGAGGCTGGTCAAACCTTTGTGAGGGCTGTGTGTCGGTAGGTGGATCAAAGAGTTTGGAGACCTCAAAAATGCAGGATTTACAATATTTTCAGGACAGATGAGTGGAGAATCCCTGTGTTATCTCCAGTCTCCCTCCACTTTATTATTTTATTAGGGTGGACAGATATGGACAGATAGGATATTCTACTTAATTCCCAGGTCCCAGGATGTGTCACTTTATTGTGTGCCCCGGGGTCTTTACATCTGCTGTTTGTCAACCTTGGGTTCTCTTTTTCCGGTGCTGCGTGACTTTTTAAAATTTTACTGTTGTGTATAGTTTTCCATACTTATTTGATTAGTTGAGACCTCACTTCCTGGTAGGACCCACTCTCCTCTCCATCCGTCTCAATAGCTGTTTTCCACCTTTATAACCTTTATCGTCTGAGCTTCTGGAGGGCTGAGCCCGTGCGTCTAAATCTGTATAAGAATGCTTCTCGAGCTCCTGGATGAAAGGAGAAAGTGAAAGTCGCGCTCATTTTTGGCCAACTGCAGTTTGTACCTTGTTGACGGTTCAGGTCACCAAGAGGAGTCGCTGTTTCGTACCATGTAAGCTGCTTGGGTTGCCAGGAGGGGTCGCTGTTGAAGCTTCCTGTAAAGGCGAGCATTTATTTATCTGTTGGATTTTTTTTTTTTTTAAAAAGAGATCTATCTTTCTCAACATGGAAGGGTTTAACTTCATTTACCTTCCTTTTCTTTGCCCCTTCTGTCCAATCGCTTTGGAACGAGTAAGAGACTAATAAAGTCCAGAAGGCAAACCAGAGCGTCTTGACTTTACTGTGAAAGGCTTTGGGCCCAGGGTTCTCCAGAAGCCATAATCGGAAGCCCTCCCCCCCCCCGAACCTCCACCCCCCAGCCCACCAAGCATGAACACCTTGTGGGGTGTCACAAATGAGCTGCAGAACTTGTTGGCTCGACCCTGCGGCACATTTTTGACCAGAGCGCCTATTTTGGCAAGCAATGGCATATAAAAAAGGTTTTGAAAATGCTAGTGATTACGATCCAACGCCCTAGAGCAGAGTTGTTGAGACATGAGAACAACAGCAACAAAAATACTTCAAACAACAAAAATCCTTACATGGACACTTCATGTAACCGGGCTGTGATTCACTTGCCTTTCCTTGGCAAAAAAAAAAAAGAAAAAAAGAAAAAAAAAAAAAACCCAGATGAGAGACATCTTTTGTGCTAACTGCAAGACTGGAAGACACACTAGCATTAGCTTGACAACCACGTGTTTAAAAGACAAATAATTATAATAGCGTTTATAAAAGTAATGGGAAGGGTACTGAATGTCTCAGTCCCGTCCTTTAAAATGGCTTTAAAAACAACAACAAAACAAACAAAACAAAACAAAAACCTCGAATTCAGGGACATTTTTGTACCCTGGTAATAAATTAACATTTCAAAAGTACTTTTACCTGCTGAGATGGTTCATTCCGCTAATATGGGTAACGCTGTGGACTCGAATAATTAGTGTAAATTGCCTTTGAATAACACCGAGCTGGGAACAACTTTAACTCGCGAAAGCTTAATGCCTCTTGCTGGACAGGATGAAGAGTCCTTAATGGGGCCTGGAAAAAACAACTAATACCTACAAATCAAAGAAGAAAAGCCGTTTTTGATGCATGTGTGTGAGAGTGTGAGTTTTAAACTAAATTGTTAGCACTTCCTCCCTGCTGAGGGTCACGGATTAGCGAGGCTGGGAGACTCTTTGAGAATCTTTCACACTGACCAGGGGAGGCAGGGGATTCCAAACACAAGTGTTTTCTTAACCCTAATCCCTACCTCCTTGACCAGGACAGCTCCGCATTTCCCTCTAATTAGGTGAGGAATTAGAAGTTGGATAAATGGGCTCAGGGAAGAGGGTAAAGTGATTAGTTCATTCTGAACCATGATAGCAATTTCTGGCTACTCAGTTCTTTCCAAGATAATAACTTTTCTCTTTCTAAAAAAAAAAAAAAAAAAACAACCCTATTCCTGCAAGCCTCACGTGTACATATAGGCAATGCTGATAATCTTTGGGCAAGTTTGGGTCAGCATCTTGACAAATGATTTTCCTCTCTTTCATCAGAATTTTATCCTGTTGAGAAACTTCTAGAGCAGCTTCTCATCTGAACCAAGTATGATAATTATTTGTGCAATCTGAACTAAATCTAATAACCTTACCTAAAAATGTATTCGCATTCAAATGATCCTTTCAGTGAACGGGGAGAAGGACTTGACGCTCAGTAGCTAAGATAAAAAATATTCTGATGAATTTTTCTGCATATGAATGCATTCTACCTCGCACACCTGTTTTTTTTTTTTTCTTTTCTTTTTCTAAAAGATCTTGTAGATATTCTTAGTGGAATTGTAATTTCGAATTTCAGGTTGTATAAAGTAATTATTGAATAGTTTCAAACTGATGTGTTGCTAGCAGCTGCTAGAGGAGATGAACTTGCCAGGCTACCTACATGCTGAAGGCAGTTTTTGTATGAAAATTCCTGACAGGTATCAGAAAAGGAAGACTTTTATTTATTTCCTTTTGAATGTAGAGAGTAGACACTATGGTTGCATCTGGACCTTCCTCTGATTTTATCCCTTCACATTTTATTCACCTGTTACAAGACTTAGGTGTCCTAAACACACAATGAAAACAACTTTGGGAGAGAGGAACACCATAGCAGTAAAGAACAAGGCAGAATGTCCTTCCACCTCCTGTCCAGGGCAGTTGAAAGGTCAAAGCTTCACTCCTCTCATCCCTTCAGAAGGCTGCAGTTGCAGTGTGTAAGAAACCGACCGTGAGCATTTGGAACACCTTGTTTTAGTTCTGGATTATCTCTGGAGGTTATAAATGGGCCAGAGCAAAACAGAAGCAAGCACGGCAACGTGGCTCAGGGTCGAGACTTTAGGCTCAATTCCTGAGTTAGACTCATCTGGCCAGGAGTAGACACAGTCATGGCTGGCTGTCCCCTTGGGAAGGCACATTTTTAAATTTATAAACATATTTTCATCTGACCTGGAGTTCTCCCTCCCCAGACCTACGAATGTAAAGCCTTCTGCACACTGCCCAGTGGTGTTGTACAAGACACCTCATACTACATGAGCTGGAACACTGTTGCCTCTTGATCTTTCCAGCTTTGCTTCCTTCCATGCAGAAGATCTAAGCAGTGCTAGTTATTAGTTTGTAGATGACCTCTACAGTTATCCATCTCTGTCACTGGTTGGCAGGAGGTGACAGAGTGCCCTGCTGCCTGCCACTCCCTTCCCAGGTTAACCAGATTAAGTTGTTATTGTTTGCTTTATTTTATTTCTAGAAGAAAATCTAGCCTGCTACTCTCTGATCTTATGCAGCATGTTACATAGCTCAATGGTGCTTTAAAATTCCTTGGAGCTGCAAGCAAGAAAGGAAATGTGTGTGTGTGTGTATATATGTATGTATGTACGTGTATGAATGTGTGTGTATGTATGTATGTGTGTATATGTGTGTATGTAAGTGTGTATATATATGTGTATGTATGTGTGTATGTATGCATGTATGTATGTGTGTATGTGTGTGTATGAATGTGTGTATGTATGTATGTGTGTATATGTGTGTATGTATGTGTGTATGTATGTGTGTATGTATATGTGTATGTATGTGTATATGTATGCATGTATGTATGTGTGTATGTGTGTATATGTATGTGTGTGTATGTATGTGTGTATGTATGTATGTATATGTATGTATGTATATATAGTGAAGGTCAAGTTTAAACTTCTAGGCTACAGCAAAGATAGGAAGTCAGGCATCTGAAGGAGAGCAGCTTCACCCCTGGACTGCATCTGACTGTTCCCACATTTGGAGGGTCAGCGTGGAAAAGCTCTATGTGAACAAAATAGGAAGTGCCAGCAGGAAGGGCACAGCCAGCCGAGTAAGCTGGGTTCAGCAATCTTCATCCAATGTAGCTGTTTGAATCTTGACTAATACTTCTGCCCTACAGTCTGGCCTATGGTTGTTGCTTTGTTTAAACATCGTATCAGGGGTGAGCTGAGACCCTTGGACTCTAACCCACTCTAATAGCAAGTGGCCCCTGTGTTGAGGCCAGTTCAACAGCCCCCCAGGCTTTGGCAGGAGGACTTAAGCCAGAGATACATCTGTGGTTCAAATCTGATAGGATCAATCAATAAGTCTCCCAGCAGAAGTATCCGCATGTCAAACTGTAAACTTGATAATTGACAGAATCCATTTAATGCAGGCAGTGAGAACGCCATGCCGGAAGATTAACATTTTCTGTGAATAATTACAAGTTCAAGCAGTTCGGCCTCTTATCACTTTATATGGAGTCTAGAAAGTGGGAGTGATCTTTTTTTTTTTTTTAATTTGTAATTATTTCACTCCGATGTGAGTGAGGTCCAGCGGCCTTCTTCTTAGTCTTTCGGTATGGAAGACATTGGTATGCAGGAGCCATGCCGGAAGACGCAGTGCACTATCAGAGGAGGACACGTCTGATCATCCTTTAAAACCAACTCGGAGAAGTTAATCTCATTGAACTTCTTTCTATTCAACAAAAGAGTTGGCTGTTTCCAAGTCTAAGATGACTATAATGTTCATTAAATGGACTCCTTTACACCTTTAAATGGATTAACTGCACATCTTCACAGTCTAATTATTATACATGTCATTCAAAAAAATCACAGATCTAATTCGGGGCATGATAAAGGCCTTTCTTTCGCAGCCATGGAAAAGACACTGCAGTAAATGGATGTGATTTTTATCAGACCCAGTGCCATTTTTTTTTTAAAAAGGGCACATGTTGCTCCTGGGAGGCGAGAAGAAGCGAACATGCCCTAGTCATTTTATTTCAGAGATTTAAGATTGGACCAGGCCGATGCACTTCCGGGCTTGCAGTGCCAGGCACCTTGGAGGTTCCTCCCGCCCAAGCCTGCCTGGCTAATGACTTCAATCTGCCCCAGACAGCTCTTAGACAGGTGATGAATTACGGACAACCCCATTGGGTCCTTGGCCTTTGTGCTTCTCCAAGTTCTTTTCCACAGAACCTTGTTGGAGGGGGAGAAACCACTCTTCATTTCAGGCTCTAAGAACAAACACACAACTCTGTCGTCATGTGTGGCTTCGACATCTACTTTCTTTGCTCTCCTTTTTCTGGGATCTAGGTGACACTTCAGTCTGGGGACAGCAAGTTTATCAGGGAGGACCACAGAGTGTCCCCTTAACCCCCATGATTTAGGCTCTTTCTGTTACAAGTACAGCAAGGCTGAACTCTGTTGCCATTCATGACTCTAGTATTGATGGGGAGATTCCTACGGGGCAGCCACTGCTGTAGACAGCCAAAGGCAGAGCAGGTGTGTTACCCACTCACTGAATGTTTGCCCAGCAACCTCTTTCGAGCTGTGGGTAAAGAACAAGAGGTGGATCCATAATCCTTGGAGCTCATGAACGACTGGCCTGGCAGACAGCCCTGCTGTTCTCCTGTGGTGGACACTTTAAATCTCCATTTCCTCACTTAAAGACAGAGAGTAGCTATCTTTCAGTGCTCTGGGTTTCATAAACAGCACAGACCTAGAGACATGAGCATGGAGTCCAAGTAGCCATTGTTACCAATAATATCTAGTTTTCCCCCTTATCGGTGGCCACCTTTACTGAGCTAGTTCTGAGCCTTTCTGTGGTTCAACTCTTTTGTTGTTGTTTTGTTTTGTAATGGATTTATTTTTAAAGGGTTAAACACTCAGACAATTTAAATACAAGTCGAACAGAACCTGTCAGTCAGCCACAATGCCATCGGGTGTCCTCTGGAGTCCTCACAGTGAGGAAGAAAGCTCTGGTACTTTATTCACACACATCCTTCTTATCAGCAATATAATCTACTATTTCCTTATGGACACATTAACTTCTCTGCATCTATATCAGGAATTTCCAACCCAAATCCGTCTTCCATGGTCATAATAATTTCCATTTGGTCCAAACTGTCTAAGCCCAGGTCCTTCATAAAATGAGAATTTACTGAGAGCTTTTCTGGGTCAATCTTTTCACAGAGTTTCAAGACATACAGAACTCGGTGCTTGATTCCCTCTAACATCAGTGGGGGTGTGTCACTGTATGGGTGGCACAAATGTGCGACCATTCCAGGCACTTACAAGAGCACCAAGGCGGGCTGCAGAGTCCTGGGTCTCCTCCAGACTCCTTCAGGGCAGAGAGTAGTGCCAAGAGGCCTGGTCAAGGCCAACATGGGAAGCTGGGACAGTGGCACGAAGGCCGCAGGCAGGCGTCGGACACAGGCGCAAAGGACAGGAGATGCCATGGCTATGCCAACCGAGGATGCACCACCTCTGGTCCAATTATTTAATCATCTGTAGTGATTAATAATGTCTGGGGAGGGCCTTTTAGACAGAACAGAAGGCCAAAGCTTACTTCCACTCCCAGTCTTTGACATTAAAGAAAAAAATCACTTTTCTTTTTTGTTGTTATGTTTTGATTTGGCTTGAGATAGGGTTTCGTGGAACATGGGCTGGCTTTGAACTTGCTGTGTAGCCAAGTACAGCCTTGAACTCCTGATCTTCCTAAAGCCTAGGATTACAGGTTTGCCGCTTCTGTCTTTTGTCTTTTGAAAGGAAAATGCTAAACTACCCAGAGTAGAAGGAGGGACAGTGGCAGTAATGACTACATCAGGGAGATGTCCCTGCAGAGTGGGCAGCCTTAGAACTTCGGGCCATAGGCTATCCTGAGCCATTTTTAGGTTCTGTGTCTCACATTTCACCTGGTACCTCGTCTTCACCTCAAAATTATCCACTGTCTGCATTATAACCTGGGACTATGAATGAGGATGGGGTGGTCTGGGGTTTGCCTGGGCTATCACGCGCTCTTTGTCTCTAGCATTCCGTAGAGCGTGGGAGTGACGGGAGAACGCGCTCACAGAGACGCCTGCCTGTGCAGAGCTGAGAACTCTTTCATAAATCATTTAAAATCCATGGTGTACCAACAGCAATTATCAGAATTAATTGCTCCTTAAAACGTAAAGAATTGTGCTACAAAGAGTCAACATCAGCTTGGGACTGTTCGTCTCCTCTTCGAGCCTTGGAAAGGAGCTTGCGAGGTACCAGGATAGAGCAAACATCGGCGAATTGTGTGTTAGGTACTGTGTCCCTATTTCCAAACTAATAAATACTGAATGAGTAAATAATTTTGTTTTCTCTCTGGGTTATAAAGATTCAGTTGTATTTGGCCAAGTAACTTCAGGGAATATCATTAAATACTTTTCAAACAGTGCCTCTTGGAGCCACATTCTGTTGTTGGACACCGTCGACAGTTGTAATAAGAAAGAAGGCAGAAGGAAATGTAAATAGGGAGTGGGCACCGGTCTCCATAAAAAAGCTTCTCAAAACGGGGCAGAGAAACTAGTTCTGGGGGGGCACACAGGAATCGCTTGCTCACACACTAATACAGAGAGCAGCTGGGAACTTACACAACCGATGTGAATATCTGCCCCCCACAAAGACAAGGATTTTATTTTTAGTTACGTGTGTGTGTGTGTGTGTGTGTGTGTGTGTGTGTGTGTGTGTGTGTGTGTGTGCAGGTGCCCTCTGAGTCCAGAAGAGGGAATTAGATCCACTGAAGCTGGAATCACACGAGTGCTGTCTGATACGGGTGTTGGGAATAAAACTCAGGTTCTCAGCAAGAATGGTATTTGATTTAAACCACTGAGCTATTTCTTCAGTCCCCACACACATTTAATATTTTAACTATAAGTAAAAAAAAGTTATAAATATCCGATTTCCAAATGCTTAAGAATTGAAGGCCAGCTGAGTGTGGTGGTTCAAGTTCTTAATCCCAGCACCCAGGAAGCAGAGGCAGGCAGATCTCTGTAAGTTGGAGGTCAGCCTGGCCTGCATAGCTGCAGGTTCACTAGGGTGGGCTGTATAGTTAGGCCCTTGTTTAAAAAAAAAGGACAGACAAAAGAAGACAGAAAAGAAGGGTAATATTTTACCTGTACATTATGCTCTGCGATGTGGGCATGTGAGTCATATACATAAAAATGTGTATGTTATATCTGAGAGGCTGCTAATGCCAAGGGAAGTATCCAGGGATACTGATTGTTAGCCAGAAAGCATTCTCTCTTATTGCTTCAAGATTTCTCTCCACAGCAATGGTCGTTTCTACCAGAGATTTATTTGATCTTGGTTCTTTTACCCCGAGCTCCTGAAGGAGCAGACTGCAGCTTCGATTTGTAGGGACAGTATCCAGAGACCTGGCACCCGCTTTGACGATGCCTCCGAGGGGGAGGGGTCATCGTTCAGGAAGTAACTCATTGAACAATTAACATGTGGAAACTATACCAAACAGTATGTGTAAATGATAAGTTCATGTTGGGTCTGCAAAGGGCGGAGGCTTATCCTTCCTGCAAGGGAGACCGTGACAACTCTTACTAACAGAATAAATGGGATCATTATATTTCAGCCTCCAAGTAATTATCAGAAATGAAGCTTTGTGAATTCTTTCCTAATGGGGCTACCTGTCACCCTTCAGTCTTTGTGTATAGTGGCATTTCATATCTGAAAAACAGGTCCCCAGTATATCTCTTCCAAATGTTAGCAACCCCCGATTCCTTCCTGTTTTACCACGATACCTAGAGACATTTTCAGGTGGTTTTCTATTCTCCACCCAACATATCATTGAGTGTGTCCAAAGTGCCTATGGCAGGTATGGAAAGCCACAGCAAAACCAGGTGTCTCCTCGTAATTGCTTGCTTATAGGCAATCCTGATGCCGAAACATCCGTGCGAGGGTGGGTGGGGTTGCTGTAATTTCTGCTGTGCTCTCTCTTGGCTATGGCCTGCTGTCAACTGTCTTGGACTTGTGGCCACTACATCAGAGATGCTGAGACCCTGTTGGCTGCCATCATGCAACCCAAGCTTCCATAATTTACTCACGACCTAAGCCGGGGCACCAGCTACAGGGATGCGCGGGCAGGCTGCATGATTTAAGACTTCTTGGACTGACAGTGAGAGAAATTTGGGCCAGAGGTTCTGGCGTGATGCACAGGCTCTTAACTACCTGGTTCTTTCCTGGGTCTCTGTAGATTACTCAAGGTTTTTCTACACCCAGGTATGTGTTGATGGTTCTAACGCCACCACGGTTGGTTTGTTTGATCTTTGATATAAGAAGAGCTGAACACTGTTTCACATTTTGTGTTAATTCTTTCTGGTCTTGTAATGCTTCTTCGGCCTCACTTCCTTAGAGACCCCGGCACCAGCTTTCCAGGCTCCAGAGGAAGAGGGTCTTTGTTCAGGAAATATCTCACTTAGCATGTGTAACTCACACACGGACAGTATCTGAGGGGAATGAATGAATTGGTGTTCCCAAATGATGGCGACTTCCTTGACTTCCTTGCCTTTCCTCCAAGGGCACTATTGTGATTTGTTCAGTGACACACACACACACACACACACACACACACACGCACGCATGCAGGACAGAAATTCTTTGATAACCTTAGGTGTCCCCTTCCCCAGTGGCTATGGTCTAACAACAGCTGTTGATCTGTTAAAAATTCTTGCTTTGTTTACAAGGAAAGGCCTGTGGATGAATTCACAGGCCTACCAGGACCTGTTCTACAACAAGGGGGAAAATAGTGAATGTTTCCCATTTGTGTGAGGACATGAGAGTGGATTTCACGGGCTGGGAGTGAGGGCAGGGAAATTACACTTGAACCTAAGTTCAAGTCCACACAATCACAAATGCCTGATCTAGAGGAACACTTGCCCTACCTAGGGAATTACAGTGCTGTGGGTCTGTGTGGATCGGGGCTGCAACATCTCTGGGAAATATAATTTCACACTAATTAGGACTTCTCACAGCCTGCTTCCTGAAAGGTTCAGGTTTGCATTAGCGATGCAGATTTTAATCAGCAATCAAGTACTCTCTCCAAACCCAGCAAGAATCCCCCATATTCCCTTCTATCAACAACAACAAAAAAAAATTCCCTGCTTCAAGCTGGACCCGGCAACAGTGAGTGTCAAAATCAGCATCTTAAACAAAATGTTGTCTCCAATCCTTCAATCTTCTGAAACACCTAAACTCTTCTTCCTGTCCTTTAGTTAGACAGTTTTGCATTGTGTGATTCTGACCACAGCCCCCAACTTGACACCTGTTGAAAAAATATTGGAACCATATTTGTAACTAATCACAACCAAGATGTCATTTTAATTAATCTGACAATAGAAATACTCCAGAGATGGGGCCCATGCCTAGGCTGGCACTCCCAGTCAAGCCTGGGCTTGCAGCCTGTTACCTGACAAGCCTGGGACAAAATTAACATTAAATATAAGGTAATTTAATTAACTCCTCCCATCCCAGCAGGCAGAGTGTAGTGCTCTGGGCACCCTAGGCTTTCTGAAGTAGGGGGTGGCACCCCCAGCGGGAAACACTTAGTCTAAGCTTTCATTATTTTAAGTGGGTGATTTGCAGCTAAGGAGATGCACTGAAACTCTGTAGCCCGGTAAAGTAATAAATAGCACACTGTTCTTACTCCTACAGGCATGGCAGTAAACTGTAAAATTTGTTCATAGGAGGACATACCTTATAAGAGTCAGGCTCCCACAAGGATTCATGGAATATGTAGACCTTTCAGACAGGGAGCAGGGAGGAGGGCTGTAGAAAGAAAGACAGACGCAGAGAGGACAACTTGGTTTGAAAGTCAATCTGAAAGCTACTCCACCAAGAAGAAAAGGCTTTAGCAAATATAAGAAAAATATTTATGAAATTAATATCTTAAAGATATGATTGATTCTTCTGTCTGGGGGATTGAATCTAGAACCTTGAGTACCAGGAATGTCCATCCCCCAACTCATTTTTATTTCATTAGACAACATCTTACTAAGTTGCCTAGGCTGTACTTGAACTGGTAATGTTCTTGCTCAGTGTCTCAAATAGCTGGAATTACAGGTTAAGGACTAATTTTTTTTTTAAGTATATGTGCTGCGGAAGTGAGCACGAAGGACTAATATTTTAAGGGACATATTAAAATCCTTTTTTTTTTTTTAGAATTTCCAAATATCAGCAGGGTTAACTCCATAATTCCTTCATCTCCAGGGTGAACAGCCACTCACATAATTGTTTCTCCCATAGTCCAAGCCTGATGCCAAAGGAGACTGGGCACAGAGAAAGAGAGAACTGTCATGAGTGTAAAGAGAAAGCAGGCAAGTGGAAAAGTCAACCATGGAGTGACAATGGTTTCACTCACACGTAGATTGCTTATGGAGGGCTTGAGGAGAAAGAGCCTTTCAGGGGCCCATGAGGGGCTTGCTGGAAGCCAGGTCTCCGTTCTCACCTGAGAGTCTCGCTGACAGTCCACGATGATCAATGATGAACATTAGCTGGTGCTCTGCATGTGTGGGGATGGGGACCAGACTCTCCACGTGAAGCCAATTAGGTAGGCTTCAAAACAACGAGGAGGAAGTAGCATATTTCCAAATGAGGATGAAATAAGGTACTTGGGTCAGGAAATACCAGGTCAAAAAAAAAAAAAAAAAAAAAAAAAAAAAGCCCACAGAACCTCATTAAAATGCAGATCAACAGGATGAACCCAAATCATTAATTATGTTAATCTGCAAAAGGAAATAAAAATTTTGGGAGAAACTGGAGGGGATGAAAGCCTTGCCATCCTGTGCAGGGTTCTCTGCACAGGGTGGGGGGAGGGAACCTTGGGTGCTAGCTTCATTTTCTTTCCAAAGGGAGTTGGAGTGTAGGATGGGAATTCACCAAGGGCCACTTGCTTGGTACTCGAGTGCTAGCAGGTGCTTCTGAGCAGTGGTGTGTAGCAGGTTATATGATTAAGCCAAGGCTGTGTTTGAGAGCTACTGCCTCTGACAGCATCTTTGGAGCTCTAGGACCTATCAGGCAAAGACAAGGTTCTCCAGCCACCTGGAGGTTGGGCGGATAGATGTGTAGACAAAGAAGTCATTTCAACACACAGGAGCTGTTGTGAGGCACTGTGCACACAGGAAGCCCATGGACTGGCCTCACTCTTTTGTTTCTAGTGGCAGCAGTCAGTGTTATTTTGTTTCTAGCCACAGTGGGTTATGGTGCCTCTCAGCAGTTGTCTTACCTGCAAGAGTCTCGTCAGAGGTGGGATTCAGGATGTATTCTAAGAGCAACATTCTGTTGCTCTGTTGGGCTTTTGAGGCAAACCAGACTAGCTTTGAACTCATAACTTTCCTGCTTCTGTCTTCTGAGAGTTGGGATTGCAGGTGTGTGGCTTGTTGCCTGGCTTTGGTTGTTTGCCCTCCCAGTGGCAGTTCCTTTTATTTTTGCTGGCCTTTGTTTCAGAGCCCTGTGAGTGTACAGAGCTCTGGAAACCTCACGGAAGGGAAGGAGGACCCCAAACAGGGAGGCTTAGAGATGATCAATATCTATTCCTCCAGGTATCTGCAGGTAATGAGAAAAGACAAGGTCCTCAGGAATCCAGGGCCCATGTAAGGACACTGGAGGTACCTGAGGCTGAAGGCCGTTTAAAACGCAGGAGGAAGAAGTGGCCGAGGGTGGCATAACACCCCCCCCCCCCACCGCGCACCAATGGACCATTGCACCAATTAGACTAGCTATCGACAGGCAGCCTTGATCCTGGCAGGAGCAACTCTGGCCATTGAGGAGGGACGGGAAGCTGGAGAGGTGCCCACTCTTTCAAAGGGAAAGTATAATTTGTAAACAGTCAACATCTGAACAAGCCATAAAACACCAGCCCTGACTTCTAGCAGATTTACGAATGCCCGAATGCCCGAGTAACTGAAATTCACAACGGATTTTTTTTTCTTTCTAAACTCACTTTGTTAATTTGCAGCCTGGTAGTGATTAGGGAGACAAGTCCCCAGGGATGGCCTCCAGCTCGGCTTCCCATTGCAGGGCTGGGGTCCGGGTGTTTTTCCAACACAGGTGGATGCAGATTCCGGGCAGTTCAATCGTGTCCTCTCTTTCCTCTCACCATCTTGCAGGCTGGCCTGGGAACTCACAGGCTAGGATTTGTTTGTTTTGTTTTAGAATTCTAGTGTTTCAAAAAATCGCCATCATTTATCACCCATCTTGAGCAATTGTGGGTCGATGCTGGCTGGATGCTTTTCCCTCCCAACTCCTCCTCTTCCCCCCAACCCCCGCCCCACCACCTCCCTCCCTCAGGGGAAATCAAGAAAAACAAGATTCTACTTGTCCAAGCCCTCAGAGACTCCTCGGAATTGCTGGAATCGTCACAATAAGTGGTAGTAATAGAACCATATACAGGATTGTAAATACAAACCGTTCTGTGGAGAGGTAAAAAAATAATGAAGCAATTAGGTGAAGTCCCATCAGCACCTGTGACTGACTGGTAGGGCACTTCTGTCTGCCTGCTATTGTTTCTCGGGAGCCACACACAGGCAGATTCAGAAGTTGTGGCACTTCTCACCCAACCCCCTCCTCTCTCCTCACTAGTGCCTCTGTGCCCCCCAGCCCCTAAAGTGGGTCCCATGCATGGGTGATCTGAGTGGCCCAGAATGGGCATGTGGGTGCCAGGGCTCAGCCTTTGGAAACCACAGTGGGAAACAAGAATCCTGCTTTCCAGCCCATTAGGGTTAATGCCACTTTAATTAGCAATTGCCGGGAAGCCTGAGAGTACTATTTAATGGGCCATTTCTAGGCTAAACTGGTGCCTCACAGACAGACCCAGTGTATATGACCGCTCCAATGGGAAATGGATATTTGGAAAACAGCTCAGTGTTGGTTCTGAAGGGAAGTGACCACTGGAATGGTCACTAGCTTTCTGGTACAAGCCCCCATCTGGAATTTCTGCACAGAAGTGCACAATTACTGGAGAAATGCTATTTAACACTTCTAATGTCCCTCCCAACATCCCTTCAGGAGAGTCTTCTACCAACCCACTTCACAGATGCAGAAATGGAGGCATAGAGAAATTAAGTGCCTCACCCCAGGCCACAGAGCCGGGTTTCCAAGCTAGTACCAAATACACACACATGGGACCTATTATTGTTCCTGTCTAGTGGGCTCCATACAGGGCTGTGTCCTATACGTCCATAGTGTATCTGATCCAGACACACCAAAGACGGTGCTAAGAACCTAGGAAAGAAAATGGGTTCTCGCAGACTTGCCAAAGACCTGGGAGAAGCCATTCTTTTCCACTGGCAAAGGAAATGTAGACACAAGGTATGACCCTCACAGATCACAGGTCAGAACTTTTGTTGTTACTCAAAGAGCGTATAAAGTAAACTGGAGAAAACTCGCTTGGTAAAATACCCCTCTCCTCCACATGTGTGACACACACACACACACACACACACACACACACACACACACACAGTGCTTCTGAGATTCCTCCTACCCAGAGTCTGAGTCCACAGAATTCAACTTAAGTCAAAGGCCACTTAAGGGGTTTAACCTTAAGCCACCAGAGTGTGTAGAAACTCCAGTCAGTTCATTGTGTTTTGCTAATTTTACTCTCCAGGGCAGGCATAGTCACTTGTCACTACTTTGGGTATAGAGAAGCTAGGAAGAGGATCTTATGGGGGCAACCATAGATTGGCACCCCAAACTCTTTGCAATTCAATTTGTTAAGGGGGTAGGGGTGACCCCACTTTCGTCTGAGGCATGAGTTTTCAAGGAATGAATGGCTTTTCACTAATAATTACTGGTTTTTTTTTTCTGAAGAGGATTTGCTAGAGGACTACTGAAGTCTCTCACCTTGAAGGTCCCCCGTCTGTGGCCCTGTATTTGGCTTTGATAACTCTGTCCTCCGATTCTTAAAATAGGTCTCTAGATAGCACAGGTTTCAGGAACCTGGAACCTGGACCTACCCAGGATTTCCCAGAAAAGGAAATGGCAGCAGCCTTGCCTGGCTCAAAGGTAAAGTTCCTAATTTATGGTATAGTGTGCTTGTGTGCAGGGTCTCCTTAAAGTCTGTGCTTCTTAAAGAGGCCCTGGGCAACCTGGGTCCATCTGTTACTCCTACTTGTTGAAGAGAGAGCACGCTGTGACTCACTGCAGGGGCAAGTAGCTCACAGAGCACCCAGCACAGCCCGGGCTATTTGTCGAATGAATGAAGTATGAACCAAGTGCTGACACCTTAGAGCTCATCGGTGGGAGAGGTCATAATGACCTGATGCAGACAGGTGCAGTCCATGGAAATCTGGTGTGGAAAAACAAGCCCGTGTGGTGTGGGGGACTTGAATCAGAAACCTGTCATAATTTGGGAGGCTGTGGAATGTGGGAGGGTGCTCCACTCAGGCAGGAAGCAGTCATTCTCAAGTTGGGTTCTTATTTACTTCGGTGCATCTGATAACAAATGGTATATCTTCCTTTCCTAGCCTCCGCCCCATTCTCATTTTCCCAGCTTGCAAACAATGCCTATGTGAAAGCAGAACCCCAAACATAAGCGGGATCCAGCTGGGGGGGGGAACAGTGCCCCCAGGCAGGGCTTTGGGTAAGAGGGGGAGATGCTCAGGCCCAGATTCCACATGCTGTGTAGACTCCAATTACCAGAGGACTTAGAGATCAAACAGCCCAACTGTGCTGCACAATGAAGGAGGAGGTCTTAATTTTACCATGTGCTACACCCTTCCAGCCAGACTGTGAGAAACAATACATCCCCTTTATGTTCTTCTGAGCACAGCACCTCCCTGAGATTGTCTTGTGTTATCTCAGCAACATCTCTCTAACGTGGACAGGGGGTTGGGGGGAGACCTAAGGCATCTGAAAGGAGTGTGATTTCCTCCAGCCTGGGGTGAACATCCCGGCAACCAAAGCCAGCTTTAGCGGAACAGCTCATACCCACTTGGCCTTTGACGGGATGGGATCTTAATGTTATTTGTTTTCAGTGGCGGATCTGTATTTTAAGGTGTTTTATTGGTTTACTGGGAAATGAGTTTGCGTGGGCTGAGCTATGGTGTGTGCACACAGGACTTGATGTATATATAGCATATATATGAAAAGGCTTAGAAAATAGCATGGGCCAGACGCTAGAATTTTGCAAGTTTTTGTTTTCTTTCTTCTCATAGTACAAACAAGGTTTTCAATGAATCCTGGGTCTGCTAAAAGAACAAGAACAAAAAAAACCAAAACAAACAAACAAATAAAAAACAAAAAAACACCCCAAAACAGCCCCCTCCCCAAACCAAACCAAAACCCTAGAAAAATTTCCCTTTCAATTTTAACATCGATCAGCATTTGGGAAATTGAAATCACTTGAACATTTAGCATTGAGAAAAGCAGACATCTTTGAACTGCACTTGGTAGACATTTTAGCAAGCATGCCACAGTAGAAACACAAACCCACAGTTTTTATTTATTTTTATGAGCCAGTATTTTTTTTTATTCTTCCAGTTTCCAGACAGTGGATTTTAAAAATTTCGAACAGTATGCAAAAAAGGTAATGATTCTTAGGATTTTTTGATACAGGGCTTCACTTCAATAATAATCGGATACACCACATTGTCACTCTGCACAGACTTTGCTAAATATGAGCACTGGAGACATCTTAAGTTGATCAGTGTTTCCATGGAAATAGATAACCCTTTGATAAAGCCCCAGAAACAGAGTTTGAGATACTGTGTGCCTCAGTCCCAACCTGGGAGTGAGATTAGGGTTCCGAATTCAAATGTACATTTCTGTAGGCTGAGTGTGTAATCCGAAAGGCTGCATTGCTAAGGGTGAGCAGTGACAAGGAGGGAACATACTCCCGTAAGATTTTTAATGTTGGAAATACATTTGTTCCTGATGCTTTTTCAAGAGTGGTTAACCCTACTTTGGAAGCAGTGCTTTCTCTTCCGAAAGGCAATAAGCCTAGAAAACGACTGAAGAACGGCTTCCCCCGTCTGTTAGTTCCTAAGCAATTTATCTTCATTTTAGATATTTTCTCTCAGTCCACTACCACACTACATAGACACACATTTAATGGTTTAATTTGTGTGTGTGTGTGTGTGTGTGTGTGTGTGTGTGTGTGTGTGTGAATTTCATAGCTAAGTGTCTTGCATCACTTGTCTGGACATTACTTTTTGCTAATACTTTCTGCAAGAATTCTCAAAGTCTGCACTCTACTTTGGACTTTTAGCAAGAGTAAACCTACAGATCTGTCTTTCTATCACTCCTTTCTGACTAAATATTTTCCTGGAATAGCCCCAATGAAAAGTCTGATTACTGAATATTGCGAAATCCACATCACTGTCCACAGCCGAGCAGTCCTCCTGCCGGTGGGTAAGAATTAAGATGTCCCGGGCAAGAATCAACACAGGATACTGGATTAAGTGAGGCTTTCTTCCCGTGTGTCAGAGCAAGTTTTATGAGTTATAGAAGTCCCCGCCAGGCCGTGGCTTCTACACACAGGAGTGGTCTCTGCTGGTAAAAGGGTTACAAAAGTCACCCGACTTACCTTGCTTGTCACAACTCTGCAGGCACGAGTATCTCCAGTCACACAACAGTTTGACTCATATGGATCCGGGAAGAAACCATTTCTCTGACCGATTACATCTTGGTTGTTCCCAAGGACACGGGGCTTTGAGGAAACACTGCATGAGTTCTTCAGTGGTTCCTCTCAATTTAAAGGCTGAAAGATGGGCAAGTGTCCAGTGGCTGCGGGACCGACCGGGACAGGAATTCGCAGCAGTAAGGCTTGTTCAGAAAGGTTTTCCCATGACACGGCACAGTTTCACAGCAGCCACTAGATGGCGCATGAGAACCACTTGTGTCGGGCACCCACGCAAACAGTCGGGTCTGTTCAAGGCGAACCAAAAAAAGTCCGAAAACAATTCCTTCCAAACGACTTTTCTAATAGGTTATTATCAACATCCTGGTGTTTACATGAAACCTAAATGGTCCTGATTTGTTTGGTGACTGAAGGGGAATCCTTCACAGAATATCCCGATCAGATTGCAATGTGCCATTAGTAAACATGGCCTTTAAATCTTTATTAAGTCAGAAAGGAGAATTGAGACAAAAGCAGGCAACTAAACCTACCTATTTAGTATTGAACTTCAGCAAAAGTTTTCTAAGTGTCTACAGTGTGGGAATGTTACTTATGCTTCTTAAATGGTAAGAGAACATTCTATTACCCGAAACAAACACAAGTACCAGAAAAGAAAGATACTAACTTCACATTGTGCAGAATGTCACAGATAAGTTAAACCCACATATAACTATGGAACTTCAGTAGCTGAATTTAAATTTATTTCTACTTACTTATTTGAGCATACGTGAGCCCATGTCCTACTGTATGGATGTGGAGGTCAGAGGGCAACTTGAAAGAGTCTGTTTCTCTTTCCACCACGTAAGTCTTGGGGGTTGACATCGTTCATGAGGTTGGTGGCAAGTGTGTTTACCCACTGAGCCATCTGGCCAGTCTATCATTTCTTGATGTAGAACAAATCTGAACGTCAGAGACAAAAACCAAACCAAAACCGAAACAAACAATAACAACACCCCCCCATCCCCAATCTCAGGTCACAGCTTATATACATGTAAACTCCTATACAGAAACGACTGAAAGGGACAAAGTTACAGTGGAAGCAGTTTTTTCTTTTGTGTTTGTTGTCATCAAATACAAAATTATGGCATTATTTCTAAACCCGCCTTCCGATAAGCATTAATAATAACAAACAGATCTTATAGAAATATTCAGGGGGGAAATGTGTGACAAAACATCTTCAAGTTGATTTTGAAAGTTCTCTGAAACATGTCTACTAAAAGTCAGTGGCTTAGAACAAACCAACCAACCAACAAACCAACCAACCAACCAGGAGCGTTTTTCTCCTTCACTCTCCTTAAAATAGGTGTGATTTTTTTTTTTTTTTTTTCTGAGCCAACCTGGAGCCCAGAGTAAAGAATGGTCTCATTTTTAGATCACGGGTTGTTTGTTTGAACTGAAGAATTAGTTGCATTTCAAAATAAGGACATGCCTAATGAGATGATTAAAACACACAGCATTAAATTATAAGCAGATGGGAGAGAAGTGGGTTGGGGGGGTGGCCTTGCTGGGGACCTGAGTCCAGGGGAGCTGGCAGCTTTGGGGTTTCCTATAGCAGACAGTTGCGTAGGTAACAGAGGTCAAGAAAACTACCTTAGAAGACAAGTCTCTCTCCCTCTCCCCCTGTCCCTTGCACTTCCCCCCTCCCCTCCCCCTCGATTCCCCCTTCCTTCCCCCTCCCCCTCCCCCTCCTTCTCTTGGATATCTATGTAACAAGCCATTATTGTTATTGAGAGGATAGCCATTATTGACACTTAGAAGGATTCAGGGAAGAGGGACCAGGAGCTGCTCCGGGGGTGAAGAGCTGTTTTTAGAGGTCCTGTGTAGGAGTGAATTAGGCACAGTCTGGGATTCTGATCTTCGTCTTTGGAAGAAAGAAACCCTACATTTGGAAGAAAGAAACCCTAACTGTTGCCTGGCTCCAGTTATTTTGTGAAATACCTTCTTTTATGAAATTTACCATTTAGCATGCTGCTCCGACTGTTTAGAAGGTAGGGGCTTGGCGGGAGAGTTTTCAGCAACTGAAAAAGAAACTGTGAATGGAAGAGGAGTGTTTTTCAGATGGTGTGGACGATCAGCTAGGGGTACTCTGCCATTGACATAGTCCATCAGAGTTTAATCTTAAATTTCTATCCACTGCTTTCTTAGAAACCAGCCTTAAAAATATTAAATATGTGCTATGCCAACATCTTCCCTGGATATACAACAGCAGTTCTCTCCCGTTAGAGCTGTCTTCCTGAATAGTAGCTCTGACTGGCTCTGACTAGGTTAACGGATGAGGGTGTGGAGATAAAGAAAACACACCTTCTAGGAGGTCTAGTTTTTAAAAGGCTTCTCACCTTCCTCTGTTGTATGTTGTCTTTGTTCTGGATGTCTTCAAGGAAGAAGGCAGCATAGTGGCCATGATTGTAGCTTATACCAAGGGCCAGCTAGGCTCTTCGTGAGTGTAGGAGGAACAGCGTGGCCACCTCTGCATCAAAGCCCTGGGCCTGTGCAGCAGAAAAGGCATCTCCTCCAAGAGGACCTAATTGAGGACTGCCTGAGAGACCAAGGATTGATGCAGACAATGCCAGCCAATCGGGAACTACTGTTTAGAAGAGATGCTTTCTTGGGACCAATGGGCTGTGGGTGGAGGGTATTAAAGGCGCTTGCAGCAGCATTCTGAAGAGCTCCCTGCTGGGGAGCTCCAGACTCTGTGTCTTGATTCTGAGCCACCTCACCTCCAACCCCCAAGGGCAGGTAGGGTGGAACATATATGAGAGCAAGGGTTACTTCATCTAGAGATGAAGTAGGTGCTTACTTTGATAGCAGAGAGAATATTCTGATAAAAATTGTTTTACACACACACACACACACACACACACACACACACTTCCTGAGAAAGGCTTCTATCAATATAGAATTTTCTCTTGCAGGGAAGGCCCTTCCCCTCCACCTACCTGCCCCACATGTTGCTTACTAAATTTTCACTTGTGTGCATCTGTGTCTGGCATCATAGTGGGAAGCACTACTCTGAGAGCCCAGCAGTGACTACAGAACCATTCTTTCCAGTGTCAGCCACCAAGGGAAAGTGCAAGGAGCTGACATTATACCATCCTGTGCCAATCAGAATGTCTGGCCCCAAACCTAGCAGGAAACAAAGATGCTTAGGGCCTATATCCTGTTTCTCCATGCCACACTCCCCAGGGAAGTCAGGTGCATTGGGAGGCTTAGCTACATCACTGGTAGTGGCTAATTACAGAACAGGGTTTCCCCCTCAGACCACTATGAAATTTTTTTTCAGTGTGTGCATGTGTATGGAGGTCAAAAGTAAACCTCAGGCATTGTTTGTCAGTCATCATTCAACATCTAGTTTGGCTGGCCAGTGAGTCTTGGGCTCCTCCTGTTTCTGCTTCTCAGTGGTGGGGTTACAGACATGTATTTACTTATTGGGGTTTAGGGGACAAGTGCCATGCATGGCTTATGTCTAGGGGTCAGACTGCAGCATTGGTTCCCTTCTTTCACTGTGTGTATTCCAGGGATTGAACTTAGGTTGTCAGGCTTGGCGGCAAGGGCCATCCTACTGGCCCATGTTCAGCTTTTGTTACATGGGTTCTGGGGATTAAACTCAGGTCTTCATGTTTTCAGAGCAAGCACCTTCAACCCTTTCCACATTTATTTTTAAAACTACTGAGTGTGCCCTATAGCAGGCTTCTCTCAGTTCTGGAAAAAAGAAAAGCCGTAGATAATACAAATACAACATCTGTGTTTGAAATATAATAGTGGTATCCACTGACATTCTACCTCTAGAGAAGAGTCCTTGGTGATTTGACAATATTGACATTGATCTGTGAGAGATGACTGTCTTTGAGATGGCTAAGACCTTCAGTTACAGGTTAGAGTAGACGGTGGAATCCTGGGGGCTGGAGAGAGATGGCTCAGCCGTTAAGAGCACTTGCTGCTCTTCCAGAGGACTTGGGATCAATTCCCAGCACCCACATGGCAGCTCATAGCTGTCTGTAACTCCAATTCTAGCAGGCCCGATACCTTCACACAGACATACATGCTGGCAAAACACCAATACACTAGAAGTAAATAAATTAAAAAATAAACTTGAATGAAAGAAAATAAAAGACTGATTTTTTTTTTAAAAAGAGGATTCAACAAAAAAAAGATGAAACTCTGAGGCACAGGGCACATAACTCGTTGGTAGCTAAGCAAAGCCCATCAAAGCCTGTCACAGTGAGGTGAACAAATGAGTCAGAACTGACCTATATGGGGCAGGTGTGAGGTCCCACTGTGGTTGGGCCTGGGAAGGAGCTACAGGCATGTATGGAGCCTCCACCTCAACCCGCATGGATGAGACCATTCTAGTTTTCACAGGCTCAAAGGGACCCCCCCCCCTGGCCCTGTAGCCAGAGGGGCAGCCAGAGGCAGAGGAGTCTATGCTTTCATCCGAGTCTCTGGCTTTGCTTGCCTTTGCACAGACCAGGGGATGTGACTCCCTTATCTCATTGGAGTTTCTCAGGCATTGTCAGTTTTTCTGTTCCTGTGATAAAATAGCCCAGCAAAAACAACTTAAGGGAGAAAGGTTTATTTTGACTTATAAGCCCTTGAGGAGATAGTCGGAAGTGCCTGATAGGAGGAGCAGGAAGCTGGTAGGTGACATTGTATCTGTGCACAGGAAACAGAAAGAATGTGGAGCTGAGCCATAAACCCTCAGGCTCTGCCCCTGGTGATCAACTTCCTTCAGTGAGACTCCTCTCCTAAAGGTTTCACAACCTCCTTGAACAGAGCCGCCAGCCGTTTCTTGCCTTTGGTGGGGGGAGTGTGAGGGCTGTTCGTTTTGGTGGCATGTAACATTGGACCTTTGAAGGTCTGCTGATTCTCATGGGAGGTTCGCATCCGCATGGGCAGACTCTTCCTGGCTCTTTCGAAGCTGTCTCTGAAGCAAACAGAGGACACCCAAGGGCAAAAGGCAGAGAGGAGCCGCACATGTCATGGACTCTCAGTTCCAAGCATGCTTCTCTTGCTTGTCCGGGAGAAGGTAAAGGCTGCAGGGTTCTGAGCTCCATCCCCAGAGGGATTCTGTCTCCCTGGCAGGCAAGGCCAGGCACCCAACAATATCTCTAAGTTTCCCAGGCCATCCTAGTGCTGGGAACCCATAGACCTCTAGAGAGGGGGGAAGAAAGGAGGCAAAGTTCAGAAGAGAGTGGGGTGGCTTAGAGATAACTCCCAGAGGAGGGGAGGCATTAAGTAAGTCATATATATTCTTTTAAATCACAATGAGTATGTCTCAACCAGGGCCTTCACACTTTCCAGAAACAAACCACTGTTCTTCAGGTCTGGGTGTCTCTGAGGAGAGGCAGAGACCAATTCAGGCCAAGTATCCTGCCTTTGGACCGGATGCCTGAGAGGATGCCAGGAGGTTCTGGTCAGCTCTGAGGGCTCCAGTAAGCAGCCATAATCCTAACCAACCAGAAAGTGGCTCAGGAGTGACTCACTCAGCTTTGAGGCCAGTTGCCTGGATGGAAACAGCTTCAAAAGAAACCTAGGGTTTACTCAAGAGCAGCTGCAGATCTATGGGGGCGGGATGGGAGTGGGGAGGTGGAGGAACAGAGGAAAGACTTGGGAATCAGGGGAAAGAGTGGTGGGAGGTTTAGGGAGATGAACAGATACATGGGTTTGGACCTTATTTATAAGGGGTGTGGGATGAATCCTGTGTGTGTGTGTGTGTGTGTGTGTGTGTGTGTGTGTGTGTGTGTTTGTGCACGCACACACTCATGAGAGTATGTATGCCAGACATCAACATGGGCTTTTTATTTTTCTCACTGGGTTGAAACTCACCAATTCAGTTTGATTGGCTGTCCAGTTAGACCCAGGGATCCCTGCACCTGGTTTATAATCAGGCATTACCAGGTCTTTGTGCTTGCAAGGCAAACGGTTTACTGACTGAACCATCTCTGCTTCTGCGTTTCCATCCACACCCAGTGGTCAAGCTGTCCTGATAATCCCTTGGGTCTCCTCACAGAAAATGTGTTCTTAGATGGTCAGTGCCTACCCTTCTCAAAGCCACCCAGACATCCCACACCAGAAGGGAGGTCTCGGGGGAGCCAGCTGGCTCTCCAATGTCTGGTTTTCTCCCAGCAGATACTTTTGTGAAGTATTTTAGTTTTTATTAAGGCAAACTGGTTATAGGGAGTTTGACTCAGGGATGGAGAAAACCCCAAACTAACAAAAGCAGTCACTTAGGATTTAGAGCTGTTCAGAGCCAGGCAGGGCCTTGTTCTTTCTCGGGAAGACAAGAGGACACTTCAAACCGGGCAGCTTTACAATAGGTGCGAGCACGGCATGGAATGCTGTCTATGGCTTAAGTTACAGGAGGGAAAACATGCGGCTCAGAGCTCGGAGTTTAGAAAAATAAAATTACAACAGGGACTGTTCTGAACAGGCAGAATGAGAGGAAGAACATGAAATTTCCAGCCCTGGAGCCATCCTGAGGGTGCGGGGCCTTCTTAATCGTGGGTTGTTTAGAGTAATGAACCTGATCCCACCTCTGTGCCTGGGAATGGACTTGCTGACCCAGGCAAAGAGCTTTCCAGTCCAAACAATTCCCTAATTATTGACCCAGGTGGTCAGAGGTTGGCTCAGAGGAAGAGAAGTCCGTTCTCAACCGGCTCATAAACAGTCTGTTGCCAACAGTGCTTTGTCATTGACTGGATCGTTTTCAAGTCCTGGTGTTCAGCAAAGTCTCCGATAGGGTGGTTCCCCTCAGCGGCGACATCTTGGAAGGTCCTCAGAGCTCAGTCCTTTTCAGCCAAATGGAACGCCCATTTTTCTTTGGGCTGGCTTAGAAAGGTACCAGGGGTCAGCTGAACAATTAATTCTGTGCCCCCCTGGAGGAAGGGAAGCAGGAGGGATCATCATAAGGTTCCTCTCTAGCTGGTGGGTGAGGCTTTCTTTTCAGGGTGTGAGTGTTGAGTAGCAGTTACAAATGTGTAATTTCTCATCTCCCCTTCCCCATTTTGTTTGTTTGCTTGTTTTGCCCTGCCTTCTCATCATGGTGGCTTGATATGAGACTCTTCTATTCTCAAAATTCTTCAAAATTCCCTGCTACCCACCTCTGTCTTCCAGGCTCAGGGATCATTTTGAACGGATTTTTTTAGGCTGGGGAGATGGCGCAAGTGGCTCCTGCGGAGGCTTGGTCTCCTAGAACTCACGTTACAAAGCCAGCTGTGGTGAGGCACGCTTACAATCCCAGCGATCTGGGGGCAGCAAACAGCAGATCCCTGGGCTTTTCTCACCAGCCAGCCTAGCTTCCTGGGAGAGGTCCAGGCCAATGCGAGACCTTTCTTAACAAAGTAGGTGGGGGACGGGTGGATAGAACCTGAGAAGGGAGACTAGAGATTGGTTTCTGGCTTTTCCATACAGGTGCACACCTCGCACAAAGGAGTTTTAGTTTAGAAAAATTACTCTAATATTTCATATCTTTAGTCAATAAATATTTTGTACCATGATATAATGATACACATTATGTATATAAACCTCAGTTTATTCAGGCTTTACTAGCTTGAAGGAGTAAAGGACTTCCCACTAAGGAGTCAACCATATATTCCTGGCTGTTGACCTACCTGAATCATGTTGAAGACTTTCTGAATGTCATCTGTCATCTCCCCAAAGTCCCCTCCCTGGGAGGTATGGTGAGGATGGAGGATTGAGTCATCGGGGTGGAGCTCCAGAGTTGACTACTGGTGGCTTCATAAATGGAACCAAGACCAGGAGAGACAGATACTGTCTGCCTCATCTTTCCTCAGATGATGTCACATGGCTAGTGACCTTTCCTGCAAGCTGTGAGTTAAAGTAAACCTCTTGGGCTGGAATAATTTATTTATGATTTATCCTGTCTGTGCTACTTTATTATTAGTAACAGAAAATGGACTGATCCCCCTCAGAACACAGCATCCTCTGCTTACCCTTTAAGGGTTCTTGAATTAGTGCTTGGGCATCCTACAGGGGTGGAGTTCACCACCATTCCTACTACAGGGACCTTTCCCTGGGAAAAACAGATGCCTGACTGGATAGTTTTATGCACATGGATCCAAAGTCGGAAATCCAAGGGCTGCAGAGCTGCAGAATCTTGGACCCTTCCTCATGCTAAAGACACAAACTCAAGACTATTCAAAAATGGGGAAAGCCTGTGTCTGTCAAATGCCACCCTCCCATTGCTATAAGACTCAACAGTAGTAGGACACGACCAAAGTGTTAACACCTGGGACAGGTGGAACTATGCCCCTTTCCCCAACTCTGTTCTGCATAGGGACCCTATTCTTCTCCATCTACCAGCACCAGATAACCAGGATTGGCCACAGACTGTTACAGTTTCTCTTATGTTTTATTCACCTGTTTAACAATTATATTTGAGTCTTATATAGGGACAGCCTTAGAGTACAGGAAAGGAAAGTCTTATATGTAAGGGTGTTTCTTAGGAGCAATAAATCAGAAATCACCCAAATGCTCTCTCATCCAAGCCCTCTGAGGAGAGGAACTCACCACAATAGAAACATGTCTAGTGAGGCTTTGGAGGGAAAAAGTTACCACAGACAAAAATGATTAAAACAATTTTTTTTTGAGTAAATGATTTAAATGGTAGTTCAAGTCACCAGGACCTCATTCAGTGAAGATTTCTGAGACGAGGTTAAGGGGTCTTTTAGCAGCAGAGCACAAACTGTATCTCCATAGGGACCTTCTACAGGTGGGGACCTTCTACAGGTGGGGACCTTCTACAGGTGAGGACCTTCTACAGGTGGGGACCTTCTACAGGTGGGGACCTTCTACAGGTGGGGGACCTTCTACAGGTGGGGACCTTCTACAGGTGGGGACCTTCTACAGGTGGGGGACCTTCTACAGGTGGGGACCTTCTACAGGTGGGGACCTTCTACAGGTGGGGACCTTCTACAGGTGGGGACCTTCTACAGGTGGGGACCTTCTACAGGTGAGGACCTTCTACAGATGGGGTCCTTCTACAGGTGGGGACCTTCCTTCTACAGGTGAGGACCTTCTACAGGTGGGGACCTTCTACAGGTGGGGACCTCCTACAGGTGAGGACCTTCTACAGATGGGGACCTTCCTTCTACAGGTGGGGACCTTCTACAAGTGGGGACCTTCCTTCTACAGGTGGGGACCTTCTACAGGTGGGGACCTTCTACAGGTGGGGACCTTCTACAGGTGGGGACCTTCTACAGGTGAGGACCTTCTACAGATGGGGACCTTCTACAGGTGGGGACCTTCCTTCTACAGGTGAGGACCTTCTACAGGTGGGGACCTTCTACAGGTGGGGGCCTCCTACAGGTGAGGACCTTCTACAAGTGAGGTTTAACATTTCCTCATGGGCTCCAGTCATTGCTGCTAGCATCCACAAGCCACATATTTGGGTAGTCAGGGAGTGTGTTGCTTTGCTCCACTCCTGGATTCTTGGGGCCTGACTCTTCCTCAGAGAAAGTGAACACCTATGGAATGAATGAATGAGTGAATGAATGAGTCAAACGGAAGCCTGTTGTCCTTAAAGTTTTTTTGTGCCTGGAAATTTTTCTCTGTACCTGAGTTAAAGAGTGTTAACTGATGTGGGATACTGCTGAGAATAAAATCGAGCAAGCAAACAAAGAACAGTAGAGGATTAAGTAGCCACATTATAAAAGGAAAATGTATGATAGAGGTTGCATCTTCCTGCTGGAAATAAAAAGACACTCTGGCCAGCCAATTTTTGTTTTTGTTTTTTTGGTTAGAAATGTATTTTCAAGATAGGACTCAGTGGTGGCTCATTTCTCTAATCCTAACACTTTGGAAACTGAGGCAGGGGGAATCACAATTTTGAGGTTCATTTCGGTTACATGGAAATACCTTGTATTTCAGAGCCAGTCTTCCTGTTACCATGAATGGTAACATGGCCCTGACAAAGGCAACTTAAGGGAGAAGGTGTTTATTTTGGCTCATAGATTTTTTTAAAAAAATTATTTTTATCTTTAATCCTTTTTTACAGTCCAGACTTCATCCCCCACTGCTCCCCATCCCATACCTCCCCCCCACTGTCTCCAAAAGGATGTCCCCACCCCCAACCCAACACCAGGCTTTCCCACTCTCTGGGGCCTAAAGTCTCTGGGGTATTAGGTGCATCTTCTTTCACTGAGGCCAGACCAGCCAGTCCCCTGCTGTATATGTGTTGGGGGCCTCATATCAGCTCGAATGTGCTGCCTGGTTGGTGACTCAGTGTCTGAGAGGTCTCGGGGATCCAGGTTAGTTGAGACTTCTGGTCTTCCTATGGGGTTGCCCTCCTCCTCAGCTTCTTCTAGCTGTTCCCCAATTCAACCACAGGGGTCCTTGGCTTCTATCCATTGGTTGGACGCTGGTATGTTCTAGAGGGTCCCCCCCACCTCCTACCTCCTCTTGTAGTTTTAAGAGTATAGCCCATCATGGAGAAGCCACACAGGCTCCACTGTATCTAGCAAACAAGCAGAGAGTGATGGACATGTGTGCTTAGTTCGATTTCTCCTAGATAGTCCAGGATCCCATCTTAATTAACCTACTCAAGATATTTCCTCAGGGACGCTCAGAAGACGAGGATTAGGGTTAGGGTGATGTCACTGAGTTGACAATTGAATTTTCATTAGGTATCCTAGAGTCTATCTAAAACAAAATAAATATTTTTAGATGGGGAAAAAAGTAGATATACAGATGTTTAACTTACTCTCTCTAAAATGTAGAACAGCGAGACATGTTGTTTCCTGGAAGTGAAACTTTTGATAAGAGACAAAACTCATCCAAGAGAGGAGAAATAGCTATAAAGGCTGGGGAAAATGTTATCATTTTTTTTTAAAAAAGCAAAACCAAATTTTTTGGGTCCTAGAGGAATAGAAAATACAAACAGTGTCACTGAGAGTTTCCACGTAGACCTTGCCCACTGTCCTTGCCATCGATTCCTGCATGACCCTGATGCATTTTTTCGTTTAGAAGCCAGCAAGGATTGGTGTTGATTAACTCCAAACTAAACCCTTAGATGTTTGCATTTCGTGATTTTTCTCCCCACAGATAACTCTTTTCTTTTCTGAATCCCAGCCCAAGTTATCGGCAGAGCTGCCATTTTGTCTTCCGCACACCTGCTCCTCGGTATTTCTTTTATTTTACGTGCCCTCTTCAACATGGAAACCCCCTGTGTGCTTTGCTAGAATTGTGATCACATGTTCCCACTTGTTTTGAGGTGGATATCAACAGATCAATAGGTAAATTTTGTGTTGGTGTGTTTGTTGCTAATACAATGTTTTGTTCACTCATTCACCCGTATCCTGAAGCCTTGGCGAATTACTCCTCATAGAAGGTTTATTCTAACTTGTTGGCACCTCAGTCCTCCACAAACAGGGATGGCTTTATTTCTTCATTTCCTGCACTTCAGTTCTTTCTCAGTATTACCCTAAGTAAGGATTCTAGTACTCCGTCAATGTGAGCAGAGAGGGTAGACGATCCAGACCTTATCCTTTCACGGTTAAACGCAGCGTTAACTGTCGGCTCTTGACAGATCCTCTTTATCAAGCGGAGGCAGTCCTTTGATTCCTATTTCTCTAAGTTTATTTTTTTAGATCATGAGTGAGTGCCAAGTTTTGTCAGATGTGTCAAGTTGTGATTATATCATCATGTGATTCTTTCCCGCTGTGATTATGGTGTATTTCATTGATTTTAAAACATGGGACCAAACCTTCACCACAGTATAGAACTCCCTTTAAATCCTGCCCAGTTATATTTGCCAATGTTTTGTCAAGAGATGTCTTTCGCATCCCTACTCATAAAGAACATTTGTCTATGAATTTCTCTCCCTTGTTTGTACAGTTTTGTCAGCATTTGCCATAATTGTAATGCTAGCCTCATAAACTGCCAAGCTGTTCCCTAACACTGGTGTAGACCATGTTGATTCTTACGGTACTGACTGAGTAGAGACCTCAGTTGAACTTCTCCGACACAGATCCCTTTTTATTTCTTTTTTTAATTTTCATGTTATGGATTTAAGTTCCTTGGTAGTCAAAGAATCTATTCCACACTGAGTTTTGGCAGTTTTTTCCCCCAAGCAATTGGTCCATTTTATCTGAACTGTTGAATTATGCAGGTTGTAGTTCATAAGTCATTTTCCGTGATTTTATATTATCTGTTTTTTGTATCTTGCGATATGTTTGCCAGTGTTATTTATCTTAAATTAAAAAAGTTATTTATGTATGTGCGTGCACACTCTTCTTTTGGTTTCATTGTACTTCTCCATTTTACCTGTTTTGATTTAATTAATCTTTTTACTCACCTTAAAATTTGCTTTAGGTTCATTATACCTTTTTTTCCTGAGGTTTTCATATGGAGCGTCAGACTATGGGTTAAATACTTTGTCTTTCTTAATGTAGGCTCTGATGAGTGCTGTTGATTTACACGTTTAACACTACTTTCTTCACACCCGCCAGATTCGATCTATTTTTCATTTCTGCATGGTTTGTGTATTCATCAGCTTCTCCCAAGGTGCCCTCTTGCTCACAGATTATTGAGTAACATGTAGTTTATTTTCCAGACATTTGATGTAAGTCATTTTGTATATATTTCTATTAGTGTTTTCTGGTTTGAGACCAAGTATGGTCAGAGAACATCTTTTGTTTGTTTTCAACCCTTTACATTTGTGGTTTAAAAAGTAACTTAAGAAGTGATCTCTGTTGGACATTTCCATGACTACTTGACAAAAGCAAGCACCGGAGGGAGTGTTGCTGGATGATTTTGATAGGTGTTAGATCCTCGTGGTTGATACTGTTGGTGTCTTCCTGACCCCATAGCTGTTATATGAAACATTGACAGAGGTACTCATAGTCTACGATAGCCATGGAGCTACAGTCTCTTTCAGTACTGCTCCCCATTGCCTGAAATCTTGTCAGCTTGTTGCTTGATCCACACACACGATGGCTGCATCCTCACTGTTTGGTCTACACACACTTACGATGGCTGCATCCTTTTGCTGAACTGGTCTTTTTATTCCTGTGTAATGTTCCTCCCCTTCACTGGTAACTTGCTTCATTCTGAAATCCTGGCTTTCATTCGTTGTGTCCACGATTCTGTGGACAGAGAACACTCAGGTCTTGGTTTCTGATCAACTCTGCCAATCTCTGTCTTTTAGTTGGTGTACTTTGATCATTAGTGATTATTGTCATGTTAGGTCTATCATTTGGTATTAATTCAATTTTGTCCTTTTGTGCTTGTTCTCTGTTTCACTTCTTCGTTTGCTTTAAATTCACTTCCAGTTGAATATTGTTTGTAATTGCATTTCAACTTATCTTAGTGCTTTGGATGCGTGTATCTCTTCCTATAGCATTTCCCTGATTGTCTCTGGCATTGCACTGATTTGGGTAATTACCAGCCTGTCAGAGCCTTCTCTTTAAAAAAACAAAACAAAACAACAACAACAAAACCAAAACCAACCAAACAAACAAAACTCCCAAGTTTCACTGAAATCTGGAAATACTATTTCTCCTTTTGTCCATTTATCTTCTTCAAGTAATGAGGCTTTGTTAAATATTTTCTTTAATATATTATTTTCTTCTTCCCTCTCTTCTTTTCTTTGTTTCATCTATTTGATTTAAACATCAAGAACCCATGAGGAGAAGGCATCATATTTATCTATTTTTTTGCTTGATGTATTTTTTCTTTTTCTCTGATCCTCAAAGGTTTCTTTCTTTATCGTTCCTCACTGGTAGCTGTTCTTCTGCCACAGGTCTGCCCTTCCTTTTACTTCACTTGAAAATTTATCATTTTCTTTTTTTTACCATGGAATATTTTTCATGGGTATTTCTTTTTCTTCAGCGAGACAATGACATTCCACTGATTACGGATCCCACAGCTCCTCCCCTGCTGTCCACAGATTTCCCCCCTTTTATAGGAGTGGTGGCTTCCTTGCTCATTGATTTCAAGATTCCTTTTTCTAGCTGGGTCTGGTGATATAGGCCTGTGATCCTTATGACTCAGAAGACTTGCATTCCTAGTGTCAGCAAAATCTAGATTTTCTTTCTTTTTAAAATCATCATCATTATCATCATCATCATCACTACTAAAAGATGAATGGCTTCCCACATTCATGCATGGGTAGGATTAATATTGTGAAAATGATCATTCTATCAAAAGTAAGTTACAGTCACTGCAATAACTGTAAGAATCCATAGAAATAGAAAAATAGAAAAAACCCACCCCCCATCCTAAAGTTCTTATGGAAGCAGAAAATATTGCAGATTGCCAAAGCCATCTTTAGCAAAAAGAATGATGCTGTCCTCAAGTCATAATACAGAGCCATTGTAACAAAAACTCATGATACTGGCACAAAAATAGACCCAGAGATCAACAGAGTAGAGAACCGAGTGTTCTACTAGGATAGCAAGAGGACACCCTGGAGAAAAGATATCTTCAACAAATGATGTTGGGAGAAATGGATGTCATGTGTAGAAGATGAACTAGATGCTTATCTCTCATTCTCAACCTTACTTTTACCGGGTTAATTAATTCTCTTTTGCACAGCTTGGGCAGGAGGAGAGAAGGTGGGGACATCCCCTCATTATGGACAGGAGTGGATATCGAGTTGCCTCTTGTTTTCTACCGATACCACTTTGGGAAAGGCCCTTTGTTAGTACTGAGTGGGGATATGAGTTCTCACTTGTCCCTAGCTCAGGTTGCAATACTCCTGGCTTTTCAGGTGCCTTCTGACTCCCCCACCTATTGCTGTAGGATGAAAGCTTCCAGGATGGTCTCCACTGATATCCACAAACAGATGGTGGTTTGGTGGTGGGGGAAGCTTATTACCACCTGGCAGAGATCAAGGTCCAGCTCCAGGACAATGTCATCACGTGTGACACCCATCAGAGGTTAGGGTGGGTTCCAGTTCCCTCTTGATGGTCTGCGAGCTGCGAGGTCTTGGTTCCACTTAGTCTCTTCTGCTTCTCTGATGCACAGCTGCATCAAGGTGATTGCCAGAACCTTCCTTTCATGCTCGGATGTTCTTCTCTTTGTCTGAGAAAGCAAGCTTTTCCCTTGGGTTTGTTTTGGCTGTCCTGGTTGACTTTACAAGGTTGCTGGTTCTTTCAGCACCTAGTCTAGTGTGGAGTCTGAAAGAAGACCAAGGACTCTTGAGTTGAGCTGCTCTCAGGGTTTGAGTTCTCTCAGGGTTGAGCTGCTCTCAGGGTTTGAGCTGCTCTCAGGGTTTGAGCTGCTCTCAGGATTGAGCTGCTCTAGGGGTTTGAGCTGCTCTCAGGGTTTGAGCTCTCTCAGGGTTGAGCTGCTCTTGGGGTTTGAGCTGCTCTCAGGGTTTGAGCTCTCCCAGGCTGAGCTGCTCTCAGGATTGAGCTGCTCTCAGGGTTTGAGTTCTCTCAGGGTTGAACTGCTCTTGTGGTTGAGCTGCTCTCAGGATTGAGCTGCTCTCGGGGTTTGAGCTGCTCTCAGGATTGAGCTGCTCTCAGGATTGAACTGCTCTCGGGGTTTGAGCTGCTCTCAGGGTTTGAGCTCTCCCAGCTGAGCTGCTCTCAGGATTGAGCTGCTCTCAGGATTGAGCTGCTCTCAGGATTGAGCTGCTCTCAGGATTGAGCTGCTCTCAGGCTGAGCTGCTCTCAGGGTTGAGCTGCTCTCAGGGTTTGAGTTCTCTCAGGGTTGAGCTGCTCTCAGGGTTGAGTTCTCTCAGGCTGAGCTGCTCTTGGAGTTGAGCTGCTCTCAGGATGAGCTGCTCTTGGGGTTTGAACCACTCTTGGGTGGTGTAGTGCCCACCCAGCTTCCTTTCTCACCACTGCAGGGTCTTTTGTTTCTCATACAAGTTGCAGGGTTTTAGTCTCATTTAGAAGAAGGAACAGGAAGAG
Organism: Rattus norvegicus; assembly: GCF_021556685.1. Taxonomy (NCBI): domain Eukaryota; kingdom Metazoa; phylum Chordata; class Mammalia; order Rodentia; family Muridae; genus Rattus; species Rattus norvegicus. Next base: position 272,708,402 of record NC_141534.1, on the reverse strand, counting down.
GTACTGCTGCCTCACTTCCCGCCCTCACTACTCTTCACTTTTTGAGAAATAAACACCTTTCTTTAAAAATAAATGTGAAGGTACAAGCTGCACAGAAGACAATGGAGTAGAGCAAAGTGAAGCAGGTGTGGATGTGAACATGGGTGCCAATGTTCACGGAGTCCTCTGGGAAAAAACTTCCTTCTTTTGAACTTCAAACCCCACTAAACAGGAACAAGGCCTCTTTGCGTGTAGACTGCTGTATTCTCAAAGTAATTCTCATCTTCATTTTAGTGGATCCTTCTAGAAACCCGGTAAAGGGGGGAGGGTAAATATTATGCTAATCTAACAGAAAAGGGAGCAGTGCTGTGTAAACTGGGGCAAAAACATAGACTCTATCAAATATCTATTGTTAAAAAAAATTGGGATATTTGTATTCTTACTGTGAGATTCTTACAATTCTCTTTTGCAGAAAAATATGAAACCCAATGTTAACAGAAGCTTCCCTCCCTATCATCTTAAACCAGAATATTTTACCTGCTCCAGAGCTTCGAGGTTGCAAGCACGAGAACACTTGTTTGGAATCAATGAGAGAGGATTGGGATTTACTGTTTTTCTGCCCCTTTCAACCACTCGGCTCCATAACTCCTCCAACTCATGAATCACGCTTTGAAAGTCTTGAGTTATATTTTGAATCCTCATCTGGACCCAAGCTGGAGAAATAGCCTCTCTTTTTAGTTTCAGATTCTTTCCGTGCAACTGAGGCCAAGCCCCATAGCATCTTTCTCCACCTGCCTGTGCACATGTGGCACACCAGGACGGGGGAGCCATTCTGAGGAATATGTTATGATGCAAAGAGATGGCATGCTTCTAACCCTGAATTAAAGACAGGAGTGCACTGTAGTAGAATATTCCTTGGGTACAAGATGATCTCACAGGATGAGAACGTTCCTGGGATCAGTCTCCTTCTCACTGGCCTACATTACCCTGCAAAAGACAAGAGAGAGGTGAACTAGGAGTGGGCTTTCTCTTGAAGACACGGAATGGAGAATTCCTTAGTTGCTGTGTGCAAATTTGAGAGACTCAGACATAGAATCTACTGAAGAGGATGTTTTAAGCAAAACAGTACATTACATTAAAATAGGAGTCATTTGGTACACACCTGATATCTTTGTTACACAAGAAGCCGGAGCTGGAAGATTGCAGTTCAAGGCTTACAAGTATGTTTGGAGCTAGGCTGAGCAACCTAGGTAGACAATGTCTTCAACTAAAGTAAGAAAAAGCCTATGGGCTTTTTCTCAGTGGCAGGATGGTTGCCTCGTATGTGCATGGCCCAGGGTTCCTTCCTCAAAACCACACAACAACAAACCAAAGATAGGCTAGGGAAGGATGCATTTGAGAGTAAGGCACTGAAAGCTGGTAGAGTGTAACAGTGAGGGACTCACCATAGATCTGGGAATGCTGTACAAAACCCATTTCCATAGCTAAGCAAACCCAGACTCCCTGTTGATTCATCTAATGCTCATAAGCTTTCCTTAAGGCCATTTCTCAGGGCAAGGACAGCCATCTTCACCCTCAAAGAACTTCTAATCCAGCTGAGGATCCCACATCCTGTAATGAAGAGATGGGGAACTACCAAGCAGGTTGCACACACAAGCCATTGCTTCTGTGAATTTTAGACTAGGCTGACCCTGAGATCCCTAAGAGGAAAGAGGTTCCTTCCAGAAAGCAACAATCATGGGCACAGGGGGGTAATCTCCACCTTACGTTGATGGACAAAACATAAGGTGACTGTTGCCGAGGAGAGGCTTCCATACTATGGGAAAGGAAGCCCAGGAGGAAGGGTATGTGAGGCAGAGACTCTTTGGCCTATAGTGGTCAGTGGGGAATGGAGTAACATGAGGGAGGAAGGGCTTTTGGAACATGAACCCAACACTGGAGCATAAGATGGATTGCAAAGAAGAGACCCGCTTCGAGTGGTGACAGGTCGTTTATTTAGAAAGAAATGTGCCCTTCGTGTTTCAACAACAAGCCTCCAAAGGGGAATAATTAGTTTGAATCCTCTTGAGCTGTTTACAATTAATATGGATAAATAAATGTCCAACGTCCAAATTTAGCCAAGTCCAAAGTCTGTCAACCCTTGGGATTCCCCTAATGTAATCCTGAAGTCATTAGTCAACATCCTCCAAACATCTCTGAGGCCCTCTGCTGGATTATACTCAGATGTGGCCCAAACCATGTGCAGACCTGCAACTCCTCTCTCCCTTTTACTCACAGAGAAGAAAATAGTTTACAAGAAAATAGTTTACAACGGTTGAAATGCTACTTTTTGCTCAACATTGTTCAATTTTGTATCATGTTTTTGTAAACATTGTAGAAAAACTTTGGCGTCTTAGCCGCTAACTCTGTAGGGGAAAGCTGAGAGAATTCTACATAGAGGTAACCAAGAAATTTTAATAACGTTGGAAATATTCGCTGTGTTTTGCAGCAGTAACAACCACGGGCACCCTGAAGACTGTATCTTACAATACAGGGTAGTCTTGCTGGTTTTATGGTCAGGCAGGATTGTACGTGATCGACTCCACAATCCCACCTTCTAATGATCCTTCCAGAGACATATGTTCCTGTCACTCCCTGCTCTGTCCCTTCTGTTGGATGATAAATTTGAACATCAGATCCTCTGTCCAGGTTGGCAGCACATTCTCTATGGTCCCTCCAGAGTCTGTACTTTGATGGATCTATTCCAAACATCCATCCCAAGGCTGTATAAGTTTTCTGGCCCATACATTTTTCTTCTAAATATGGAGCACGGTCTTCTCTACCAATTCTACAGTTTGGGTCATGAACACTGGAAACCCGGGAGAGACAGTAGCACAGAGAATGTTAGGACATGAAAACCATTCTAAATCTCTTTCATTTCAAATGTGCAGGGTGTTTTGTTGTTGTTGTTTTAAGAAAAAAAAAAAAAGAAACACCTCTCATCTTTGCCCTCACACGCTTTTCAAATGATTTTTTTTTTAACATGGGAATTCTCTCTGTAGGGAAAAACATACTAAGAGCAGAAGAGGTAAGAGGAAGATCCATTTCACAGGAAATGTCCACAATTCTGAAGGAGGAGACAAGTCCACTTATTAACATGCCAGGGCCAGGCAGGAGTCCAGCATGGGCTAACCGCTAAGCTGGCCTGAAGTGTGTACACAAAACTGTTTTGAGAGGGGAGGTTCACAGCGGGTCAGGGCCTGCAATGATGTTAACTTGTGGGTTGTAGCTAGTTTAAACCTGCTGTCTGTCTTGAAAATACATGTGACATTTCCCTCTTCAGCAACCACGCTGTCCTCAGTCGTACCAATGTCTAGCTGTTCTAACAAATAAAGGCAGCCATCCATACATCACTCGCCACGTCTACCTCAGACAGCCCATCCTCCCTGCTTCCGTCTAACTTCTGCAGAGTGGGAGACATCTCCAGTCAGTCTCTTTGGATGACTCTGTAGATTTTTTTTAGAACTTACTCCAATTGTTATCCCATTTCTTTGGCAAAAGTGAAGGCAAGGATAAAAGACATCCTGCCATGATTTGACTGGATAAAGTAGAAAGGGGGGTATTAGTTTTCTAGGACTTTCTCAGCAACATGCCTGAAACTGAAGGCTTAAGACAAAGAAATCCTTATTTTCAGGTTTTCCTCAGGGTGGAATCAGAGACCTTCCTGCTTGTACTTCCTAGTTTGTTGAATCCCTGGCACTCTTGGAAGGCAATTGATTACTTTGACATCAGCCTTCATTAGGGTGTGGTCCTTTTCCCAAGTCTCTCCATCTCATCCCTCATCGCTTCGTCCTCCTTTCCTGAGTGTGTGTGTGTGTGTGTGTGTGTGTGTGTGTATGTATGTATGTATGCACGGGCATCCTGGTTAGTTTTGTTGTTAACCTGACACACTTGGGAAGAGAGACCCTTAATCGAAGAGCTTCCTGGATAGTCTTGATGTGTGGAATGTCTGCGAGGCATTTTCCTGATTACTAATTGATATGGGAGGGCTCAGCCACTGTGGGTGGTGCCATCCTGGGCAGGTGGGCCTGGGTTCAGAAAGAAAGCATTAGCCTGCGAAGGAGATAGCTGGCAAGCCAGCAGTGCACGTCTATGGTTCCTGCTACACACTCCTGCCTGGAATTCCTGGGTTGACCTTCCCTGATAATGGAGTATAATCTGTAACCTAAATAAACCCTTGGTCAGTGTTCTATTGCAATAACAAAATGAAACCAGTTCTGTCTGTGCAGGAATGGGAGGGCACGATAGACAGGGGCCATTTACTCTCCACCAGGATTCTCCTGCCCAGGGAGATGAGCCCAGGGATTCTCCCGCCTCTCCCTCGCCAACACTGGGATTACAGATGTGGCCTGCACTCTAACCTCCACACATGAATGCCAGGGATTGAGTTTTGGTTCTCATGTCTGCATGGCAAGTACTTTACCAACCTCAGGCCCTTTCTTCTATTCTTATGAGGACAAAGTAATTGGATTTATGGGGTAGCCTAATCTAGTGTGACCCCGTTAGAATATTTGCAAAGACCCTTTTCCCTGCAACAACAGGAACTTGGCCTGTAGCATTGAAGACAACTTGCTTTACTATCCAGCAACATGCCAGCCAAAGATCTTTTTTTTTCTAAATAAGATGAAATTCTGAGGTTCCAGGTACACAAAACGTTTTTAGAAGAACACCATTCCTTTTACAACAATGAGAGAATGGGGAATGGGGAACAGGAAAAGGTCTGTCAAAAGGAAGTGTGCTAAAATGTTAGGTTCCCCTAAAACTCACATCTTGAAGTTTACTCATCAAGGTGATGGTATCAGGTGGGACATTTGGTCGGTGACTGTGCCATGAGCTTCTAGCCTCACGGATAGGATTTAGGATTCGTGCCTTGTGACTCCCTTTACCAGAGTCTTGTGCTTGTATCTTAGGTGTCCCACCTTGACAACCATAAATCCCCCACTGTTTATAAACAGATACTTGGAGCGTCCATGATTCCTGTTCTTACCTAAGAAACACTGACAGATTAAGAACTTGAGGATCCATCATGATCTGACTTCTGGATAATGTCATTAGCGTGAGGGGTGAGGGAATTTCTTAACCTCATTCTCTGTGGCTCCATTTTTGCCCCCGTGAGATGTAATGGTAGCTGTCTGGGGATGGAATGAAATAATGTAGGAGAACACTTGGTTCAAGGTGTCTTCTCAGTAAGAGCTAGCCATGCATTGCTGGTTAGGTGAGGTCTAGGGCACAGATGGCGAAGGTTGCTACAAAGCTATGTGAAGAACTTCCAAAGGCATAAAAGGGTCTGGCTGAAGTTTTGGGAGAAACTCAAGGGACCATTGGAACAATTAATGCAGGAGTATGTGGGCTTGGGTTTATTCAGCAGGTCTAGCTTTGAGCAAACAGGATCAGTAGAGTTTATATGGAGCTAGGAAGTAAGAATGTGTGTGTGTGAGTGAGTGTGTGTGTGTGTGTGAGTGAGTGTGTGTGTGTGTGTGTGTGTGTGTGTGTGTGTGATGATTGGAAGTTAGTTGGGGTGAGAAGTGGATATTGGGGTGAAGAGTGGTCACCCTATACTCACAGTTCTAGTTCATATGTGGGTCCTAGGAGCTTAGATCCCCCAAGGGGGAAGTATTCCTTGGTCTCTATAAGAGCTTAAGCCAGCCTGGGCAGTGCTCTGTGCCTGCCTCTCCTTAGGCCTGTTGGCTTTCAACCCCGCTGTAAATCCTGGTCTGCTTTGATGTGTCACAATCATTTCCTCATTCCATTTGGTGGAAGCACGACTGCCCACTGCCAGGTTGTACACTTACCTCAGATGTTTCATGCCAAATGCTGAGTTTTACAACCTTGTATCATACGTGTCTCTGCCTCTGCACTTCTTTATCTATAAGCGGGGTTATATATGTGACTCTGGGTCTGGTACACTCTGACCTCTGGATCAGCTCCAGCCTGTGTCTGGGGTCTGCGGGCAGTCTAAATCTTGCGCAGTCCTAATTTGTGTCCTCCTTCCCAGCAAGGCATCCCGATGCGCTCTCTGGCACTGCTCTGTATCAGGGATGTAGCAGGCCGTTCTCCCCTCCTCAGCTCCAAACCATAAAATTGAGAACGGCAAGAATCTCTTGATTAATTTCATTTGAATGACTTTAAAATCCATTGACTAAAATGCCTGCTTAAATCATTCATTTTTTGCAAATGTATTTGTAAATAATACTTAAAAAACACTTCATCTAATTATTATTATTTTTTTTTTACCACAGCTGAATGTTAACAGATTGAGATGAGATTTATAAACAGCATTAAGGTACTAATTTTTCCTCAACAATAGGCACAGCAATTTGACAAAATTAAAACAGAAAATGTAGACCAACAAAAAATTAATTTGCAGCAGGCTTAATAGTTTCTCTAAGTAAATCCAGCCACTCCTTGGCTGCCTCAGAAAAGCCATAAAATTTTCTGAGAAGAATCTGGCGCTGAGGATTCCACACTAATTATGTTTCCTCCCTCTCTACCTCATCCCCTTTCCTCTGTCCGGGAACATGCAGTTTCCATATCCAAAATGCTCTGGGCTCTGCTGGGGTAAGAAAGTCAGGGGAGGCAGGGGCAGACTGGGAACCACATAAATAAATGGGAATTTCCATGTAGACATGAGGCTTTTCCTTCTCCATTTTTTCCTTCAAAAATGAGAATAAGGCACGGATATAAATTCCAAAAAGAGCAATTTATTTAAGTCTATCATTTTTGGCAACACAATAGAACGCACGTCGGGTGAACAGTCACAAATCACTTCCCTTCCCACTGTCTGTGGGCTCCGCCATATGTTGGCGGTGGGGATACAATTCGCATGCTGAGCTTTGCCTTCTCCCCATGTGAGACAGCATATTGAGATTTCAACAGCTTGCCTGCCTAGCCAATGTTTTGGGACAGTGGAGGTGCAAAGACAGCGGAAGTAAAACCGTCCCTGCGTTCAGAATATTTTCAATTGTGTAGTTACCCTTTATAACCCACAGCTTGCAGTGTAAGGGTCAGCGCATCCTGCTGGCTTCCCTACTTACGAGTTTTCAGTGGGCTGCTGAGGCCAGCAGGCATCCTTACCTCTTCTTGTTCAGTTTGGTTCATGGGACAACGTCATTCAAGAGGTCTGTGGTCGCCCGATCCAAAGGAAGTATATAAGGTCTTCATTCCCTTGAGTGGCTCCTCTGATTGACACAGAAGCTCAGCATAGCTCTTCATGTCCCCATTCGTCACCACTCACGGACATTATGTTTATCCTCTAGCCTAGAAAGTTAAATTTCTTGTGTAATCATCCACCAAGCCTGCCGTGGTGATGTCAGTCTTGGGATAAACCCAGACAGTGGTTGGTAATTTTCCAGTTGAGTTCAACTTGGAGCTGAGAATTGGGGACTTCAGGCACTTAGCACTATTTGGTTTGAAGTATGATCTTCTCAAAGCTACATGGTCAGTGGGGGTTTTTGAGCAAGTTTATGCCAAACCATCTTGGGATCCCTCACTAACCAGCATATGTCCTGCCACTCTTTCTTTGTTCCAGGTGTCACTTTCGTACACAGGTTCTCCATTCTTCCCCATAACCAGGAAGATGTGAGTCTGAGGTATCTTCTTGGTAGGAAGGTTACAATATTACAAATCTCCTATGGATGGACTTGGCCATCTGTGAGGTAAGCAGCGTCAGTGGATGGGTTGGCCAAATAAGGGTGCCTGCTGTGGGATCTGAGGACCTGAGTTCAATCCCCAGAATCCGCATGGTGGAAGGTAAGAACGGATTTCCTCAGATTCTTATGCCTACATGGCGCATGCATGCTCACCACTCTCAGATAAAGAGTCGTTAAAGGAATGAGTTGGTAGAATGAATAAAGGTGACCACAAGGCAAATGACCCACCTTCAACCTAAGTCGGTACTCGGCGTCCACCTAGTGAACCGCGTCTGGCCACATCCATGCACCTAGAAAGACTAAGCGTCCATTGCTCTTCAGTGTCAGCTTGCTTCTCCCAAGATGGCAGGTGGACGTTCCTCATGTTATAGCTTTTGTGATCTCTGGGCCCAAGTACACAGTGCAGATGTGCGGAGGGAACAGGGCTTCACAGAGCCACTCAGAACTGACTCAGTATGAGGTCAAATATTTTATTAAGCCCTGTTCTTTTAGTTGCTTAAGAAAAGAAAAAGAACTTGTGTTTTCATTTATAGCATGACAGTGTTTGAAATAGTATTTGAAACAAGTGTTTTGGTCCGTTACCATCAAACCCCTATGAAACTTTAAAAACGAAGGGGGAAAAATATCGGTTTTGGGTTCTTGGGAGTTCTAACAACAACAAGTTAAAAAGTAAATTCGCCTTTCTAAACTGTGCCTCAAACTCTTCCTCTGAGTTAAAGTGAAAAGACATGGAGAAAACACGAGCTGTGTGTCCCTGTTTGACTCTAAAGGCACTTTCAGCCTGTTTCCTACAGCCAGTTTTAGCCTAAGCTGCCTTATTGCTAAAGCCTGTAACTTGATACTAAAAGCTTGTCAAAATTAAGTGCATGCTTTATAAGTTTACATTTTTACAGTCTAACTGTTTTTCTTTGATATTTGACAGGGACACAGGTTCCCATGTCATCTGGCCTTGAGTACTTTCAGAACTTTCTCCTGGGCCCATGTGAGGGAGCTCAAGGTTGTAGTGAGTTATGGAATCCTCAGGCTGCCTGCCCAGCTGCCGGCCCTTGGCCTGCACTTGAGGGCTAACACCTGTTGGCTGGACAGAGCAATTAATTTCTTAAAAAAAAATGTTAGGCTGCCAGCAATCAAAGCTAAAAGGATAAAAAATACAATTTTACTTCTTTAGCTTCCAGAAGTGGCCTTTGATCTTTCCCAGTGCCCTTGGGACGGGAGGCACAGATCTTTAGTATTCTCCACAAAGAAGCATCTTTAGAAGATACAAACAATGAAGAGCTGGCAGTACCCACCCCCCAGTACTGTTACTTTTTTGTGCCTGTAGCCGCTCACTCTGAGATTGAACAGAGAGTCACTCACAAGCTAAAGTGTTGTCTACCAAATGTTAGGAAATCCTTAGGAAAGCTTACATTGTGTGGCCTTAAATTATGTTCTGGTCCATCCGTTGCAAGATCAAATGTTAGTTGAGCTTTCTCCTTGATCATTATAATGTATTTGTTGTGGGATGTCTGTGTGTGAGATAATTGTCAACTTCAAAGAACTAAAGTACCAACTGTGGGCTGGGCCTCGGCCACACATACAGATGCCCTCATTCTCCAGAACCTTTGGTAGTCAAGACGAGGTCACTGATCAGGGTAATTTGCAGGAAAAGTCAATTTCTCAAGTACCAAAGCAGGTGCTGTGGCACTTTATGACAATTTACTGAATCTAAATTGAGGAAGTTGAAAAAAAAAGCAAAGGTCGTGAGCCACAGGAAGAAAGGAGGAAAGAAAATCCCTCTGACTGTGTGTTTAACTCCTCTTCCACTGAGATGCACTCGCCAGCTGAGACGATTAACACCAAAAATAAATAAATGGGGATCGCAATCTCTCAGTCTAATCAGCAACTTATCCGATTTCTTTAAGTAAAAGGGGGGGGGGGATTTTGTGTTTGCCCGAATTCACAAGGAAATAAGCTCAATTTATAAGAGTTAAAGAGCCGTTCTGCTCATTAGAGATTGAGATAAAAATCAAACCAAGATGTCAGAACCTTACATCTTTTTCTTTTTTTAACAAAAGGGGGTTGGTGATTCAGTGGCAGGGTACTTAATTCGAATGTGTGAAGTTCTAGATTGATTTTTAACACTGCCTTCCTAAAATATCAGTTAGTATATGGTTACATATATGAGGCATGCGAGTAGCATAAATTATAAGGCATGCATTGTAGCTTAGTACACGACAAACATGCAGTGCACGTCCTGCTCGTTTCATTGTGAATCTGTGTGCTCCACAGTTCTCCAGCACTGTGGATATAGAACACAGTGGGCAGGAAATGCTTTCGGGATAAGGAAGACAAACACAGGTACTGGAATCAGAAGGTTGGCATAGCAAGGAGCAAATGGGATGGAGAAGTTAGAAGATATGGACTTGAGTTAGAGCTAATCACTCATCCCGTAATTACAGAAAGTCATTAAATCGTCTTACGGGTCTATGCTTCTCACCTGCAAGACTGGAGGTTCATTGCGCGGGATTAAATGAGTATATATTATATGAGTATATATGCATACATGTTCATAGATAGGCACCTGACAATTATAAATGCTAATTATCATTATTAACACAAAGACAGGCTGGGGTATAGGCTGTTTTGAGCCCCATCCTGTGTGTGAGACTTTACAGGCATTTATAGTTTCCAAAATGAGTTAATTTGAAGAAAAATGTTAAGTAAATCATGGTATGGATGGAGAAAAGACAGAAGTAGCGTGGAGAAGCCTGCCATTTGGGGAATCGCTCTAGATTTAAATTCTTCCTGGGAGAAAGGGTAGAAGAAATGGAAACAAAATTCCCCATTGCTTTCCTATTCATGAAAATATTCTTTAATATATAATCTATCTATCTATCTATCTATCTATCTATCTATCTATCTATCTATCTATCATCTATCTACAATCTATCATCTATCTATAATCTATCATCTATCTATCATCTATTATCTCTATCATCTATTATCTATCTATTAATCTATCTACTACCTATTAATCATAAATCTATCTGTAGGTATGCGTTTTGAGACAGGTCTTTGCATATCCAAGCTGGCTTAGAACTTTATATGTTGCCGAGGAATATCTTGAACTTCTGATTTCTCCTGCCTCCACCTCCTAAGTTCTAGGACTACAGGTGTACACCATCACCCCCTGTTTATGTGGTTCTGAGGATCAAACCCAGGGCTTTGTGCATGCTGGACACTCTACCAACAGAGCTACACCTTTGAATCTTAAAACAGATATTTTATAAGTAGGTGTCTACATAGTAAGTTGTAAGTAAATGGATTGTTTTTACTTAGTTAATTCTAACATGAAACCTAAAATGAAGGTATATGTAAGGCTTCCTTGCATGCCATGATAAACAACATTTTTACTGAAGTACTATCTCCCAATCCAGATCTCTGAGGTCTAGCTGGAGGGACTTGGTGTATTGAAATAACAGAAAATGGAGCTCAATCCTTTCCAGAATGTTCCCTCTGGACCCGTGTGCTCTGTAAGTGAAGGTTAGTCCAGTAAGGAGGTGCCTGGGTAGGACTTTAGAGGCTCACTCATATGACCACAGGGTACCACAGATGTTATGTATGCTAATGTCTGCCTCTTAGCGATGGGGAACCAGAACCAGAGAATGGTAGCAATTGGTGCCTGCAGATCCAGGACTGTTTCTGATCCCAGTGTCCAAGTTCAGGACATTTCTTGTTCCCTAAATGAAAGTACTTCATGTCCACCCTGAGTCATGTGGGACCATTCCTATTTAACCCACTTATATTGAGGTGTTTAAATGTACTGGTGCTAGTGGAAATCTTGAATAAAATACAGCTGGTCGCCATAGAAAGCATTGACTTTTCAGGACAACAAGGGCAGAGATAGAGGCCGAATTTCTCTGCCTCCAGTCTCCCTTTCTCTTCAGCCTGTGATTCTGCATAGAGCTTAGCTCTGAGACAGCCTTCAGTCCTCATGCTCTATCCTTGGATATGAGTCTACTTTTATGAGTGCTACTTAATCTTCCTCATGGGGACAGACTCTATATTTATAAGAATACTTTAATATTATGCATTGCTAACTGAAAGCCCAGCCCACAAAAACATGTGTCTGTAAGGGAAATAGTATCAGTGTTGACACATGTTACTTTGGAGAACCTGAAAGCAGGCTTCTTTTAAAAATGTTGGTCACCGTTGTTTTAGAACTACTTTCCAGTTGGTCATCAATTCTATTATTGGGGAAAAGCTGTACTTTAAACCACAGGAATCTGAGATCACTTTGGATTTTAGAAACTGGGTTGCAGAAATGTAGAGAAACATCCTAACTATGACTACTCTCAGAATATGTCAATACTAAGTCTCACAGGATCAAAAGTCCATCCTAGAATTTTAAAGTTCTTCTTGTTGAATACCCCATTTTATTTTTGAGACAGGCTCTTGTAAAATCCAATCTGGCCTTAGAATTTATATATGGCTGAAGATGATCTTAAAAATTTGATGTTCCCAGCTCTACCTCTAAGATGTTTGGATGACAGTGGGTGCCACCATGCCTGGTTTTGAATTACATAGGCACAGAACTCAGGGTTTTAGGCAAGAACTCTGCCAATTGAACTCTAGCCCTGAAAATTACAATTTTTGATTTTGGACTTTTCAGATAGATTTTCACTGTAGCCCAGGTTATCCTCCAACTCGTGATACTCTTGCTCAAGCCTCCTTGAATCCTGAGATCACAGACGTGAGTCTGGGCACATTTCCAATCTTGCAATAGTGTGAGTCATATGGATAAGGTACAGAAATACAACAAAAGTTTCCATCTAGAGTCTACCTTGATTGTCAGAATGTGTACATTTACAGCAATTGCTTTTTCAGTCTCCCTGATAGGTAGATGATAGGTAGATAGGGGATCGATTATATAGATACATAGACTTTTTTTTTTAACAATTTGAGAGTAAACAGTGGCTACAATGTATTCTTCCTTTTTCCTTTGGATACTTTAATGTTTATTTCTCCCATGACCACTGCACAGTCATCATAATCAGGAATTTAACCTCTGTCCAGTGTGATCATGTAGTCTAGAGACACTCTTCACTTTCTCTTGGTTCTCTCATGAAACACTTTGCAATATCTTTGAAACTTCATGTTTCAAACTTCATGATGCCCTGCCCTATGGTATAACAGCTCTTTTGTGGACCAGAGTCTGCCATTTCCATAGCAGGGTTTCTTACCTAATGCTTGACCCTTTAATACAGTTTCTCAGGTTGTGGTGCTACTTTGAAACTGTAATTTTGCTACTGTTGTGAATTGTAATGGAAATATCTCTATTTTCTAATGGTCTTAGGTGACCCCTGTGAAAAGGTCACCCCCAAAGAGGTTATGACCCACAGGTTGAGAAACATTGCTACACAGTCAGTTCAGGGGCTTTAGATAAATCAGCTGCATTGAGTTGCTTAGATTGATGGAATATTCACCTTTGAATCAGACCAGTCAGAATGTTGCCCATGTGAGTCCCACTTCCTTGTGTCTGTCCTGAATGTGGGGACTTGTTTGAGCTTGGAGTCAGCCGCCATTCCCAGACTCCAAATGTCCAGGAGAGATTCTCCCTGAAACACACATTTGATGGCAGCCTCAGTTTCTTCATCTCATCACAGGGACGAGAACTTCCCCTGTCCTCATTGTGTGAATTCCAGGAGACAATACAGTGTCTACGGGAGGGGCTGAACTACTTCTCGACATCATGAATTTTATTGGAATGAACTACTAGGGAAGGATTAGGGTAAAATCTCGTCTCAATTCATCCTTGCTCATATTTTCCTACTGCTTTTCTCATCGAACTAACACTAAGTGTCCTCCAGGAAAGGAAAAATAATCTCGGGTCCCTTTAAACTAGGGGATATATTAAATAAGAAGACAGGACAGGACTAGGGTATATATCTTATTTGTATACAGCAGTAGGCATTTTCACTTGTTTTATTTTTTGTTTTTTGCTTTTGTTTTTTTTTCCCCCCAAACAGGATTTCTTTGTGTAGCCTTGTCTGTCCTGGGACTCACTCGGTAGATCAGGCTAGCCTCAACGTCATAGATCCACCTGCCTGTGCCTCCCAAGCTCTGTGTTCAGAAGTGTAAGGCAGCACCACCGCTCCACAACCTTCTCTTTTAATAGATAGAACTTCAGGCCTTCTGATGATCAGGCCTCCTTCCTCTTTCCTTTCTCCCTTCCTCCTTATCTTTTGTTTTTCTCCCATCCTCCCCTCCCTCCTCTCTTCTTTACCTCCCTCCTTCTATCCCTCCTCTCTTTCACAGACTGACATAGCTATCTTGGGAATTTGACCTTGAGTTGATTAGCCAGGCAAATAAATAAATACGGCGGAATACGAATGCAGGTGGACAGGTCTGCAAACACTCGTTTGGGTGAGAGGGGCTCCGTGCATGCCAGCTGGCCCTGTCTCCCAACACTGACCATCCTTCAAGTGTAGCTGACACCGTTTTGCCTCGAGCAAGGTCAGAGCACCAGGAACAGAAACAGAGGGGCATTGTCTCCATGTTCTCACAGAGGCACTGGCCAGTGGACTCTGATCTGCAGCTGTGACTTGGCCTCCCATGGTGGTAGCACTAGGTAGGGCCTTCTGAGGCAGCCATCTGCCCTCCCCGTTAGTCATCTTCTTCCAGTGAATCTGATTTCTAGAGGGTGTCTTATTTTGACTTTGGGGGAAGCTCTTCAACCCTGAGGCTGTGAGAACTCACTCCTCTTGGTACAATTTGTGGAAATCTCCTCTCTGTACAACTTGCCTTTAAATTAGAACTTACTTGGCCTGTGGTGAGAATGTTGCCTGGACCCAACGGCTCTACGAGAGTGATGATTGATGACAGTCCAGTAAAGTCAGAGTGTGGAGCCGGGGCGTCACGCCAGCGCCGCCCCAGGCAGGAGTGTGGACATATTTATCCAATGCAAAAAAAGTTTCTACAAATTGGAAGATTTTGCAGAGATGACATGTTTTTAAAAGCTTCCTGTACTATTAGTCAAAAGAAATGAAAACCAAGCTTTATTGTGCCTATGTTGAGAGAAACTTATTAAATCTGAATTTCGGCTTACTTACACACATTTTGCCCTGATGGTAAATGAAGTTCCGATGCTCTAAGCATCGAAGGTTCTAAGCAATTCTATATATAACCCGTTCTTGGGGAAAAATAAGTATACCTTTAAATGAAGAGTTCTTAATTACCCAAAGATTCCATAAGCAAAAAAAAATTGGGGGGAAATCTCGGTCATTATTTGTTCATTTATTTTTCTTATTGAGTTAATTTAATTATCAGTGAGACACAAACATTAGCTTCAGTGCAGGGCTTCTCACATCTGTTAGTAAAGATTTGATTAGGGCTACACAAATGTGCTAGATTAAACTATCTAGTTGGTGAAATTCAAGCCACCTGGATATTTTAGCAACATCAATAAGAATAATTCTCTTTTTCCAAATCAGTAAATCCAAGCTATATTAAAAAGAATTAATTAATGAGTGCCAGATAGGCAAAGCAAACATGTGACAATGAGCTAGATTATCAAAGGTTTTGAGGGAGATCCCTCTCAGCTTATGCTTAGATGTCAAATTATATTACCAAAAACTAAACAATCTGTTAAAATGATGTCTTTATGCAGTGAGTCTCTCACGCGGTTTTCAAACTCCTTAAACATTCTTAGTAGAAAAGAAAGAAAAAAGATTCTATTTACCAATAATAACCAAACCATAAGATATTTGCCCCCGCATTTTACCTTGGTTATTTCCAAGAGCTGTTAATTTCGTTTAAATCCTAACAAGAAAGGCAAAGAAACAATTATGAAGTTCAGTTAATGTATTCTCTGTTACCTCTTGAACTTAGCCTTGGAGAAAGAACATAGTAAAGATAGAAGGACTGGACAGATTAATGTATACAAAAAAGAATTCTAAAACCAAATAAAAAATATTTACTACCTTCCCATTCTTATTCTATCCATGGGCAGATGGTATGTATTTTAGATGATGTGGACTAATGATCTCTGTCACAACTACTGAGTGTACGACTTGTAGCCATAGTGGATATAATTGTGTTCCAATAAAACTTTATGTTCAAAAATACAGTGGATTCGGCCCACTCGCACTGTCCTAACGATCCCTCTTGAAATCCCCATTCTGTATTTTAAGGATCAGAAACCTTGGACCTCTTTTAGGAAAACCACATACTTGCTCCAGGTTAGACACGAAATTCAAACGTAAACCATTGAGCTGCAGCTGAATCTGGCCCTTCCAGCATCCAGGCGAGCATTCATCCTGGGGTGAATTAATTATAACGACATGTGGATGGTTGGCTCCCTCCAAATGTAAGCTCTGCTTTCCTTGTAAAGCACATCCGAAATGCTTCGTGCATTTGATGTTGGCGGGACTGGGATGTGTAGATGATTCCCGGAATCTCAAGAGAATAAGATGCTTTTCAGGGACCTAAGCAGAATCACAAATAATAATTTTGGGGAAAGAAACACGAACATCCTGACAGCTAACCAAGCATGAAAATGCTTGACTGCAAAGCCACACATGGCTTGGTTTATTAAAGACCATTTCAGTCCTGGAAAAGTGCGGCTCTATTGAATATTTATAACAAATATGATTGAATAAGAAGAATTTAAAGTGGAGAAAAAAAGTCCTGTGTGTTGGGACTCTAAATTAAATCTTATTTTCATGGTTGACAGTGTTTTGTATTCCTCAGGTTTGCTTTATATGAAGAACCATCCTTACCCCATTCTCTCCTGCCCCATTACAGCACTGAGTAACAAGACTTCTCTATTAACACTTCAGTTACCAGCATCCACTTTCTGGTGGGATTGCTCCTTACACAGAACTCCTTCTGTTCATGTGAAAGTGTTGAAGACAGGAGTTCTAAGAATACCGAGTGGATCTGTGCTCAGTCTTCATGTGAGGAAGCTTGGTAATCACAGCTCTAAAACCTGACAGTCCAGAAAGGCTTGATTGATGAGAGGCGATGCGATGTTGGAGTCGAAATGCACTGTCGTTAACTACCCAAACCAACCGAATGAAACGGGGTTTCCCAGGGGCAGTGGAGCACATTCTTCTCGGAAATACAGGCCTTACATTTAGGATGTGTTTGACCAAAGGCAGCTGGGGGAGTGGAGGGAGCCATTACTTAATGGTTCCCAGCTTGCAAAGGTGAAATGACCCCCACACTATGTCTCTCTCTCTCTCTCTCTCTCTCTCTCTCTCTCTCTCTCTCTCTCTCTCTCACACACACACACACACACACACACACTTTTCCATTTCCAGTTCAGGTTGATGCTCTTGTATACTTCTTACTACACCATACAGTTAGTTGTAGGTTTTTTCTTCTCATGTGTCATGTATTTTCTAGTCCTGAAATTTATTAGCAAGATTTCCTTACAGTAGAAATAGTGTTTCACTACCATGTTTGATTTCTAAAATAGACAGTCTAAGCAAGTCAGAAGTGAATTCAGCAATACTGGTTGTGACTTTAGCTTGTGTAAACAAAGAAAATACATCTCGTGGGGGATAAAAATATGTTTTATGTGAAATCACACATAGTTCTTCTTACAGTCATTATAAACAATAATTTTTTCACATCCCTATTTGTTAGAATTTAGCTTATATGTAACACAAAGGGCACAGAATGTTGTTTAAAACATAAAATAACTCAAATACTATATATTTTCAAAGTATTGTAACATATAAACTAAAAGGAAAAAAAAACAACTTTGAATAAAAGCTTAGCTTTCTCTCTCCCCCGAAACCCACCAGATTGCTGGAGGTCAAAGAAAACAAAACCATGAATGATTCAGACAAACACCTTTTGAACTTTCCCCAGGAAGACTTGGGCGTGTGAGAACTCAGGGCTTTCAAGGGAATGTGTGCAGGTGGCTGTTTCTCCAGACATCTTGAAACAGTTTCCATGAGTAGCAAGGAGGCCCTGACATCAGAGTGTGGCTTGCTTGAGAGTGAGGGAAGGCCAGTACAGGAATGACACACATGTATTACATCAGGAGTGCTGCCTTAAAGGTTAGCAGGGTAGAAACTCATTATCCTTCTCTCAGAAGCTGACCCAAAAGGTAGAGAAATCCACCCAAAATGCATTATTTTCTTTCTGCTTTATTCACTGGAGTGATATCTGTCCTGGTTTATATAATAAACTATTAAGAAATATAGGACAGAATAAAATGTTTTATTATGCAAGAAAACAAAGACACATGATAAACTATTGACTATGGGTGAATTTTTATGAGAAGTGTTACCTGCAAGATTTAACAAATATCTGTGAATTGTTGGTAAGTGAAAATTTTGGTTGAGCCATTGAAACTACTCTTACTTATGGAATGAATGGTCTGAAGTGGGTTTGTAAGACTTTGTAATTTTACATCCTCTTCATTCCTTATTTTGTGTTATACTCTTAGTCCCTGCTCCATAATGTTTGTTCTCCGAAGTATCTTAGGCACTCTTACATTCCTTTTTGGAACTAGAAAGAGTTGCATAACATATAGTGTGAATTTTATACAGTTATGGAAATTTGGAGATGTTATCATTCACTGATAGGCACAAATTATAAGAAAAGCTGAAGTCATTAGCCAAATAAAGGATTAGAGTTAACAATGGAAATGAACCTAGAGTATAATTAATGAATTCTCTAATTGCTCTTCCTGTGTTAGTTCATTAAGCCTGACTCTCGGCTGGATATGCAGGCATCTGTCTCCAGCATCTGTCGCCTCACTGATGCTGCAGGTTGACTCTCTTGGAGCTGGGGGAAGAAGGCTGGGCTTGCCTTTTTTCCTTCTGCATTTCACCCAGCAATCTGAACGTGCTGTCAAAACAAAAACCGTCCTCTCATACATTAACATGACGACGGACGGAGCCACCTTGAGAGAGGTTTAACCATCCCAAGACTTGCATGGGAAGACTAGAGGCTGATCAACCTTGACCGTCAGATCCTTAGCTTGTCAGTGCCTAGCCCCATGCCATCTTTAGGAGCAGCGCTTACTGACAGGAAAGTGGATGGGTAGATATCTGCCCAGACAGATGGCTGTTCCTGACAATTTTATTCTGGGGAAGGAGAACTTCAAGGCCACTATTCTGCTAGAGACTGACAGCATGGAGAAGACATAAGTTTATCTTGTTGTTCTCTCTCTCTCTCTCTCTCTCTCTCTCTCTCTCTCTCCTTCCTTCCTTCCTTCCTTCCTTTCTTTCTTCCTTCCTTTCTTTTCCAGCACACTTTAGTGGACTGATGCTCTGGATAACACATGGATACCTAGAGGAGGAGGAAGACCTAGAGAGCAGAGTCACAGAAAGAAGAAACAGGTGATGACTTCTCAGGTAATCAGATTGTTAAGTGCTTTACATTTAAAAGAGAATAGTTGCTTAGGATTTTATTACAAAGAAACGATAACATTTTGGCTAGAGTTGTTGGCTGGTAGAAACAAAGAAACAATCCCAGGATGACTGAGTTCAACACTTGGGATTATATTGGTGGAGACACCATCCTGGGAAGCTGTGTGACACACTGAGGTAGGTGTGTGTGTGTGTGTGTGTGTGTGTGTGTGTGTATACATGTGTGTGTGTAGTGTGTATAAATATGTATTATATATTATATCATCTATCTATATGTATGTAATATATATGTAGTGTGTGTGTTGTGCTTGCACATGGTTGTATATAGAAACTTGATCGTGATCACTATTATTAGTGTTTAGCGTATTTGGGATATTTCTGAGTCCCAGTTGCATGGTTTGTTGGGAAGTGCTCTCACATATGGAAACTTGCTAGTTTTCCCAGACTATACTTCCAATTGGTTGGAGGATGAGTGGTAGATAGAGAGAACACAGCCTAGAGAACAAGAGCTTACCACCAAACTATCAAGTGACCTCAGTAGGTCTTGTCCTTGTCCTGTCTTGGTCTGTCAAAGGAAGGAGTGGGATGGTTGATTTCCGAACTTTATTCCTTGGTTTGACTCACACAGACACAGTGTCTCTTCTCCTTCTTATTCCACAGGGTGGTAGGCAAATGGAATTTAGCTCGATAGATATACTACCCTTCTCTCTGTGGTCTGGGAGTCACATCTTCTTCTCCAAGTTGCTAAAGAAGATAGATTTTGAGGACACCAGAGTGCATGGTTAATCCAGAAGACACCATTTCATCCTCTTGTGAGTAAACTACACTTACAGCTTCATTCACTAGCTCAGCCCATTGCTCAACACATACCCTTCATGGGCTTGCCACTATAAGGAAGGTAAAGTAGAGGGCAGGAGAGAGTGTTTTGGAACTCAAATGAAGGACAAGGTGAGTCCCACAGTACTTGGGATGCTGAGGCAGGAGGATTTTGAGTTTCAGGAAGCCTAGACTACATAGTATCTCTTTGTCACAAACAAACAGATCTTTAAGAAAAAAACAAACACAACAAACAAACAATTCCTCCCCTCAAAGAAAACTCTAAGAAAAGTCTTTGTAACCTTGGGTTAGGCAAACAGTACTTAGATACAGTACAAGCACACAATCCATAAAGAAGCCAAATTATGTACCTTATGTCGTAGATGTTTAAAAACACTCACCATTCGAAACCCCCAAAAACGTGAACAAACTCCCACAACATGAAAGAAAAGAATTTAATATTCCATGTCTGGCTAGGTGCTATGAATAAGGTATATGAAGAATTTTCAAAGAGCAATAATAAGAAAACAAATAAAGTAAGAAAAGGATTAGAAAACATGGTGGAAAACTATGTTGGTAAACAGGCATACAACAAGAGCCTGGTATCAGTAGACAGCAGGGAAGCTCAAATTAGCCCAGGCATACGACGTCAGTACACACCTTTGAGAGTGAGGAAATTAAAAGAATGACTGTACCAAGTGTTCCTGTAGAAGAAGGGGAGCTGCTAGGAATGTAAAATGGTAGAAAGAGTTTGCAGCTCACCAGTTCTTGAAAATGTCAAGTATCTACTTACTGTATGATTTAGCCATACCACTAGGAGGTACATGAAGAAAAGGAGAGCTTGTGAAAGGCTTATTCAGAGCAGATTTATTCGTAAAAGCAAAGACTTAGAAACCTCCATCATCACTGTGTCACCTCTAGGCCATGGAGTACTTACGACAAAGGGAACAGCCAACAGACATGACAGGGATTAATTTTAAAACAGATTCTAATACAGAATGAAGGAAGATGGGTTGGTTCCATAACAATAATACAGAATGAAGGAAGGCTGTCACTAAAACTCCTCCCCTGGGGGAGGTGGAAATAACATTTAACTCCTTCCTCTTAAGGCCCCAACCAAAAATGATTCAACTGAGTTAATCATGGGAAACCAATGAGTTTACTGGACTTACTTACAGAGCATGGGTGAGCATGTGCACCCCAAAAGGAGCCAAACTGGAACATTTATACCCAGCATGAATGATGGCTTCCTCATAGCTGCATAGGTGGAGCCCCCTTTCCCTATTCTTCCCCAGTCTGTATGCCCTAGTTCCTCCTTGAGATGCTGAGGCAGAATTGCATCCAAATTGCTGGGAAGAGGGGTTGGTACTGCAGGTGAGAGTCAGTCGCTCTCCTGTGGGGGAATGTCCACAGTGAACAATCCCAGCTGGAATGATCTTTTGTAAGAGTGGCATCTTTTAACAACGAATAAAATCAAGGACTGAAAAAAAATCAAGGACTGAATGTAGGCTTATATTTTTCAAAACCTATTTTCATAAGATACTTAAATGCTTTAACCTACCTTCTAGCCCACCACCCACCACAGGTAGTGGAGAGGAAAGGTTAACAGGGGAAAGAAAGGTGTGGACCTGTTCAGAAACAGTGCTTTGGAGTGAAACCAGTCTGCATTGTCAGAATATAAGCAGTTCAGGTCACAGGAACCAGCAATGGTGGTTTGACCCAGAGGAGATTGCAAGGCTTTGACAATAAGCCCAAGTCTGTAGCAAGAAGCCCCTGAAACACCACCAGAGATTCTTTGATGTGCCTCTCTCTATGAATTAATGGCAAAAGATTCCAGCAAAGAATGGCAAGGAGGACCAATACCACAAAGTGTTGTCAATGAAAACCAGCATCAGCAAAGCCCAACAATGACCAGAAAAGAGTATCAAGGTGAACCAATGTAACACAGTGTCATCATCCACTGTGTGTTGGGCCATATTTATATCCTTTTGAAACATCACATGTTCTCTCAAGCATCTGCTCTAGTCAAACATCACATGCCCTTTTCCCAGTCAGCTTCCAGAAACACATCATGTGTCTGTTCTCAACCAACATCCTTCCATGTGTCTGCTTCAGCAAAAAAAATCCCCTCATAAGACAGTTTCAGAAAAACATCACATGACACAACCGAGTCTCCAAAGAAACCAGAAATTTCCACTTCACCTGAACTCTGTGTGTCCACTACAATGGAATTCTCCAAAGTGGTAACCCAGAACATCATGAATCCTTGGGTCCCTTGAAGATGAGAAATGAATAACTTGGAGAAAGACTTTGGGGGAGGTGCATCATTTTATTATTTTGATTGTGTTGATCATTTAGGTCAAATGTATCTTAACTGTGGTGTGGGAATGAGTATGCTATGTACTAGCTGCTTTCCTATTGCTGTGGTAAAATTGCTTGGCCAAAAGACACTTACAGAGGAAAGACTTTATTTTAGCTTATGGCCCCAGAGGGAGAGTCCGTAATGATGGGTAGCAGATGGTGGACCAGAAGCTGAGAGATCACATCTCAACCATACGCAGGAGGAAGAGAGCAAAGTGGAAATGTGGTGTTGTGGCAAGACTGTGAACGCTGAAAGGCCACCCTCAGCAGTACACCTCCTCCAGCAAGGCTCCACATCCTGAAAGTGCTATAGCCTTCCCAAAAAGTTCCACCAGCTGGAAGCTAGTGGAGCCTATAAGGGACACATTTCATTCACACCACCACAGCCAGTGAAAGTTTTTCCCGAAAAACAAAGCAAAAGTCGGGGGAGCACTTTTAGAATAAGTATGAAAATATGGTCTCTAATGCTGTGTATTATGAACACATAGTAATCATATGATATTCATTTAAATTGGTATAAATCATTAAAAGTTTAAAAGGCAAGTAGCTCCAGTCACACACAAGAGATGTTTTTAAAAATATGTTTTAAATGAGAAAATGGGTGGAACTGGGAGGAATTACAGGAGGTGAATAGGATCAAAACATATCGCATGACATTCTCAAAGGCCTAATTTTTTTTAAAAAAAGAGAAAAAATATTCTATTTCACCAGAAATTAAGAAATGAAAATAAAGTTATTGTGCTTTTCCTGTGACATGTGTCTGGGTTCCACGTGTTGCTTGGACTGCCCAAGCTGATCTTGAACTCCTAGGCACAAGGGATCATCTTGTGTCTGCCTTTTGAGAAGCTAGGACCCACATATAGTCAGGACTATTGAATTCTCTTTTATAATTTAGAAAGGGCTTTTAAAGGACAAAAAAAATATATAATGCCTACCAAGATATGTGGTAATGGTATATGATAAGGCAACATCCTCTTGCATACTTTGCTTACAATTCCTTGTAAGTTTACATTATTCTCTGGATGGCATTCGGCTATATGGGTTATAGATTTACCACGCAGGCCAGAAAAGTTGGTTGGGAACTACTTTCTGTTGTTCTAGTTACCTTTTGCTTTGTTTCTTCCTTTGGGAATAGAACCAAGGAGGCCTTGCATGTGGCATACAAGTGATCTGTTACCGAGCTCCATCCCTCGTCTCTGGATCCTGCAAATCTGCTGCATCTTGAGGAACACATCCTGAAGGATCCTAGAAACATAGATCCCCACTTCACATACAGATAGCCACCGTGATATCATTCATGATACGGATCTGTAAGGGACAACCTAAAACTGAACCGGTAGGGATTCTATTAATTTCTAGAAAGTTGTATATAATCATGTAAATTTAATTTTAAAAGTCTTGCATAATACTGCTTGCCAGACATGGACCAGGCCCTGGGGTGTATACCTAGAATGTCCAATAATAAAAGTGTTCAATCCATTTCTAAAACAGGAGACAAAGACATTTAGAGAGAAAAAAGTCAGGTAAAAATAAAACCTAGCATTTCTTAGAGTCCTGGTTTCACCAGACACAGGGATGATATATGGCCTAGGTTAGGGTAGAGACCCCAAGAACATGGGAATGACTGGTGAGAGGGGAAAGGCTTCCTTGGAGGTATATGGAGCTTACATTGGGTGTATCCCTAGTTTTGGCTCTGAAGGCTGGAGAGTTTTGAGTGGCTTGAGAAGACAGGCCCAAATAGGTTCGTAAGACATGGTGGGGCCACCACTGCTAGGAAAATTCTGCCCTTAGGACATATACTTCTGGTGATTGTACCACCTAGCTTCTCCATCATGGCCTTTCAATGCCGATGACTCTAGAGGGAGTGGGCTGGTCTGGACTCTCACAGGAAAAGTATGTTAGGTTCCTTTAGCTTGGAACCAACCCTGTACACTCTGTGGAAGCCTGGAAAGGTGCATCTATTTGGAGGCTCTCTGAGTCGAACGGGATCATGTGCCATTGGCTCTCTGTACAATGAAACGGGGAATGATTCAACACGTGAAGGCAAGCACCAACTTGGGATGACAACTTCCAAAGATATCACAAACCTCTTGGGAAGCACCTAAAGAAATGTTCAACATCCTTAGTCATCAGGAAAATGCAAATCAAAACAACCCTGAGATTTCACCGCACACCAGTGAGAATGGCTAAGATCAAAAACTTAGGTGACAGCAAATGCTGGAGAGGATGTGGAGAAAGAGGAACACTCCTCCATTGTTGGTGGGATTGCAGACTGGTACAACCATTCTGGAAATCAGTCTGGAGGTTCCTCAGGAAATTTGGCATTGAACTGCCTGAGGATCCAGCTATACCTCTCTTGGGCATATACCCAAAAGATGCTCCAACACATAACAAAGACACATGCTCCACTATGTTCATAGCAACCTTATTTATAATGGCCAGAAGCTGGAAAGAACCCAGATGCCCTTCAACAGAGGAATGGATACAGAAAATACGGTACATCTACACAGTGGAGTACTACTCAGCTATCAAAAACAATGACTTCGTGAAATTCGTAGGCAAATGGAATGAACTAGAAAATATCATTCTGAGTGAGGTAACCCAATCACAGAAAAACATACTTGATATGCACTCATTGATAAGTGAATATTAGCCCAAAAGCTCAAATTACCCAAGATGCAATTCACAGACCACAGGAAGCTCAAGAAGAAGGATGACCAAAATGCTCCTACTCCTTCTTAAAAGGGGAAACAAACTATCCATAGGAGGGGATATGGAGGCAAAGTTTAGAGCAGAGACTGAAGGAACGGCTATTCAGAGCCTGCCCCACTGTGGCCCATATATATATATATATATATATATATATATATATATATATACACACATATATGTGGCCCAGATTATTTATATATATATACACACATATATATATATCCACCAAAACTAGAAAAGATTGATGAAGCTAAAAAGTGTATGCTGAAAGGGACAAGATATAGATCTCTCCTGAGACACATCCAGACCATGTCTAATACCGAGGTCAATGCTAGCAGCAAACCACTGAACTGAGAACAGGCCCCTGCTTTGGGGGAATTAAAGGACAGATTTAAAGAGTTGAAGGGGCTTACAACTCCATAAGAACAATAATGCTAACCAACCAAAGCTTCCAGGGACTAAACCACTATCCAAAGACTATGGACTGACCCAGGGCTCCACTGCATATGTAGCAGAGAATAGCCTTGTTGGACCACCAGTGGAAAGGGAAGCCCTTGGTCCTGCCAAGGTTGGACCCCCACTGCAGGGGAATGTGGGAGGGGTGGTAAGGGAGATGAATGAGGGGGAATACCCATATGGGGGAGGGGGAGTGGAGGGAATGGGGGCTTATGGACAGGAAACTGGGAAAGGGAATAACATTTGAAATATAAGTAAAGAAATAGATCTAATAAAAATATTTTAAAAAACAAACAAAAAGGATATTTTTGGGAGTTATCTGGTTTTTTTTTTTGATCGAATATCTACTAGGTTTGAGGGACTTGATCATGTGCATATATGTGCATTTTTACCAAGGAGAGAAGCAACAACTCTTCACATTTTCATCCTCAGAAATGGGTTGAAATGGTGTTGGTAGATTTGCAAGTGAGTTCTGTCACAGGGCATCGTAGTGTTTACTGAAAAGTGCATCTGAAGTTGAGGTTGTGTTTGCGGCCATCCTGGCTGCTGCTTCAATGAGGGTCTTGGTGCTCAGTTTTAAAGGGGACTGGCTCCAGTTGGAAGGTTCCCCCAGGCTCTGGAGGACTGTGACACATTGAGCTTATCACCTCTTCAGGAAAAGCCTGGCTATTTTCTAAGTCCAGGAGGGGCTATGTTATGGTGGAAGTGCTACAGAAGCTCTTTGCAGCTTTGTTCTCAAGTTCTTGGAGAGGTTTGTATATTCTATACACAAGCAGTGCCCTAGAGCCCTGTCCTGGGATAATGGCCCAGGCTTCACAGTGCATGGTTTCTGGGGACTTTACCTCTAACCAGCACAGCTCCTAGGGCTCTGGAAATGGGAGTAGGTATGGTTGAAGGTCACAGAGGGCATGTCTACTTAGGGCAGAGCCATCGCACGGGGGACTTACCACTTTAACCGAGAGTAACAATTCCAATCAGAGGGCAGTGCTGTATAAGATAGGTGAAGAAAAACTGTGTCCTCATATTGCCCCTTCTTAAGAGGCCTGATATTGGAGCTGTCTTGGAAAGTGCTGGTCTCCCTGAACCACAGACCACTAGCTTCCTCCAAGGCTTTGTCCCTAGGAATTTGAACTTTGAGAAGAAGGGCAAACATCTGGATCTGGCAGTAATCCTGTCCTCACAAAAACTGCTTAAATCTGACCTGAGTCCTGGAGAGATCCTGTCATCCAGACTCCAAGTCATGGGTTCCTTCCAGTAAGTCTCCTTTAGTGGCTGCTACACCGCACATGCTCTGGTCCTGGTTATCTGCCAAAGAATGTTCTCTGAGACTTTCATTCTGCTTGTGTGTGTGTGTGTGTGTGTGTGTGTGTGTGTGTGTGTGTGTGTGTACATGCATGTGGACATGAGCACATGTTTGTGGAGGCCAGAGTTCAAGCTCAGAATTCCTCAGGAGCCACAGGGTTTCTTACTGGCCTGGACTCACTGATTAGGCTGGGCTGGTTGCCTGTGAGCCCAAGGGATCCACTTGTCTCTGCTAGTATTACAATTGTGTGCCACCACTCCTGGCTTTTTGATGTGGGTTCTCGGACCAAATTCAGGTTCTTATTGCTTACATAGCAAGCAATTTACAGACTGGGTGTCTTCCCATCCATGCCTTCCTCCTTCTCATATTGCCAAATTCTACTGACTTTCAAGACCTTGTGCAAACCTTTTTTCCTCCATACGATCTCCAGAACTCTCACGCTCCCATTCTGGTCCCGAAGCAACACTTGCTCTTGCCTCTTCTTTCCTTCCTGTGGCCTGTGATCAACCTTCCTTTACACTGTGAACTGGCCAGTGCTTGGGCTTCATTCTCAGCCTGTGCTGGCTCTGAGTTCTTAAGAATAGCAGCACAGTCTTTGGAAATCTTGGGGCTTCAATGAACTGTACACTGTCTTCCACATGGCAGGTTTTGGGGAGGTTCATCAGGGAGGAACTGGTGAGTTAGGTGAGCATTCCAGACAGTTCATGCAGGGAGGAACTGGTGAGTTAGGTGAGCATCCCAGGTAGTTCATGCCCTCAGCTTCTTTGCTACCTGCATGTGTGATAGTTCTGTCATGTCTTCTCTACTGCAAGGACAGTAGAGTATTTTCTGGAGGCTGAATGCTTTAGAGAGCTCACCGAGTAGCAGTAGCCTCATCTGCTCAGACTATTTCTCTGAGTTAGGATTTTGCTATAGAACCCAAACTGACCTTGAACTCATTCTGTAAGCCCAGGATGATCTCAAACTCATCCTTTCTCCTCAGGCTGCTAAATGTCACAATTATGGGCATGTACCACCACAATTGCTACGCTTTGTGTATGCATGTGTGTGTGTGTGTATGTGTGTTAATGCATGTATGTGTATGTATGCATGCATGTGCATGTATGTATATGTGTATGCATATAAATGCATGTATGTATAAATGTATGTGTACATGTGTTTGTGTGAATGAATGTATATGCATGTATATATGCATGCATGTGTATGTATATGTATATGCATATATGTGTGTGCATGTATGCATATGTATACACATGTATGCATGTATGCATGTGTATATGTGCATATATGTATGCATGTGTATGTGCATGTATGTTGGTATGTGTCGGTGTGTATACTCATGTATGTGCGTGTATACATGTGTTTGAATTTTTGCATGTATGTGTGTGGGGGAGCATATGTGGAGGTTAAAGGCCAACATCAGATGTTTTTCTTTATTGCTCTCCACTCTATCTATCATCTACTCTCTGTCTGTTTATCTGTCTGTCTGTCTGTCTGTCTGTCTGTCTGTCTATCAATGATCTCTCAGTGAACTTAGAATCCACCAACTCAGCATGACTGCTTTTACAGCAAGTTTGAGGGATATGCCTGTCTTTGTTTCCCCAGTGCTTGGATTCTAGGTATGTGTCACTGTCCCTGGCTTTTTATGTGGACACTGGGGGATTTGAACTTAGGTTCTCATGATTGGGTAGTCAGCACGTTATCAACTGAGCCATCTTCTTATCCCCTGCTTTGACTTTTTAATTGGTCAGAGGACATCAATCTGATCACACAGAGTGAGATGTACCTTCCTGATGGCCTCTTGTGCAAAGACCTTTGAGTAAATGTATCCTTCAGTGGTGCTCAAACTCAGGTTGTTCCTAATGCTCTTCAGACTCAGAGGAAGAGGAGAAGGCCCAGAGCTTCCAGATCCCAACACAGTGCTATCTGCCACCTGGGCAGGGTGTGTCAATGTGGATACAGGGATGCTTCAAGGTAGTAGTGCTATGCAGCTGGTTGAAGAGAAGGGTTTCAGCAGAGCAGTAAGAGAGAGTCACTACTGCAGTATTTGAACGTTACTGCAGCAGACTGACCAGGTCAAAAGGCACATCATCTTCTGGACTCTTTATTCTTACAGAATGTCCTTATATATGTGACACCTTCAGAGCGTACCATGTCCCAGTGAAGGGAACCACAGCATCTACTTTAAGGACTGCCAGGCTGTTGAGATCTTTCTACTTCTACCAATTCCTGAAATGAATTATCTTTGGGCTATGACTCTGCTAATATGGAGTAGAATGGCTGACTTCTTCAGGGACAGGTTGGGACTTTTAACACCCCTACCAGGTCTCCTCTCCTCTCATTCTGTACTGTGACAGAATGCCATATTTGGAAGGAAACAGAAACAATTGTAAATGTGTCAGACACCATTTTCATGGGCAGATGCCTTTATGAAAAATTGCCAACCTCACATCCTTTCAAGGGCATCTCTGCTCAGGGCTAGTTCTGCAGTTCAAAGCCCTATGGTTGTCAGCTCATGCATAGCTCTACTCAGCTACTTGGGCACAGAGGATTCAAACTCAGGTCCCCTTTCTTGCACAGAAAGTGTTTTTGCTCACAATGTCATCTCCCCAGTCCCTCTCTGTAGCATGTCATACAATGCCTCATAAGCTAGGAGATTTCCTATTTATTGAAGCTATATTAAAATTTTCTGTTGTAGGCAATGGGAAAATGTGACCATAAGGCCTGGTGTTTTCTTACTCATGCAATGGGGATAGAACTTGAAAGGTTACTGTAAAAATATGCACAGCCTGCTCAGCAGTGTTAGGCATAGAAGCCACTCAAGTTTGCTGAATCAATGAGTAATGGTTCTCACTAAGAAATGCATACCGTTTTTGTGAAGCATTGTTTATAATAAGATACATTTGTTTTAAAATTTAAATCTTTCTCCCATTTCAATTTTTAATTATGGAAAAAATTGACTCTATTGCTCATTAGGGAGCAATCAAAATAGAGAACTTATCTGCTTTCTTTTTCCAATGTTGAGAATAGAGCTCAGGGTCTTGCACATGCTGGCTCAGCACTTCACCACTGAGCTATCCATTTAGCCCTAGAGAGCTCTAATTGGCCTCAGTACAAGGCACCATGAAGAGGGGTTGGCCATGATAAGATCTTATTTTACCCGTTACATCAAGAATAGGTAGCTTGTGTAAAAAAGAGACTTCTAATGCCTCTCTAAAAAGATGCAGATAGAAAACAAGCATCTGGAGAGATGCTCAATGCCACAGGTCATTAGAGAATTATAGATTGCAAATACATGGAGATACCACTGTGAAACCTTGTCACCAAGATGGTGACAATATGAGGCATTGGTGAGCCATAATATATATATATATGTATATATATATACATATATATATATATGCATATACACACTCATATGGACATGCACATGTTTATACACATACACATATACATCAGTATAGTATCACACAGAACAGTCCTAAAATTCCCCATGTGCTTGCTTTGCCTATTCCTGGCTCCATTACTCCAACCATTATTCACCATGGATATATTTTGCTCTCTCCATAGCTTCAGGTTGTCTACAATGTCATATAGTTGGAATTACACACTGTGCAGTATCTGAAGAATAGCTGTTTTGTTTTGTTTTGTTTGTTCAACACAGGAATTTTCTGTGTACTCCTGGCTATCCTGTAACTCACTTGTAGATCAGGTTGGCCTAGAACTCAGAGACTTGCCTACCTCTGCCTCCCAAGTACTGAGTTTAAAGGAGTGGACCACTATGCCCATTTTGAGAGTAGTTTCTTTTCGGTAGTAACATACACTTAAGGTTGTACATCTTATTGATTAGGTATGTCATGGTTTATTTATTTATCTGAGGTTGTCAGCTTCAGCTGTTATCTTGACATAGCCTAGATTTATCTGATGGTGTCTCATTTCAAGGCCTACACATATTAGATTATCCTGTAATGTCTGTAGGGGATTGTCTGGGTTAACAGTTGATGTAGGAGGACCTACCCCCATGTGGATAGCACCATCTCTATGCAGGTGGTCATGGGCTATATACAAGAGCTAGCTAGACATAAGCCTTCAAGTAAGTCAGCATCCTTGACTTCCTGACCTGACTTCCCTCTGTTATGGTCTGTATTTTGGAAATGTTAACTAAATAAACCCTTTCCTCCCCCAAGTTGCTTTTGGCCAGAGTGTT
This sequence comes from Rattus norvegicus, assembly GCF_021556685.1. Lineage (NCBI taxonomy): Eukaryota > Metazoa > Chordata > Mammalia > Rodentia > Muridae > Rattus > Rattus norvegicus. The sequence continues at coordinate 272,677,511 of NC_141534.1, read as the reverse complement.
TCATCATAGCAACAGAATAGAACTAGAACACCAGAGTAGGACAGTTTATCCCATATTTTGTCAGCCATGAATGTGGATAAATATCAAGGAGCAGTGTTGACAAATTGCAGGATGATGGCATGCCTAGTTTCATAAAAAACTGCCAAACTCCCTTCCCTACCAGGACCATCTCCATCAGCCATGACCGATAGTTCCTGTGGTTCACTCTTGTCAGTGCCTGGTGTTGTCAACATTCTGCTGACACAGTCTTGCAGTGGTATCTCCATGTATTTCCATCTAAAATATATATTATATATAAAATATGTGTATATAATGTATGTATTTATGCACACATTTCATTAATATTGTACATACTATTCAAATAGGAACATTTATAAATGCACAGTGATATATATTATTATATCATTATATAGTTGTCCAAATGTATAGAAGATCAATATTAAGAATGAAACAGTGTAAACACGGAAGACTGGACAGCAATGACAGGACAGTGTAGGTTTATGGACAACAAGCAATGTGCCTCTGTAGTGGGGCTTTCCATAGAGGAGGCCAAGCATGTGGGTGCTAGTATAAGGGGAGTCTCTATGTCCTCTGTTCAATCTTGCTCTGAACTTAAACGTGCTGTAGATTAAATAATTTCTGTGTAAGATATAAACTGTAGCTCACCTTCCCCATGATGAGCCCATTTCTCCCACCCTGTCCATTTCCCTGTTCTGAGCGTGTTTCTTCCATGGGACTCCATTCTTTACACAAAGCACCTGTTTTCTCCATATCAAGCCCACTTTCTCCACGTTAAGCTCATTTCCTCAATGTGAACCCATTTTTCCCATTTGGAGCCATCCCTGATTTTTCTTTTTTACTCCCCTTAAATCCAAACCCTCAAGTTCCTGTGTGTATTTAGTCTTCATTTGCTCCCCAACCTCATTCTTTGTAACAGTCACTATGGCTGCCTTGTGTGTGCCTGGGGACCTTTGCTGTTCTCTCTGTCTGAGAAGTGCCTCTCTGACAGAATTTCCTGTCGTCAGGGCGGCCATCCTGGACCCCAGTCTCAAAATATCAACTCTGCTTTGGATCTCTCTTTTCCTCCTCTCTGCCTGACATTTCTCTGTGGCTTGTATCGCTGCCTGCTTCCATTCCGTTTTGTTTTCTTTGACTGTTCCACTTCTGATTTTTGTCACTAGGCTCTGGTATCCTCACCTTTGCATGTACAACTCTCCGTGGCACTCAAATATTTATTAATTGAATTCATTGCAACCAATTTCTATATGTCAACCTGGCAATCACGTTAAATCCATTGCCTGACTTCCTAACACTGAAAAGCAATCTCAGAAGGTGTGCCCCCGCCCTCTAACAGCTCACTCCAAAGGCTGAGTCACAGGTGACTGGGAGTGCATCGTGTCTCATTTATTCCATATCAAACTCAAACAGTCACAACGTACAGAATATCACATGCTTCCTCATGAAGACATACTTTTCAAGAGGATTAGCTTGTAAGAGTGAGATAATCCTCCTGGGTTGAATAAATAGATCTTATAGAAATTCCTGGGGCACGTTCTACATAAGGCCTTTTACTCAAATTAAATTAGCAACAAAATGAGCTTTTCTTAGAGTAAATTAAAGTTGGTTTTCCTTAACAAGCTGTTTAAAAACTATCTCAATCTGATAGGCAGAGTCTTCCCCCAGGCATACAGACATCCCCTTCATACAGAACAGCAAGGCCCTACTCCAAGGAGAAGAGAGAGAGGGAGAGGATGTGGAGAGAGAAAAGAGAAAAGAGGGAGGGAAGAGGAAAAGTATGGGGAGGGAAGGGAGAGGGAGGAAGATGAGAGGGACAGAGCAGGTGTGCGGCTCTAGAAAGGACACTGGCCATCTTCGCAAAGGCAAGTATATTTGTCAGCATTTCCCATTTACCAGAAGATCCCAATGACTCTGAGAGTCTTCAAGTTGGAGTTGGTAACTCTGTCAACCTGAAACACATATAAGGAACTCGAATGTATTGAAGAACCAGATCATTAGCTGCCTCTCCACTCCGAGCAAACCAAAGCTGAGAATTTGATTATGTCTCAGACTCACAGGACTTGTCAGTGGCTGCCACCAGGGCAGTGACCTCACCACACACACAATGACAGAGTACACACAGTACTAAAGCTTACTTCTCACCTACAAAAATGTTGGTCCAAATGATGTGCAGCTAAGCACGCCCCCTCCCTTAGGTGCAGAACCACGTCTGCTCTGGACTGAATCACACCGCTGTGCAAATATTTCCCTTTCATATATCATCTGTAGCAAATGTAATACTGAGATTTAAAGGTAAATAACTAGAGAAATTGCAGTTGTGTTATCAGACTGACAATCCTATCACTGCAAATCAAATTTTGCCATGTACAGTCAAAAGCAAATAGTGGTTTTAGTCACAACCCATTTTGTGGGCTCTTCAGGCAGTATATAGACAAGACTGTGATTTTAGTCAACAAATAATCAAACGAAAACACACTTCATAGGAGTTATTCTCAGCTAAAGGCTTGGGCTCTTTGTCTTAGGATCCTATATTTTATTCATCCCAGAAGGCTTCAGAATTACAGTAGAGGAAATTAACATTCTTGATATGATTGAGAAAAGGGAGGGGTGACCCAAATGGGCTTATTAAGGTACAATTAGCCTGCAAAGGGAGCTAGCTTCACTGACTATCTCTTTGTAGACATTTCCACTGATGTGTTCAGAACTAAGACAGCCTCTTCAGTAAAGAGTGCTTACTCAGTCACTCTTCAACCATCAGTCACTTGAACACAACCTTGTGCCAAAGCTCTGTGCTAAGATCTGGGCATAGGGAACCCCTCATTCGCTTAGGTATCAGCACATGGGAAGCAGTAGTATTAAGTAAGCATTGCTGCACAGCACACAGCAAGACAACCTCTCCCTCACCCAGGAGAAATACTCAGGTCCCTGTGGAGACCCCAGTTTAATCCAGAGCCATGCTAGAAATGTCCTCAGGGACCTGGACGATGTACACTACAGCCACATCTAGGGACACATGGAGGGTGGAATGGGGGAGGCAGAAGGGGACTTAGGAACCTGTTGATGAAGTCAATGGTTTTCCTGTATGTGCCCAGGTGACAGCAATGACCATGTTTGTGGGAATGTGATAGGCTGAGTGGCTTACTCAGTTCTAGGCCAAGAACTTCCTGTGGAGCCAAAAATGGAGATGCAGGAGGACCAAAGTTGGGAGCAAGGGTGGGTTCAGTATAAGGAGAAGGCAGGTATGTTCACCAGGAGAGTGGCAGGAAACTGGGCATGAGGGAAAACAGACCTCCACTGGGATAAGACAGCAAGAAAGGAACAACAGAGTTTGATCCATGGCCATTGGCTCTACATTTTTTTTTTCTAAGTAGCTAGTTCTAGGTCCAGCCTCTCAAACCAGCTAGTGATTCTTCTGTAAGAAGAGGACCTGATGAGATGGTTCAGTGGATAATGGTTCTTAGTGACTTGAGTTCAACCCCCAGAACCACAGAAAGGTAGAAGGAGAAAATGAATTCCACAAAGTTGTCCTCTGACCTTCAGACATGCTGTTGCACGTGTACCCATGAACATACCTGATAATCAATAGAAACGAAGCCATGGAAGTCATGTGTGCTGAGTTTCTTCTGCTCTAGCAATTTCGGAAGTTTGTAAGGAACAAAGTATTTGATGTTCCCTTTGCCTTTTCTTATATCCAAGTACGGATGAATCACACTTGGTTTTATCCAGCTCGAGCATGGACTCAGAAAGTAGACAGGTCTTCAGACTGAAAGGGGTTTATACAGCTCTTGGCACTTCTAAGAGGAGCAAAGGAAAGGGGGGAAAGGTATCCAGAGTCCTTCCTGTTCCATTGGATTCCATCTCTCCTATCCCATTTCCTCCCTTCAGGCTTACACTTGAACTTGCCTTCCCCACCTCAGCCTAGGCTATTCCATTTCCCCATTCCATCCTCTTCCATCCCAACAAACCTTTTCTTTCCTCCTCTCTCTTTACCCCTCCCCTCCCCTCTCAGATCTCCCCCTTCTATTCCATGTCTGTCTTTCCTGTCTGCTCCTTCCCCTCCCATTCCAGTCCATGAGTTATAGTGTCTGCTCGAACCCTGATTGAGAAGAGTGTTCAGTAATGAGGACATGGGCTTCCATCACTTAGTAGAAAGGAGTGTTAAGAATGAGAGGATTCTCCTCTGTTTTTTTCTCCTTGAAGAAAAGAAGTCAGCTGAGAGACACAATTTAGACAAAAGCTTACTTTGGAAAGGATAGTATATTCCAGAAAGAGATTGAAATGGACTGACCCAAGCTCGCTCTCTCTCTCTCTCTCTCTCTCTCTCTCTCTCCCTCCCTCTCTCTCTCTCTCTTTCTCTCTCTCTCTCTCTCTCTCTCTCTCTCTCTCTCTGTGTGTGTGTGTGTGTGTGTGTATGTGTGTTGTAATTCTAGATGCTTCAGAGGTTTGCAAGGTCCTCTTCCTTGGGTGATGCCATTCTTCCCAATGGGTTCCACCTCCAGTTTACCTTACTCTACAATGCATGCTCAGATCAAGGTATTCCTGGGTTGTTGTTTTTTTCTTCCTCAGCATATCAGCATGTTGTTTGATGGCATGTGTGGCCACTGAGAAATGCCTTTTGTGTCCTAATTTCTGATGCAAAAGGAGACACTGCAGTTTCAAGGATATTCATCCATAAGGGGACAGCTTATCCATTGGAAAGCATAGCTACTAAGTCATAGCCATGGCATCAAGCTTACATATTACTCTACTCCCTCCTGGTCAGGATGCTTGTGACCACAAAACAGGTGAATCTTCATGATACTCTCGTCACACCTGCCCATGTGTGATACCAAATCTAACTGGGCCACATTCGCCACAGATAGCAGCTTATGAGTCTTGGTACAAGATGGTCTGTCTCCCATGATTGACATGGGAAAATGCTAGAAACTTGTTTTCCTAACCTCCACTGTGAATGAGCTCAGGTCAGATTCACATAGGCTCCATCAGTCAGATTCAGTCATCCTAGACTTTTTCAACTTGTGAATTCTCTCTGAAAGGAGTAAATGGAGGCCCAATGTAAGCGGTGGCTACAGTCATGCTGATGGCACCTGCAGGTCTCTGGGAGTGGCAGCATCAAGTCTGTCTAACTCAGTTCTATGACCTAAGGCCATTTTCCTTGCTAGCATTGATGTGTTCAATTGGTTTGGAGAACTTTCCTCAATCTTTTTTGTTAAATGACATTCGTCTCATTTTATTTTGTTTTGTGTTTATTTGTGAGAAACTAGGTTTGACTTCAGGGCTAGGAAATTTCTCTACCACAGAGCCACAACCCAGCCAATGACTTTTCTTTTTTAATTACCAACTTTGTAGAGATAAAACTGACCCAAAACGTATTGTGTACTTCTAAAGTATTCAGTGTGACAGCTGGACACTTGTAACCCATGTAATTACCACAGTTAAGATAGGGCACACAAGGGAGCTAGGGATTACTGTGCAGACGTGGCCAAGACCAAGAACCACTGGTTAGTCCTACCAATGGCTCATAAATGGCATTAAGAAATCCCAGTCAGTCATAAGATGCAAATCTCTTAAGGGGGTTGACCTCAAGTTCCTGAGGAATGTGCACTTTGCCAAGAAGCACAACATGAGATGCCTAAAGAAGGTGCAAGTCAACAATGCAAAGGCAGTGAGTGCTTGAGCAGAGGCCATCAAGGTGTTTGTGAAGCTTAGACGACAAAGAGGGCCATGTAAAAACTCAGCCCTCTGGCTTTCATCGCTCACCCCAAGCTTGAATTTGAGGCTACATGGCCAAGGGTCATAGGCTCTGCCAACTAAGCCCAAGGTTCAAACCAAGGCAGAGGCCACAGCTCCAGCTAAGGCCCAGGCTTCAGCTCCAGCTCAGGCTCCCAAAGGTGCCCAGGCCCCTGTGAAGGCCCCATAGAAAAGGCTCCTGCCAATGTGAAGACAGACAGACAGCTGTGACACACCCACTACCTACACACCATTTGCAGATGATCAGTGTCCTGTGCTGTTGTCACAAATAAACTTGAGGCAAAGGAAAAAAAAAGATAGGGCAGACAAGTCTTTATATTCCCTTTAATACCTCCAAATCACTATCACACCCAAATCTCCCATTCCCTGGTGTATTTTCTGATCGATTAGTTACATTCTCTTAACTTAAACATTAAACCCTTCAATAAATTGGACTGAGAGTTTGGATTCCCTTCAGACTTAGGAGTTGAGAATCTGGCTCTGAAAGCAACAGCATTACGAGTTAAAGTCTTTAGTGGCTTAGGTCCTGAGGGTAGAACTACCCAACCCCTCTTAGCACCCTCATAAAAGGGGTTCCAGGCAGCTCTTGACTCTCCCTCCACCACATGAGGACACATAAGGAAATGCTTATACACAAGTCAGAAGATCCCTACCAGACACCCAATCTTCCTTCTAGTGCCTTGATCTGAGACTTCCCATCCTCAGAACTATGAGAAACATAAGTTTATTGTTTTCCAACGCCCCATTTGAGGTATTCTATTGCAACACTCCAAGCTGATTAAGACACCCCCCATTGTGTCTCAAAGTCCATCTCCAGTGACATGCCTCTCCCAGCAAGGCATATATATAATATAATATATATATGTATATATATCATGCAAGATAGTTACCCAGTCTATGATTGAGATTTTTATCCTTTAGTAATTTTTTTACTTCCCTCCCTTTTTCCCTTCCATACTCCCTTCCTTCTTTTTAAAGCTGGAAGATCTTCCTGATTCTACATCAAGTACTGAGTGTATAGGCAAGCACGTCATACCTGCTCCTGATTCTCCATTAAGTATGCAGTGTGTAGGCATGCACACCATACCTGTTTTTATGCAACCTTAGAACTCCAGGGTTCTAAGCCTGCCAGACAAGCTCTCCACCAGCTGAGCTGCATCTCCAGCCCAGTGGTGCCTTTCCAATGGCGAAAAATTTTGCTGTCAGTGAAGTTCATCCCCCCCACCCCAGGCATGCATGTTCTCATTATCCCACCTAAGATCTCAACCGAACCAGAGGTCACAAGCACTTTGTTATTTCCTTTAGAGGTTTTCTAGTTGATTTCACATTTGCTCCTGTGATCAGTTTTGAGTCAATGTTTGCAGATGATACAAGAAAAGAATCAAAGTTTGCATCGGATAGGGAGCATGGGTCATTTGTTCACTCTCCAACATAGCATTTGTAAACAAAAATAACTGCAGTATGTCCCAGCTAGAATCTGGGTCTTCTTGCCTTCACTCTCTATCTGCTCTTGATGGCTGTATCTTTTTCTCCTAGAGGCTGGCAATAATCACTTCTCTTAACTAGCTTGTCTGAAACATTTGAAATCGCTGGCTTGAGAAATTTGGTGCTGAGCTGGAGAGATAGATGGCTTAGTGGGTAAGGGTGTTTGCTGCCAAGTCCAACAACCTCAGTTCAATCTTTGGGATCCACCTGGTAGAAGGAGAGAACTGACTCTCACAAGCCATCCTCTGACATCTATGTATACATAAAGTAAATACACAACATTTAAAGGAGCACGTGTTTCTACCATCAGGGGAAAGGAGCCACAATCACATTCTCATACTGGATTATGCAAGAATGAACAAATAATAAAACAAAATAACAATCAAAGAAACAAATAACAAAGAAAAATGTTGAGTTACACAGTCTTAGCATATACTTACAGAAAAACTAGGAAAGAAAAAATATTGAACCAATTTTCTATGTGTGTGTGTGTGTGTACCTGAGGCTGTTCTGTGCACCATGTATGCGGGAGCCTATTAAGAGCAGAACAACCCCTGGAACTGCAGTTATAGAAGGTTGTGGGGCACCCACTTTGAGTCCTGGAAGCTGAGCTCTGGTCTTCTGTAGGAGGTAAATGCTTTTAACTTCTGAGCCATATCTATAGCTGCAAAATATCCATTTAAAATTCCATTTCCATTTCTAGGCTTGGAGAGATCACTCGCTGGTTAAGAGCATGCTCCTGTCACAGAGGACCCCATTCCCAGCACTCACAGGGACCGATTCACAATTTCCTGTAAGTCCAGCTCAGGAGCAAACATGCACGTGTGCACGTGCAATTAAAAACAAAAGGAATTGTATCAAAAAAGTGATGACTACTGACAAACAGAAAGACATATTATAAACATTTTGAACACCCCACTGAGAAATAGATAAACAATGATTCTCAAAATTTAGATGTCACAAAGGCAGAAAACAGCTTTATAAATAAGTATCAGGCCGGCTGCAAGGGCTGTCTGTCCCTTTGTCCACAGCTCATGGTCTTTCACACCAACAATAGTGCGCAAAACAAATAGCTCAGTGCTGAGCTCTTCCGAAACCTGCCAGTGACTGGTTTCATTAGCAAGTCAGTTACTTGTCTTCCTGCTTTGATTTCTTAGCTTCGAATTGGAATGGGAGAGGAAAGAGAAGAGAGGTCTAATAGAGCAAATGTCATACTCTCAACATGGCTTTAATATTTATAATATTAGAAACAAAATAAATTTGGGTCAAAGAATCCATTTTCCTCCTCCGCCTCCTTTATACGGAACAGCATACTTTTATCCAGTATTTTGAAAACCAGAGCTGCCTAAGTAAGGTTTTAAAGTTATTTCTTGGTCCTTGTTTAAGGAGTTTTGGATAGGGTCATATTTTGAACATATGTAGAGAGCAGCATTCCATAATTGATTTATTAACATATGAGGTCATGTTTATGATTTCTTTCTGAAATATTTAAAAGCAAAGTATAACTGCATAATCCTGTAAAATCTATTCATCACAAACCTGCTTCAAAAGTTCATAAAAAGCACAAAAAAGAGCCAGCATATTGTATTTAGTTACGGTTGAAGCTTGTGCTCCGAAGGACAAATGAATACGATTTGTATTTGCTATGGGTCTGCCTGTGCTCTCTTCACAGCGCAAGGCATCTCCAGAGACTTGGCTAAATAAGTCCAAATGGCAGAGATTCAGAAATCTAGAAAAATGCAAACATCACATTCTTCTCCCCGTGGTGGACAAGACAGGAATGGTTAAGAAATCCTTTAGAAAATATTACATTTTCAAGTGTTTTCAAAAGGCCACGGAATTCCTGAAAGTTAAACCTCTCCCCATCCGTTCATCTCCAGCTCCCCTGTCAATGACTGTGATCTCTAAGAATGTGATGTGCAGACTTTGTTCTGCTAAGCCTTTCTAATTTAGGCTTCATGGATCCTTCAGACTCATCCATTTCTTGTCATCCCCTGTCGATCTCAACAGAGAAAACTAAGACCCTGTGCTGGCTCAAAGATAGGCTAAGTTGACTCCTTTGTGGGGCAGTGTCTGGGTTATTAGGAAGCTTTCTTTTTGGAAAAATTACTTCCAAAATGCATTGATGTGTATATGTACATATATGTAGGTGTGTGTACATACACACACATGTTCACCTGGTGGAAAGAGGACAATATTGATCGCTGTTCTTCAGGAGCCATTGTTCTGTGAGCCAAGGTCTCTCTCACTGGGACTCAGAGCTTACTAATCCGTTTAGGTTGGTTGGTTGGTGAGCCCCAGGCATCCATCTGCCTCTGCCTCCCCGGCTCTGGGATTACAAGCACATACCTGGAAGTAATGGATGCTTAGGGATCAAACCCTGCTTATACAATTGTGAGAAAATTATCTTTGTGGCAAAGTCACCTTCCCAGTCTCTAAAATCATCTTAAAAGAAGTTTTAGTATTCTTACATCTTATGTGTATGAGTGTGTGCATATGTTTGTGTGTGCCTGCAAAGTAGGAAGCGTATGTTGGATCTCCTGGAGCTGGAGTCTCGAGTGCCTGATGTGGGTCTCGCAAGCCACACTTCATTCTAGATGAGGAGCACTCACTCTCAATTCCCGAGTCCTGCCTCCAGGCCTCTCTGAACGAGGTAGCCTATGCCTCTTGCATGAAGTTTATTCCAAGTAGTGCGTGAACTTTTCTAGATTTCTTTCTGATTCTTTCCTGGTGAGGAACAGAAAATGGCACTTCTGGGAGTTTGTAGGGGAAAAAAAAAGGAGGAAGGAAAGAGATTGTGGGGAAAGGGGTAAATATCAAAAAAAAAAAAAGACTTTGGGTGTCAGTTTTCCTGAGGCGTAGGGAAAAATATAAAGGGAAAGATAGCTTAGCACCAGGGAATGCAGGGCCAGCTATGTCACGCACAGCCCCATTTACAAGAATTGTAACATAGAGGCTGCTTTTGCTTTCCCATGACGGGGGAACTAAGCCAGGCATTTGTTGTGTGGATAAAACCACACCTTTTATGCAAATACACACTTGTCAAAGAGTTAATTTTCGTTTTAATGACAGAGCCAGTAAACCATGATCTCTATTCAGACTGTCTACTAGATAGAAGCATGAGAGTACTTAGCTGAGTTATTTAGAGCACGGCGGGAATAAAGTAAGCAAGAATGCAGAAATGTCTGGAGAGAAGGCTCAGCGCTGGCTGCTCTTCCAGAGGTCCTGAGTTCAATTCCCAGCAACCACATAGTGGCTCATAACCATCTGTAATGTGATCTGATGTCCTTTTTTGGCATGCAGGTGTACACGCAGATAGAGTACTCATACACATAAAATAAATAAATCTCTTTAAAAAGTACTTTAAAAAAGTATGCAGAAATATCTGAGCTGGAAAGACGGCTCAGCAATTAAGAGTATGTGCTAATCTTGCAGAAGGCATGAGTTAGGTTTAGCCAAGGGAAATGGCTCAAAATAACCTGTAGCCCCAGTTCTAGAAAACCTTTCTCCTTCCTGTAGCTTCTCTGGAAACCAGCACTCATGTGCTTATACCCCCAGTCAGACACATATACGTAAACACAATTAAAAAATAAAGCAAACCTTACACAAATGCAGAAATGAACTCATTGATGCATACAAACTCATCAATATCTGTATGGCTATTGTTGTGGGATATCTGCAAAAAAGGACATGGGGTTTAAGCCAATAGAAAGTCTTTACTAATTGGCAGGTGACTACACTAGATGTTTGGGATCCCAGTGTTGCACCCAGTCTTTCTCAGAATGAGCCTTTTAAACACCTCCCCGCCCCCCACCCCCACCCCCACACCATGTTTTGGGTTGAAATACTTTAGTAAGATCTGTTAGTCAGAAGGAACTATAGGAGCCAAAACCCAAGGTTGGTACCTTTAGAGACTTTCCCAGAGCTATGGACTTTGATGGATGTGTTTTCATTTTGGCAGGTGGTGCTGTCTATGTACCAAATTTAATGGCCTCAATGGTTCTTCCAGCATGGAACCAGTCGAACTAAGTACTTGGCACCAGCTACAGCCGTAATCAATTGTGTGTGTGTGTGTGTACCAGAACGATGCTTATTTCTGTCTGAACAGATGAGAACCATCAGACTCTCTATCACTTTTCTGCAATTTTCTACAAAGTTGAAAGTTATTCAAAAACAGTGAGAGTGGAGACTCCAAAAAAAAAAAAAAAAACAAAAAAACAAAAAAACCAGACACTCCCTGTAATATTAATCTTGCCAACTTGGTAGAGCCTGGAATCAAATAAGAGACATCTTTGGGAGGGTTTGGGAGGCCATTTCCTGGAAGCATGGACTAACGGGGGTGGGGTGGAGAGGAAGCTCTCTTCGGTTGACATTACCTTCTCATGAATGCCCAGACACGGAAAGGCCTGAGTGACAAGGACTGCTCACTTTATCCACTCAACTTTGTGTCTACCTACTGAGTGCATTGTACTGCAACTGCTGCTATCAGACTACAGCTAAGACTGGCCTTCCAACATGAAGCAAATACCAGGCATCTCTGTGAATCCTGCAGGCCTCCAGCATCAGCTTGGGACTACTGAAGCACGTACATTCAGAGAGTGAGAGATGCTGGCTTTTTCGGCCTTTCTAGCATGCCCATGGCCATTACTGAACCACTTACCCTATAGCACGCAAACCAATTTAAGGAATAGATTATACCCATTGATAGCATATAGTCATTCTACTGTTTCTGTTACTGATTGTCTCTTCCCCAGAGGATCTGTTTGAACCTGGTTTTCTCAATCTTACTTTGGTAACTTTTTGACAGTAGCAAATCAACAGGGATTCAGGTCCAAAGGATGCCCAGCTGAAGAAACGGTAACAAGCCTATTCGTTTTCAAGTCTTCTACACTCCATAGACCCCCACTCTTTGCCCTTTGACCTGTTGTGGATCTCTGCAGTAACCTCAGTGTTCTTCAGAAAGAAGCTTCTTCAACTAGGGCTGAGAGCTGCACTAGTGTTCTCAGTGTAAGGACACATAAGTAAGGATAACTATTTAGAAGACAGGAGGACGATGTATCAATTCATCAAAATCGTAGTTTAATTATACTTCTGCTGTTGCAATTTTGAAATACATTTTATGCTGGAATGAATTATTCATATCTCCCTGTGCATACTTTGTTTCTCTCCTCTGGATAAATATTGAGAAACAGAATGCCTAATTCAAAAGACAGTTTTACTATCCGTTTTCCAGTTTTCCTGCAGATTTCCCAGAAATGACTGATACCTCCCCCTGCAGCAAGCGCACATGATTTGTGATTTATTTATAGTACCCATCACACTAATTGCTCTCCATCGGGCACCGGCACCTTGCCCCACTGCACATAGAGGAGTCTTCCCATGGTCCCCTCAGCAGCTTTTCAATGCTGCCAATATTTTTCCACACAAACAAGGCTCCAACAGGCCCAGTCATTCAGACTTACAATAGGGAACAAAGTGTGCTGGAATGTGAAGTCATTTCCTCCTGTCTCTGGAGCCCATTCTCTTTTTACTTGGCTGAGCAACCTCCCACGTGGTGATGGAATCAGGGTCTCATTTCCTGTGACTTGGTGTCTCTCCATGTTTAATTTTCACAAATGACAACTCACCCTCTACTCAGGGGAAGGGAGTGACCTGCTCTCTCATCCTGCCTGGATCTTATTTCCTTGTAAAGTTGGCTGGGTCCAACTCCACCTCCCTACCCCAACAGTGCATATACAAACACACATGTCTGCTTTCACTCCATGGGAGCACATACATGTGCACCCACACATCTTATATTTCTGAGTCAAATCAAAAAATCATGTTTCTGTCTCTTCCATAACATTATCTTAGGAAAGGACCTAGTTCTTCAAAGCAACCTTATGTTTCGTTCTCTACTTAGCCTGGTAACATAGTATCTTGATACCGCTATACCAACATGGCTACGAACAACCTTGCATCATGTTGAATTCCTTGCTGCTATTTTATGTTCTTAGCCTTTCTACAACTGAAGGTATATACTCAGAAATTCTTTACTTCTGCATGGCACATATCAATCTCATACACAGTTTTGTCAGTTTGTTTCCATATATATTTAAATTTAGTATCTTCTCCATTTTTCCTTTATGTTTAAACACCTAAGGCATAAACATTACTCAAAATTAAAAACAATGACGAATAGAAATCTTATTTCTTTTTCCCTTCTAATTTTTAGTCATTCTGTTCTCATAGTCATTTTGACTCAGTGCTGCCTTTTCATTTGGGAGGGAGGTGGAGAGAAATTTATTTTTCCTTCTGTCTCACCTGCGACACCTTACACACACTTTTCATTATGTGTAGTTTTGCTTTCTCAGTTCCCATTCATTTCCCTTGCAGCATATTCCCCAACTCTACCATCCACCAGATCATGTGAAGCCTCCTCCTTTAATTTTTCTGACTCCATACGGTTACCCTCTATGGGTGTGTGAGCATTTCTTCAATCTTTCTTTGAACATCAAGGTTAATTTCAATGATTTGTAAAAATCAAGGAATGTATCTCAGCATATTTCTGTTTTGTGAGGTATATTTTCAAAGTAAATGGCTGAAAGCTAGGATTCTGAGCCAGCAGGCAAGCACATTCTGTAATGGACATTGCCCATGAGAGATGTATGAGGGATTCATTTCCTTGAAGTCTCAAGGGTATAACCGATATTTTTTATAGCCTGCTTATCAGATTCATTATAAAACACATCTTTAGGCAACTTTAATTTGCATCCCTCTTATAATAATGAAAGTGAAACAACTTTTGTATGTATGTATGTATGTATGTATGTATGTATGTATGTATGTACTAATGTCTTACTTTGTATTGTTACCTGGCCTATTGTGTAGACAAGCCTGGCCTTGAACTTTCATAAGGCCTCCTGTCTCTGCTTCCTCAGTGCTGAGATTACAAGTGTGAGCCTCATTTTACACAGGTCATTTTGTAAGTGCTTATATGAATCGTATGTATGTATATACACCTAATCTTGGGTGTGAATTCTCTGATTCTCTCTTCTTTCTGCTTTCGTGAGTTTCTCTCTCCCATAGTTCATTTTAAAGAAATAAAGAACATTAACTCCTTGTGACTTGTGTATCTTTATATTTACATTAACGTTTTCATGACTTACATCCTTCTCCACAGTTATTTTTAATTTTGGATATGGAGTCACGTGTATTATATTAGGTTGACCTTGAACTCCTGATCCTCCTGCCTCCGAACTAAAGTTCTGGGGTTACAGGCCCATGGCATCTCACCCTGCTGTTTCCACAACTTTCTAATTGAATGTCTCCCCTCATTACCTCTTCGTTTTGAGTCACAGTTGGAAAAGTTTCTACACATCCAAGTTACATAGGAAACTCACCCATCTTTTTCACCTCTCCCAGTTAGTGCTTTTTCTTACATATTACATGTAAATCTCTCTTATTTGGAGTTCATTTTGTGCATTGTATGAGGACAAAGGTGACTGCAAATTTACCATAAGATTATCGGCTGCTTGGCTTGTGGTTTCTTCTGGGAATTTTCTAGAAATTCATGAACTATTCTAAAATACATGAACTATTAGCCACGCTAGTGGCAACATTGTGTGAGGAGCTTAGTCTGCATGTCCTGCTGTTAGACTGGCCCATGCAGAAGAGCAGTGTTTGGAATCCTCAGCCTGCATTAGTCTTGGAAGGAAGCTGTGAGTCACAGGTGCACAGGTGGACCTTCAAGAGATGCTGCTGGGGCTGGACTGAGGTTCAGTTGGCAGGGTGTTTGCTTAGCATGCATAAGCAATGCATATGAGTTCTAAGCATATGGATTCCATAGCATAAAAGAGGCATGGTAGCAAGCACTTGTAACTCCAGGTCTTGGGAGTTGGTAGTAAGAGGTTCAAGACCATCCTTGGCTATTCAAGTTTAAAGTCAGTTGATGCTCATGAGAATCTGCTTAAAAATGAAAATAGATGAGAAAGAAAAGAAGACAGACAGACAGACAAGTAATTTCTTTTAGAAAGAATGGTCAGGAGATCCAGCTAGCAGGAATGAATAATAGAAATACTCTCTAGCAAGCAAGTGAAACAGGCAACGGAGGGGTCAGAAATGGGGGAAGGGTGGATGGCCAGGGGTGCCTTCAGACGACAGCTGCTCTCTCAATTAAAGAAGGAAAGAGCTTCATGGCTACAAAACCAAGTTCCCATAAAGGACCAGAATGCTAAAAAATCAGAGTTGGGCTGGAAGCATCAGAAGAGGTTGAGAAGTCACCTTAGAGAAGGGTGAGCCAGTGGCCATAGTTTGGTGCTGCCTGCCAGGAGAACTCACGTTCACACACATTCTATGGTCTGCACTAAGTGCTTTGGATTTAGCCCAGCATGGAAAGTGAGCTATGTTCTTCAAATTCAGAGGTGGAAGAAGAAACTCAGCCATCTCAGAGAGTTTTATGGATAAGCCCCAAGAGTATTCAAGAATGTATTGCACAAAACCAAACACAACTTAAAAGGATTTAAAGAGATTTCTGACATGGACCATAAAATCTGGCTCGAGGAAACATCCATGAGTTAAGAGCATTGCTCCATGTAAGAAATAACTAATTTCACTAAGTGAGTTATCACTGCACTTGAGAGCAGAGGAAAGTTAGTGCTTGGTTTTGGTTAATGTCACCATTGCCATTTATGCACTCCCTCTTCCCTGGTTGTGGCAGGTTCTTCTAACCCCAGGTTGCAGAGACAACGCAGAGAACTTGTTCTGGCTGCACATTCAGAAGCCAGACCCCAAACTGGCCACCTGAAAGAAAACCAATGCAATATCATTCACCATTCATCTTTAGTCCTGTCCATCAAGCCAAAATGTTGTGGAAATAGGCAAAATCCCATCCTGACTATACAGACTGATCCCTGGGATTCACTGCCAACTTGTCTAGTTAATCAGTGAACTTCTGGCTCAGAGAGAGACACTGTATCCAAAAAAAATAAGGTGGAGAGAAAACAAAGAAGACGTGTGAATAAACCTTAGGCACATGCCCATGTCTACCCACATGTGCACACACAATTGAACACACATCCATAAACAACACACATACATCCATTTTAGTATAACAAATGAATAAATGTCTCTCAAGTAGATAATAATTAAAGTATTGTTAAATTTATTAAATCTGACAATGTAATTCTAGGAATACATAAAATGAGTTATTAAACAATAACTACAAACTTCTTTAGCAGGAAGTTTTTTTTAAAACTACCCAGAATCAAAATACACACATAGACACATAAATACACACGATGATGAGTATATATGTTTAATGTTTGTGCACATTCATGCACATAATTTTAAATACTTATCTCTTTAGATTGATATGTAGGAAAATTATCTTAAAATTATGGAGATGAGTTTGTACTCTTGTACTGATAGCCATGTAAGATGTGGAGACAGATCAATGCAGTGTCTCTTCCCCACAGATATTCATTACAAATATAGCTAACGTTGATGTCTGCTGGGGTAACATTTCATGTTGGTCTCCTTAATAAACACAAGAAAAATCAATCTTTCTATGGGATTCCAAACTGACAGCCACGAGACATGCACCTCTTTCTCATCAGCATGCAAACTCTTTCAATCCGTTTTCAGCAGACAGCTCAATTCTGAATGGCTACTCTTTGGTCTGTCAAAGGCATGCCTGGGACTCACATGACTGATGGAGGTGCCCAGGAGATGTTCCAGTAGGTCCTTTATGTTCTGTCCTGATGACAAGGTGGAGTATCAGTCAGAAACTCAGACATGCCTCTGAGAAGCACTCTTCCTTATCAGCAATGTGTCTGCTTTCCTAAACACGGGCTGCAGTTGGAAGCCTCACTATAAATGCCATTTCTAGATCTTGCATTGGATGTCTCATTGGCAAAATTTATCACCCCCATCAATTAATATTTTAGTACTGGGAAGTTTGTCCTTCCTGAAGAAATGCACAATGCTATTAGCCAGACAGAGACGTACATGTCTTGCTGGTTTCTTACTTTTCTCCTTAGCTACTGGGAAGCTCAGAATTGGGTTTACTGTTCAAAGAGGCATCTCAGCAATGTTTCTGGCATCACTGTTTTATGTCTTATATAATTTATGACCTTATCTAATTTAATTTAAGCTTATTGTGATCAGAGATTGTTATAATTTTAAAACACTGAAGTGCAGCTCTCGTCTACGATGTGAAGAGCTGTGGGTTCAGTCTTCAGCACCATAAAACAGAACATGCAGCAAACACTGAGATGAAAAAGATATCGTAGACATTCTCAAATGGGTCCTTGAGCTTGGTAGTCCCAGAAACTTCTTGAACATGCAAACAGACAAGGTTACCACTCTCCTCATGTCTCCTCTGTCTTCTCTCTGCTTGTATTGATTCTAGGTCCTCAGGCTTACTAAAGGTCCTACTTTGGTTTTTGGTTGTTGGATAAGCACCAAGACAAAAATCAACTTGTGGAGGAAAGGGTTTGTTTCAGCTTATAGGTTACAGACCATCATTGAGGAAAGCCAAGGCAAGAACTCATCACAGGAACTTGGAGCTGAAACTCTGGAAGATTTCTATTCACTGGCTGCTCTCTCTGCCTTTCTCAGTTACCCTTCTTCAGTAGCCTGGGCCAATCTGCCTAGGAATAGCAGTGCCTGCTTGCTGTGAGCCCTTCTATGCATTGACAATTAAGAAAATCTTTCACAGACATGGTCACACATCAATGTGATCTGGGTAATTCTTCAGTCCAGAGTTCCTTCTTCGAGTTGACAACTGAATCTAAAGATGACACTAAGCAAGTGCTGTAGTTTGAAGCAAGGTATCACTAAGTTGCCCAGGTTATCCTTGAACTCCCTCTGTATTGGAGGCCTTGAACTCTAAATCCTCCAGCCTCAAACTCCTAAGTAGCTGGGATTACTGGCTTTTCTTAAGTGCCTTAAAACAGATCTCATATATGCTGAACTTGTAAAGAACAATAGTGATAATGATTCTGTTGCTCATACAATCGCAGCTGCCATGTTTTGAAAGCCATTTTGTAAGACTTACTTCAAGGAACCAAATGGGTCAGTTGTAGAGTGAGAAGCTCTTCATCATCTTGTAGAGGTTGTCCCAAGCTCACCAACTCACAAGGGACTGATACTGAATACTAGAAGACACGGTAAACATCCCTTACTTTATGAACTTCTACAAGCAGTCAAAAATCATTTTGTGATATATTTCTCCCCTAGGGAAATGTGAAAAAGTCCATTCATTCTATTGTGGACCAGCACAGAACAAAGAAATGATTGCACTCAAATGTCGCTTAGTGACTGATATGTTTATTTTGCTTAGAAGAACATTGGTGAGAGGTTACTTGCTGAACCATGACTGACTCAAAGGCAGTGGCCTCATTGAGTATCCCCACCTCAGAGTAGGTGAGGACACTTAAAGCTGCCTCTCCAGAACTGGCTCTTTGTACAGATTGCCAATCAAACTAGTCTCTCCAGAAACTGCTACTTCTTTTATAACCTTAGGGGAGAAGTTTTGGGAATCCTGTAAGTTCTAAAAGTTTCCTGGGCCTTGTGAGTTGTGTGTGGGCTTTGTAAGGAGGGAATGTTTCACTGTGGAAGAAATAAATACACAAAGATCAACAATGTAGCAAGAAGGTTGAGCACAACCTGGAGAGACTGATCTGGGTTAAGGATCTTCTGCTACTGATCCTACATGGAAGTTTGGGTACTGACTTCATTTATTGTGACTTCTTCCTTTCTTTCTTCTGAATGGACTTCACCCTATGGTTCCTCTAAGGATTTGGAATGAGGTGTGTGCAGGTTTCAGCCCAGGGCTCAGAGTAATAGGGTTTCTCAGGAGCCTTCAGAGAGAGCAACATTCAAAACAATAAAAAGGTAACTTTTGAGCAAAGGTGGATTTCAAACCACAGGAGATGACATCTCAGTGTATCTCAATGTGAGCAATCTCCCCATTTCCTGGTTCCAGTCCACAGACATGGTCTGAGGAGAAGTGCTCTGCAGCAGGAAGAATCCACTTGCATTTCTTACCTCAGCCACAGGTTAAGGTGTCAAATGAGTAGGACCCAATGTCCTTTCACAGCACATACTTCTTGTTGGCTGGAGCAGAGATTCAGTGTAAAGCTCCCAGTCCTGTTTGTAGTAAGACTGTGTTGTCTTTTCCAGCATGAGGAGATTGTTTTAAAAGGGAGAGCATAAAAGCATTTCACTTTTGTTCGTTTAATATCAGCAGATATCTATTCCCCCTAGCTTTTTCCCCGCTGTGTCTCTGCATGCTGTCCTATGTGTAACTCTATGTCTTACTGTGGGTTGCATCATATTATTAATCTTTCAAATGCCCTTAAACAAGTTATGTGATGAGAAAGAGGAAAGCGGTGATTTTCTTGGTGGCTGAAGGGTAAAGTGCTTGCTATGTACACACAAGCACTGGATGCGATACCTGATACCCACATAAAAGCAAAGCATTGTGGTACACACCTGTCATCTCGGCACAGGGGAAGAGGAGACAGAGAGTCCCCAGGGCTCAAGGTTCGGAGACTTTAATGTGAAGGATAAAGTGGAGGAGTGACTGAGAAATATACCAATGCTAACACATGCTGTGCAGTGACACGCTTGAACGTGTGCAGACACATACACACGCATACACATGTACAGGCAAGAATAAAGAAAGGCACACACCCGCCTGATAGTGAGAGATGGAAGGAAAAAAAGCCGGTTTAAAAATAATAACAACAGCGACTGCATCAGCAGTAATAGCTCACGGCTTCTCTGCAAATTCAAGAGAAAGAGAACCAGACTTCAAGGAAACTGTGCTGTTTGCTTTTGGTACAGAAATAAGTCACAGATTATTTTCTTCTCTCGGTGACATACTAGGCAAATGGAGTATTTATATGCTTCCTTTCACTAAAACGCTATTGAAAATGAATATGAACCTAGTGGGAATTTAAGCATTGCATATTGTCTAGCTGTCAGAGTCATTTGTAAAAGCTGGGATATTTTATACCCCATTGGGGCTTCATTAGGGATCGTGAAGAGCACTGGCAGCTGCAGTAGAAATGCTGAGTTCTTCCTCCCCACGATGACTTTCCCTTGCCTTTTTCACGAGAGCCTTTAAAACTCATTTAAGTCACACCGAAGTTAATCATAAAGATAGATACCAACTACCCTGGAAGGACTGGAGCCCTTGCACCTTTCTGCTGCCCCTCGATTTTTTTTTTTTTTTGGATAACTATAGGCAATTAGTTATAGATTTCTTCTCTTGAAAGGCCATGGAAAGAAACTCTCTTCAGTTGGGGGGAGGGTTCTAAGGGGGCTGAAAACCTCAAGACATCTGCACACAGAGAATTTCAGCTGACTTAGACCAAAATATAAAAAAAGACCTGAAATGCTGACAAATGGTGTCTCTGCACGGGAGATATTAACACTCCGACCACGGGGGTGTAAACCTGAGCAGATGGCACCTTGAAATGGAAGGCTCACATTGCCTGTTGCCGCTCATGTTTTTCGTAAATGTTTATTTTAA
The DNA here is from genome assembly GCF_021556685.1 of Rattus norvegicus. Taxonomy (NCBI): domain Eukaryota; kingdom Metazoa; phylum Chordata; class Mammalia; order Rodentia; family Muridae; genus Rattus; species Rattus norvegicus. The sequence continues at coordinate 272,656,735 of NC_141534.1, read as the reverse complement.
ATTTGGTGCTAAGAACAGGGTGGGGGGGGGGAAAGGACGAGAAAAAGAAAAAAGAGAGTGTGTTAATGACACCACTTAGGGACATGCTTGCTTTAGCTTCTTTTTTTTTTTTTTTTTTTTTTTTATTAACTTGAGTATTTCTTATATACATTTCGAGTGTTATTCCCTTTCCCGGTATCCGGGCAAACATCCCCCTCCCCCCTCCCCTTCCTTATGGGTGTTCCCTTCCCAACCCTCCCCCCATTGCCGCCCTCCCCCCATAGACTAGTTCACTGGGGGTTCAGTCTTAGCAGGACCCAGGGCTTCCCCTTCCACTGGTGCTCTTACTAGGATATTCATTGCTACCTATGGGGTCAGAGTCCAGGGTCAGTCCATGTATAGTCTTTAGGTAGTGGCTTAGTCCCTGGAAGCTCTGATTGCTTGGCATTGTTGTACTTTTGGGGTCTCGAGCCCCTTCAAGCTCTTCCAGTTCTTTCTCTGATTCCTTCAATAGGGGACCTATTCTCAGTTCAGTGGTTTGCTGCTGGCATTCGCCTCTGTATTTGCTGTATTCTGGCTGTGTCTCTCAGGAGAGATCTACATCCGGCTCCTGTCGGTCTGCACTTCTTTGCTTCATCCATCTTGTCTAATTGGGTGGCTGTATATGTATGGGCCACCTGTGGGGCAGGCTCTGAATGGGTGTTCCTTCAGTCTCTGTTTTAATCTTTGCCTCTCCCTTCCCTGCCAAGGGTATTCTTTTTCCTCATTTAAAGAAGGAGTGAAGCATTCACATTTTGATCATCCGTCTTGAGTTTCGTTTGTTCTAGGGATCTAGGGTAATTCAAGCATTTGGGCTAATAGCCACTTATCAATGAGTGCATACCATGTATGTCTTTCTGTGATTGTGTTAGCTCACTCAGGATGATATTTTCCAGTTCCAACCATTTGCCTACGAATTTCATAAAGTCGTTGTTTTTGATAGCTGAGTAATATTCCATTGTGTAGATGTACCACATTTTCTGTATCCATTCCTCTGTTGAAGGGCATCTGGGTTCTTTCCATTTTCTGGCTATTATAAATAAGGCTGCAATGAACATAGTGGAGCACGTGTCTCTTTTATATGTTGAGGCATCTTTTGGGTATATGCCCAAGAGAGGTATAGCTGGATCCTCAGGCAGTTCAATGTCCAATTTTCTGAGGAACCTCCAGAATGATTTCCAGAATGGTTTTACCAGTCTGCAATCCCACCAACAATGGAGGAGTGTTCCTCTTTCTCCACATCCTCGCCAGCATCTGCTGTCACCTGAGTTTTTGATCTTAGCCATTCTCACTGGTGTGAGGTGAAATCTCAGGGTTGTTTTGATTTGCATTTCCCTTATGACTAAAGATGTTGAACATTTCTTTGGGTGTTTCTCAGCCATTCGGCATTCCTCAGCTGTGAATTCTTTGTTTAGCTCTGAAACCCATTTTTTAATAGGGTTATTTGTTTCCCTGCGGTCTAACTTCTTGGGTTCTTTGTATATTTTGGATATAAGGCCTCTATCTGTTGTAGGATTGGTAAAGATCTTTTCCCAATCTGTTGGTTGCCGTTTTGTCCTAACCACAGTGTCCTTTGCCTTACAGAAGCTTTGCAGTTTTATGAGATCCCATTTGTCGATTCTTGATCTTAGAGCATAAGCCATTGGTGTTTTGTTCAGGAAATTTTTTTCCAGTGCCCATGTGTTCCAGATGCTTCCCTAGTTTTTTTTCTATTAGTTTGAGTGTGTCTGGTTTGATGTGGAGGTCCTTGATCCACTTGGACTTAAGCTTTGTACAGGGTGATAAGCATGGATCGATCTGCATTCTTCTACATGTTGCCCTCCAGTTGAACCAGCACCATTTGCTGAAAATGCTATCTTTTTTCCATTGGATGGTTTTGGCTCCTTTGTCAAAAATCAAGTGACCATAGGTGTGTGGGTTCATTTCTGGGTCTTCAATTCTATTCCATTGGTCTATCTGTCTGTCTCTGTACCGATACCATGCAGTTTTTATCACTATTGCTCTGTAATACTGCTTGAGTTCAGGGATAGTGATTCCCCCTGAAGTCCTTTTATTGTTGAGGATAGCTTTAGCTATCCTGGGTTTTTTGTTATTCCAGATGAATTTGCAAATTGTTCTGTCTAACTCTTTGAAGAATTGGATTGGTATTTTGATGGGGATTGCATTGAATCTGTAGATCGCTTTTGGTAAAATGGCCATTTTTACTATATTAATCCTGCCAATCCATGAGCATGGGAGATCTTTCCATCTTCTGAGGTCTTCTTCAATTTCTTTCCTCAGTGTCTTGAAGTTCTTATTGTACAGATCTTTTACTTGCTTGGTTAAAGTCACACCGAGGTACTTTATATTATTTGGGTCTATTATGAAGGGTGTCGTTTCCCTAATTTCTTTCTCGGCTTGTTTCTCTTTTGTATAGAGGAAGGCAACTGATTTATTTGAGTTAATTTTATACCCAGCCACTTTGCTGAAGTTGTTTATCAGCTTTAGTAGTTCTCTGGTGGAACTTTTGGGATCACTTAAATATACTATCATGTCATCTGCAAATAGTGATATTTTGACCTCTTCTTATCCGATCTGTATCCCCTTGATCTCCTTTTGTTGTCTGATTGCTCTGGCTAGAACTTCAAGAACTATATTGAATAAGTAGGGAGAGAGTGGGCAGCCTTGTCTAGTCCCTGATTTTAGTGGGATTGCTTCAAGTTTCTCTCCATTTAGTTTAAAGTTAGCAACAGGTTTGCTGTATATGGCTTTTACTATGTTCAGGTATGGGCCTTGAATTCCTATTCTTTCCAGGACTTTTATCATGAAGGGGTGTTGAATTTTGTCAAATGCTTTCTCAGCATCTAATGAAACGATCATGTGGTTCTGTTCTTTCAGTTTGTTTATATAATGGATCACGTTGATGGTTTTCTGTATATTAAACCATCCCTGCATGCCTGGGATGAAGCCTACTTGATCATGGTGGATGATTGTTTTGATGTGCTCTTGAATTCAGTTTGCCAGAATTTTATTGAGTATTTTTGCGTCGATATTCATAAGGGAAATTGGTCTGAAGTTCTCTTTCTTTGTTGTGTCTTTGTGTGGTTTAGGTATAAGAGTAATTGTGGCTTCGTAGAAGGAATTCGGTAGGGCTCCATCTGTTTCGATTTTGTGGAATAGTTTGGATAATATTGGTATGAGGTCTTCTATGAAGGTTTGATAGAATTCTGCACTAAACCCGTCTGGACCTGGGCTCTTTTTGGTTGGGAGACCTTTAATGACTGCTTCTATTTCCTTAGGAGTTATGGGGTTGTTTAACTGGTTTATCTGTTCCTGATTTAACTTCGATACCTGGTATCTGTCTAGGAAATTGTCCATTTCCTGAAGATTTTCAAATTTTGTTGAATATAGGTTTTTATAGTAAGATCTGATGATTTTTTGAATTTCCTCTGAATCTGTAGTTATGTCTCCCTTTTCATTTCTGATTTTGTTAATTTGGACACACTCTCTGTGTCCTCTCGTTAGTCTGGCTAAGGGTTTATCTATCTTGTTGATTTTCTCAAAGAACCAACTTTTGGTTCTGTTGATTCTTTCTATGGTCCTTTTTGTTTCTACTTGGTTGATTTCAGCTCTGAGTTTGATTATTTCCTGCCTTCTACTCCTCCTGGGTGTATTTGCTTCTTTTTGTTCTAGAGCTTTTAGGTGTGCTGTCAAGCTGCTGACATATGCTCTTTCCTGTTTCTTTCTGCAGGCACTCAGCGCTATGAGTTTTCCTCTTAGCACAGCTTTCATTGTGTCCCATAAGTTTGGGTATGTTGTATCTTCATTTTCATTAAATTCTAAAAAGTTTTTAATTTCTTTCTTTATTTCTTCCTTGACCAGGTTATCATTGAGTAGAGCATTGTTCAATTTCCACGTATATGTGGGCATTCTTCCCTTATTGTTATTGAAGACCAGTTTTAGGCCGTGGTGGTCCGATAGCACGCATGGGATTATTTCTATCTTTCTGTACCTGTTGAGGCCCGTGTTTTGACCAATTATATGGTCAATTTTGGAGAAAGTACCATGAGGAGCTGAGAAGAAGGTATATCCTTTTGCTTTAGGATAGAATGTTCTATAAATATCCGTTAAGTCCATTTGGCTCATGACTTCTCTTAGTCTGTCGACATCACTGTTTAATTTCTGTTTCCATGATCTGTCCATTGATGAGAGTGGGGTGTTGAAATCTCCCACTATTATTGTGTGAGGTGCAATGTGTGTTTTGAGCTTTAGTAAGGTTTCTTTTACGTATGTAGGTGCCCTTGTATTTGGGGCATAGATATTTAGGATTGAGAGTTCATCTTGGTGGATTTTTCCTTTGATGAATATGAAGTGTCCTTCCTTATCTTTTTTGATGACTTTTAGTTGGAAATTGATTTTATTTGATATTAGAATGGCTACTCCAGCTTGCTTCTTCTGACCATTTGCTTGGAAAGTTGTTTTCCAGCCTTTCACTCTGAGGTAGTGTCTGTTTTTGTCTCTGAGGTGTGTTTCCTGTAGGCAGCAGAATGCAGGGTCCTCGTTGCGTATCCAGTTTGTTAATCTATGTCTTTTTATTGGGGAGTTGAGGCCATTGATATTGAGAGATATTAAGGAATAGTGATTATTGTTTCCCTTTATATTCATATTTGGATGTGAGGTTATGTTTGTGTGCTTTCATTCTCTTTGTTTTGTTGCCAAGACGATTAGTTTCTTGCTTCTTCTAGGGTATAGCTTGCCTCCTTATGTTGGGCTTTACCATTTATTATCCTTTGTAGTGCTGGATTTGTAGAAAGATATTGTGTAAATTTGGTTTTGTCATGGAATATCTTGGTTTCTCCATCAATGTTAATTGAGAGTTTTGCTGGATACAGTAACCTGGGCTGGCATTTGTGTTCTCTTAGGGTCTGTATGACATCAGTCCAGGATCTTCTGGCCTTCATAGTTTCTGGCGAGAAGTCTGGTGTGATTCTGATAGGTCTCCCTTTATATGTTACTTGACCTTTTTCCCTTACTGCTTTTAATATTCTTTCTTTATTTTGTGCGTTTGGTGTTTTGACAATTATGTGACGGGAGGTGTTTCTTTTCTGGTCCAATCTATTTGGAGTTCTGTAGGCTTCTTGTATGTCTATGGGTATCTCTTTTTTTAGGTTAGGGAAGTTTTCTTCTATGATTTTGTTGAAGATATTTACTGGTCCTTTGAGCTGGGAGTCTTCACTCTCTTCTATACCTATTATCCTTAGGTTTGATCTTCTCATTGAGTCCTGGATTTCCTGTATGTTTTGGACCAGTAGCTTTTTCCACTTTACATTATCTTTGACAGTTGAGTCAATGATTTCTATGGAATCTTCTGCTCCTGAGATTCTCTCTTCCATCTCTTGTATTCTGTTGGTAAAGCTTGTATCTACAGCTCCTTGTCTCTTCTTTTGGTTTTCTATATCCAGGGTTGTTTCCATGTGTTCTTTCTTGATTGCTTCTATTTCCATTTTTAATTCCTTCAACTGTTTGATTGTGTTTTCCTGGAATTCTTTCAGGGATTTTTGTGTCTCCTCTCTATGGGCTTCTACTTGTTTATTTATGTTTTCCTGGAATTCTTTCAGGGATTTTTGCGATTCCTCTCTGTAGTCTTCTACTTGTTCTCTAAGGGAGTTCTTCATGTCTTTCTTGAAGTCCTCCAGCATCATGATCAAATATGATTTTGAAACTAGATCTTGCTTTTCTGGTGTGTTTGGATATTCCGTGTTTGCTTTGGTGGGAGAATTGGGCTCCGATGATGCCATGTAGTCTTGGTTTCTGTTGCTTGTGTTCCTGCGCTTGCCTCTCGCCATCAGATTATCTCTAGTGTTACTTTGTTCTGCTATTTCTGACAGTGGCTAGACTGTCCTATAAGCCTGTGTGTCAGGAGTGCTGTAGACCTGTTTTCCTCTCTTTCAGTCAGTTATGGGGACAGAGTGATCTGCTTTCGGGCGTGTAGTTTTTCCTCTCTACAGGTCTTCAGCTGTTCCTGTGGGTCTGTGTCTTGAGTTCACCAGGCAGCTTTCTTGCAGCAGAAAATTTGGTCTTACCTGTGGTCCTGAGGCTCAAGTTCGCTCATGGGGTGCTGCCCACGGGCTCTCTGCAGCGGCAGCAATCAGGAAGACCTGTGCCGCCCCTTCCGGGAGCTTCAGTGCACCAGGGTTCCAGATGGTCTTTGGCTTTTTCCTCTGGCGTCCGAGATGTGTGTGCAGGGAGCAGTCTCTTCTGGTTTCCCAGGCTTGTCTGCCTCTCTGAAGGTTTAGCTCTCCCTCCCACGGGATTTGGGTGCAGAGAACTGTTTATCCGGTCTGTTTCTTTCAGGTTTCGGCGGTGTCTCAGGCAGGGGTCCTGCCGCTCCTGGGCCCTCCCCCACGGGAGCCCAGAGGCCTTATACAGTTTCCTCTTGGGCCAGGGATGTGGGCAGGGGTGAGCAGTGTTGGTGGTCTCTTCCGCTCTGCAGCCTCAGGAGTGCCCACCTGACCAGGCGGTTGGGTCTCTCTCCCACCGGGTCTGGGAGCAGAGAGCTGCTGCGGGCCGGGATCCGCGGGTGTGGGACTTCCGGTAAACACAGAACGTGCCCGGTCCTAGAGAAATTCTGCTTCCGTGTGTCCCAAGCTCACCAGGCAGCTTTCTTGCAGCAGAAATTTTGGTCTTACCTGTGGTCTCGAGGCTCAGGTTCGCTCGTGGGGTGCTGCCCAGGGGCTCTCTGCAGCGGCAGCAACCAGGAAGACCTGTGCCGCCCCTTCCGGGAGCTTCAGTGCACCAGGGTTCCAGATGGTTTTTGGCTTTTTCCTCTGGCGTCCGAGATGTGTGTGCAGGGAGCAGTCTCTTCTGGTTTCCCAGGCTTGTCTGCCTCTCTGAAGGTTTAGCTCTCCCTCCCACGGGATTTGGGTGCAGAGAACTGTTTATCCGGTCTGTTTCTTTCAGGTTCCGGCGGTGTCTCAGGCGCAGGGGTCCTGCCGCTCCTGGGTCCTCCCCCACGGGAGCCCAGAGGCCTTATACAGTTTCCTCTTGGGCCAGGGATGTGGGCAGGGGTGAGCAGTGTTGGTGGTCTCTTCCGCTCTGCAGCCTCAGGAGTGCCCACCTGACCAGGCGGTTGGGTCTCTCTCCCACCGGGTCTGGGAGCAGAGAGCTGCTACGGGCCGGGATCCGCGGGTCCTTGCTTTAGCTTCTTTTAAGAACACCATGAAGGCATTTCTAATCCAGACTGGCTTCTCAACCCTTTCTGTTCTAAAGTTCTCCAGGGAACCAGGAATGGAGATATTATGGAGCAACCAGTGTGTTAGGTGAGATGATAATTAAGGTCTGTGTTAAAGTAAGATCTTTGATCATCAGAATGGACACCTCAGGCTGTTCTCTCTGGGGCTTAAGCCCTGTGGGTATCATCACCAGCACTTTATGGAACAGCACTTAAGACAGAAAACTTAGTGTGTCACTGTGACTGTTTATTTATGAAGGCAATAGGTTGGCAATGGCATGCCTTAATTACCAGCAAGCACTGTTAATAGTTTAGCTGTTAATTTGTGAGCTATGTCACTGTCAGAGAATATTTGAGGCTGCTTAGGGTGTACATGTTGCACCCATCTGGTGAGGTCACATAATTAGTGTTTCTCCAAAAACAAGTATTTTGAGAGCTAGACATTTATCTTGACATATGCACATGTCTGAACTCAAGAAAATCTTACAGGTTCTTTGTGTGCCAACTGTCTCATGTTTCCTATACCCTCTGATTTTACTGTGGCAAATTAAATGTGTGACAACTGGACTCTCCAACCAAGAGAAAAAGCAAATGTGGCAAGACCATAGGCTGATAATTTGTAATAGAAAAACTGAGAAGGAGGCTGGGAATTGAGAAGGAGGCTATTGGTAGTGCTTACCATAGAAGTGTGTAAGAACTTGAGTTTGTATCTCCCAGCATAGGCATAAAAGGCTGGATGTGGTAGTGTATACTTTCAATCCTAATACTGGGGAGGCAGAGACAGGAAGATCTCTGGGCTTTGCTCTTCAGCTAGTCTAGAAAAATTTGTGAGCTCCAGTTTCAGTGAGAAACCCTGTCTCAAAACATAAGACGAAGAGTGATTGAGGAAGACATTTGACATGGGAATCAAGGTCTCTCTACATATGCACTCATACATATCTGTACATACATGTTCACACATATGAACACTATATGCCCACACACAACACAAAGGACAAATGTTCAGGAAATAAAATGCTTAACAAGTCATCAATATATATCAATATATCAATATCTATCTATCTATCTATCTATCTATCTATCTCTCATTTTGTGGTCAACAAGTTCTTAGAGTCTTCTGACACACACTGAGTTCTAGTTCTTACTGGGCTCCTCATGTCTATAAACTATGGGGTTGTGCTGCATTGAAAACCATCATTCTTCTGTTCTGTGTTGAACACAGGATATCATTGCACAGCCCAATCCACCCTCAAATGCAAGGCACAGGAATGGCTGGACACTGGATCTTCTATACTGAAACTGTATATAAGGGCAACTCAGCATCTTTGGGAGGCCTGGACAATGTGCCTAGAGGTCAAGAAGCCACAAACAAGACTCAAGTGATGACACAGAGGCCAATTGCTAGATAGCACTGTGGCTGTCACAAAGGCAGACACCACCACTGAACAGAACTGAGGTACCTTGGGAACACTGCCATAGCTATCTTTGGGAATTAGATGCATCCGTTACTGATGCTAAGTCCTCAAGTCTTCCTGTAGCACATTTTGATGGAGAATGAGGGTTCCTACTATGTCATCATGGAGATTGAGTCATATATTCTACCTGAAGTCCATGGGAAGCTGCAATCAGGGATTTGGCTTTGGAGTTTTGTAGGAGAATTCTTGAGATATATCTGTCTAAATAGGTGATGTCTTCCAAGGACATGAAAGAATTGAAATACTGCCTAAGTAGAAGTGATGATGAATGTCCAATGGTTCACATTTTATTAAATCCCGGGCTCTCTTGGGACCAGCTGTCCTCTAGCTTCCTTGCAGTTCATTGAAGAACCAACCTACCTGTTGTCATTGTCATTATCCCATGAATGCCTTGAGGACAGCATTCGTGTCTTCCTGCTGCCATACTTTGGATGCCTAGACAGTCAATTGATTGACAAGAGTTGTTCTCCTTAGACACTGGTGTCTGAATAGGTTAGAAAGGGTAAATGGAGCATTGAGGGAAGTCCAGCTGCTTAGATTTTGTGACTACAGGCTCAGGCCACCTCAAGTCCTAGAAACTATGACAAGCAAGTCTGTTCATGGACATCTGGGAATGACTTTAGGGACAGTACCCCTAATGTACACCCACCATTAACCTCCTTAGAGGACTTAAAAGTCCTGGAAAAATTCTTAGGAAGGTGGCATGCTTCAAGGGGTTATGCCTGCCAGTACTTTGAAGAATACCTCAAAATTCTGTAGTAGGCTCTTTCTGTGGAAGAGATTTCAGCATTTATTTCTGTCTTCATATGTGTCTTTGGAAGATTTAAAAAATGTTATTGCATTTGTGCATTTAGCAAATGTAATACACGGAGCCAGGAGAAGAAACATAAGCCTTGAGAAAAATTCTGTAGTCTACTGTGACTATGAGTTCTGTGTCTTGGGTGATTAGCTGGTCTCTCTGAACCTGGCCTTCTCATGGATAGAGTGCACCTTCTACTTCTGAGCTAGAACAATCATCCCATAGAGTGCACCTTCTACTTCTGAGACAGAGAACAATGCATCAGCTGGTGGTGTAAGTGACCTTGTAAGAAAAGGAAGAGAGATGTGAGCTAAAACACTGCCTTTGTCTTGCTGAAAGATGCTGGATTCTAATATAGGAAGAAGGCCTTCATCAGGTGCCAAGAAGATGTTGCCACCATGCTTCTGGGCTTCCCACTCTCCAGTACTTTCAGCCAAATAAGCATCTATTCTTTCAATGCTCTGGTCATAGCAAAATAAAAGAGGTAGTTCTGGGTTCCACCAGGCCATGCTCTGAGGCTCAGAAGGAAGACACCTATGGCTTTAATGGCACTATCAGAAGATCCAGTAATATCTATTCCTTCCTTTTTAATGGACCATGGTGTCCAAGATAAGCGCACGTAGTGTAGCCAAGTCTTCCTTTTGGCTGGGTTGGATCTTCCAAGTGCAGAAAGAGCCCACATTCATCAATAGGGACACACCCCTCATCTGGATCCTGTCTGCAGAACCAGTATCGCTCAGCTCTGGCTGCAATCTAGAAGGAAAGCGCTATTTTGTACACAAGCAATTGTAACAACCTTTGACGTAACTCTTCACATTTGCTTTCTGAGAAATGAAGACAAAACATGTTCCATTAATGAAGAGATTAGATTTTGAACTATTTAGTTTGCTCTTAAAGAAATTCTTAGCAGTGATCCCCAACATGCTATAAGTGCTCTTCCAATATAAATTGGATGATATGTCAAAAACTTTTAGAGATGGTGTTTCATTTTCAAAGCCAAGCCCGTGTTTCAAAACATCTTTAAAGAGTTATATTGTGGTTTAGATAATTGAAGAATCTTTAGAGTTGGAAAGGCCCCTTGTGCCCTGGTTATTTTTAAGTTCATGGTGATTCTCAGCCCCTATCTTTGTGTATCTTCTGGATGCATGTCTCCCCACAACCAGTTGTTGCTCGCATGGATCAGTAAACCAGCTGTATCACCACCATTTTGAAATGTTTAAAAAAGGGAAATCTTAGGACCTGATTCAGGCCCAGTGGTGGAGAATCTGTGTGCCCTCAAGTAATATAAACGTGTGCTGGGGTGCAAGAACCTCCTGCTTGCAACCTCCATCAGACACTTTCACCTTAGAAGAGCTCCAGTCTAAGCTCACCTTCAGCCATTTTAGGCTAGGCAGCAGCATGTGAAAGCCCCCTTCTTTCTCACATTCAGTGAGTAGTCACCAAGTTTCTTCTTGATGATTATGTTCAGGCTGGCTGGCCTGCTCATTTTACTGAAGTTATAAATGTCACTTGATGCTGATTTGGAGACACTGTCTCTGCATAATGTTAAGTGTCTTGCCCTAACTTCTACTCTTGGGGACATTACAGGAAATAAATGGCAGCTCTGTACTGGGATGAGCAGTTTACCCTGGTTTGCCTAGGAATATCCCAACAAGGGCACTTCAAGTCTCACACTCTTACTCTAGAAACATTTTGGGACCCTACCACCTCTCCTTCTTTTCTTTTTTGGGGTTAAATATAGATATTTTCTTCAATTCACTGGCCATTACTTACACTTTAGGGAACCATTTAGGTCTGGTGTCATGCACTGTGGGGATCTCTCAACTGGAGTAAGAAGGGCACAGACACAAAATTAGAGCACAAAATTATGTGGCAACTACAAAATGTCTTTTGTTAGTTGTTTTCAAAATGTTACAGAGACCATCATCCTACAGCTGATAAACAACTTCAGCAAAGTGGCTGGATATAAAATTAACTTAAACAAATCAATAGCCTTCCTCTACTCAAAGGATAAACAGGCTGAGAAAGAAATTAGGGCAACAACACCCTTCACAATAGCCATAAATAATATAAAATACCTTTGTGTGACTCTAACAAAACAAATGAAAGATCTTTATGACAAGAATTTCAAATCTCTGAAGAAAAAATTGAAGAAAATCTCAGAAGATGGAAAGATCTCCCATGCTCATGGATTGGCAGGATTAATATAGTAAAAATGGTCATCTTGCTGAAAGCAATCTATAGATTCAATGCAATCCCATTAAAATTCCAACTCAATTCTTCATAGAGTTAGAAAGAGCAATTTGAAAATTCATTTGGAATAACAAAAAACCCAGCATAGCGAAAACTTTTATTTTCAACAATAAAAGTCTTCTGGGGGAATAACCATCCCTAACCTCAAGCTGTATTACAGAGCAATTGTGATAAAAACTGCATGGTATTGGTACAAAGACAGACAGGTAGATCAATGGAATAGAATTGAAGACTCATGAACCCACACACCTATGGCCACTTGATCTTTGACAAAGGAGCTAAAACCATCCGATGGAAAAATGACAGCATTTTTAACAAATGGTGGTGGTTCAACTGGAGGTCAGCATGTAGAAGAATGCAAATTGACCCATTCTTATCACCCTGTACAAAGCTTAAGTTCAAGTGGATCAAGGACTTCCACATCAAACCAGATACACTCAAACTAATAGAAGAAAAAGTGGGGAAGAGCCTGGAACACACAGGCACAGGAGAAAATTTCCTGAACAAAACATCAATGGCTTATGCTCTAAGATCAAGAATTGACAAGTGGGATCTCATAAAACTGCAAAGCTTCTGTAAGGCAGAGGACACTGATGTTAGGACAAAACAGCAACCAAAAGATTGGGAAAAGATTACCAATCCTACATCTGACAGAGGGCAAATATCTAATATATACAAAGAACTCAAGAAGTTGGACTCTGGAGAATCAAATAACCATATTAAAAATCAGCTCTCGAATTCTCAACTGAGGAATATCGAATGGTCAAGAAGCAACTAAAGAAATGTTCAACATCCTTAGTCAAAAATGCAAGTCCAAACAACCTTGAGATTCTACCTCAGAATGGCTAAAATCAAAAACTCAGGTGACAGCAGATGCTGGTGAGAATGTGGAGAAAGAGGAACACTCCTCCATTGTTGGTGGGATTGCAAGCTGGTACAACCATTCTGGAAATCAGTCTGGAGGTTCCTCAGAAAATTGGACATTGAACTACCTGAGGATCCAGCTATACCTCTCTTGGGCATATACCCAAAAGATGCTCCAACATATAACAAGGACACATGCTCCGCTATGTTCATAGAAGCCTTATTTATATTAACCAGAAGCTAAAAAGAACCCAGATTTTCTTCAACAGACGAATGGATACAGAAAATGTGTTACATTTACACAATGGAATACTACTCACCTATTAAAAACATTGACTTCATGAAGTTTTTAGGCAAATGGATGGAACTAGAAAATATCATCCTGATTGAGGTAACCCAGTCACAAAAGAACACTCATGGTATGCTCTCACTGATAAGTGGATATTAGCACAAAAGCTTCGAATATCTAAGAAAAAATTCACAGATCATAAGAAGCTCCAGAAGAAGACCAAACTGTGGATGCTTCATTCCTTCTTAGAAGGGAGAACAAAATACTCACGGGAGGAAATACAGGGACAAAGAGTGGAGCAGTGACTGAAGAAAAGGTCATCCAAAGACTGCCCCACCTGGGGATCCATCCTATGTGCAGCCACCAAACCCAGTCACTATTGCTGATGCCAAGAAGTGCTTGCTGACAGGAGCCAGATATGGATGGGTGTCTCCTGAGAGGCTCTGCCAGAGCCCTACTATAACAGATGAGGATGGTTGCAGCTAACCATTGGACTGGGAACAGGGACCTAAATGGAGGAGTTGGAGAAATGACTGAAGAAGCTGAAGGGGTTTGCAACTCCATAGTAAGAACAACAATATCAACCAATCAGACCACCAGAGCTCCCAGGGACTAACCACCAACCAATGAGTACACATGGAGAGACTCATGACTCCAGCTGCATATGTAGCAGAGGATGGCATTGTCCAGCATCAATAGGAGAAGAAGCCCTTGGTCCTGTGAAGGCTCAGTTCCCCAATATAGGGAAGTGCCAGGTTATTAATGTGGGAGTGGGTGGGTGGGAGTGGGAGCATCCTCACAGAAGCAGGGGGAAGGGGTATGGGAGAGGGGGAAAGGGGTAACATTTGAAATGTAAATACATAAAATATCCAAGAAAAATAAAATAAAAAATGTTAGTTAAGAAATTTGGGAAAGACATCAATCAACATCTTCTATCCATTTCATAAACTTGGGTACTAGACCCTCTGCTTGTGTGGTACTTTTTTTGCTTGTTTTGTTTTGGTTTTTGTTTTTTGAGACAAGGTTTCTATATATAGCTCTTCCTGTAGACCAGCCTGGCCTTGAACTCACAGAGATCTGCCTGCCTCTGCCTCCTGAGTGCTGGGATTAAAGGCATGCACCATCATGCCTGGCCTTTGGAACTAGAAATAGTCACCTTCAGGAGTTTTAGCTGTAATTATTGTGGTCTAAAATAATTTTCATGAGATAATCCTAATAAAGAAGAAAACTACAGGAATAAATGGACTAACTATGGTGGTATTTATTACCAGGAAGAAAATTTGGAACAATGTCAATTATGAATATAAACTATGGGTGAGTCACTTGATGGAATGTGGCCCTGTGCTTATGGTGACAGTGTACCTCGAAAGTACATAAGTGCAGCAGTAAGATTTCTTATGATATAATATTAACTGAGTAAAACAGAAACCAAAATTAAATCCAGTCTGAGACTACAGCATGTTCTAACTTTAGGGTTTCATTTGGGAAAAGCATGGAAGGGACTGTTTTTAAATGACTTGCTGAGGTGGCTCAAGCGTTCTGACTTTATCCTATCTAGGACTCTGTTGCTGTCACTGAGGTAAAAGTTATTAGATGTATATGTTCATGACTGAGTGATTATTTTAGTTTTGAGCTGTTTAAAACAATGTGTCTTTTAAAACACTGTCTGTGTGTGTGTGTGTGTCTGTGTGTGTGTGTCTGTGTGTGTGTGTCTCTCTGTGTGTGTCTGTGTGTGTGTGTGTCTGTGTGTGTGTCTGTGTGTGTGTGTCTGTGTGTGTGTCTGTGTGTGTGTGTCTGTGTGTGTGTCTGTGTGTGTGTGTGTCTGTGTGTCTGTGTGTCTGTGTGTCTGTGTGTCTGTGTGTCTGTGTGTCTGTGTGTGTGCTCTGTGGAGCTGGGGGCTGTGTATGTGCCACTCAAGGGGGCACGCACCTACATCTGACCCTCAGGCCAACTCTACACAGAACTTCCTCTTCTGGAAATGAGATGAAAACTGCTTTGCAGTGTTTCACTACGTGGTTTGAAATGGATGTGCACGGCTTCCATGCTGGGCTATGGCATTCATACACAGTATGCATTTACACATGTTTGTGTGTAATATGTGTGTCTGACCCTCTCCTCATGCCTGTGGGTGTTTGTGTCTCCATGGACACCCTCACACCTCCGCCTAAAGTTGTCTTGTACCCGGGGATGGGATTTAAGGATCATATGCTGAGCCCTTTCATCTTGTCGAGGTCGACGCTGGTCCAAGCTGGGTGTGATTGTAGCATCCATTCTCACTAGGCCATTTTGGAGGCTCTTGTGTATGCAGTACCAATTAACCCCTGAAACCACAAGCTAAGTGGTGTGCTATGATTCTATCTTACAAATGAAGACCCTCAGTCTGGGAAAAACTAGGTAGCGTATGCAATGAACAATTTATGTCAAGAGAAAAGAAAAAAAGCTAATGAAATCCACCAACAAAAAGATGTGTGTCAAATACCAGTGAGATGATACTTTCCTTTGTTTTATTTGGTTGTCCTGAGACAGGGTCTCAGGTAGCCCAGAGTGGTCTCTAACTCGCTATGCCCATACAATGACCTTGAATTTCTGACCCTCCTGCCTCTGCTTCTTGACTACTAGATCATAGGTGTGCACTACTATGCTCACTTTATGTGGTGCTGATGATCAAACTCAGGGCCTCTTGTATGCTAGGTAAGTGCCTACCAACTGACCTGGCTCCAATACTTAAAAAAAATGCTTTTTCAAAAAGTTCATAAATCTGGGAGAGAGAGGTGGGGGTGTATTGAAGGGTATAAAGGAAAAGAAAGGGGAAATGATGTAATAAAAGTAAAAATTCCTCAAACTTATGTAGCTGGAATGCAATGAGAATTCTTCTGTGCTGCCAGCAAGAATATCAACCCGGTATGACTCTTCGGAAAAAACCTGGCAACGTGCTCCTCGGACTTGAAATACCTGTTTAGATCCACGGTGCAGATTTGGCATGTATAAAATTCCATTCTGAGGAAGGACTCTGAGGCTGGGCTCTAGCATGCTTAGAGCATGTGCTTGATCATGTATGAATATGTACAATATAAATGTAAGTAAAACTTTATATAAAAAGATGTTCATCGTAGTGCTATTTATAAGAATCAAAAAGGGAAATCATGATGTAAATGAGCAGTAACAAAACAAGATCAGTGCTTGAATATAGTACCCACACGGTTTCATTATGCAACTTTAAATATATTATTTACCAGAGCATGAATTTGGTTACAATGGCATTAAATAGAAATCAGGTCGTACAACCACTCTGGAAATCAGTCTGGAGGTTCCTCAGAAAATTGGACATTGTACTATGTGAGGACTCAGCTACATGGACTCCTGGACATATACCCAAAAGATGCTCCAACATATAACAAAGACACGTGCTCCTCTATGTTCATAGCAGCCTTATTTATAATAGTCAGAAGCTGAGAAGAACCCAGATGCCCTTCAACAGAGGAATGGATACAGAAAATGTGGTAAATTTATACAATGAAGTATTACTCAGCTATCAAAAACAATGACTTCATGAAATTCATAGGCAAATGGATGGACCTAGAAAATATCATCCTGAGTGAGGTAACCCAATCACAGAAAAACACACATGGTATGCACTCCCTGATAAGTGGCTATTATCCCAAAAGCTCAGATTACTCAAGATACAATCCACAGACCACATGAAGCTCAAGAAGAAGGAAGACCGAAGTGCGAATGCTTCAGTCCTTCTTAGAAGGGGGGAACAAAAATATTCATAGGAGGAGATAAGGAGACAACATTTGGAGCAGAGACTGAAGGAATGGCCATTCAGAGCCTGCCCCACCTGGATATAAAGCCCATTTATATACAGTCACCAAAACTAGATAATATTAATGAAGCCAAGAAATGCAAGTTGACAGGAGCCCGATATAGCTGTCTCCTGAGAGGCTGTGCCAGAGCATGACAAAAACAGAGGTGGATGCTAGCAGCCAACCATTGAACTGAGAATGAGGTCCCCACTGGAGGAGTTAGAGAAAGGAATGAAGGAGCTGAAGGGGTTTGTAACCCCACAAGAACAACAATACCAACCAACCAGAGCTCCCAGAGACTAAACCACCATCCAAAAAGTACGCATGGAGGGACCCATGGCTCCAGCTGCATATATAGCAGAGGATGGCCTTGTTGGGCACCAATGGGAGGAGAAGCCCTTGGTCCTGCCAGACTGGACCCAGTGTAGGGGAATGTCAGGGTGGGGAGGAGGGAAGGGGTGAGTGGTTGGTAGGGGGAACACCATCATAGAAGCAGGGGGCGGGGAATGGGATAGGGGGTTTATGGATGGGAAACCGGGAAATGGGATAAAATTTGAAATGTAAATAAAAATCCAATGAAAACATTTTATTAAGAAAAATCAGGTCACAAAGTGATGTGTGCAATACAGCAGCCATCGTATTAAAATCAGGACCAAAAGGAGACCACTCTACTCATAGACGTACTCAGTGGGGGCTCCTTTTATGGTTTCCTTTTGTAATTTCATTTTATTCTTGTACTCCTTCCCCTTTACTGGTTCTAAAATTAACATGCATAGGTTTTTATTTTTGAAAAGGTGATACTGATCTTTTTTCAAATAACACACAACAAGGGGGAATAACCACATTTAAATCAGGTCCAGCAGACACTGACGCTACGCTTATTCTACTCCACAAGATACCACACAGTCTGAAGCTCTAGGCCGGTGGTTCTTGACCTGTGGGTCTTCCCTGTCCAACCCAAGGAAAGAAGGTGGTGGGGTTGCAGCTTGAAGCAGGAGTTTCTTTTCAGGTCAGGTGTTTTTTGAAGTTGGCAGATGGCAATTTCATTTGCATTTAATGCCCTTCAGATTATTTCCTTTCTGTTGTGCTAAACACCTCTCTCAGTTGGGTCTAATTTGATGATGACCTACCCCCGCCTGGAGGTCACATATCCGATATATTTACATTGAGATTCGTAATAGTAGCAAAACTATAGTTATGAGATAGCAAGGAAACAGTTTTATGGTTTGGGGTCACCACACTACAAGGAACTGTATTAAAGGGCCCCGTATTAAGAGGGTTAAGAAATGTTCTAGGTGCTGTCAGGTAAGGCCACTGAGTCAAGGACCTGGGTGTCCTGGGGCTCAGTTCCCTCAGGTAACAGATGGATATCCTCTTTCTGTCCATCTCTGCCCTGGGAGAAGACAAACCCTGAAATGCTGGCTCTGGTAGCATTTCAAGAGATACCAGAACTCTGGTCTATCAGTGGCGATAACCCTCAAAACTTTAAAGCACCAAGCACCAGGAAGCAACCTGGGCTGCACCTGCAGCCAGAATTCCTGCCTGAATGAACCAGCATTTATCTTCTTCCAGTTCTTATAGACTTTGGCTTCACTAAATGACCCCAGCACAACCTGCATCTTTAGAAATAGATAGTGAACTTTAATTAAATTGATTGTGTATGATATCCAATAGAAATAAAATGGACTTAGAGCTTTCCTCGCTCGTATTCCCCTAGAGACCATTTTATACCGTGTAATCAGAAGTTTACATTTATTTCAGGTGATAATTTGTCTCAGACTGCACAAGCAGTTGTATTTTCTGGAAAGAGGCTTGGCATGCCAATATCTTTTCCCCACGAAAAGACACTTCACAGTTTATGTCATATAGCTTGAACAATGACAAAACACGGAGAGGCTCTGTGTATCTAAAAAGATATGAAAACGTAAGCTAGCTTACATAAGTGTGCATAAAGCTACAAAATTCAGACACCTACACAAACACAAAATATTGGCCTTTCAGGGGTAGGGAGATGGCTCAGTGTGTAAGGGCACTTGCTACATAGGTATAATGACCTGAGTTCAAGTCTCTAGCCCCCATGAAAAAGTTTGGTCTGGCCACTTGTGCTGGTGGATACCCTAGCATGATAGGAGGAGGAGGCAAGAGGTTCTCTGGGACTTGTTGTGGCCAGCAGCCTACCTCCAGATTCAATGTGAGACCCTGTCTCAAGAGAACAAAGTAAAGGGAGATAGAGCGTGACTCCTAATCTTTCTCTGGCCTTCGTGCCCACACTCACACACATGCACCTGTATACACATGGTTTTGAATAACACACACACACACACACACACACACACAGACCACACACACTGACGTGCAACTGTTAGCCTTTTTAGAACATCTCTATTTGTACACCTGCTTTCTCTATTTTTGTTTGGAGTTTTAGCTAGAAAGACAGGATTGGTCCCTTTCTTCCAATACATGACATCCAGGACTTACAGGGATGGGCGGCAATTTCTATAAAATAGAAGAGACTCTTTATCTGATATGTTATTGAATTATTTGTTTGTCTATTGTATGTAGTGCGTGCATGGGAGTGCATGGCTGTATGTACTTGTGCAAGCTCATGTGGAGGCCAGAGGAGAACTTTGGGTGTCTTCCTCTCCATATTCCCTGGAGATGATGTCTCCTGTTCACTGTTCTGGCTAGGCTAGTTGGCCAGTGAGATCCCAGATGTTACCTGTGTCTCCCTGCCCCTCAATGCTGAGGTTACAAGCCTGCACAGCCATGCTTGGTTCTCTACATGGGTTCAGGTTCCAGTGCTTTGCAGCAAGCGCTTTTATGCGCTGTGCCATCTCCCAGCTCCCTTTATATTGTGAGTCACTTCGAAGGTAGAGTGCTCTGCAAGTGTTTTGTACGCTATGCTGTTTAGGTGTTTTCTCAAGTTAATTGTTTGCTAATATCCCAAATTACTCACTGTAGGTATAAGCAGTTGTTTTTCTTTCTTTGGCATAGTGCTTTTATTTTGACAAGAATGTGATAAAGGATTAATTGGGCCCATTTATTCTTCAAATGTTAGACTCTCGGGCAATTCACCAATTCCACTTCTAATCAAGAGCTAAACTGCCAAGTGGGTAGTTAGGGAAGCTGGTCATACATCTGCAAATACCAAATGTCTGTGAATGAGATGGAGAGTGGTCTCTTTCTCTCTCTCCTTTCTGGTCAGATGGTTTCATTTAAACTCTGAAGGGTCAAGGGTGACAGCATGACCTCATCAAATTAGACCCAACTGAGAGAGGTGTTTAGCACAACAGAAAGGAAATAATCTGAAGGGCATTAAATGCAAATGAAATTGCCATCTGCCAACTTCAAAAAACACCTGACCTGAAAAGAAACTCCTGCTTCAAGCTGCAACCCCACCACCTTCTTTCCTTGGGTTGGACAGGGAAGACGGCCTCAGAGCTGCCTGACAATCCCTCAGCCTGCCAGACTCCATTTGCATTTCAATACCCCCCACCTCAGACTTTCTCTACTTGAAAAATTTGACAGTGAACCCTGGGAGCAAGAAGAGTGAAGTTCAAACACGACTATTATTCCCTGGCCTCATGGGTGTGGACGGCCAAATTGGTCATGGGAACCTTTGAGATCTAAGAGTAGAAGTGAGTTACTCAGGGTTAAGGTTGTGTAGCCATTAAAGGTAGACACGAAACGTTCTGCAGGATGGAGTCATGAGATTCGTGAGGGTGACAGAATCATAGCTTTTATTTGTTTCGGATATAAATGTGTACACACCAGAAAATGGACCTGGGTAAAAAGGGGGAAAAAAAAGCAAGCATTACGTAAGTAATCACTGTAAGGTGTGATAAAAATTAGAACGTGTGGTTCAAAGCAGTGCTCACCCAGAGTATGCAAGCACCATGCACAGGACTCTGCTCTGTCCAGAGTCAATCTAGGCAGAACAGGGAATAAGACATATGGCAGGTAGTTACAGCCTTTGTGCCAGACACTGATCATACAGGACACTTCACCTGTGTATTTCTTCTTGCTTCACCTGGGTGGAAACAAAGGTTGACTGACTGAAACTGAACATGATAGATTTCAGATGAAATTCTGGAGTGGACGTGCTTCTCTCCTCTTTTGACACGGGTCCAGGAGTGTTTGGAAAACCATTAGATGTTGCTTCTTAGATGTGGCTATGGTACTGATTAATTGAAAGCAATCATCCCCCTTTGACATCTCAAATTTTTAAAAATTAATTAATTTATTTTTCACTTATTCACTTTACATCCCTCTTGCTGCCCCCCTTCTGATCACCCCCTCTCACAATCCTCTCCCTGTCCCCCCTTCTCTTCTGACTATCCCCCACCATGACATTTCAAGTTTCTTCAGGGATAGGCACCTCCTCTCCCACTGAGGCTCTCAGCTAGAAGAACATATCCCACATACAGGCAATGGCTTGTGGGATATTCCTTGCTCTAGTAATCCAGGACCCACATAAAGACCAAGCACACATTTGCTACATATGTGCTGGAAAGGACTAGGTCCAGGGTGTGTGCACTCTTTGGTTGGTGATTCAGCCTCTGAGAAGAGCCCCAAGGGTCCAGGTTAGTTGATTCTGTTAGTCTTCCTGTGGAGTTCCCATCCTCTTAGGGGCTGCAATCCTTATTCTTCCATAAGAGTTCCCAAGCTCCATCAGTGTTTGGTTATGGGTATCTACATCTGTCTAAGTCAGTTGATGGGTGGAGCCTCTCAGAGGACAGCCATGCTAGACTCCTGTCTGCAAGCATAGCAGAGCATCATTAATAGTGTCAGACATTGGTACTTGTTCACGGAATAGGTTTCAAGTTGGTTGGCCATTCCTTCAGTCTCTGCTCCTTCCCCAACCCCTGCATTTCTTGTAAACAGGCTAAGTTTTGGGTTGAAAGTTTTGTGGATGGATTGGTGTCCCTATCACTCCACTGGGGTTCCTGCCTGGCCACAGAAGGCAGCCTTCCCAGGCTCCATATCCCCAATGCTCTAAGTCACAGCTAAGGACACCCCCATTGATTCTTGGGCTCCTCTCCTATCCCAAGTCCCCTGTCCCTATCCCATCTTCTTGGAGATGTCCCCCACCCCCTTCCTCCCATCAGTTGCAGATTTCCATTCATTCTCATGGCCATTCAGCCATCCCCCCGCCCCTCCCCACACCCAATTCCAAACACCCCCCTGCCCTCCCGATCCTTGAAAGACCACATCTAAGTCATTTTTTTTCCAAATACATTTTGGTGCTTCCTAGAAAACCTAGATGGTTCTTAAAAATTTTTTTTAACCCTTTTAAATGTCAGTGAGATTCCATGTGGTGCGTGGCATCTGTGTGGCATTGTTGGTGGCGTGTAAAGGACTGTGGTGTGTGCACTGTCGTAAACTGTTCTTGTAGTTTCATGTAACACATGATTTTCTAACTTTTTGGATGACTTAGTTTTATGAGGTGTGAGGTATAAATAAGTTGAGTACTAGGCTTCCCTGTGATTACGGTGAAGAAATTCTGACAATAGAAAAAGGGATCTCCTCACTTCAAGGTTTGTTGGATTTTCTGAGATAAGAGCTTACAACGTAGCCCTTGGTGAGCCTGAAACTTACTATGTAAGCCGTGATAGCCTGGAAGTTACTGAGATTCATCTGCCTCTGTTGGGATTACATGTGTACACCACCGTGCTAGGCTAGTGTAAAGACTTATGGGGAACTTTTGTTTCCAAAGTGATGTGAGCTAATACATTTACAGGTTTGTCTCCATTTTCCAGACAAAGGTCGTGAGAGCACAGCTCCTAAGGAAAAGAGAAATAAAACACAGACGAATGCCATAAGAGTGTTTCTTATGCATCCACTGAGTCCATCCTCAATATTATAGCCAATAACTCAGTGTTTAGAGCTTGTTCCTCTGTTCGGCAAAAGCATCTAGGAAAGACAAAGGGTGAAGCCACAGCCCCAGAGGATGTAGGACACAGTGGGAGGGGGTCTCTTTTCATGATACAGCATTGTTAAATCATGGGTATGAGAATCCTGGGCTCAGACTGAAATCTATGGAGACAGAGGTACCTTGCTGCATAGAACAGAGGGGTGAAAGGGTCATCACGGCGAGGTGCATGAAGGACAGAAAAAGAATTGTGGACTAGAGCAGAGGGGGCTCAGCATCCAGTTCTATCATTACTTATTTGTAGATGGGTGTCAGGAAGTCTTTGTGGCTTGGCTCTCTCACCAAGGCAAGAATGGCACTGACCAAATGCCTTCTTAAATCTTTCTGATGATGCATTAAGACTCTCCCAGGACTTGGCTGTGCATGACCTAGGGTTGGAGAACCACTCTCTCATTTGTGGTTACATGATATTCCACACATCTCCACTGCAGTGTGTCTTGCTTTCCTAATCTGCAAAGTGTGCCAGTCACAGTAGTTTCAGAGGGTTGTGGAGAGTATCTTATTCCAGAGTCGAGGGGGAGAGGAACTTGTTTTTGACCCTAGGCAGTAAAAGCAAAGAAAGAACATGCAGAAAGTAAGTGCTGTAGACTGTGAACGTTTCTCTATCGCAAAGATGCATTTGAAATATTAACAGTTAATCCTGATGGCCCTGGAGCTAATGCGTAGTATGCCAGCATGTTCTCATTACCTCAAACTACTTAAATACACCTATAGTTAAGGGAAACGAAACAAAAATATCGATCCTGGCCAAAAGAAAAAGGCCTGGACAGCCCACACTGGTGTTTGACCTGTGTGTTGGGGAATGGGCTTGCATCTCTCTCTTGCTGTTGTGTATCTAGTGGTGACACAGGATGACTTCATCAGCCTGGTGCTGCCTAGAAAAGAGAAAGAAGACTTGGGCTGGAGGCCTGTCTACTTCTTGGTTCGGTCATGATGACACTTCATCAATCTGTGTCATTTAAAAGATGGCCAGTCACCTCCCTGTCTTGGAATTGGGTCAGAGAGCAGCGATCTAGAGAGGCATTTGTTAGCAGTGAAGAGGCCGTCAGAGCAGGTAGCTGGGGATTTATGAATTGAGTCCAGGAACGCCGGGTGTGGGGGTGCACATCTGGCCACAAGATGCACTCAGCTGCCTTTTGGATGAAGAGGCTTGGTCAAAGGTCATGGCAGGTTCAGGGGGACTGCTAGGGTGGGAGATGCAGTGAAAGTAAAGAAGCCACCCTCCTAGCTCTCGGTGTCCCCAACAGGGCTAGAGTCCTGTTGCTGCACAGGATCAGCAAACTCATTCTAAGCTCCTGGAATCTCGCAGCTGACACCTTTTCTAGCCAATAAAGTTTTGTGGGGAAACAACTGAAGGTTACTCAATCCAGGGACACTATTCTATAACCATTATCAAGGGAGCTGAAGAAAACACATTCCTCCTAGCTGCCAGCATTATAAAGTCAGCATCAGCGAAGCCACAAAGTTTTCGCAGCTTTGGTTGTTTTGAAAAATGGTATTAGTAAA
Source organism: Rattus norvegicus (assembly GCF_021556685.1). Lineage (NCBI taxonomy): Eukaryota > Metazoa > Chordata > Mammalia > Rodentia > Muridae > Rattus > Rattus norvegicus. The sequence goes on along the minus strand of NC_141534.1, from coordinate 272,632,583 downwards.
AGACCTGAGAAATGTTAATAATGTTTAATAAATTACTCTCTGTGTGAATATATGTATGTCTGTGTGTATGTGTGTGTCTATGTGTATGTATGTATGTATGTATATATGTATGTATGTATGTATGTATATAGGTATGTATGTATGTATATATGTGTGATGCACTTGCCACAGAGTATGTGTAAGTCAGACGAAAACTTTGTGGAGTCTGTTTTCTCTTCCTCTTATCCTTACTTGGGTTTCAGGGATTGAACTCAGGTCCTCAGGCTTGCAGCAAGTCATTTTTTATCAGCAGAGCCATCTCGTTGGCCCTTTAAAGCATAGTCTTTGTTTGCCCTTTCCTTCCTTTCTTCCTTCCTTCCTTCCTTCCTTCTTTCTTTCTTTTCCTTCTTTCTTCAACTTAACATTGATTCTTTTTAGATTTAATATTATAAATTAGTATCAGAAAGGATTCATTAGGAGGATAAACACTAAATCAGTAACCCAATAACTTTTGTATGAGAAAAGAACTAACCCAAAGTGTTAATAATTTTACTTGGGATTTAAGTTCATGGATGTGTTTGTCTAAGATCCAAATCTTTCCTTTCCAAAACTCTATCTGATGATCTCAGAAACTGTTCAAGCTCTAAAACTCAAGCCCTGGCCTTCTGAGGCCTCTCAATCCATGAGGCTATCCCACCTCTTAGCATCAAACGTCAGTACTCGCTCTCAATTTCAAGCTCAGTGGGTTGTGGACTTGTGGTTGTTGCTTTGTTTGCCCTTGTCTCTCGTTTCATCAGAAAGGCAGAAGGTAAGAAATGGAACCCCATATCACGGCCAAGAGATTCAGCATCTAAGGAGGAATTGACTAAACCTTGTCTACCTCTTCAGCCGGGTTCCTCCAGCAGTAGACTTTTACTGCTTCCCACCAGTTGCTTCTCTTTCTACTGTGGGAGAACCAGTGCTACTGACTGAGGTGAGTTATTCTGTAACATGCGAGGGGCATTTTCTTAAAGCCCAATAAAGTAATCCTCAACTGGTAGCTCTTCTGAGGGGGGTATCGAGTGTGAGTTTTCTGTGCTCATTGAAGACTCAAGAGTTACATAAGGCTCCAGAAAGAAAGTCTGTGGAGCTCCAGCTCCAGTTAGACATACATACATTCGTCACTGCATCCCTAATTTCACCTGGAACATTCCCCACCATGGATATCTAACCAGAGACAAGTGTTTTATTTTTGGGGAGGGGCATTTTTTTGCTGCCCCACTTTGGAGGCTGAAGCATTTAGTGTTAGATTCTGAAGCTGCATGTCAACAAAAACAGAAATATAATTCATCTGAAGTCCAGACCGTGGGATCTGGGGACACCAGGCAGGTGCCCGCACTTACTCTTATAGTGAAGAAGGAGGCAGGGAGTCTTTCTGCCTTCACTGTGTTGTCTTCACTTAGACGAAACCTAGCAGAAAATGTCTTGGTAAACAAATAAAGTCTTCAGACACCATATCTATTGGTTGCTTTCCTAATGCTTTTCTATTTCTAGTTATTTATTAGTTACTTTGCTATTTGGGTTTAAGGTTCCAGAAGGAGAGACAGGGGAGGCATGGCAGTAGGCAACTGGAGCAGGAAGCTGAGAGAATGAGTCTTCAACCATATAAAGAAAACTGACAAAGCAAACTGGAAGAACGGCCAGACAACATACCTCAGAGGCCATCCCCTGAGCGATAACCTTTTCCAGCAAGGCTCCATGTCCCGAAACCTCCCAAATACTGCTATCAACTGGGACCAAGTGTTCAGGTCATGAGCCTCTGAGGAATATTTCTCATCCAAACCACCACATGTTCTTAAGAATCTTTTCATCTGAAACACAAACACACATGCACACGCACACCAGGTGTGTTATTGATGACCTCCTGACTGGGCCTATAAGAGTCATGGTAAGGAGATGGCTAGGTTGCTTTAAATGTTTCAAATAAGCCTGTAATCTTACCAGAACATGTTTAGGGTCAGTAAGCAGACAGTCTGTTTCAAAACTTTCAGGGACTTCTGAGTTACAATACTAACCTCACAGTTCTTAATACCAATCTACCCAAGTTGAACTAGCCATTGCTGAAATTTAAAGGCTGGTAGTCTGCTATGGATTGAGTATGAAATATCTCCCATAAGCTCATATATCTGAAAACTTAGTCCCCAATTGGTAGCTCTGCCTTTGGAAGTTGTAGAAATTTTTAGAAGATGTAGCCTATCTTGAGGAGGAAGTTGCATCCCTTGGGGTGAGCCATGAGGGCTATAGGGCTTCTATCTACCCCAGTTTTTTTCTGCTTTCTGGTCCAATGAGCAGCCTCATGCTTCTGTGGCTATCTTTCTCCCATACTTTACCTGCTACAAGGGACTGCACCTTTATACTGTGAACCAGAATAAATACTTCCTCCCTTATGTTGTATCTCCTCAGGCATTTGATCAGAGCAATGAAGAAAATAATGATTCCACAGTCTTTCTCAGTTTGAGTTATCAGATTTGTCTTCTACCTATAAAAAGACTTTGTTCCTTCAAAGAAAAGAACAGTCACACAAACTTTTTTAAAATGTACTTAATATTATCCACTAAGCTTAAATCAGAAATTTATGTTTCCTCATAAGAACAATACTCATACTCTTTTGAGCAGCGTAAATATGTCCATATCCCAAAGGGTGACTTAACCCTTCACAAGAACAGTACATGAGTTTGTGAAGCGATTAACTTTTGTAGGAAAACAATACTTTCTCCTTATATGTCTCTAAATGATGCAAATTATTTATAATTAATGTATATTACTTCTACTGATAATAATTTGTTATTGGAACTATAGGAGGTCATTGTTTCTTTTCTGTGCACTTTTCTATAACTCCTAAATTTCCCAAAGTTTAACAAGTATTAGCAAACACACAAGTGGAGATAATGTAATAACAAGATAATTATTGTGGTATATAAATTTAGATGTCCTTTAAAAGAGACATTTAATTAAATGTCATCAATTAACTAAATACACAAATATGTAAGCTTTCAAAAATCTATCTTATTAAGTCCTGAATGATAGATTTTCATCACAGATGTATGAAATTTTTAAGCTCACGTAATTTATGTGTTTTAATTTAAGACATCTGCTTTTAATTTGACTAGTTAAAATACCTTCTGTACAATGTTTAGATTTAAAAAAAAAGAAAACCTCAACATCTTTTTAGTTTGACCATCCTTTGCGGTTGAGAAATTTAAAAAAAAAATCACAATACACTGAATAAATAAATCATTTTCTAAAATCCAAATTGACAACTGTGTCCTGCCACACCAAATCGTTGCCCAGGCTTTGGGGCCGTGTGCTCTGGGGAGGTCATTCTTTGTGTCTATAAAAACTGCTCTCTTCTTTGATGACAGAAAGAGAAAAGGAGACTTGTTTAAAGCTTCAGAGAGTTCCGTCTCCTCCCTTTGTGCCTTCTTGAGTGTTTCTTTTACCCCTCCAGATTCCAGCCCTTCTATGGAAGGCTGCCCCCCTTTAACCAACACACGTAAGTATCCAGTTAGGACGTGATGCTATTCTAGGGTCTGTAGGAGTGAAAGCGAGCCATCGGTAAGCCATCAAGGAGCCTATAACTTACTAAGAGCGACAGAGATGCAGCTAACACACCCAGTAAAGGCGATATACAGCGAGCGACTGATAAGGCCCCAAAGAAAAATGAGCGTGGATCGAGACTCTAAGCATAAGGGAGGAGTCAAGAGGAGAAGCTATCAGGGCCGAAGTTTGAAGGGTGGCTGGCAGGGGAGGCACCTTCCAAACTGAAGGCTGTAATGAGCAGAAAGGACCAGAGTGAGGAAGATAAGCTTACCAGCATCACACAAGAACGATAAGGGGCAGGCTTCGAGGCTGGGACAGAGGGGAGTCTGGGAGAGCTGGAGTGGAAGATGGTGAAGAGATATGGGTAATAGGATGGAGCTTGAAGTTTATCTTAGATAGTAGAGGAAGATGGACAGTTAATGGTCTCTGGAGGAGGAGAACCATATCCCTTGATTCAGCCAATGGTAAGTTGCCTTAGCTTGGTTCATAACCTTCACCCATGTTCTTGTCTTGCAAGCAATTCTAATAAAATGCCCTGGGACACACCATACACACACACACACACACACACACACACACACACACACACACACACACACGACTTAAAGGTAAGAGAGGGACTTGCTGAGAAGAAGGGAAGAGAGAAGAGTAGTAGAAATAAGAGAGGATAAAGGGACAGCAAACATGATCAAAGTATGCCACATGCATGAAATTGCCAACGAATAAACCTTTAATCAAAGTTCTGGTTCAGTCATCGATTTGGAAGATTTTGATGTAGACCAACTAGGAGGACACTGCAATGAACCAAGTGAAGCTAAAAACACAGAGTGAGCAAAGACAGCAGCGGAGGGTTATGGAAGGAGAAGGGGAGAGGGCTCAGGCCACACAGACAGTAGACATGCAGTCAGAGTTCTGCTAGATGCTGAGAGAGGGGAACTCAAAGACAAACCCCAGCTTTCAGGAACCTAACAGGCAGCTTTATGTCTAAGTTCAGGTGTTCAAGGCTGACCTGGGCTCTAGTGTGAGACTCAGTTTCAGACAAAAACAAATGACTCCTTGACAACTCAATGTCTTGTGGAGAAATGGCAGATAACCCTCAGGTGTCCAGGATACGTAACTTTACTTGACTTTCTCTGTTTACTGTCAGTTAGAGTCTATAGTCGGTCAAGTTCTGAGGGCTCTTTGATTTTCATAAATTGGAAGTCAGTTTTCTTTCTGGTAGACAAAGAAAAAATTTCAGAAGTGAGAAACCTAAAGGTTGCAGTTCCATAGCCCCATAGGATCATCAACATTAGTACCTTTGATATGGCAATCTTAAATCAATACACTTTTTCCACAATCTCTTTGTTCCTACCTTCTCATTCTCTTTGATATCTGTTAACGTTTTAAATATTCAATGCACGATATTTATATACTATATATTTTAATGAGAAATGTGCCTTTAACATCATTTAATATATGAATACCTTTGACTGTCTTGCATTATTAAGCAAACAAGTGAGTTTAAATTGTTCTAAATAAGAATTCTAATGACCGGGAGACATAGCATGTTTTGGTTGGGAAAAAAATGTTCACTGAATGCTTCAGTAATCTAAAACCCTTAAGAGTAGTTTTCCTTTGTACAGTTTACCATCCTTTGGGAATGTTGCAGTGATGGGCAATGTATCTTTGCCCCAGTTTTTAATTATTTATTTCAACAATTAGAGATAAATTTACAAGATGGAATTACCTTCTCTGAAAGTATGCATATTCTCCTAAGGCTTTTAATATGTATAGTCAAATTATTGTACAATTTACATTCCTATCAAAAGATATATGTAAATACTGTGTCCATGAATAATTGGTCACAACGCGAATTTTCTTTCTTTAATCCACACCAATTTAATAACATGAAATGGTTTTAAGTTATCCCAGTTGACACAGAGAAAACCTCATTCTCTTCAAGGACATTTATTTAAACATGATAGAATAAAACAAAACAAAATCAACAAATGCACAATTGAGACATAAAAACTAATGAAAGAAAACACCTAGCTTCCAAGTTCTTAAAATCACAGCAGCAAGGGGCCAGGAAGATGGCTTAATGTATATGAGCACTTGCTGTGCAGGCATGAGTACCTGGGTTCGAATCCCAGCACCCATGTAAGTAGACAGTTATGGCCACACATATGCTTACAAGCCTGGTGCTCTGAGGGGCAAAGACAGAACAATTCCAGGGACTTGTTGGCCACCAGCCTAGAACTAGATTTGGTGATGGCTTGTCTCAAGGAAATAAGTCAGAGAGTGACAGTCATCCAGCCTCTAAGGCACACAGGAGAACCCACAAATATGTACATTCACAGTACACACATACTCACTCACAAACACACACATTAGGAGAAGGAGTGGGAGGAAGAGGAGAGAGAGAGAGAGAGAGAGAGAGAGAGAGAGAGAGAGAGAGAGAGAGAAAGAGAGAGAGAACAGCAGTGGCTGAAAACAGAAGCTGAGGCACTAGTATCGACCACCTCAGTGTCTCCACAGGACAAGGGCACGGCATAGGCTCTCACACACCTTGGTGGAGAATGATGTTAAGTGTGTTCAGTACCAGGAGTAAAGAGCTTCTACTGTATTGGAAGAGAGACAAGAAGTTAACCCCAGCTTCATGATTACAGTAAGAACGGTTGCCTTCGTGGGGTCACTAGTGGGAAAATGTCATCTTTAGCAAGTAGGCCAGGACCCTTTCATGTAATAATGACCAAATTCATACAACCATGCAGAAATGATCCTGGAGAAGCAGAGAAACCCTTCCATTAGAGCTGTAGAATTATCCAGAAACCAAAGTAAAGCACTGTGTAAGTTTGAGTGTAGCAACCAGGACTGGAATGTGTAAGCAAAACCAATTGCTTGAGATGAGCTCACATAGAAAAATACAAACTACGCAAGGAATCTAACCGCCATGCAGGGGAGACAGGATGTATAACAGTAGAAACTATGCACTTTGGACACTGGTGTAAGAATAATCTGAAATATCTTTAGACTACTCAAGGTATTAACTAAGTTTTTAAAAGCATAGAACAGGAATTTAACATGAGCAAGTAAGAGAGATTGAACACTCACCAAAGGAGAAATTTTAAAATGAAAACCACTCCACTCGGAGGATTAATAGTATATTAGATACAGATTCCTCAAGACTCAAAGCCAAAACACTCAACAGCATAAAAACAGTTATCTGATTACAAAGCAACTGTCATAAATGAGGTATGAAAAGATGGTTTTAGAAATTAGAAATGAAATGAAAATTTCAGAGTTAAATCACCCAAGATTAAGGAAGAAACCACAGTGGAAACGAAGAAGTCTTTATTTTGAAATAATAGCAAAACTTATTATATCAAAACACATGGAATGAAGCTTAAAGGGCTGAGAATATACTTATTAAAAGAAACAAGAAACTGTGTGTGAAAGGGGAACTGTCCCTTTTAAAGCAAGAACAGAATTAATGAAATGCATATAAAAGGAAGAATTAGGATTGTCAATGAAATAAATGTATTAAATATGAATGAAATAGGGTTGGGGATTTAGCTCAGTGGTAGAGCGCTTGCCTAGCAAGCACAAGGCCCTGGGTTTGGTCCCCAGCTCCGAAAAAAAGAAAAAAGAAAAAGAAAAAAATATGAATGAAATAGGTCAATCACTATCAAAATTATTCAAGGCAATAAAAAAAGCATACACAACAAGAGAAATATTTTAGAAACAATACCCATGTATGAGAGATATTTAAAATGACATAAAAATAATGTGAGCAATTTTATGTCAAGAAATTTGAAAAGTCAGTAATGATTTCTTATAAGTGCAAAGTGTTTGAAAACAACATCAGCCTGTACAGGGGAAATCTGAGAGATTCTCTAGACACACAAAACAAGCAAAGGAGCTTAGCAAGATGGCTGACTGGTTTCTCTGGTTCTGGGTTTTATTTGACCCTTGTGTTCATGTACAACCCTGAGTTCTGAATTTCATCTTATCTAGGAAGTGAATTATTATACTAATAGTATCCCTCGAAAGCATTCATCATCTACAAATTTTAGACTCACTGAACAACCTTTGGAAAGAGACTGGGTTATTTATATCTGAAATGTTCTATACCTGAAAAAAAATCAAACAATAACTAAGTCAAAGGTCCAACCCTTCATTTGCCTATTGGGAAGTAGCTAAGGGTGTCCCTGCTCTTGCTCCAAGCTGTGGGTGACCTGGGTGAGTGAGGATCCTGGTCAGAATACTGAGCTGGGTATGCTCCTTTTCTTCTGAGTGAACTTGAAATTAATTTCGACACAAAGATTAACAACTCGCTTAATTAAATCTTATATTTTTAAGTCTGAATCATATTGTTTAAGAAATACTTAATGATTTTATTTTGTTGTTTTGGATTAGCTGTTTAGAGACAAAAGACTTCAGGCTCTAATTAGCCGCTGTAAAAAAAATTAATTTAAATAGCCTAATTGACAACTTGCTGGAAGCTACACACAGTCTTGGTTGCCTAAATTGTTTAATTCCTTGCAGAAGTGGGTGTAAACTTTATTTTCTCTTATAAAACAACCCTAGATCAACCTATTACCAGATATTCACCAAATATCTGACTCATGAGCTCCACGTCGGCACCTGCAGCTCACAGTCACCTCTCACAGCTGCCTATAACTCCAGCTCTGTCAGGTCCAGCACTCTCTTTTCTAACCCTTGGGCATTTGCACTCCTGTGCACATATGCATGTGCACACACACACACACACACACACACACACACACACACACACACACGCATATCTACATCAACATTTAATCTGTGGGAGGTACACATGGAGTCCAGACCCAACCTTTCCTGTAAGGAATTCATATTTGGGAAAAGCAAGGTTCAGAGGAGTTCTATAGGTTATAGGTTCAGAAGAAGGGGATTCGAGGACTCTGGAACAGCTTAAAGTAGGCAATGTGACAGAGAAGTTGGGTGAGAACTCACTCTCCGTAGGAAGAGCTATTTAGATCAAAATAGAGTCAGGCGATCTAAGGAGGAAGAGAGACCTGTTTGGGAGTTGGTGGGTAGGAAGGGTAGTAACAGATAAAGATGCTTGAGAGGAAGATGAAAATCTGCTCTGAGCTCGAAGCACAAGGCAGAGGCCATGCTGTTCGTACTGCTAAAAGAACCCCAGCCCTGGGACAGCGTGGATAACAAAATGCACTGGTTTGAAAAGCACTGTGCAGACCAGTGGGGCCAATACCAGAGTCATTAGGAGCCATGTGGAAGAGTGCAGATTGGGTCTTCAGGAAACAGGAAGGCCTGAGGGCTGTGGGTCGGACAATGTGATCAAAGTTATATTTTATAGCCTTTCCAACCACAGAAGACAAAGTGGGCTGGAGAACAATGTGGGTGAACAGAGAGGCATGAAGAGCAGTTGGGAGCATGTTGTAGTCATTCATGGGAGAGAGCCAGAGGGCAAAGGGACCATATTGGAATCAGTAAGTGATGACACGTAAGAGAGTCCCTGATGCCGCCCTTGCTCTGGCCAGGACATGTGCTCTGCACATCTTGCTGATAGTCTCCTTGTCTTTCTGCTACTCTTGGACACAGGTCACACAGCAGACACATGAAGCATGAACTTGGGACATTTGCCCAAGAATTCATACCTGCCATAAATTATTCACTACCTTGCTAGTACCTGTGATGGTTAATCTCCACTGTCAATATGACAGGATTTAGAATCGCTTAGAAGGTGTTCAAGGATCTGTGAAAGCATCTTCAGAAAGGCTTAACCAATGAGGGGAGTTCTATCCTGAATGTGGGCAGGACTTTACTTTTAAAAAAATGATTAATCATTCCATTCATTTACATCTCAAATGATATCTCACTTCCTGGTTACCCCCTCGATTAACCCCCCCATCCCATGATATCCAACTTCCCAGTTACCCCTCCACCAGCCCCCATCCCACATCTGCCCTCCCCCCCTATCCTTTGCCTGTATGAGGGTGCTCCCCCACCCACCCACACTCTCCCACTCCACCTCTCCAGCATCCCCTTACACTGGGGAATCAAGCCTTTCCAGGACCAAGGGCCTCCCTTCCCATTGCTGTCAGGCAAGGCCATCCTCTGCTATCTGAAGCTATGGTTCCCTCCAGGTACGCTCCTTGGTTGGTGGTCTAGACTCTGGGAGAACTGGGTGGTCAGGCCTATGCTGATCTTCTACTGGGTTTACAATCCCCCTCCTCTCCTCCAGGACTTTTCATAAGAGAAGATAGACTTGAAGCTGAGCATTGACATAGATCTCTCTGCCTTCGAATTGCAGATGCAATGTAACCAGCTATCCCATGTTCCTATCTCCACAACTTCCCTTTCATGACAGACGGTATCCTCAAACTGTGAGCTAAAAACCCCTTCTTTCGACAAATTGCTTCTAGTCAAGTACTTGGTCGCAGCAACAAGAAAAGCAATCAAGACAGACCATAAATAATTCTTATTCAGAAATTTATTATCTAAGAAATGAGACTGTTCTGTACTTTCCTCTTGAGGGACTCCTCCATTAGTCAGACCCATCAAATACAATCTTTACACATTCCTGGTGCCTTTCTACCCATGGAGATCAAAGTTACCAAGAGTCATTGGCTTGGGTTATAACGACCGTTTAGAGTTTGGTAAAAAAATTAATGAAGCACACAGTGTGGTTCCATGCAAGGAAAGAAAGGAAATGAGCTGCCTCAGGCAAGTGCTCTTTACCTCTGATGAAGTAAGTTCAAATGTCACTTCTCTGATTCTAGTCTGAGGCTCTGCCCTCACGGTGTACACCATTTGATATTTATCTCTTACTCCAGTTTACTATAAAGCACTGTGACTATCTGTGTTAATCATTATAACAGCTTGGCATATTGAAAACACTGAGATCTGAATGTACGAATGAATGAATGAATGATGTTAGTTTAGTTGACTGTGATATGAGGAAATTTCAGTGGTAGTTAAGGGGTTGGATTATGAGGCTCCTAAGATTCCCCTCTACAGAAGTAGGCTTCCTTCTATTCCCTCTCTCTCTATCTCTGTCTCTCTCTGTCTCTCTCTATCTCTGTCTTCTCTCTGTCTCTGTCCCTCTGTCTTTGTCTCTCTGTCTCTCTCTGTCTCTGTCTCTCTGTCTCTTTCTCTCTGTCTCTATCCCTCTGTCACTGTATCTGTCTCTGTCTCTCTTTGTCTCTCTGTCTCTGTCTTTCTCTTCCTTTCATTCTTTCTTCTCTGTGTGAGAGTGTTGTGCATGTGTACGTGTGTGCATGTGTGTGTAGTTGTATATACCCATCTGTCTTCCTGTATGGAAGGTTGAGAGGAGTCCAGCTCTATCACACTACCTTATACCTTTGAGACACAGTTCTCACTGGATCTAGAGCTAGGATGGTGACCAGTAAGCCCCAGTGATCTAGTCTATGCCTAACACACTGGTGTGGTGGTAGGTGCATGTGACCATCGTGGTTTCTGTTTCTGTTTTGCTTTGTAGGTGCTGGGGATTTGGACTCATATTCTCATACTTATACAGCGAGCACTATTACTACTGAGTCACCTCATTGGCTCATTAACTATTCTTATGCTAAAACCCTATGTCCTGATGGTCTAGGAATAAGGAAAGCCCCTGGGAGTTTTGCTAACCCTCTAGATCCCAAGCCTCCACCCTTCCTATGCTTTGTCATGCTTTTATGCTAAGATTAGTTTTCACTTGCCATCAGGAAAATCCTTGAGTTTCTTATGAGAGTATCGGTTTTCACTTTTCTTTGTTCCACACTTAGTGTTTGTTCTGTTTCTTCCTTCCCTCCATCCCTCCCTCTTTCCCTATACTATCTCCCTGCCCAAACCCCACAACTCTCTTCTGTAAGTCTCATCTTAATATTTGGAATCCCTGAAGGATCTCTAGATCTAAGAATACATTTCATGTCATAGTCTCTGAGAACTACATCTAATCTAGGTGGCTGCTGAATTGGGAGTGCTTCATTGGTATGCTTTTAAGTCAAGTCGGTGTGTCAATGTTCCGTGCAAGTATTGTCGGATGAAATAACGTTTTGTGGTATGAGAAGGTACTGGTGTCCTGTGGCTGCTGTAAGGAAATTACTTATCAGTGGACTCAAACACCAGTCATGAATCGGTGCTGGCTGGGCTGTGCTTCTCTTGAAGACTTTAGAGGAAAATCTGTTCCTTACTGCTAAGCTTCAAGTGGCTTCAGAGTCTTTGGCTTGTGGACACACTACTCTGGTTGCTATGGCCCCTCTCCTGCCTGAGATCCCCCTCTATCTTCCTTACATTTGATTGCATTTAAGGTTGAAACAGATAATGTAGAATATAGTATCCCTCTCAAAAAATTTTATTTAAATATATTTTTTTCTTTTGCTACACATACTGATATTCATCCCTTTGCTGCATATGGTAATGCTTATGGGTTCCAAAGACTAGGGCACAACTTCAGGGACCCACATTCAGCACACCACACAAGGTAAAGCTTACTTTGCCTTGTCATAATCCCAGGCAAAATAGTATCCTAGGTTAAAGTTAGCCCAAAAATGGAATGTGTGTATTATGTTTATGTTGGCAACAGGGTGGCCCTATGAAAAGGAAGCTACTCAGGATGAAGCGAGTCTGAAGCCATTTCAATTACGATCCTTTCTACATAACCAGTGAGGAATAAAATGGAGAGGGCCAAGTATTCCACTCTGTGGTACTTTGGAGGATGCAAAATGCTTCTTTCAATAATTTCCCCCCCCCCAAAGAAATGGTGGTTATTATTTCTACAGTAAGGATCATGGGTGAGGGCTCTAGAAATAGCCTGCAGAGGCTTGAACCTTCTGTTTCTATGTTAAAACTCTAGGGATTTGTGTCATTCAGCAGTGGGAGGCCTGCTTGTTGCAGTGGGCGGCTACAAGACTGAATTATAAACACAGCACAGAGTGTATATTCGATGACTGGCATGAGAAGCACCATGATCAGCATCAGTATTGTCTTCAGATCACTGTGAGGGAAGTAGGTGCCCTCACACAACTGAGAGTGTCTCTGAAAAAGACAAAGATCTTGAGAACAGATCTGGGAAAACTCTTGGAAACCCATCCCATCATCCTGCCTTTCACCAAATCATAAAAAAGCTGGCTGGCTATTTCAGGAACTGAATTGTTTTCAAACTTCACAGGTCTTAAATACTCTTGCCCCGCATTTATTCTTCAGAAGTTCTGATGTGCTTGTTTATTTCAGCAAAATTTCATTTAAAAACACTTTAGTATGTGCAAAAACAAACCTACTGGGACTTACAAGTGCCAATTTTAAAGTTGTATCGAGGACAAAGAACTATTTGATCAAATAAGTGTGGGCTCTGGATGTGCCCAGATATTCCATTTAAGGATCCAGTGGATATATCTAGCATCAACACCCCTGCCTTTGTTTGCAGTAGGATAAGATGAGGAGTCACCATACATTTCACAAAAATTGCCACAGTATCGGGTCAGAATTTTGGATTAAAGACTACAATGTATCTTAACACAGTAAAGAATCTGGTGTGTGTCTCAGTTTCTTTTATTGTTGCAGTGGTAAGATACGTTGACAAAAGAAACTTAAGAGAGACTATCTATTCTGCCTCACAGTTCAAGGGTATGGTCCACTGTGGCAGAGAAGTCAAGCAGGCAGGGCCTTAAAACAGGCTGGTCACTTCACATTCACAAGGGGAATGCAGAGTGATAAATGGATACTTTGTATACAGTCCACGATCTCAGCTGAAGTGGGAATTTCTGGTTTCGTTGGAGACTCCGTTGTGTCATGTGATGTTTTAGCGGAAGCTGTCTTACGAGAGGATGTTTTGCTGAAGCAGACACGTGAGAGGATGTTTTGATGAGAACAAACATATGGTGTTTCTCTGGAAGCTGCCTGGAGAAGGGCATGGGATGTTTTGCTGGAGCAGACGCTTGAGAGGACATGTGATGTTTGGAAAGTGTATAACCCACTAGACAGTGGACAATGATGCTCTGGCATTGGTTCGCCTTGCTGGTCTTCAATGGGCTTCACTGACGCTGGTCTTTGCTGCCATCGGTTCACCTTGCTGGTCTTCAATGGGCTTCACTGACGCTGGCCTTTGCTGCCATTGGTTCACCTTGCTGGTCTTCATTGGGCTTCACTGACGCTGGTCTTTGCTGCCATCGGTTCACCTTGCTTTCTTTGCAGATCTTCGTTTGTCGTGACTTCATAGGGAGAAGCACATCAAAGAACATCTGGTGGCATTCCAGCTGCTTCTTGCTGCTTCGGGGGACTCGATTGAGCCACTGTGGATTGCGGACCACAAAGATTGGAATCATCTCAAAGGACTACTTCTAAACAGCTCCACATCCCCTTGTCTTATTAGCCATGTTCCTCCCCCACCTTTGTTCAGTGGGTTGAAACATTTAAGAACCCTTATTAAAGTAGGTTTTAATACACACACACACACACACACACACACACACACACACACACACACGCCTACATTATCCAAGCAAATGGTTCCACCCATGGTGAGGCCTTCCCTCTCCATTAATAAAATCAAGATCATGTGCCATAGGCAAGCACAGAGGCTAACCTAACATAGATAATCCCCCAAAGAGGTATTTGGGGACTTGTCTCCTAAGCCCTTTAGATTCTGTCAAATGACCAATTAACTCTTAAAATGACAGAATGAGCTTAAAGGTCAGGGAAGTAAATACAAATAGAACAGAAACAGAAGCCAAAAATGGAGCTCACTTCATGGGAGAGCAGGAGAAAGCAAAGGTCACAGGGCTCTGGTTTGTGGCACCAGAAGTCTGACTAGAGGCTCCATTCATGCTGGAGAAGAGCTACAGCCTAGGTCTGGAAGCACAGCTTTGAAATCAGACACAGACAGCATTTGCCTCCTGCTCTGAGGCTTGTTCTCAGGAATGGAAAATACTTACTCCCATCTGAGTGCCGATTCCCTCGTAGGAAGTTGGGATTAGAAGGATGGCATCACAAGGTTGCTGTGGTTGTTAACACCGAATACATGCCCTACTATGTATGTAGTATAAACGCTCAGTGAGTGCTGTTCACGTGTGGAAACAAGATTGGAAGCAGAGCTGATTCCCTCAAAGGAGCGTGGCATAGGAATTTGTGTCTGACACAGAAAAGCATCTAGCTTTATAGGAAGGCTGGGTGTCATTTTATTTCCTGCCTCACATGTATTAGTCAACAGACATGGTTGACAGGCAGAAGAGCTCTGTCACTGCTCAGTTGTTCCTTTCATTTATTCGTCTCATACATATGCAGAATAACGGAAGGACAGACAAATGGACAGGAGACACAGATAGGTCGATGACTGGCAGACAGCAGTAGGTAATAAATAAATTGATGATAGGTGATAAATAATAGATGATAGGTGATAAGTATATATGTAGTAGGAAGATGATAGATAGACATTCTACCATTATACTGAGCAAAATGGAACTTATTAATCCCTCTTTGCCCTGGAACCAACTCATCTTAATGGTAGGTTTTAAATCACAGATGCTTCTACTCTGTCATCCTTCAATTCCACACCCAAAGGGGATATATCTGAGTTGTGCACTGTTAACCCTGGCAAAGACGTCAGCATTAGCTTAGAGAAAAATGCTTTGCAGAGTCTGAGTTTTATGAAGGATTTCCCAGATCCTGGATGTTCGATACAATGGGCTTGGCTGTTTTGTTTTGTGTTCCTGGCAGGACTGTTTCCCAGTATGACCTGATCTATATTTTCCCACAGTCTCTTCTGGGAATAGAATGAGTGAGTCAACACATTACATTCCGATCCATCTCTAGAACACGGTTGGAAGCTTGTATTTAAGTTACTTAAAAGGAAAAGCCCAGGTGACCTAGCACCAGATGCTTCCTTTGCATAATTGAAACCAATGAGAATTAGCAGGGTTTGTTTGTTTGTTTCTTTGATTTTTAGGCTAGAGAGAGGAAGAAAGAAACACCCAATAACAGTGCAATGGGAACTGAAATTTTTAGTTTCTCCTGGGCTTGGATGAAACCAAAATTGCTGGCTGCCTCTTTTCTCTCCTACCTATGTAGGTTGCAGATTCTGACAGGAAGACACCTCGAAGTGCATTGCGTATGAGTGCTGACTTCTGCTTAGAGTCAGGCATACTCGTGCACGGGACTGTCACTCTTTCAGCTATTATCAACTTTCTGTTCCTGCCCGTGTTGTCAACAACTTTGATCTGGTGGTGCTCTGGGAAAGGACATGAATGTTCTGAGTGAGATGAAGACAGAGAGAACAGCAACCCAAGACTCATGATGAGGAAGAGTCCAGAAGAAACAGACACCTTCCAGGAAAAGGGAGTGCACTACCATAGCTCTATGGGAGTCTCAGCAAGTGCTTAGATGAATGATTGAATGAATAAGTGGATGCTGGTACTACCAGAAGGGGATCACTTAACTTCCAAGAGCTTGTGGCATGGTTGGGAGGGTGTTGAGTCATAAGACAGCTCTCTCAGAAGCTTGAAAGTCTTGGATATATCTAGTCTATAAACTATTAAGACCTAGAGACTTCAAAAGCACTAATATGAAGCTAAGAATGAGGTTGGGGTGAGAGGCTGAGGGTGGCTCTCCGAGAAAACCATGTTTTACACTTCTAAATAACGATCATCTGTTTCTGGGTAGGAGACACATAATCTGTCTTACATGGTTCTTTACACTCCCCATCTCATTGAAGTAGAGAGATATGGTTTTGTAAGTGAGCAAAAGTATCCAATGGCTTTTTGCTTTCCAATGCAAAAAGCTATCATGTGACGCCCAAGATGGTGTAGACAGGAGTCATTAAATCTCATGACCTTGCTATCTTAATAATTAGTCGGGTCATTCATTTAAACTCACAAAGGTTTTAGTTATTTTCCTCATTACTGTGACAAAATATTGGAATGCAGTTTAAGGGAGGAAGGGTTTGTTTTGGCTCAATATTTGAGGGTGTAGTCCACCATGGTGGGGAAGACATGGTGGCAGGAATATGGTGGGTTCATGCTGTACTGTTTATACTGTGTCTGATCAGGAAACTGTGAGGGAACAGGAAATAGCTCCAGGTTATAAACATTGGGGCCTTCTACCAGTGACCTACTTCTTGTGAGGCTCCACCCTTCTAAAGTTTCCACAACCTTCTTTATAAAAAATAAACATTTATTTTTGCTTTTAATTATATACATATACATACACACACACACACACACACACACACACACACACACACACACATATATATATATATATATATATATATATATATATATATATATATGCACATATGTGTCTATGTAGGGTATGCAAGCCCAAGTGCAGTTCTTCAAAGCAGCCGAAAGAAGGCATTGAATCCTCTTGGAGCTGGAATTGCAGTTGACAACTTGCATGCTGGGATCCAAACTTGGAACCAATGTAAAAGTCCTGATTTCACAACCTTCTACACAGTAATACCAGCTGGGGACCATGTGCTTAAATGCTCAAACCTGTGTTTAAACCACAATACAAGGGCATCAACTCAACGAATGAAGGTGCTGTGGATTGAATGTGAGGTGTTCCCCCTCAGGCTCATTTATTAACTGCTGAGTCCTCAGTTGGTGGCGCCATGTTGGGATATTATGAAAATTTTAGAAGGTGAAGCTTAGTTAGAGGAAGTAAGTCACCTGAGACATACTGATAAAGTTACATGTGCATCTGAATTCCTCCTCCTCCTCCTTCTCCTCCTCCTCCTCCTCCTCCTCCTCCTCCTTCACCCCCCTCTCTCTCCCTTTTGTCATCTGTGAAGAAAAATGCTTCCCCCTCCATATTCTGTGGCTGCTGTGATGTCCTCCATAATGGGCCCAGAGTCACATGGAGTGCTAAGATCTCTGTCTGAAACTGTGATTGGAAAGCAATCTTCCCCACCTTTCAAAGCAACTGATTGTTTTCTTCAGGTGTTTTGACACAACTGTCACAAAGATAACAAACACAAGTAGCCCAACCTCTAGATAACAACAGAATAAAGTTACCATTTGCTCTGTCCCAGATCTGTGGCCAAACATGGGCCCACAGCTGAAGAAAGTGAAGATATTGGGGTTCTTGATGCAATGATCACAGTCTTCTTCCTGGAGCACACTTTGGATTAGTGGCTAAAGTTACCCCCAAATAAAGCCTAGGAGGAAATAAATGACATTAGTGGTTGACAGTATTTAATTATTAACTTCCTGTATTCAAGCAATATAATGGCGTATTTTTACTTAGAACAGTGCATTTTGGGTTAGGTCATCTGCAAATAGATCTCTAAAATATGAAAACTAGACTTCCCTCAGCCCTGTGGCTCCCAACCAGGTGGAGTTTAGTCCATCAGGACACTTGGTTGTCATACTTGAGCAGTGCTATTGGTGCCTAGGTGCAGAGGCAAGAATGCTGTTGACATCCTTCAGGGGTGATGTTGGCCTGGTACCAGGAATCACCTATCCAATACTGTCATTTGTGCTGTGACTTGGAAATGCTATCTTGTATTCAAGAGCTGAGGTGCTTTCATCGATGCATCCATCTATTCATCCACCCACTCATCTGTCTGTCTATCTATCCATCATCCATCTGTCTGCTCACTTATCCTCGCTTATCCATATGTTCATTTATCCATTCAAACACCAGCCACTCAGTCACCCAGCCACCCATCCATCTGTCCTCCAACCACTCTTCCAACATGCATCTGCTAAACACCCACAAGGAGCATGTAGGCAGGTGCTCTCTTATACCCATTACCACCTCAAAAACTGAATTTGGCTTTTTGAATGCCCAAAATTGATTATCCTTCTCACCTATGTTCTCCAGAAAACATCCTATTTTATGTACCCACAAGTCACCAAGCCTCTGCATTTCACAATTCCCGGTCTTGCTCCTTTTTTCCCTGTTTTATAGCTCATTGAGGTCACTTCTCCTCCTGGCTATTGGCTTAGTGCAACTGAGCCTGCAATCTACTGAGAGAAGAAATAAGAACCGACTTCACAGGCAAAACATTTACCTGGCATGCTCGGCAGGTCCAGCCAGCCCTGTGATAGCCTTCAAGTCTGGTTAGTGAGGTATGCCCCTCTGGAGAGGGGTGAGAAGGCTGGGTTCTCTAAAGGCTCTGCCAGGCCAAACTTCCTGGAGAAAAATTCTCTATCCATAAAACACATTTTAAGTAACACCAAAGTGCACAGTGACCCATAGCTTTCTTCTTCTGAACAAATTGTTTAAAGACCAAGATGTGTTGGGGAGATACTGGGCACTGGAGAATTAGCAGCAGGTGCTATTTATAGAGCCATTGCGCTCTGCAGAGTTCCCTCTGCCCAGGGAAGGCTATTAATCTTCTCCAGCAAGAGAGAAAAGAAGTAATAAACTCAATAATGATTTAGAGCAAGGGGAGAGAAAGTACTGAGGCTAATACTAAGGTGGATCTAAGCCAAGAGATTAGCTTCTCTCTGTGGAAAATAACACACACACACACACACACACACACACACACACACACACACACACACACACACCACGGAACATGGACAGGGACACATGCTCTTCCCTCCATCCTCTCTGAACTCACTTCTATTTACCTTCTTTTCTAAAATTATTTTATTTATTTACATTCTGCAAGTTGCTCCTCTTCCTGGTTCCCCTTCTCTGAGTGTTCATCATCCCATCCTCCTTACTCCCCTGCCTCTGAGAAGGTGCTTCCCCACCTGCCCACCCACCCCCACCTCACTTCTGCCAGCATCCCTCTTCCTTGGGGGCATCCAGTTTCCACAAGATTAAGCATTTCCTCTCCCTCTGAGGCCAGACAAGGCAGTCCTTTTCTACCCATGAGCCCAGCAGCACAGCCTGGCCTGTGTATGCTCCTTGCTGGGTGGCTTAGTCTTTGGGAGCTCTGAGGGGTCAGGTTTAGTTGACACTGTTGTTGTTCCTATAGAGTTGTAATCCCCCTTAGCTCCATCAGTCCTTCCCCCAAACTCTTCCATAATAGTTCCTGACCTCAATTTAATGGCTGGCTTTAAGTATCTGCATTTATATCTCAGTCAGTTGTTGGTAGAGCCTCTCAGGACAGCCATGCCGGGCTCTCCTCTGCAAGCACAATATGACATCAGTAATGGTGTCAGAGTTTTGTATGCACACATGAATAGATATCAAGTTGGGTCAGTCACTATGTGGTCTTCCTTTCAGTCTCTGCTTCATTTTTGTCCCTGTATTTCCTTTAGACTGGAAAAATTCTGGGTCAAAAATTTTGAAGATGGTTGGGTAGACCCCTGCCTCAACTGGGGGCCATGCCTATCTACTGGAGGTGGTCTCTTCAGATTCTATCTCCCCAGCGTTGGGCATTTTAGCTAATGCCAACACTGTTGAGTCTTGGAAGCCTCTCCATCCCAGGTCTCTGAGATTTCTCTAAAGGTTCTCCCCCCATACTCTACCCCACACTTCTCTTGTAATCCCAATCTACCTTCTTAAGGCATCTAAATGGTTCTTCATTTTTTGTGACTGACAGGCATGGTCTTCAAATGCTGTCTGGATGTGCCACACTCAAAAAGTTAAGGCACGTGGGATTGCCTGAGCCTTACAACACTGTTGCTCACCAATACCTAATAATGTAAACCATTGAACTCCTATTTGACTCTTTTTATCAATAGTAAATCACAGAGTGTATTTTAGAACATTTCTACTTCAGCATAGTCTTATATGCTGGTGGGAAAAGCTTAGCCCGAGGAAAAGGTTCATATATAGAATCAGCCAAGGACAGCAGCATTAAAGCAATGTCTTACTCGAAGCTTTGCCTGAAGAAACTCATCCTTTTCCCTGAAGTTCTCATGTATCACAAGCATAAATTAGGGATGTCACAGCATCAGTTCTCTTGAAGGTAACTCACCTTTTTTGGAAAAGTTGAATATGGATGGTTTTCCAAAAAAAAGTGATCGACCTCTGTTGTGCTCTGAAGTCCTGGTGAGAGGGAGGAGTCCTCACTGAAGGCAATTCTGCGATCCTGCCTTTTAGCATGTGAAGTGTTCTTTATTCCTTCATGTCAACCAGAGACTATGGTGAGAAAGAGACACCTGGGCATCGACAGAAACCAGGTCCCACCACACAACCAACATGAAGTTTGGATGCTCCTGCAATCCGTTGTTAAGGCAGGATTGCGGAGTGGTAGTGTGTAACAAACTACAAGTGGTTGCCTTTCAGATCTTTTTTTTTAATTGGATTTTTTTAAATTTACATTTCAAATGTTATCCTTTTTCCTGGTTTCCTGTCCATAAACTCCCTATCCTATCCCCCTCCCCCTTCTTCTATGAGTGTGTTCCTCCTCCCCAACCACCCACCCCTTCCCACCTCCCACTCTGACATTCCCCTACATTGGTGTGTCCAGCCTTGGCAGGACCAAGGGCTTCTCCTCCCATTGGTCCCCAACAAGGCCATCCTCTGCTACGTATGCAGCTGGAGCCATGGGTCTGTCCATGTGTATTCTTTGGATGGTGGTTTAGTCCCTGGGAGCTCTGGTTGGTCGATATTGTTGTTCTTAACGGGGTTACAAGCCCCTTTAGCTCCTTCGATCCTTTCTCTAACTCATCCAATGGGGACCCTGTTCTCAGTTCAGTGGTGGGCTGCTAGCATTCGCCTCTGTATTTGTCATGCTCTGGCAGAGCCTCTCAGGAGACAGATGTATCAGGCTACTGTCAGCATGCATTTTTGACATCAGCAATATTGTCTGGGTTTGGTGGCTGTATGTATATGGGCTGTATACCCAGGCGGGGTAGGCTATGAGTGGCTATTCCTTCAGTCTCTGCTCCCAACTTTGTCTCCATATCTCCTCCTATGAATATTTTTGTCCCCCCTTGCCCTTCAGATCTTCAGAGCTGAAACTGACTGGATGCCCAATCTGTCTGAACATTCGGATGACCATGGCATGGAGAGAGCAATGAAGATGCTCAAAGCCCACCACTGTAGACGATAGCTTTGCACATGCCAAAGGACAAGTGACAAATGTGCTGGATTAAAAACCCTAAAACACTTTGTTTTACATTAACAAAAAGAAATCGATATGGACTTGATGTAAGGAGAGCAAAGGATAATATTTGGGAGTGGAATGGTCATGACATGTTTGAGAGGCTCTTAGTACTGAAAAAACACCAGATCTTCTATCTGACTATAATCTAAGACAGGGGCTTGAGGACTTGAGTTTAGGCCCCCGGACTCCATGTAAACACACCTGGGGTGGTGGTATATGCTTGTAACTCTACCATGAAAGTGGGTGAGTATGTATCCCTGAAACTCATTGCTTTGTTGAGTTAGCTGGAGAGATGAACTTCAGGATTGATGAGAATAAAAGTATCAAAAGAATGAGGTAGAGAGGAATGGAAAGGATGCCCAACGTTAACCTCTGGCATCCAGACACATGGTACCCTTGTACCTTCACACACATGTACATACATTTACACCAGCACCCTCTCCACACCACCCCAGAGAGATGGTATACTGCAGGGCTTTACAAGATGAACCTTCTCTTAGGAGACATCAGGTTGTCAATTGTATGGTCTGACCTGTTATATAAGAAACAGCTCAGCTTGTATCAAGTTATAATACCATTGTCTCAATAGCTACTCATCATGGAGAACTTGGAAAGTAGATATGACTACCATTAGCCCCACTCTGTAGGTAGGATAACTATAGTAGAGTGTGATGCATGGCTCCCTGTGATGCAATGGAAACTAATTCATGCTTTCCAGTTTCCATTATGCTATAGAAAGTGTAACAGGGAGCACAAACTACATTTGGAGAAAGATAATTCTGGCAGCACTGGGCCATTGGTTAGAACACAGTACACACTCTGCAGGGACATTGTGGCTATGAGCTGAGCTCTGAAAAGAGCATGACTGTAGATCATATCCCAACTCTTTTGAAGCACTTCACAAATACACTGCTCACATTAAAAGGCGTGGAGAGATGCCCCAGTGACTAAAGCTTACTGTGCAGATGTGAAGATCTGAGTTCAGCACTCCCACTGGGAGATAGGATGTGGAGACAGGGGGATCACCAGAAGCTCAGGAGTCAGCCTGACCGACACAGTGGTGAACAACAAGAGAGTTTGTCTCAAAGAGGAAAGTCATCTTCTGACCTCCACATAGGCACTGCAGCACACACAAGCCCATATTCATATGCAAACAGGCATCAGCCACACACACTCACAAAATGATTTTCTTTTAAAAAGCAAGACCAGAAGAAACTTCATATTTTAAATGGAGGAAAGAAAGAAATCACAAAATTTTGTCTGATTGACAGAATGGTAGTGGATTTTCATAATGAAATGCTTCATTTATCATAAAGGAGCCAGGGTACAATGGACTTGAATGAGAGCGAACCAAGCCAAGGCTGTCACCACCACATGCTTCCATCAAGACTTCTCTCCTGTAGACATTGACCTCACATTCAACCTAGTTCTTTGCAATGTCAACACTTGAGACAGAATTCCCATACGAAATTATCTTTGCTCCTACACAAGAAGGCATACCCTTTCTCCACATAAGAGTTTCAACAGCTCCATGAACCCATGGCCCAACTCTATCAGCGTGAATATCATGGCCAAGCTCCATCTATGTCTAGCCTACATGACATCCATTTGTCTCTAATGGTTCTTCAGTGTAACGACCAGTTACTCTGGTTTGCATTTCTTTCCTTTTGAAAATACTCTTAAGAACAAACAAGCTTGTTTCCAACATTTCAGTCAGAAGTATTCGGGGCTTACCTGCTATAACAGTGGTTCTTAACCTGTAGGTTGTGAACAGGGGTCATATATCAGATATCCTTCATATATTTCCAATTTGATTGATAACAGTAGCAAAATCACAGTTATGAAGTAGCAATAAAATAATGCTATGGTTGGAGGTCACCATAACATGAGGAACTGTATTAAAGAATCCCAGTGTTAGGAGGGTTGAGAACCACTGTCTTAATACGAGGTGAGTTATTTCTAAACATACGTTCAAAGTCTATTAGTAACAAGCCATGCTCAGCCATCCTGTGGCCTGTTGCCTTTGCTGTCTTGGCCTGACCTTGGGTTGGAACAAGATGTGTTTGTCTCTGCTCAGTTCCCTGTGGGCATTGTCATAGGAAAAAAGTAGAGCTGAAACAGTGATTACATCCTGGCTTTAAAGATCCCATAAAACTTAGAGCATCCCTGCCTCAGAGGAAAACATCAACATTGAATCACATGTCTTACCAACTTCACTGTCAAATAAAAAAAATCACAGTTATTTTTCAGAGGTTTCCCCATTAGCTATAGAAATGAAGTTGTTCTGATGACTTGCTCTGGTAGCAATCAGGTCCATAGTTAGGGGAGGGTCAGCAGACGAACAGGAGTATGCTACTTTTCAAAACACAATAAGGGCACACGCTGAAAGAAAAACAGCCTAAGGAAGAAAGACAGGCTAAGAATCTGGGAAACTTTTGAAAAAAAATAGCTGAAACCAATGATATGTGATTTGCAGAATCTCATGTTTCTGCTATTTTCACAAATATAGATCAGTGCTTGTCTTAGAGGACAAAGTTATTAAACAAACTTACTCATGGCTTTTCTACCTTGTACATAAGAGCTGTGCCACAGGCAGGGTTGTTTTAATAGGATCAGTGAAGAGTGTTTTCAGAGTCCCTGTGTGGAATCAAGATATTCCAGTTTTCATTAAAACTCTGTAAAGTTCTTGCTATGGACAGCTTTTGAATGCTTACCTTTGGCTTACCAGTGATAGTTCAAAGTGTAGCCATTTTCAGTGCCTAGGCTTCATTAGTTGGTGACCAGTTTATATGAAGGTTGAAATAGCTTCAAGGAAGGAGGGTCCTCCCAGTGACATGGCATGGCTGCTGAGAAGTCTATATAGCTCAGGTATGGCCTGGTTGTTCCTCCTGCTCTCCTGGCCTGTAAGTCCAACTGGAAGACCCAGCCCAGCCATGTAGCCTAGCAGCACCAGAACATGTTCTTTTGTTCCACGGAGACTGGTCTATTTGGAAGGTTGGTCACTCCAGTAAGTAAAAATCATGAAATTAAGAGTTCAGTCACACCTTTTAACCAAAGGAATGTCTTGACTTTTTTTTTTAAAAGAGACTCAAGTGCTAAGAGTCTACCAAAGAAGCCATTTTCTTTTTCTTTTTTTGTTTTATTTATTTTATTTATGAATACACTGCAGCTGTCCTCAGACACACCAGAAGAGGACATCAGATCCCATTACAGATGGTTGTGAACCACCATGTGATTGCTGGGAATTGAACTCAGGACTCCTGGAAGAGCAGCCAGTGCTCTTACTCTCTGAGACATCTCTCCAGCGCCATGTACTGACTTCTAAGTGCCCAACATAGACTGTAAATATAGTGTGGAAGGCCATCTTCCACCAACCTGGAAGTGACATAGAAAGCCATTTCACACAAAAGCCTGAAGGCTCTCTGATCCCATCCTCCAGAGCTCAGGTTTTCCCGTGTGCTGCTGAGAAAGGTTGCGAAGGTGACAGAGCACTGCCAGGACTCAGCTAGGCATGTCAAAATCCACAAAATGTCCTAATAGGGATCGTTTAGGCCTTTAATTTGGTGATAGAGTAGGCTCTTGCATGACACCAAGTAATACTGATTCTTGTGACAGCAGCCTTGGTCCCAGGGATAGACCCAGATCTTGTGAAAATAAAGAACAGCTGTCTTCTTAGGGTCTCTCCTGGGCCCAACCTGAATTTCACCCCCAGAAAAGTTAAATAATCACCAAGAAACAGCACCATCCAGTTATGGAGGAGAATAGTTCTCCATCTTGACCGAGGGGCTTAGGCTGCAGCTTCATTGGTACCCTCATGGTGGCCACTGCCATGGCAGAGCATCCCTGGCTTCTCTTTTTCAAGAAGTTGCATCTGAGGCCAGGTCATGCTGAAGGAATATAGGTATCTTCTCCGTTCCTTGGAAACTTCTAAAGGATTCTAAGTTAGTAAATTGTACTACGACCCAACTGCTACTAGAGGTGCCATCTCCACGACTGAACTTGACATCATAAAATGCATACAGTATTTCTTTGAGATTCTGTGACTTACTTAACGTACTGACAGGGTCTTGCAGGACAGACCATGCTGGCCTTGAACTTTGAGAATCCTCCTGCCTCTGAACCATGGTGCCATAATTATTGTCAGATGCACACACACTGCTGTGCCATGCCTACTTCAGCTTCTTCATGTTGCTTTGCATAAACCCAGTCTTTCTTTCGTGGGCTCTACTTAAAGATCTTTGTTTAGCTTTTCCACTGATGTAACATGAAATATTTTTCTCAACCCCATGCATATACAAAGTAACTCACACAAACATGCATATGGTATATTGCTCTCCTCTCCCCTCTGGCTCTCTTAAGCTTCTCCCACTTCTGTTGACCCCCTTCCTGTCAACCGTATTCCCTCCTGTCTTCAAATCCTTTTTTGCTCTCTGACTCTACTTGGGTCGTTGGCACGAACATGATCCTCAGCTTTTAAAAGCACAAAGATATTCAGTAACAGGAGCTCTGCAGGCCTTATCTGCCAGAAAAGAGGTCAGCTTAGAATCTCTTGGCTGGAAGAGTTTTGCCCAAAGAGGAAAATCCTTTCACTATGTATTGATTGAAAAGATTTAGATGATCTCATAATTACTTTATACAGTTAAAAAAAAAAGCAGAAGTCTGTAGTGCCTTAATGTTTTAATCTGGATTTATTAGTGTGGATATAAAGAGAAAAAGACTTGCTTAATTGTCTCCTATTGAGAGATCAGTAGCACACTCTGGGTGATCGATTTCTTTGTGAGTGTTACCTAGGTCTTGGGGCGTGTGTCTCTCAAACAGTATACAAGCCACAGGAAAATATAAACCAGTCACCCTCACAGTCAAGGAGGCTAAATTCTAGAGGAGTCTGTTCAAATGGCCTCCTTTCAAATACCTGATTATGGGACAGCTTCTCAAATTGAAGCCCTGTAACTTTTTATGACTGAATAATTATCTTTCTTCCCAATAGACTTCACTTACAATGAGTTTTGACCTGGCATCTGTCAATTTCAAAGACTTTTTAAAGAGTTCCTGGCCGCCAGAATCATCTGTGGGCTGAAAACGGGTAAACGTATCTCTTAGGAATATACAATAATAAAGCTCGTTGCTTATTCAGTGACAAGTTTGTACCATGGGAAGTTATTGTTAATCACCACCCTCCTGGAAGAACGGACTCAGGTAGAGATCTCCTGTTTCACTCTCTGTTTCTAACCGTATGTTCAGAGGACAAGCTTTTTAATGAAGGAAAAACTCTGCTATCCAAATCTCCTGCCCCTCCTCTGGGGCTGGTACCCGAGAATGCGGTTCAAGATGGAGAGCTGTTTGGGATGGGCGTCCTATAGAACTTTGCTGGAGAAACACCCTGAAGTGTGACCGTCACATCTGCATCGAGTTATGAAAAAGGAAGGCTTGTTAACCCGCTGTTTGGAAACCAGAACACTTTTATCAGTTCATATAATTGCTAACCCCTTATTCACTGCTCAGCACTGGAGCGTTCTTTACCTCCTAAGACCTCACTAATTGCTGACAGATTTGATTTCTCCCTGACAGCAGGAGTCCTGTTTCTGGCCTTTACATCAAGTAATTGCTTTATTTTTCTCCCTCTGCTCTAAAAAACGGAATTCCCTTCTCCCCTGCTTGAACCCCCTTAATGGCTTCTTTCTCTGTTATTAAATCCTTGCCATTTAAATCACATTTAGCGATGTTTTGAATAACTGATTCCAATTACTAAGGCTCTTACCAAGAAGCAGCTGAAAACGCAAGTCATTACTTGCCCATAGACAAGCAGTTACACCTTGCAGCCGAGCCTCTGGCGAACTGTATTGTGTTTCTCCTCAGTACGGGGCAATTTATACTCCTAGGGGGCTGATGCTCAGCAAATATACAGCCACTGGAGCTCTCCCACAATATCATTTGAGCATAATAGATACTAGATTTTATATTTATTTTATAAATAGCCTGATTCCTTAAAGAAGCCATTCCCTCCTTCCCAGAGTAGCTGGATGGGCCAGTTGGGACAACAGCAGAGATGAGAAGCTGACCCCCGCATGACCCACATCAGGTTTGCTCTACAGGGGTCTAACAAACTCTCGCTGGCCCATACAGGTGACAGAGCCACCCTGTCTGCCAAGGACAGTGCACACAGCCCGTTACACTTCACTTTGACACACCTCGGTTTGGTTTTCTTTGGGTGGGGGGTAATTAGTTTAAAAACATACTGAGAATTCTCACCACCCTGTCTTTATCTCGTCCCTAAAATTCCATCACTGTCGTCTTCTTCATTTTCCAATTACTTGGCAAAGGGATTCATTCATCTGGTAAATTCTACAACATGACTGACTCTGTGCGACCTGTGTTCTCATTGAAGACTTGGTAGGAAGATCCTATTTTTTTTTTCAGCCATATTGAATGTAAGGAGCCAAAGTAGTAAAAATCTGTTGCTTGAGGAAAATAATTGGCCACACTAGCCTGTTGTAGGTATATTTTCTTACCACATTGATGCTGAGGAGACATGATTGTGTCGGGTACCTCTGATGCAGGACCCCCACCTCTGCCCCATCCCCACCCCGTTACTCTGGCTATTTTAGCTGGTATGCCCCCAATGATACATCTTTGTCTTTCTTATCTTGAATATCAAATAACTAATGAATTGTATAAACATGTGTGTCACCTTAGGTTTAAATGGCTCTTCAGGAAACTGACCTGGCCAGGCCATCTCGGCTATCGGCAGATCTGACTTACTGAACTGGCCAACCTCCTGCTTCCAATTTCATTAGTCAGTCGTACACCTTGGCTAGATCTGGGGCTAAAGAAGGTTATCGCTAATTTCAAACTTGAGAGTTCTTAGCAAAATTGAAAGGTCTCTCAATTTCATAATTACATCTACATGTGAAAATGGTTTTGTGAGTGAGGTTAAAGTCAAGAGGCTTAATAAATACCACCCCTGTGAAAGTAAGTGAGTTCTGAAGTCATTCATTTGCTCTGCTATGCACAGCCCTAGACCATTCTCTACTTTTTGTGGGGGCCTAGGAAAGATTAAAGACAAAAGTTCATTGCAATAGAGTAATGGTTTTTCTTTAAGCTCTGAACATTTTGTTTTTCATCTTTTCGTTAAAGTGAGGAACGTGAGGAAAAAAAAAACATTTTCTATTATTTGACCCTCTTCAAAACACTGACCCCAGAACACAAGGAGTTAAGAGAATTTAAAAAGGTGTCACCAGGACAGAGAACTTCAAAACCTCCTGCTGCCCACCAGATGCCCACTGAGATTCATAAGAGACTCAGGCACACAGAGGCAGGCGACTGGCCGGGGCACCTGGGATTTTGTATTTCCTATTCTTAAACATTGCCTCTTACATTATTTATGTGTGATATTTGTGAAAATGCTACCTTGAATGGCCCAGAATCCCCAGTCTTCTATTCGTATGTGGTGAGTGCTGGATTGGGACATTGCCTATCCCAGCATCTGTATTATTCATGCGTTTCTAACGTAAAGGCCATTACCTCATTCCTTAGAACCAGGGTACTGCCTATTCATCGACAGAGATGAAAAAAAAATCTTGTTATAAGGCTTGGGATGAGTACTTAACGGACAGAAATAGCCCAGCCTTCTGGAGCGTCTATTATAAACAAGCACCCTCTGCTTCTGCTCAGTCCATCACCCTGTCTCTCACCTTCTTAGGTCTTTGTTGAGAGATCCATTTACAGAGGGGTTCTCAGTGGCCAGTCTTCTCCCCTCAAGGTTCCCAGAGGAGACCTCTGCTGCATGAGGATGCTGCAAGAGTCAGTAAGTGCATGTAGCTTTGGGGCTTTTAATACCAAACACATCCCATCAGGCAGATAGGGGATCGGCAAGAGGCTTAGAGCCACTTCAGTAGTGAGGAAAATAAAGTAAATAAACTAGGCCTTCACAGTGACAAGAGTGTGACACATGAAAACAGTTGCTCGGGACTCAGGCTCCGGAGCCAGGATGCTTGGATTGAAAAAACGTGCAGTGTATCAGTTGTGTAACCATGGGCAACTCATTCTGCCTGCCTGACTTGGTATTCTGTCTGGGCGAGCTCATTGTGCTGTTATCTACAGAAGAAGCATCCCATGAATTAAACCCGGGGATGGCATAGAACAGTTCAAACATGCCAAGAAGACTACCAAAGTCTAGATTTCAGTCAAACCTCACTGCTGAATTACCTTGATCATTGCTCCCCAGGTAACTGTTCCTTCTCCTTTGGCAGAAGCCCCCAGGGTCTTACTAAGGTGTACAGCGTCTTCCTTTTTAATTTTTCAGCAGACTCTTGCTATAAAACTCTATCTAGCTTAAGGGAAAAAATGATGTCATCTAGGCTGCTCTAACCGGGGACCTAAAAACAGTGAAAGAAGCGTTGGCCATGACCTTGTAGATGTTAAGAGGGTTATTTCAAGATGGAAATAGAACAGGGTTAGGGTTAGGGTTAGGGTTGGCCTTGAGGAAGGGCTATTCTGGGCTACTCTTGTCTCTGTGTGGGTCAACTTGACTGTAGGAGATGCCATGTAGAAAGACAATCAGCTATGGCATGATTTTAATGAAGCCCTGTAATTTTCTTTTTTTTTATTGGTTACTTTATTTATTTACATTTCAAATGTTGTTCTCTCTTCCTGGTTTCCCCTCCACAAACTCCCTATTCCATCCTCCCTCCCTCCTGCTTCTATGAGGGTGCTTCCCTACCCACCCACCCACTAGGGATCCATCCCATCTGCAGACACCAAACTCCAGACACTATGGCTGATGCCAAGAAGTACTTGATGACAGAATCCCGATATAGATGTCTCCTAAGAGGCTCTGTCAGAGCCTGACCAATACAGATACAGATGCTTGCAAACAGCCATCGGACTGAGCACATGGAGGAGTTAGGGCAAGGATTGCAGGAGCTGAAGGGGTTTGCAACCCCATAGGAAGAACAACAATATCAAACAACCAGAACCCTCAGAGCTCCCAGGGACTAAACCACCAACCCAAAAGTACACATGGAAGGATCCATGGCTCCAGATGCATATGTAGCAGAGGATTGCCTTACCATGCATCAATGGGAAGAGAAGCCCTTCATCCCATGAAGGTTCAATGCCCCAGCCCTGTGATTTTCAGTTTTGTTTTTAGTCTTAAGTTACTGGACAAATAATGGCTTCATCCTTTCATGCATGCACACCATGTATTTACTTCTTTGCACTTCCAAAAGACCTCTCTTATTCCCCTTCCCCTTTCCCCTAGTCCCTTTCCTTCCCCCAAATAGCCCTCATAGATACAAAGATTTACGTCTCTCATGTGGTTGGAAACATGAGATATTTGTCTCTCTGGGTTTGGCTTACGTCACTAAACATGGTGGTCTCCTTTCCACTGATTTCTCACCAAATTAACATAATCTCATTTTTTATGAATGACTAAAACTCCATTATGTACATGCACTATATTTTCTTTCACCTATTCCTTGATAACTGATAATTGGGCTGATAAGCTGGTTATGGTGAATGCTGTTGCAGTAATATGCATATGCAAGGATGTGTGTTATGCTTAGATTTCTTTGGGTATGTATGCAGGGGTCTTAGGTGGGTCCTGTGGTAGTACTATTGCTAGCTTTTTGAGGAATAGGCATGCATATTAATTTCCATAGTGGCTACCAGAAGTATATAGGATTCCTCTCCCCCCCACCCCCACCAGCATTGGTTGTCACTTTGTTTCTGTTTTTGATGATAGCCATTCTGACCTGAGTGAGAAATCCCAATGTAGTTTTGATTTTCATTTCCTTAGTGGCTTCTGAATGTTGAACATTTTCATATATGTATTGCCCATTTGTTCTTTTCTTGAGGACTATCCATTTGATTTATTTGTTCAGTTACTGATTTCATGGTTTAGTCTTTTGCTTTCTAGTTTTTATCTTCTTTATAAGATTAATGCACTGGACAAAGATTTTGTGTAGTTCTTCAGGCTCTCTATGTTTCATTTGCTGTGCACATATTTTTAATTTTTTGTAATCCTATCTGCCAATTCCTATTTCCTGACCTATTGGGGTCCTCTTCAGAATGTCCATCCCTGTGTTTATATATTGAAGTGTTTCCACATGTTTTTCTTTAGCTGTTTCAAAGCTTCAGGTCTTACATTAAGGTTTTAGTTTTTTTCTACAGCACTGGTTCTCAGCCTGTGGGTTGTGATCCCTTTGGGGTCACATACCAGATATCCTGCATATCAGATATTATGATTTGCAACTGTAGCAGAACTACAGTTATGAAGGAGTAACAAAGTAATCTTATGGCTAGAGGTCACCACAAGATGAGGAATGGCATTGAGGGGTCTCAGCTTTAACAAGGTTGAGAAGCACTGTGCTACAGGGTGAGAGATAGAGATCTAGTTTTATTATTCTGCATATGGATTTCCAGTTTTCCCAGCACCATTTGCTGAAGAGGCTGTCTAGTTTAGTGCCTTTGTTGGGTATTGTTTTTGCTACTGTGGCCCTATTGTATACTGTGAAATCAGGTATTATGATACCGCTGGCATTTTTGCATTGTGGATTTTTATTTCTAAGATGCATGTCACTGGATTTTTCATTATTGTACTTTGGACCTGCAACTAGAGACCTTCTAGAATAATTTGAAAAGCATGGGTAACTTCCTGGGCCTGAAGTTGCTGCTGTCTTTCCACTGGTTGAAAAGACTCAATTTGGTGTTCAGACCCTTCTCAGTGGACCCTCTTGGCAAGGTAAAGTGTAACTTGAAAAATGCTTTCATTTACACTTCATCCTGGCAAGTCTATCATGTTTTCTGTTGGACAATGTTTCTTTTTCTTTTTTCATTCTTAAATATATATCAACAAGGAAGGAGAACTTGCCCTTCTTAGAACACATGATAATTTAATGTTCATGTGAGTCATATGCTAGTTACTTAGTTTCAGGAAGATAAGGACCACGGAAGAATGGTTGTGATGGAACTGATAACATACTTCCTCTGGCCAAGTCAGCCATCTTGAAGCTCTTAGAGAAGGAGTCCTGGACTAAAGATCTGGTCCCATGTGATGAAAAGTGACTGGTCAAACCCTTTCTCCTGCCCTGAGTCTCCTTAGCCATATATGACTGAAGGAAATGATTTTCACAGTTCCTTTCATTTTAACAGATAATGAGTTTTGTTGTTTGACTAGGCACAGGTTCTTACTATTAGTCCAGGATATCCTCAGACTTGCTATACATTCTAGGGCAGGCTCAAATCTGTGATGCTTTGTAACTTTATTTCTTTCAAATCTTATTTTTAATGTTGGTTCTTAAATGCTTTAACCTCCCTTGTAACCTACCCCCCCACACCAGAGGTAGGAGAAAAGAAAGGATATGGGTGTGGGGGGTTAGGGGAGAGTGAACCTGCTTAGAAAGGTTCTTTGGAGCAACTCCCGTCTGTGTTGTCTGGAAATCAGCAGTTCATTTCACAGGTTAGAAGGCAGTGGCAGCTCGAAGCGCTCGCAAACACCTCACGGGTACACCAGCAGTCCAGTTTGGTAGAGTCAGGTTAGCAACAGTGTTGACATGACCTAGCAGAGATAGCCAGGCTTCAGCCAAGGCTCCAGTCAGCCGGAGGGACCAACAGGAACATCAGAAGAAGTTCTCAGCTGTGCCTGTCTCGGGGAAGTGAAGATTAGTGAAGATGAGAGACCCACAAGCATTGTACAGCTAAGTGTACCAACAAGCCAAGCTCTGTCTCCATCACTCCGTGGAGTCCTATTTATACCCTCCAAACATCACATGTCCTCCACATGCCTTGCCCCAGCCCGAATCTTGCCTCAACATGAGTCCTTGGAAGCAGCAGCAAACTGCAGTACACCACCAGAAGTGTTTTTGGTTTGTCTCTCTCTATGGAGTCCTGACAAATGCAGCTCAACTATGCAGTGTAAAGAGGATCAGTACATTCATGTCGTTAGCAAAGAATCTTGTATCATGTGTCCTTTCACGTGATTACTTTAGCAGAACATCCTCCTGTGTCGGCTCCAGCGAAATGTTCCTTCACGAGTCTGCCTTAGCCTTTCACACCTGTGTCCACTACAAAACGTCTCTTCATGTGTTTGCCCCAGCAAAGCATCATCCAACTGACTTTTCAATGAATCCTTAAATTTCCACTTCAATCTTTCTGCCTCATATTGTTGTGGTTGCATGTGTTGTACTATATATACTTTGCAAACACTTAATGTTTGGAACTAAAACATACTTCAATTTTACGGTGTATTTACTTATAATAGCTTATTAAAAAATAGCCCTACTAATACCCCATTGCTTCTCTAGAGCCAGCCTTAGTTAGAGGTTTACAAAATGCCTGCAAGAAGGACTCAGGGACTAGAAAAGTGCTTTAGAGTAACAATGTTCTCCTAACTATTTGTAGTAATTTATGAGGAGGGGGAAGCCAATGAACATCAGAATTTCTGGAGTTCCCCAAAGCATCTCTCACTCTAAGAGGAGCCTTAGGACTCAGAGAAAGTGGATGTTTTTCCTCAAAGGTAAATATTCTTTTTCTTTGACTTGAAAGATCTAAATATGCCATATAACATTTATTATCATTACTTTACAAGATTCTATGTTGTATATAATGTAAATAACAAAGCAGCATGAGTTTAGACCAAAGTGATTGGGCTCTTTGGTGTCTGACGACTCTTTATTCCCTATTTAGACTATCAAGAAATTCATCTAAAGCATTCAATAAGCATTTGTGCTTTTAATGAGAAGCAATTAAAATTCTCAGTACCACTGCAAGACTCTTAGATACACTTCCTAAGAGTGATCGTCTTTCAATCCATGGATCAGCTCTCAGGGGAAACTGAGTCTCTGTTCTAATTTGTGTCTAGAAGTGTAGGTATTCTTCAAACTTACTGTTAAGTGTAAGGATCCCAACATTTATTTAATCACTTTCCAAAGTAGGATGGTGTGTTAGAAAAGTATCTGTGGCAGGACTTGAGGACTTCTAGTGATGGTGTTGATTAGATATTTGTGCTCTCTGACCCTTGATTCCTCTTCTACTGGAGAGAGAAGGTAATGTACTGTCTAACAGCACATGTGCCTTAGTAAGTAGAGGGTTTCTCACTATTCAATATCCTGGCATCAATCATGATGGCCAGTGACATTTCCTTGTCCCCTGGAATTGAGAATTTTCTGTCACAGCAGGTTTGAAGAATCCCTGAGTGCCCTCCCCTGTGGTAGTACACATCTGGAAGGTCAGCACTTTGGAGCCAGAGGCAAGAGGATCAGTAGTTCCAGGTTAGCTTTGGTTATATAATGAGTTCAAAGCCAAGTGGGCTACTTGAGATCCAGCCTCAGCAAAACAAATTGAACCTCGGAGCTTCAGTTCTTCTTGTTGGAGGATGACATATCTCTTTGTCTCAGCAATTTGCCTGCCTTTCTGATCTAGGGCAATGGCCACACTTTTTTGTTGCCAATGTTTCCTGAGCACAATCTGCTGTCAACCAGCAGACTCTAGGCTAGAGTTTACAACAAAGTTCTCAACTGTTTATCTTCCTCAGCAAGTGTTTCTCATGTGATTCAGAAACAAAGAAATGTGAGTAGTTTGTTTGGGAGATAAATAAGTAGGGAAAAAAGACACAGATGCAATTTAACCAAAAAACCAAGACCAAAACCAAAACAAAAAAACAAAAAACTGTTAACTGTTAAGCAAATAACCAGTGAACTCAAAACTCAAAACCATGGGGATCTCTGCAAGTTAATAGGGTAATGCTGAGTGGAGAGGAGTGAAACTGTGTATCCCCTCCCGTTGGCATCTAGTGGTTTAAGTTTCGGATACTTCCTTCCTACCTGTGCTTAGCAGAGTGGGTTTTGTACACCAGAGAAGACCCTCGGAGGGAGAAGTGCCAAGATTGTCCCTAGAGAGACAAAGACTACGTTGAGACATCACAGTATATGTCTCCTCCCACTGTGGAGATGCCAACACTTGAAGAATTGAAATCTCTTCCAAAATAGCCTAGGGATGAAATCCCATCTGCACAGAGCCTCAGCATGAGTGTGCATCTCTGAGCCCTGTCTGACCTCCCTCTTGCATGACTTTTAATCCCTTAACCACCTTTCCTCCTTCTGAACCCAGTCTTCTGCCTGTCTGTTCATTGCTTCTGGTCTGAGGGGTAGCCTGTGTCCCACGACTGATTTACTTGCTCCAAGTATCTGCACATTGCTACTATGTCGGTTTGGATTCTCTTGAGCTGCCCTAGTGAGAGCCCAGAGGTTTCATTTTCCAATCTTTCTCCCGTTTTTCTTTTCATGGCTTTGGCCTTAATATGTCAGGAGGAATTTCTGAAGGCTCTGATCATGTGATGCCTCCCATCTGTAAGGCACTTTAAATTTATAGAGGAATTTCATGGCGCCTTCTGGAAACAGCTCAGGGTTGGAGTGGAGAGCATGGTGCTAGCCTCTGGTTCTCTGCCCAGGGATACTGGAGGGAGCAGTCTGCCCAGTTAGACTGGAGGGATCACTCTGCCCAGTTATACTGGAGGGATCACTCTGCCCAGTTATACTGGAGGGAGCACTTCCCATTGCTTTGTTAAGGGTCATTTTGCTTTTTTCTCTACTGGTAAAATAGAAATCACCACTGTGATTCCTATAGTGGTTTTACTGCAACAAGCATGTAAGGCTTTTCCTTTAGTTCATTTAGGCTTCAGCCCATGGTTGGTTTGCCCTGTTGCTATGGTCCTGTAGCAGATCAAACCCACTCTCTTTTACCCATTTGGGAAGCAGGAGAGAAGAGCCTGGGGTCCCATAATTCCCTTGAGGGCATCCCTCCAGTGACTTGAAACTTCCTTCCTACAGAGGCCACCTCCTAGCTCCTATCGCCTCCCCACAGCACCATTGCGATGGTTTATATTGATTGCCAATTTGACAGTATTTAGAATAACCATGGAAACAAATTCCTGGTCATGTCCATAAGAAATTAGGGTGGGTTACTGATGTAAGGAAAGCTACTCTAAATGTGGGTGGCATTGTCCCATTGGCTGGAGACTCTAACTACATAAACAGGAGAGAGTGAACTGAGTGTCACATGCATCTCTCTCTACTCCCTGACTGTGGAGTGTTACTGGCGATCTCAAACTCCTCCATGGCCATGACCTCTTGGCCACAACAACAGGAACCGCAATAAACCCTCTATCCCTCGAGTTTCTTGCCAGGTGTATTGTCACAGCAAGGAGAGTGTCACAGCAAGGAGAGTAATAATTAATATACCCACTATAGCAGGATCAGCCTTCAACAAGTATAAATATGGGGGATATTCCAGACCCAAACAGCAGAATCCATCTTCCTGAATTCATGAAGGTTGCATGGTTGCCTGAGAATGCCCCCACTGGATTCACTCTAGTCTTGGGAATCTAGTTTTTCACACTGCTGGTCTTTATGGTGTCCTCACGAGAAGGTAGCTAGGATTAGAGTGTAGAAATGGCAAGACAGTGCTTGCCACATTTTGTCATTTTATGGATCCTCCCCCATCTGAGCTGCCACAATATCTGCTTCTCACACGCGTGCAACGAATTACTGCAGCTCAAGCTGAATCACAGTGAGAGTGCTGTTTGGGATGTTTCATTTCTGAAGAGAAAAGCAAATACACAACATCCTTTGAATGAGTACAGTCGCATCATCTGACATCTTAGAGCCACAGAAAGTGT
Organism: Rattus norvegicus; assembly: GCF_021556685.1. NCBI lineage: Eukaryota > Metazoa > Chordata > Mammalia > Rodentia > Muridae > Rattus > Rattus norvegicus. Next base: position 272,595,348 of record NC_141534.1, on the reverse strand, counting down.
GTGATCCTCGGGCCAATTAGAAGAGGCCTTGCTCTCTCCCTTGAAATTAGCCACACACTTAACAGGATCAGCCATTTGAGGTCTGAGGATGTCCTAATAGACTTGGGCTGGGAAACTGAGAACTATGCACTTATCTGATGGTTCTTTGAAAAGAAAAGTTCCCCGATGACTTTTAATTTCCTAGACAGGGGGCAACCAGCCCTGTGAAGGAACTCAATTACTCCAGCACCACTCTGAGTTCCTGATGTGAATGTCTTGAGTTTGATTTGGAGGCAGTGGGATGAACCACACAAGACATCTCTGCTCCTGCCCCGAGTCAATTTGCATCTTTTAAAGATGAAGACACAGAGGTTAAGCGTAAGCCGAAACTCATCATGGCTCACATACCGCGAGATGTTTTATATATCATTTCACACAAATCTGTTTTTAAAAGTTGAATATGTGATTTTTTAAAAGTCAAATATCCGCAAAGGAAATTGGGCTGACCCAAATCTGCCTTCAGTGTTTAATGGTAAGGATGTTGTGAGATTTGAGGCAATTTTGTTTTCCATGCACATATTTTCACCCCCCCCCCACCCACCCCAGAAAGGAAAAAAAAATCTTTCTTTGCTTCACATTCCTCTTTGTGCCCAGAGAAACGCTCGGTTGGGTTTGGTGTGAGTCAAACACACTATTCTCATCTGGAGTAGAGCAAAGAGAGAGAAGGGGAAAAGAGAGAAAAGAGCTTTTCATCCAAGTTATGGGTCCTAGAAATTCTCCTGTAAGAACATTCTGTGTGACTGTAGCTGCCGCCCACTCTTTTGTGAAGGCTGCAGAATAGTTATTTCTCTCCTGCACCCAACAGGAAAATAGTGGGGCATGAAAATAAATTCAGCTTATCAAAGTATAGAGAGTACAGAAAAGTGCATATAGCATTCCGTCCTCTGAATGTTCGTGCATGCCTATGGTTACTTCTCGTCTCTCCTTGTGTGCCTCTTTAGCTGGTCCCCTGCCGGCTTAGCCAGTGGAAGAGGTGGACTATAAGGCAGGCGCTATCTAAGACTGAACTTCCTGTGATGATGTCTAACACATACTAAATCACACCGGACAGTCTCTCATTTGCTTAGTGCATCTCAGAGAAACAATTCCAGTTTGCCAACCATAACATTTAAATGTGGACATCGAAGGCTGGAGAGGTGGTTCGGTTGTTTAAAGCATTTGCTGCTCCTACTGAGGACCCAGGTTTGGTTCCCAGAGCCCACATAAATGGTGCACAAATACCTGTAACTTCAGTTCTGGAGGATCTGACACTCTCTTCTGGCCACTAAGGACAGCTGCACACATGTCCCGCCTATACACACACACACACACACACACACACACACACACACACACACACTAAACAAACGAGCAAAGAAACAAACAAGGTAACTCACAAGAAGGAAGTTTAAATGACTTAAATGTGGAAATGATCTTGTTAGCCATTTATTTTCTCTAACACAGAAAGTTTCCTAGAAGAATAACACAGTATCAATGATGATAGTAAGGATTGAAAAGAAAACCTTATCAATAAGCCTAGCCAAGCAATATGGTAACTCAAAGGTAACTGGTCAACTTCTCAGAGGCACAGATCTTCAATACCTGCTGTCTCTGGAGCAGTGGGGGAATTAAATTGGAGCTGAACGGTGGGCTAGTTAGAACACTGCTGCAGGGCAATGTGGCTTTGGTAGAGGTGGTGGTCAGAAGGAAAAATTTCAAGTCCCAGGATATGATAGGGGAAATTCTTAGCATCCTAGTCCCACAAACACTGTGGGATTAGCCTACCTGCCTCTAAGCAAGGCCACAGCAGGGCTTCAAATTGCACAGCAGTTCGAAGCAAACCCCAGTGTGCTAGCACAACCTTCTTCGGTGGCATTGTCAAATGAGACACCTCAAAGAGCCAGGGAAAGACAGGTCATCTACTGTCACCTAAGAAGCTCACACCAACCTTCAAGGGTTACTGGATGACTCTGACAGGCTCCTTTATTCCCTAAACAGTTCAGAAGTGGTGGTCAACAGCTCTCTCCATGTCCCCCACTTTTCCAACAGGCCCTGGAAACTCTGAAGTCCCGGAGGTTCTGTCATTCCGGTTTGAAATCCTGAGTGACTTAAGAACACTAGCCAACAACTAAATGTCAAAGATGAAAAAGACCTTCTACCACATTCTGTTTTTCATAAAAATATAGATTTAATAAGTCTCTAAAGGAGAACAGAATGGCCACATTAGAACACTGACAAACTTATAGGCTTTGACAGTCCCACATACTGAGACGAACGTGAAAACGCATTTCACAAGGAAAAAAAATATATTTCGTCTTCTGGATTTGTTGAAGAAGAAGGAAAGACACATCTGTCCCAAATTTCTTTGAAGGAACTGAATAGCATTCTGTTTTCCTGGGTGAATAGACTTATTCTTCATACCGAATTATCACAGGGGATTTCTACAACATGGCTCAAGGTCCTGGAATGAAACGAAAATCAACGAGACAAGGTGGAAAAGCCTTTGTTAACATCTCAGGTCTGGGAATCCAACCTTTCTCGGATGGAGAAAAGCGCCAGCCTAAGCAGTTAAACATTTACAGCTCATCCATGACAGAGACACAGAAAGAGAAGCTTTATAACATTTTGCAACTTTAGATAATTGCTTTACGAATGAGGACAGCTGCTGCGAGGGTCATACAAACCTAAGGTCTGTCACTCAAGTTCGTGTTTGGCTGTGAGGTTGTGTGGAAGTGGTGAGCCAGAACCCCATGGGTTCAGTTTCTAGTTCTGGTTCCCCCTTCGAGTTTCTGAAACTCCCTGTGCCTCTGTTTCTTTACCTGTAAAAGTCAGGTAAGATCTGCCTCACAAGATTGCTGTGAAGATGAAGTGTGTTCATGTGTAGTAGGGCTTGGTGTCGCACATAGAGGAAGCACGGGGACATGCTATGTCCACTTCTGTGATGTGATGTGTGGTCAGTAGTGGTGGCGATCGCGGTAACGGTAGCATTATAATAGCCTTTCTGGGGATTGGCTACACCAGCCCAAGTAACCAAGCACAGTCCTCTGCAGAAATAGAGACTGAGTTAACTCAGTCTGCTTCGTGGCTCAAGACAGGAAGGGTCATGAAGCAGAGGAGAGGCTGACCCTGGGAGATTTCTGGCCAGGGGAGGGGATCCCAAGGACCTCGGAGCACCATCAAGGATGCAGGACATCCCATCAATTTATCATTTTCTGAAGAATTTTAAAGCCTGGTCTGGGTAGTATCACAAAGTATCCAATAGTGAAAACATTATTAAAAAAAATCCTCTAGAACGTCCAAGAAACCCACATGTGGAATTCACGGTGCTCACAGAAGATGCACACAGAGGCAGCCTTCGCAAGCGAGATCAAATCCTCAGGCAGAGGACCTGAGCTGGGTTCCTACCTACCATTGCCGCAGCCTGCAAACCCCCTGAAATCCCAAATACAGGAGATTCTGCAACCTCTTCTGGCCTCTGTGAGCACCTGCACACCTGTGCACACACTCACACACATACATATTGAAAGAAATAACTGGTACTAACCATGAAACATTAGCCAGTGTTAGGAAGCTTGACGACATTTGTTTAAAAGTGCAGGTTTCTAGGAATTACTCAGCAGTCTTGGACACAGGAGAATGTACTAGTTGTTTTGTTCTCCTTGCTGTGACCAAAAAGACAAAACCACCTCCCCTTCACACACACACAAACAAAACAAGCAGCAGCAGCAACAACAAACCAAACCAACTAAACAAAAACCCCTGAAGAGACATAACCCAATAGAGTGAGCAGGCTGAAAACAGAGTTCAGTACCAAACGCCCATGACCGATCCCACGCTCTACCACTCAGGCCTTTCCTCCTGAAGCCTATGCAGGCTTCAGAATTATGCTACAAGCTGTGTCTAGTGGGTCATCATGTGTGAAACAGTGATATTAACAGGTACTATTCCAAAAAAGTCATTATTGTTTCTTATAAAACCATAACCAATTAACCTGCAGAAAATAAGACATCCTGTCATGTCTAGTTCTAACTTATACATTGAAACCACAATTCCTGCACCTAAATCTCAGTGGTCATTGCAGGGGCACTGGTCTACATCTGGATTCAAACTGCTCGAGCCAAAAAATGAAGAATGGAAAGAAATACAAAAATATATCTGGCTCAGAAATGTCTTTTCCAAAATTGGATAACACATAGATTATCTCTTGATTCAAAAATGAAGAACATTGTTCTGAAGTATATTATATATGTGGGTGTGTGCCTAGTTCCAAAAACTTAATTGGATATCAATATTTTATGTTTCTATGGTTTCTGGTTATATAAGTCCTGTGTTTTCCATACAATATGAATTTAATTTGTTTTTTTTAAAGAGGCACATAGTTTTATGATAAGCTGTCCTAAGAGAATTAATTAGTCAGCATATACATAATGGAACAAAGAAATAAAATTGTAGAAAAACACAAATGCAGAAATATTCAGAGACAGCTCCTAGCCCTTTCCAATATCTATGTTTTACACAACAACAAATCCTCTGGTTGGTTTTCAGAAGGGTGTAACATGTATGCCCAAGGGAATAACAATAAACTCTCTTTCATAAGAATCCAGAGAAGATCTGATGAACTTCCGGAATGCCACATCACGAAGATGGCCTAGGCTGAACAAGGCTAATACCATCAGAGAGTCTAGCCATGAGGCATTCGCAGGCACCAAAGTCAGCGCTTGCATTTCTGAAGAGTCGAATACTCCTTTAATCCAAATGGCCCTACCTTGTACTGCTGTTAAATAAATCCAACCTCTGATTGGTCAAGGAAGGTGAAGTGAGTGTTCCCAAGAGGTGTATTTTGCTTTGTGCACCTCTTGCATCCCGTCTCCTCTGCCCCCTGGTTTATATCAGTTTGCAGAAGGCTTCTCTCCCTTTTTCTTCCTCCGTTTTCTCCCAGCCACTAAACAGTGGTCAGCATTGACCATGTTCTTAAACTAATAGGCCTTTTTAGATGGCAAAAGTGGATGTAAATCTACTCCATGGATGCAAATGGATGCCCGAATGATATGGATGAGCAGAAATAATCTAGTGGGTCATCGTGTGGGAAATAGTGATGTTAACAGATACTATTCAAAAAGCTCACTACTGTTTTTTATAAAGCCACAACCAATCAAATGCAGAAAATAAGATGTCCTGTCTGTCATACCTAGTCCCAGTTGATACATTGAAACCACAATTCCTACATCTAAATCAGGGCAGAAGAAGGGGCAGAAGCCAGAGAAGTGGGACGTTTGCTATGCGATTGTGTCTCCCATATATGTCAGTCTGGGCACACCCATGAGGTCTTACCAACATGGCTGCCTTAAAAAAGACCCAAATAACAACAGTGGGCATGCTAACATGGAAAGGGGAAGCTATAGTGCCTCAACCCTAGACCAAGAACTACAGGCAACCGGGGAATGCTGGGATCAGGAAGAAGTGTCTTCACCAGGGAAGATCCCACAAATTGGTTATTCAACATCAAGTAGTCAGCGCTGAGATTATTTATCTATATCTGCAGGTAATACTATATCGACTGAGCATATATTTAGAAATTGATGTATATATTAAATGTGTGTGTATTTGTACATTTCTTTGTCTAAATGAGACTATGTAAGGCACAACATATATATCAAGGTCAGAAGACGTCCTTGGGTGTCACTTCTCACCTTTCACCTTGTTGGAGACAAGGTGCCTGTTGCTTTTCCACTGTGACTAACTATTTTGTGAGCCTCTAGAGATTTCCCTGTCTCTGCTTCCCTTCTTCCTGTGGAGATGCTGCGATCACAGATGCTAACTTATGCATCTGGCTAATATGTGGGTTCTGGGGATTCAAACTCAGGCCTTCATGCTTGCATGACAAATTCTTTTACCCACTGAGCCAACTCCCCACCCTCAGTCAAATATTTAAATCTCTGATATTCATTTTTCTAGTTTGTACAATAAATAAATTAGATGAACCATTCCAAAGTCACTACTGTTCTTAAGGCTTTAAAATTGACATGAGCCTTTTTGCTTCCAGGTATGTAATACAGACACATAGATGTGTGTATGTAAATTCAGATCTATGGACATCTGTATATATGAAACACATAAGCGCACGTACAAACATTTAGCTATAACTGAGATCCTTATTCCCTTCTTTACAAAACTCAACAACAAATGGACCTTTTCTCCGTGACTACAGATAAGCAATGACATTTTTGGTGTGTCCAACTGAAGGGTAGTCAGGCTGTGCACATATTGTTTGGTGCAGTGAAATGACTCCAGTCTGTGAGTCATAGGAATGGAGCATGAGAACACAATTAGGTTTCTGGTGCACTAACCCACACTCATCAATCAGATGGCCACAATCAGGGAGAATCTTCTTGGCCTTACTTGGTGAGGTAATTCTTGCAGAAAGAAAAGGAGCCCAGATGCTTTTCTCTTCTGGGTTCTTTGCAGCAACAATGGAAACATACCTTTGATATGGTCGAAGTCACTCTGGGGGCTGGGGAGATGGCTAAATGGGAAGACTGCTTGGCTGCACAAGAGGACCTGTGCTTGGATCTCCAACACACACATGACCTGGATGCCTCAGAAAACATCTGTAATCCTAGTGCTCCCATGCAAGAGAGGAGGCAGAGACAGAGACTTCTCAGAAGCTCTTAGGCCAACTACCCTGCCATATGCAGTAATAGCAAACAATGAGAGACTCTATCTCAGACAAGATGGACGGTGAGAACCAACACCCAGAAATGTCCTCTGATCCTCTGACCTGTACATGCACATCACCGACAGAGAGAGAGAGAGAGAGAGAGAGAGAGAGAGAGAGAGAGAGAGAGAGAGAGAGAGATTGTAAAGAAACACAGAAGGTAATTAAATGGGCACTGGAGGAAACTTCCAGATTCAGAGTTAGGAGGAAGAGAAGCACAGGGATGTTTAACTCAGTCTAACTAGTAACCTATAATGAATCAATGAATGGGTGGTCCTCAGATCCAGTACATTATCCTAACAAGAAAACTCTCTAGTTCTCTGGAGCCTTCAAGAAAACAGAGAGACCTGGTGTCCTAGTACATAGGTAAAGTGGTTGCCTAGCATTCATGAAGCCCGGGGTTTGAGCTCGCATCTCACAGAACTAGGCATGGCTGTACACCTGTAATACCTGAAGAGGACACTTAAGGGTTCTTTGGAAAGTCAGTCGGATGGTGTTTTGCTGGTGTAAACGTGGGAAGAAACGTTTCGTTAAAGTGGACACAGGTGTGAAAGGTTAAGGCAGACTCGTGAGAGATCATGTTCTGCTAAAGCAAACACTTGAAAGGACACAGGTTGAAGGACTCTTTGCTAACATGCATGTATTGGTCTGCCTTACATTGTGTAGTTGAGCTGCAATTGTCAGACACCATAGAGAGAAACACACCAAAAAAACTTTTGGTGGTGTGCTGTAGTTTCTCGACACTTCTGAGGACTTTGGGCTGATTGGATGCTTGTGGTGAGGCAAGACCTGCCCTGAGGCAAAACTTGTGGTGGGGCAAAGCAAGTGGAAGTCATGTGACATTTAGAGGATATAAATAAGACTCCGCAGAGTGAGAGAGACAGAGCTAGGCTTGCTGGTTAGTTGGTTGAGTTAGCTGTGCAATGCTGTGGGTCTCTCATCTAGGTTTCCCAGTACTGGTCTTGCATCTTACTCCTCTTCTTGAAGAAGTACATTAGAAAACGCACTACCTGGGTAAGGACCTGTGTTGGGGGTCTCTTCTTTTGAAGACTTAAGAATAAGACTCTTGGTATTCTCAATAGCTCAAGGAAGCAGACCCCAGGGTAGGATTTTGAAGCTGGATCATTTCTCAACCACCCCTTATTTCTAGTGATAAGTGGGGTGATGCATGTAGACATAAAATGTCTTTGGTACTTGAATCCCATAGGGTATGGAATGGGACAACAGCATAATCTCAAGTCACCAACTGACATAAGAACATCTAAAGAACTTCAGCACATCCACAACCACAGATACTGCTGAAAGTCAGATCCACTGTGAAGTAGCATAGCTTTAAAAGGGCCAGTTGAAGCTGTGTGTACAGACACACTTAGAGCTCTGCCGCCAAACCAGGACTCTTACCCTGCCTTTTTGTTTGTTTGTTTATTTGTTTGTTTTGGAAAGGTTAAAATAGAGGCCCATGGATGGAGCAGCTTATTTTAGAATGGGTTCCAGGAAGGGATAAAGAGAGTAAAACAGGAAGAGGAAGACACCGTAGAGGTGAGTCAGTCTGTTGAACTGTGAGCAGAGAGGAAGGAAGGTTCATGCCCTATGGAATGAGACTCCAAAATGGAATAGCACACAGGATCCATCTAGGATAACAAAAGGTTGCTCCAAGAGATGGGAACTCCCCTGCATCCCTAGATTTTGTATGAATGGCTGTGACCTGGTTTCTGCTACCATCTAGTTCCATCATGCCCCAGGAGAAACCAGTCATGGTCAACTTGTACAAAGCCCAAAGTTGGCAAGCCTTCATTTGAATGTTTTTTCCATAGCAGTGGCTGAAATAAGAAATGGGGCTCAGATAATTTGGAGGAGCATTATAATATAGACATATTATATATATTATTTATTAAATATAATTTCTAGCTATATTAGGTGTATGTGGATACTAACACAGCTAGAAAAGACTATTTTGAAGGACAATGACTGATCAACAGTGTCCAATGCTGTACATGAGTAGGAGGAAGGCTGAGAGTTAACCATCAGGAATGCTAAAGGTCATGGTGACCTTGACAAGACCTGATCTAGTGGAATGATTCATCTGCCTAGACTTGGACATCTACCATGTGGTTACGAAAACACAAACATGAATGCAACAAACTCTCAGCTACTGCCAGGAGACCTGAGGTTCTTCTAGCAATTGCCTTGGACTCTATTGAGTTGCAAAAGACGATGTCTTCCTGCATAGGGTTATCTTGCCCTCTTCCAATTCCTCTAGGTCTTTGGCTCCTCAGGATTCTCTTGTCCTCCCAGGCATTCAGTCTCTTTCTCTGTTGAGTTTTTCCTCTCCTGAAATCAACTGGGAGCCTAGTGAAGGATGCTTTTCCAGTCTACAAATGGAAGGCTATAGATGCAGGGCTACAGGAAGCGGCTCTTGGACTGTTGAGCCCTCCAACAGTCTCGGGTGTCCTTGAAAGTTCATCTTCCGTTTTTATCCCCCCTTTTCCTTTGAAACTTCCTGTCACCTCTTTGTAACTTCATCCTTTACCTACAAGTTCCTCTGGCCAAGCTCACAGTTGGCCTCACTATTGCTTACCTAGGAAAGTTCTCTCTTCTAACTCCATTCAATGTATACACATTTTCCATATTCTTCTAGAACCTTCCTTCCTCTCTGCTGCTCATCTGCTCTCCTGACTCATAGCACCCTTTCTATTGGCTAATGAGTCCTGGAGCTATATCCCTACTAGCCACATTATGCTTAGACTTATATTTATATCTTTGTCCTTTGGAAAGCCTATTGGTGGCCTTTAATTCTATCTTCCCTTCCTCTACTTGTTCCCACCACCCAAAACAAGCTACCCACAACTCTCCTAACTCCCAGGCTGGACTCCCTCCACAGCCAAGCCTTAGCTACCTCTCTCCCAAGTCCTTTCACTGAACAGTATACCTTCTTCATTGAGGTTTTTTTCTTATAGTTCCTCTTTAAAAAAAATTCATTCTCTAACTGTAATCTGTATCACTTAATCTGTAGACCCCACCACTGTGGTGATACAGCACTCACCATGATCATCACTTTGCTCTACCCTCTCTTATCCTGATAGATTTGTAGCTACCATGCTCCAGTTTTCTTCCTGCCTCTTAGGCAGTTCTTTCTTAGCCTATTCTTTCCTCTGTGAGACTGCTCCAGTTAACCTACATGTGGTAGATTGAAGGTAGGCCCCCAAATTGAGTGTGGTTCCAACATTCAGGATCTGTGAACACCACATTATCTGGGGGAAAAATTAAGGGTCTTGGCAGAATTCATTAAATGAAGGATGTCAAAGTGTAATTATCTAGGTTTATTCAGGTGTATCTCCAATGACAAGTGCCCCTATAAGAAACAGAAACAAAGATAGGCACAGAGGAGACAGTGAAATGAGGGCAGGGGTCAAAGCAATGCAGCTTCAAAACAAAGGATGTTTACAGCTCACTAGAACATGGAGGAAGAATGGTTGGGTTCTTTCTCCGGAGACTCAGGGTGTGTGCTTATGTTGGTACCTTAATTCTGGGGTCTCGCCTCCAAAACTGAAGTAAATATCTACCAACCTTACTCAGCTCATTATGGCAATTCTAGGGCTATAACAGAATACTCAAATCAGATTTCCTAACATTCTCTCCCCAACCTCTTCTTCCTGGTCTCCCCACTATAGGTCAGTGTGCTCAAATCCACCCAGATCTTCAGACTGGAAATCATAGCTTCATCTTTAGTTCCCTTGTCTATCTCATTTCAGGTCACATTTCAGGGTTTGATTACCCCAAACCTGATCACTCCTCATCGAACCCACTATGACCACAGGGGTCGCCCTTCCCTAAGTGACTTATTTTCCAAATTCTTCTATTCATGTGCTATTGAAGATGCATCCTAAATTCATAGGGTACCTCATTCCAGACCAAAGTCTTCTGGAGACTTCCAAGTACTAGCACTGTAATGGACAAATGGGCCCTGAGCACCCTGGTCACTGCTCTTGGCCAACTTCACTCCTCACTGTCCTCCACCATGGTCACCCAGACTTGGCCATTCAGGTGGCTTATCTAGTCTTCAAAAACAACACACTCTACCATCTCAGACAAGATCTTTTATTGCTAACATCGACCCTGTTTTATATTTCTCTTCCCAGAAACTTAGTCATGTAACCTAACTTGATCCTCTATGTATTCGTTATCTACTGTATTAAATTTACGTCTTTTTTGTCCAGAGCACTAATTATCTGAAATCACAGCAGTCTATCTTTATTTATGGATACTCTATACTAATAAAATTTCAACATCAACAACCCGGAGTCCAGACAATTTCTCGTGTACAGTGGATTTTCACTGCATGCTGATTGGATGGGTGTATTTTACCTATCTCCTTACAAATATTTGGGGCTGACTAAATCCCTGACTATTTGTGTGTGTTAAACCAATGGATGGATAACTGAGCAATTGAATATATTCTTGATCACCCCAACTGGAAGGAATGTCTCCTTTCTCTGAACTTAAATACACCACTATTTTCTGGTCAACACATTATTCTGTCTTTGAGAACATACATTTCAATATATCATCTTTTTTATTGGCCATAATAATCTCTTCTACCACGAGGTTAGGATTATCTCTCTTCTTTATTTCTCATGTGACATATTTAGCCACCTGTTATAGGGATTCAGTAGACATTCAGTGACTGATGGAATAAATAAATGAATGAATGAATACATTATTGGACGGCTTTTAAAAACAGGTTTATGAGTTACTTTACATGAGCGATACGGAAACATTCATGTGCCCAAGTCTGTGGAATCCATCCCTTCTAATCCCAGCTTTGCTGTGCCTCTTTTACAAATCCACCACTCTAGGTTTTAAAGAATCTAAACATTTCATTTCTTCCCACTGAGCCGTAAATACAACGGGCGGTTAGTAGCAAAACCCTCACGACACCCCTGGGCCCACTGGAGTCTTTTCTGAGGCCACTAACTCACTTAATTTGGTGTAGTTTAGCACATTACAAGATTGTTCAAGAGTACTATAAATGATGTCAGACACTGTCGGAAATCACTTCAGAAAATCACTGCCAGTGGGCTGGATCAAAGGGCGAACACCTGGCAGCTAGCAGGGTCAGGAAAACAGAATAAATCATGTTTTTCTTCTCTACCTTCTTGAGATTTGCACCTTTCTCCCCAACCATTGCATGTATATTTCTTAAAATTTAGACCACTATAATGCAACTATAAATTATGTATGTGCTTATGGAATGTTCACTCCACGTGGAAGAGAAATTACTCTAGACTCTCTGGTTCTCTTGTGTGATTATCAGGCTATTTGGCTTTTATTTTGTTTATTTTGGTCTTTCATCAAGCTTAGTTTATTTTGTGTAATCTTAAAACATAAATGAAGATGCTTATCTTTCTCTGAATAAATCAAACGGGAATCATAGGAGATGACTTTCTTTAACTGTGATATCTTCTATTATCTTTGCAAAGCAGTGTGGTAGTGTCCTGTAACTGTTTTAAATACCCCCCTCAGAAGAAACAAAGATCTCATAGCTGATACTTTCGCATCTTTATTGTTATTTCTCTCTGAAGGCAACACATGCAAAAAAAAAAAATCACATTGGGAGGACAGTTCTTATGGGAACAATCTTAGCCAAAGGCACCAATTTTCATCTAGGTATGTAAAGAAGTTGGTTACTAGCTGGCATTAGCTGAACTTCATGGGCAGGCAAATGTGGTCAAAAGAATTTTGTTCTGGACCATCAGGTCTGAACTCGAAAACAGTTTAGACCTGTCCCCAGCATGTGGCAGAATTTGGGGGAGGGAGAAAAAGAGGAATAGGGGATGAGAGCCTGTAGCACCCAGGGTTTCTTAGAGTCCTGTGGTCCTGTGAGAAAGGAGAGGTGGGGAAAATTGAGATGGTTTCCAACCTTTTAAGAACCAGATAGCTTGAACATGGTTTATCTGAAATGTTGTGAAGTTGATATGCTATGGTGTTAGTGCTTCAAGGCTTCAGAGTTCAAAAGGGATGGTTTGTTTGAAATTGTCGTACTAAAATGTGTTTCCATTTAGAATTTTACAAAACAAATGCTTTGGAGATTCCGAGACAGGGACAGACAGCCTAGATGGGAAAGATTCAGAGACAGGGACAGACAGCCTAGATGGGAAAGATTCAGAGACAGGGACAGACAGCATTGACTGGAAGGCCTTTCAAGGTTTATTTCAATACCCAATTCCTAGGAACCAAGGCAATGTGGTCTGCAAGCTGCTTTTCAACTCAACATCCTTGAATACAACATTAATAAATGTCCAGGAGGGTTATTTTTTCTTCTCAAAAACGAACCTGTTTCATCCTGGGGACACTCTTTTTTAAGGCCACTTTCCTCCTTGAAGTTTTAGTGTCTAGATGAAAACACACTATAGGACATACTTTGGGACCTATCATTCAAAACACATAGGACGACAGAATCAATGAACTGGATGAAATGTCTTTATTTGAAGCTTTAAGATTCCTTTTGAATACACTTACAAAAACATAAAAAATGGGCATATTAGTGGATCACCATGCAATACAGAAACATGTTGTACATCAGGTTCAGCATCAGACTCAAATAATATCACACCTTTGAGGTGATCCCACTCAGACACCTTGCCTTGAGCTTTGTGAAATATTCTGTAGTCAGTGGTTGCTCATATAACAGTCACTCTCTTGTATGACAGTAAAACTCACATGTGTCTCTTAGCAGGTGTGATGCTCTCAAGGTAATGTTCCCTACTTCATGTGAAAAGATGGGTAGTTACTTCAACTCACTTCTCCATGTCCTGGTGACCCCAACCCTTAAAATTATTTCATGTTCTAGAGTATATGTGTTCCTGAATGCTAGCTGTGTAGGTACAGGTGCTAGTGATATCTGTCTGTGTGTGCTAGGAATATCTGTACCTGTGTATGCATGTCAGGTGTGTGTGTGTGTGTGTGTGTGTGTGTGTGTGTGTGTGTGTGTGTGCACGGGTTCTCATGTGTCCCTCCCTATCCATGAAGGATTGATTTCAGGGCACTCAGTATGCCATGAATACCAAAACACAAAACCCAAGGATAATCAAGAGCCTATATAAAAATGGCTTGGTATTTGCATATAGCAATTCTCCTTTACACTTGTATTGTATAGCCCTATCTTCTTAGCAGAACAACCACCATCTTCATAATTCCAGCTGTATCTGCTTGCAGAAGATCCTCGCAGCTGGGCTTGCTGACTAGTGACACTCTATCAGATAAACAGCATACTTATATTACCTAATACAGTGTCACTGGTACAGAAATGGTTGCTAAGCTGAGTCATTAGGGAATAATGACAAGAAAAGAAAACTGGCCCATATTCTGGACAGTCACATTTTCCCAAAAATATTTTAATCCATATTTGGTTGACCCCCCTGGGATTCAAGGGTAAGGGTATCAACTCTATATTTTAAAGATACACTTATTTTTCTGGCACCTTGATCAAACACCTGAAAAGAAGCAAGTTAAAGGAGGGTTTGGGGGCTTCCAGAGGATGCTGGCTATTTTGGCAGAAGGTTTGACAGTGACTTTACACTGACAGGGAGGACCAAAGTGGTGTCTCTCACCAGAGCTGGAAGTCACACAAATAGGAAGAGAAAAAGTAGATTGGGGTATAATCTTTGAGCTGCCCCCCTAAGAGATTCACTTCTATCTAGGTCCATCTCCCAGAGCTTCCATAACCCCACCCCCCCAAACAGTGTCACCAGCTGGGGAACAAGTGTAAAACACATGACCCATAGGGGCCTTTGACATCCAAATTATAACATATATTTATTAATCAATAATAACAATATGTGGATATAAAATTTAGTTTGATTTTATTGAATTTACACAAAACAGTGTTCTAACACACACACACGTATATATAACATATAATAATTCTACCTAAAATAAGCAAAGCACTATTTTTTATTGAAAAAAGTCATACAACATATTCTTACAACTGTTTCCCCTCCTCCACCTCCTCCCAGATCCTTCCTACCTCCCCATCCAAGTTCATGCCCTTTCTTTCTCCCTCTCTTTAGAAAACACATGCCTCTCTTTACACAACCCATGAAAAACATAAAATCAAACAACGTAACATACAAGCAAAAGACCAGCAAGACAAAAAACATGCTCGAACAAAGCAGTATGAGACAAAAAAAAACCCACAAAAACAAATCAAAAACAAAAACAAAAAAGTCAATACAAATAGCAGTGAGTTTGTTCTGTGTAGTCCAACTATAGCTGGGCTGTGGTTGATAAACCCAATGAGATTTCATTGGAGATACAGTATTTCCCTGCAGAATTATTTTAGAAGAAGTGCTAGAGGCCCAGCATTATAGGCAGCACAGCCTACTTACCCAGCAACACTTCTAACAGAAGCTGCCTTCTTGTCCTGGCCCCTCTGTCCTCCTCTCTGCTTCCCTCTGCGTTGACCCATTCTTGTGTTTCTTCCTATAAACACGTTTTTCCTTCTCCAATCTCCCTTCTCCACCCAACCCACAGACACTGCATATAATTTTTAATAAAGATACATGGACTAGAAAGATGACTCAAGGATAAAGAGTATGTGGATGCTTTTTCAGAGAACCCGAGTTCAGTTACCAGAACCCACATGCAGTGGCTTACTCAAGCTCTAAGGGATCTGGCCTCCACGGGCACTCTCTTGTATTCTTTCTCTCTTCCCCTGAAATAAGTCTTAAAACAAAAAACAAAAAATAACAACAATAACAAAACAAAGGACCAACAAAGCTCGATACCTTACAGCTGTAATCCCAGCATGCAAGAGAGGTTAGATGATAGATACAGAGCTCAAGGGCATCTAGACTACACATAGAGTACTGGGGCAGCCAGGCTGACATAGTAAGTCCTTACTTCAAGAACCGTATCAGGTCCGGTATGGTGGGGCACACTTTTATATCTCTAGCAATAGGAAGACAGGCTTGTGAATCTCTGTGAATGGAAGCCCACTGTGTTCTACATAGGAAGCTTCATGCAAGCCAAGGTTGCTAGCATTTCCTCTAGGCTCCACCAAACAGTTACCTAGCAATGGCCAGGTATGAGCCAGAAGCCAGGCGTATAAGGACTGTTCAGACTCCCTCCCCAGCCTCTTCCTCTCTCCCTCTGTCCCTCTGTCCCTCTGTCCCTCTCTCCCTCTCTCCCTCTGTCCCTCTCTCCCTCTCTCCCTCTCTCCCTCTGTCCCTCTCTCCCTCTCTCCCTCTCTCCCTCTCTCCCTCTCTCCCTCTCTCCCTCTCTCCCTCTCCATCTTCTCCCTTTCTCGACCTATTTCCTCTCACCACAAATGCAACATAGTAAGACCCTATCTCCAAGATAAAATGAAACAAAACAACATAAAAATCAATAATAATGCAACTATAGCAGGGTCACATATCCAAGGGACAGCAAACAGCTGATAAAAATTTTTTTTCACACTGGTGAAAATAGTCACCTCGACTGCTCATCTTCCTCTTGGAAATTTCATGGTAACAATTGGGGTTTACCCAAATCCCAGAGGCATGAAATCCTATTTCAAAATGAACTGAGGCAAAATTTCTATCTTACTGTGAAGGGGACTACAGCTGTTGACAAAACTCTACCCATTTTAGGTAACTCCAGTGCACAGAAAACTTGCTGCATTCAGATGCTAATGAGGAATAATTAAAATTGTGTATCACCATGTCCTTTCATTAAGAAAATTCTTCTTAAATATCAGCTGCATCATAAAATATGTACTTTCATTTGTTTGTGTTTTAATGTTTTTAAAATGAAGAATGGAGTTTTAAGGTGTTTCAAAGCTGAGTGAAGTGGAAATTTCTGGTTTCTTTGGAGACTCAGTTGTGTCATGTGATATTTTTCTGGAAACTGTCTTACTCGAGGGTGTTTTGCTGAAGCAGACACATGGGAGGATGTTTTGTTGAGAACAGACATGTGTTTTTTTACCCCCCGGAAGCTGCCTGGAAAGGGACATATGATATTTTGCTAGAGCAGTTTTTTGAGAGAACATGTGGTGTTTGGAAAGGATATAAATATAACCCAACAGACAGTGGATAATTCTGTGTGGTATTGGTTCCCCTTGCTTCTTTGCTGACCATCATTTGTAATTACTTTGTAGAGAAAAAAAAGTGCACCAAATAACTTCTTATGAGATTCTGGCGTCTTCCTGTTTCTTCCTCTCCAGTCAGCTGGCAGAGCCTCGAGGTTTCTTCTGGATTGAGCTGCCATTGCTGATTCATGAATGGTGTTTGGGAGTGGATTGAGCTCCTGCTGCTGATTCGTGTGAACTGAACTGCTGATATCCTGACAATGAAGATTGGGACTGTCCCAAAAAACTATTTCTAAACAGGTCACATCCACCTCTGCTCTATTAACCCTTTCCCCCCACTACCTATTGTGGGTGGTGGACTAGAAGGGAAGGTAAAGCATTTAAGAACCCTTATTAAAGTAGCCTTTGAAAAATCTAAGTCTACAGCTCCAGAAATGCTAAAGTTGTAAGAACTAAATACTCAGCTAGCTTACCAATGTTTCGGTTTTGAAAAAAAAATAAAGGTTGCAGCAGGATGACAGCGCCTTTGGATATAAACCCCAAATAAAATATTTTACTTATGAAGTTTTCAATCTAGACAACTGACCCACTCATTGCACTTCTCAAGTTGGTAAAAAAAAATTAGAAAAGAGGGTATGAAACCCCCTTTAGCCATAAAACTTTACAATTCTGAGATCCTAGGTTTTCCAAAGCAACAAAATATTACACATTAGTGTAAAGAAGCAGTTGAGATTCTGAGAAAACTATGTGTTCTTTGTTTGTTTAATTATAGCTTTTATACAAAGTATTTGAGTGTTCACAATTTTCCTATCTTAAAATGGATTCAAAGTTCAGTGACCCTCCCAACTAAGTTTTTACTTTTAATTCTGTACCAAAGTGTCATGCTATGAGGACAAGTTTAGCCATCTCCCATGTCCTTCTCTGTGCTTGACTGAGTCAACGAAAGCAATGTGGCTGCAGCTACTCAAACTGTAACAAGTGTGACTCTTTCTGATTTGACACAGGCTTTAATGTTGCTACACTGTTGTACATGTTCTTTAACTAAAACATTAAAATCTAGCTTAAATAAAAGATTAGACTATGCTTCTCTGAGTCTTTTGTTTGCATGTTTGTTTCATTTCTGTTACTGTGATAATTATCCAGACAAAAGAAACTTAAAGGGGGAGGCGTTTTCATGGCTCACAGTTGCAAGTTACAGTCCATCACTGCCAAGAAGTAACTAGTCACATGCAGAGTCAAGAACAGAGACAGAGAGGGAATATGTGCATGCTAGTCACTTCACCTTTTAGAGAATATAACCTAGGACTCAATCCCTGGGATGGCACCACCTACTTGTAGGCTGGGTTTCCCCACATCACTTAATTAAGATAGCCCACCACAGATACAGCTGCGGGTCTACTTGATCTAGACAATCCTTCATTAAGATTCTCTTGCCAGGTGACTCTAACTAACTATTGCTTAAGACAGAGGTTTGTCCTAAACAAAGTAAAAGATGAAACTGCCCATTTTGTCTGCGAAAGGGCAGATTATTTGACTGTCTCCTTGGGTAGGATGGAGTAGATACTGGCTATGAGGAAACTCATGAGAATTAATTACGGCCCAAGCTTCACAGGTTCACTTTTGAGATTATTTTTAAAAAGAGATTAAATATTCTATTTATTTTATTAAGCAATATTTTTAGAACACAATTTGAAGTATGCTATAGTATAGGAAGTCAGCCTTTACCATCCCTTTTTCTCCTCCTCCTCCTCCTCCTCCTCTTCCTCCTCCTCCTCCTCCTCTCCCTCTTTCTTCTGTTTTGAGACAGAATATCATGTAGCCTAGGCTTGCCTCAAGCTCTCTATATAGCCAAGGCTGGTCTTGGATTCTGAATCTTCCTGCCCCTACCTCCTAAGCTCACACCACCATACTCTTGTCTCCATTTTGTCTTTGGTTCTTAATCACACATTCTTATGTTTTGAGAAATAAAAGTAACTGGGCAGTGGCTTCATCGTTGGCTTCTGGACAGAGGTGTTTCTGAGATCAATCACCACAGTCTGAGCTTGTATGAGCCGAAGGTAAATTGATTCTTAGTGACTGAACAGTCACTGCCACTGTCCCACATCTAACAGACAAAAATATGTCAAACAAACAGATAAAAGAAATAAGTGTATTTATAAATCTGTGTCCTCAAGATGCTTTCAGGGTATCCCCAGGAATTGATGATGAACAGTATACATTTTTGTCTTCTTTCGAGTATTTTCTGATCCATTCTTTAAACTAGCAAACAGAAAGCTAGTGAAGGTAAGGTAAACACCTGAGGCACCCCCATCCCATCCTCCAAGCTTCCAACTTTCTGTTAGGTCTCAAATTCCATCCCATTCCAGGTATCTATTCCAGGTATAATGAATGAATGAAGGACAAAACAGAGTGCATGAATGAATGAATAAGTGAACAAACAAGATTGGAAAAGGCCATCTGGTTTATCTTCCTTTTGTGGATTTCATGAGATCTCAACAATATGGTAACCTGAACAAGACCCACACGATGACAATACCAGTTGACATGCCAATGTAAATAGAGGAAAGCTCACAAGGCACTACCAGGTGAAAGAACTAAAGGCAATCAATGGCTGCCCAGAGAGGGAGAAAGCGTCTTCTCCAAGGATGAGCCCCTGATAGGTTACCTATCACAAGTGATCACCCCTAACACATATACATAAGAACAATACTAAATACATTCAGTAGGTTGCTGTGTGTTTCTAGTATAGGTGAAAGATTAGACTGTGTCTTTGAGAGTTCTTTTTTAGGTTTATTTCTGTTGCTGTGAGAAAATATCCTACACACACAAAGATAGTTCTGCACATACACACACATCCATGCACTCACTCAATACTCATACACACTCATACACTCACTCATACACACATACACATATCACAAACATATACACACACACTCACATATACACATATTCACACTCATACTCTTACAAACACACTCATATATTCACTCACATATATTCATACACACATTCCCATGCACATACACACACACATTTATACATACACACCCATACACACTTATGCACATACTCACATATATACATTATACACTCACACATGCTCATACACACATACACTCACATATACACACAGAGACACACACTCACACATACACATCACACACACACCCTTATACACATGTACACACACATACAGACATACACTCACACTTATACACGCTCATGCACACACATACACTCACACATACACTCATACACACTCATGCACACTCATACATACAAATATCACACATACACACACACATACTCACACACAGATAATAATGAATGGGGGAAAGGTCAGTAAATTGAGACAGGGCAGGGGGACATGGAAGAAATTAGAGAGGGAGAAGGGGAGAGGAAATGATAGAACTATGGTTCTCATACAAAATTCTCAAAAAGCTTTACATGAAAAAGGATGACAGTGATTATATATATATATATATATATATATATATATATATATATATATCACAAAGTAGTTATTTGGTGTCCTAAGGACTATCATAAGTACTGAGAGAGCTGATGTGTTCTGGCTTCATCTGGGAGATGAGAAAATTGAACTGCAGAAGATGTGAGTAGCCTGCCCGGCATTATGCCCTCAGTCAGGTGGAGTCGGAATGGATAGGAGCAGGTCTCCAACTGCATACTACTGAGAATTCTGGCATCCTGTTGTGACTCAGTGCTCCAGTGCTCCCTAACTCACTTAACTGCACTGCGCCTACCGATATCTCTAGACCACAGTTCAGCAAACATAGAAGCACATCACCTCCTTGGTCCTTCCAGTCAAGTGCATGACCTTGTAAGTAGGGAGCGTGAGTTGTCAGTCTCTGTGTGTCCTATAACTTAACCTATCAAGTGACAAAAGGAGGCAAGGTCCTCTCTGCCTCTGCTAACTAATGCAAAATCACCATCTGGATTTAACTGGACCTAGTATAAAATCTAACGTATGATGCTGCTTTATTTTGTATGTCTGTGAGTGACCTCTAGTAGAGACTGTCCTGCCTGCTTATCTTTCCTCCCTCCCTCCCTCCCTCCCTTCTTTTCTTCCTCCCTTTCTCCCTGCTTCCCTGCCTCCCTTCCCCTCCTCCTCCCTCCCTTGTTCCTTACCTCCCTACTTTTCTCATACTTTCTTTTCTTCTTGAGGCAGGGTCTCACAGAGACTAGGCTAGCCTCAGACTCACTATATATACCTGTAAATCCCAAGGTAATCTTAAATTTCTGATTCTACTGCCCATACCTCCCAAGGCTGTATACCATGATGGCTAGTTTAGGTGGCACTGGGGATTCAATCCAGGGCTTTGTGCATGCTAGGCAAGTCCTGTACCAACTGAGGTGCACCCCCAGCCTCACATATAAGAGAGCAAAGAAGACAAGCTTGTTCCTCTGTGAGGCACCCGCTTAGTCCCAGCCTGTCCTGCAGAGCAGGGAGCTCAGATAATCTTCAACTGCACTGAAGTGAGTTTCCACGTCCACCCATCAAGAACAAATTTAAAGTGTAAAAGGATGGTGGTGAGGGGTAGAGTAGCAAGGCCCAGGGATAGAAAAAGAGTCATTGTCACATATTGTCAAGAGCATCAGCTGAGCAAAGGCCCCTGGAGCATTCTGGTGGCTTTGGTTAACTTTACTACTAGACAGTGCTGAGTGAGGCGTGGGTTCCATATAAACTCACAGAAAGAAGGCTTGCCGAGCTGGGGCTGTCTGGGGTTTCTTTGGTGGATATCTTATTAAAATTCTGATTATTGTGAGTCTGTGAATCCGAGAGTAACAGAATCCAGAAACAAGCAACCCTGGTTTGTAATTCCCAGCATGTGAACCACACTGCCAAGTCCGCCCTTCTGGAGGCAGAGAGCGAAGCGGGCTTCATGATTTCAGTTCTAAGCTCTAACGTTTACTGAATGTAAGTTTTAATGTTATAGATTAACACAGCTTCCAGACAAAGGAAATGGTCCACGTTCGTGACTGTAAGGCATCACCCAGGTATCCATTCTCACAGTCTCTCAGAGTTGTGGATACAACATGAGGTAAAACAACTGAACCCAGAATAGAATCCCGAGTGGGTCAATGGATGGCTTGAATTAATAAACTCGTAGGGAAATTATTCCTTAAAACCATGAATTCACAACTACAAAGCTTATTTTTGCTTTGCTATTATTAATACAATAAGAGGTTTGACTTTGACCCTGGGATTGTAAATGTGGAAAACATTAACAGCATTATATTGACATGTCGGAGCCTCTCTCTTTTCGGCATTGAACTGAAGCTTCTGATAAGTATGGGAGATTCCCTGTGGCACCAAGTAAAACTAAACAATTCCTGTGGACTAAGATCAAGGAAGTCCAGAGGGCTCAAAGTTTCCAGCTCTTCAATAAAAGAAAGTCGGTCAGAGACCACTGGCAGTCATTAATGTTTCAAAACTACAATTTAAGAAATCACTCCTTTTAAAAACAAATGCTAATCTCTGAGAAAGTTCTGTCCTTTGTAATAAGTTACATGGTAAACGTCTCAAAAACATCTCAGATTCATGCCGATAAAAATCAATTCATGTTATTGATTTGGTCTTTTTTGCTAAAACCCCTGCGGGTTTAAACTGTCTGAGGATGAATTAGGAGGCCACGGTTGCTTCAGTATGATGTAGCATGTCCATTACAACAACAGCAAATATGTCCTAGAATATAATATTGTTTTCTTAAAACCTCATACATAGGATTAGGTTTGGACAACACAAAATAAAACAAGATGTTTTGTCTGGGGGTCATCAATCGGCTTCCTCCATTGGGAAGCAAGCTGCAATAGGTTGTAACCTGTGACTTTTGCCGGCTACTTTTGAGGTGCGCAAAAGAAAAAAAATGAGTATGGGACGCCGGGTTGCAAGCAAAGACACAATCACAAAAACAATAAGCCAGTGGCCATAAATACTACAAAGGCAAGAGTGGAAGACAGGCTAGAGGCCGTTCTTACTGGTCATCTGGTCACGGTAGTCTAAGCACACATTCAAAATCTCCTTCCCTGTGTGGAGGTGACTCTGAGTGCCCATCAATACCTCAGCAGGAAACTCAGTGGTTCTCCCGGCTTTTCGCTCAAAGTCCTGATTTGGTCAAGCTTGCAGGATGAACTACATCCCCAAAGATCGCTTTTTTTTGTCAGAGAAATACAATACAGTGAAGAATCACTGTGAGCCAGTGATTCTAATGAAAGGATATGTGATCGGACTATCAAGCTTGCAGTACCAATTGCAGGTCACTATCCGGTGCCCTTCCCGGCAGCCTTCGTACCAAAACACTGCTTCTCCTTTTGGTTTTGGTTTAGACATTTGGAATTCTGTTTCCATAAGGAGAGCCTTAAGCTCCAGGGTTGGCTGCAGCGTCAAAACTGGAACAGGATTATTGTCTCTCAGACCTACCATCTTCATGTCTTTACGCCCTGCTCTTTTCTGAATCTTTTCTGTCTTGGGATAGCACATGCAAATTGTTTTTAATAAGGTTTTGGTTAATGTTTGGTTTTACATTTAAATACCTTTTAAACACCTCTGTTTATAGACTTAGACTATTCTGTTTTTGTTTTTAAGTTCTTTAGCTAACTGGATTATAAAAATCCCAGTATATACTTACATAGCTTTTGGTATATTTAGTGAACTTAAAACCACAGTGAAGCTATTTGAAATGGCCCAAGGTTCTACAAGTTTGAGAGCATTGCATATTTAAAACCTGGAGTTTATGTGAGATGACAAGCCTTCCCAAACAGAAGACTGTCATGGATGAAGGAGTTATCTTAATACATAAAAAATAAATCTTCCTCAGGCTTCAAACAATAGTACTAAAATTGTAATTATGATGATGATTTCATAATTAAGTCTTCTCAGAGCCGAGTCTTACCCATAGAGAAGAAAATCTATTGCCATTCCAGTTGCTTTAGTCGTTTGTGCTGAGAGATTTTGGATGTGATGACACTATCAAAATTGCTAGGTGTCTCCTTGAGCCTTGTTCTGTGGCTGAAATTTCCTGGGCTTCTAAACCCGAAACTGAGAGTAATTCATTGATCATCAGGGATCTATGGAGACACTAGAACCACTTGTGAATGTAAAATTGTACAGCTGCTGCGAAAAACAGTATGCTAATTAAAAACGTAAAAGTAGAATTATTGTTGAATTAAGGGATTTCACTTCTGGATAGACACTCAAAAGAACAGAAGGCAGGACCTCAAAGAAGTCTCCGCTCCTCCATGTTCACAGGAACATTATTCCCAATAGCTAGAAGGTGCGAGGAAGCCCAATTGCCTATCGATGGATGAATGGGGACACAAAATGTAGAACTCTCTTCACCTTAGTGATGATGAAGGAATTCTAGCACATGCTACAGTGAGAATGAAGGGTGAAGACTGAATAAATCAGCCATACGTACACCGAAAAATAAATACTGTAAAACCCACTTAAAATGTCCAAATCCATAGGACATAAAATAAAGTGGAAGTTTCCAGAAGCTGCAAAATACAGAACTACTTCATCAGTACAGAGCTTTAAATGGGCAGTATTTATTTTACCACAGCTAAAAGAATTAAAAACAAGAGGAGTGTAGACATCCCGAGGCCGCAGGACAGACTGTCACCTCTACGCACCTTGGCCCACATCCCTGGTCCAAGGGGAAACTGCACAGTGCCTCTGGATGGAGGGATACAAGGACAGCCCCCAGTACCCGCGGTTCTGGTATGCGCCCAGGACCGAGCTGATCCGGCCAAACAGCTCCATGCATCCAAATCCCATGGGGGAGAGAGCTGGAACCTCAGATGTGTGGATACTCCTGAGAAGTCAGAGGAGATTACCCACTTCCCACAGTCCAGACCCAAGACGGAATCGTATAGTGACAACTGTGTCCACTGGGTGCAAGGACCTACCCTTTGATTCCTGCCCATGCCTAGAGCTGGAAGACAGTCTCCAGGAGTGCCACCACAGATGAGAGAAGAGCACCTGTTCTCAGGAAAGGCTGAAAGAAAACAGGAAAACAGTTCTACAGGAGTGCTGACACAGAGGCCTACAGCAGGGCCAAGTCACTCCCAGAAACAGCAAGACAAGCAAACACCAGAGACAACCCAATGGCTAGAGGCAAGTGGAGGAACCTAATCAACAGGCACCAAGACTTCTTGGCATCATCAGAGGCCAGTTCTCCCATCAAAGAAAATACTGGATATCCAAACACACCAGAAAAGCAAGATCTAGATTTGAAATCACACTTTGATAATGATGGAGGACTTTAAGAAAGACATAAAAAACTCCCTTAGAGAAATGCAGGAAAGCACAAGTAAACAAGTAAAAGCCCTTAGAGAGGAAACACAAAAATCACTGAAAGAATTACAAGAAAACACAACCAAACAGGTGAAGGAATTGAAAATGGAAATAGAAACAATAAAGAAAGCACAAAGGGAGACAACCCTGGATATAGAAAACCAAAGGAAGACACAAGGAGCCGTAGACACAAGCATCACCAACAGAATACAAGAGATAGAAAAGAGAATATCAGGGGCAGAAGATACCACAGAAAACATTGACACAACTGTCAAAGATAATGTAAAATGCAAAAAGCTCCTACCCAAAACATACGGGAAATCCAGGACACAATGAGAAAAATCAAACCTAAGGATAATAGGTATAGAAGAAAGTGAAGACTCCCAACTTAAGGGACAAGTAAATATATCCAACAAAATTATAGAAGAAAACTTCCATAACTTAAAGAAAGATATACCCATAAACATACAAGAAGCCTACAGAACTCCAAATAGATTGGACCAGAAGAGAAATTCCTCCCGTCACATAATAGTTAAAACAGCAAATGCACAAAACAAAGAAAGAATATTAAAAGCAGAAAGGGAAAAAGGTCAAGTGACATATAAAGGCAGACCTATCAGGATGACACCAGACTTCTCAGCAGAGACTATGAAAGCCAGAGGATCCTGGACAGATCCCTAAGAGAACACAAATGCCAGCCCAAGTTACTGTATTCAGTAAAACTTTCAATTAACATAGATGGAGAAACCAAGATATTTCATGACAAAACCAAATTTATGCAATATCTTTTTACAAATCCAGCCCTACAAAGGATAACAGATGGAAAACTCCAACACAAGGAAAGAAACTACACCATACAGAAAGCAAGAATATAATTTCCTTGCAATGAAACCAAAAGAAAGACAAACATAATTCCACCTCTAACAATGAAAATAACAGGAAGCAAAAATCACTATTCCTTAATATCTCTCAACATCAATGGACTCAATTCCCCATTAAAAAGACATAGACTAACAGACTGGATACCCAGCATCTTTCTGGAGGACCCAGCATTTCGCTACATGCAGGAAACACACCTCAGAGACAAAGACAGACACTACCTCAGAGTAAATGGATAGAAAACAATTTTCCAAGCAAATGGCCTGAAAAAACAAGCTGGAGTTGGCATTCTAATATCAAATAAAATTGACTTTCAACCAAGAGTCATTAAAAAAGATAAAGAAGGCCACTTCACATTCATCAAAGGAAAAATCCATCAAGATGAACTCTCAAACCTAAATATCTATGCTCCAAATGCAAGGACACCTACATTCATAAAAGAAACTTTACTAAAGCTCAAAGCACACATTACACCTCACATGAGATTTCAACACCCAACTCTCATCACTGGACAGATCATGGAAACAGAAATTAAACAGAGACATAGAGAAACTAACAGAAGTTATGAACCAATTGGATTTAACAGATATTTATAGAACATTCCATCCTAAAACAAAAGGGTATAACTTCTTCTCAGCACCTCATGGAATCTTCTCCAAAATTGACCATATAATCGGTCACAAAGCAGGCCTGAACAGATACAGGAAGATAGAAATAATCCCATGCATCCTATCAGATAACCACACACTAAGACTGTTAGTCAATAACAACAATAATGACAGACAGCTCACATATACATGGAAGTTGAACAATGCTCTACTCAATAACAACTTGGTCAAGGGAGAAATAAAAAAAGAAATTAAAGATTTCTTCGAATTTAATGAAAATGAAGATACAACATTCCCAAACTTATGGGACACAATGAAAGCAATACTAAGAGGAAAACTCATAGCTCTGAGATACTGCAAAAAGAAACAGGAGAAAGTATATGTCAGCAGCTTGACAGCACACCTTAAAACTCTAGAACAAAAAGAAATAAAGAAAGTCAAGAGGAGTAGAAGGCAGGAAATAATCAAACTCAGAGCTGAAATCAACCAAGTAGAAACTAAAAGTACTATACAAAGAATCAACAAAAGCAGAAGCTGGTTCTTTGAGAAAATCAACAAGATAGATAAACCCTTAGCCAGACTAACAAGAGGACACAGAGGGTGTATCCAAATTTTAAAAATCGGCAATGAAAAGGGAGACATAACAACAGAATCTAAAAAATTAAAAAAAATCATCATATCTTACTACAAAAACCTATATTCAACAAAACTGGAAAATCTGGAGGAAATGGACAATTTTCTAGACAGACACCAGATAATGAAGTTAAATCAGGAACAAGTAAATCATCTAAACAACCCCATAACTCCTAAAGAAATAGAAGCAGTTATTAAAAGTCTCCCAACCAAAAAGAGCCCAGGTCCAGATGGGTTCAGTGCAGAATTCTATCAGACCTTCATAGAAGACCTACCAATACTGTCCAAACTATTCCACAAAATTGAAACAGACAGAGCACTACCAAATTCCTTCTATGAAGCCACAATTACACATATACCAAAACCACACAAAGACCCAACAAAGAAAGAGAACTTCAGACCAATTTCCATTATGAATATTGACGGAGAATACTCAATAAAATTCTGGCAAACTGAATCCAAGAACACATCAAAACAATCATCCACCATGATCAAGTAGGCTTCATCCCAGGGTTGCAGGGATGGTTTAATATATGAAAATCCATCAATGTAATCCACTATATAAACAAACTCAAAGATAAGAACCACATGATCATTTCACTAGATGCTGAGAAACCATTTGACAAAATTCAACACCCCTTCATAAAAGTCCTGGAAAGATCAGGAATTCAAGGCCCATATCAAAACATAGTAAAAGCCATATACAGGAAACAAGTAGCTAACATTAAACTAAATGGAGAGAAACTTGAAGCAATCCCACTAAAATCAGGGACTAGACAAGGCTGCCCACTCTCTCCCTACTTTTTCAATATAGTACTCAAAGTCCTAGCCAGAGCAATCGGACAGCGAACGGACGTCAAAGGGATACAAATTGGAAGGGAAGAAGTCACAATATCACCATTTGTAGATGATATGATAGTATACTTAAGCGACCCCAAAAATTCCACCAGAGAACTACTTAACCTGATAAACACCTTGAGCAAAGTGGCTGGGTATAAAATTAACTCACATAAATCAGTAGCCTTCCTCTACACCAAAGAGAAACAAGCTGAGAAAAAAATTAGGGAAACGACACCCTTCATAAGGGAAATGGAAATCAAAACAACCCTGAGATTTCACCTCACACCAGTGAGAATGGCTAAGATAAAAAACTCAGGTGACAGCAAATGCTGGCGAAGATGTGGATAAAAAGGAACACTCCTCCATTGTTGGTGGGATTGCAGACTGGTACAACCATTCTGGAACTCAATCTGTAAGTTCCTCAGAAAATTGGACATTGAACTACCTGAGGACCCAGCTATACCTCTCTTGGGCATATACCCAAAAGATGCCCCAACATATAACAAAGACACGTGCTCCACTATGTTCATAGCAGCCTTATTTATAATAGTCAGAAGCTGGAAAGAACCCAGATGCCCTTCAACAGAGGAATGGATACAGAAAATGTGGTACATCTACACAATGGAGTACTACTCTGCTATCAAAAACAATGACTTCATGAAACTCATAAGCAAATGGAATGAACTAGAAAATATCATCCTGAGTGAGGTAACCCAATCACAGAAAAACACACTTGGTATGCACTCATTGATAAGTGGATATTAGCCCAAATGCTCGAATTACCCTAGATGCACCGAACACATGAAACTCAAGAAGGATGACCAAAATGTGAATGCTTCACTCCTTCTTTAAAAGGGGAACAAGAGTACCCTTGGGAAGGAATAGGGAGGCAAAGTTTAGAACAGAGGCAGAAGGAACACCCATTCACAGCCTGCCCCACATGTGCCCATATATATACAGCCACCAAACTAGATAAGATGGATGAAGCAAAGAAGTGCAGGCTGACAGGAACCGGATGTAGATCTCTCCTGAGAGACACATACAGAATACAGCAAATACATTGGCGAATGCCATCATTAAACCACTGAACTGAGAATGGGACACCTGTTGAAGGAATCTTAGAAAGGTCTGAATGAGCTTGAAGGGGCTGGAGACCCCATATGAACAACAATGCCAAGCAACCAGAGCTTCCAGGGACTAAGCCACTACCCAAAGACTATACATGGACTGACCCTGGACTCTCACCTCATAGGTAGTTGAATAGCCTAGTAAGAGGACCAGTGGAAGGGGAAGCCCTTGGTCCGGCCAAGACTGAACCCCCAGTGAAAGTGATTGTTGGGGGGAGGGCGGTAATGGGGGGAGGATGGGGAGGGGAACACCCATAGAGAAGGGGAGGAGGAGGGGTTAGGGGGATGTTGGCCCGGAAACCGGGAAAGGGAATAACAATCAAAGTGTAAATAAGAAATACCCAATTTAATAAAGATAAAAAAAAAAAAAGAAAATATCATCCTGAGTGAGGTTATTCAATCACAGAAAAACACACTTGGTATGCACTCATTGATAAGTGGATATTAGCCAAAAAACTCAAATTACCCAAGATGCAATCCACAGACCACGGGAAGCTCAAGAAGAAGCATGACCAAAATGCAGATGCTCCCACTCCTTCTTAAAAGGGGGGGAATATTCATAGGAGGGGATATGGAAGCAAAGTTTAGAGCATCGACTCAAGGAATGGCCATTCAGAGCCTGACACACATGTGGCCCATATATATATATATATATATATATATATATATATATATATATGGCCACCAAAACTAGATAAGATTGATGAGGCTAAAAAATGCATTCGGAAAGGGACTGGATACAGATTTCTCCTGAGAAACACATCCAGAGTATGTCCAATACAGAGGTCAATGATAGCACCAAACCACCAAACTGAGAATAGGACCCCCTTAGGGCGAATTAGAGGAAGAATTGAAAGGGTTGAAGGAGCTTGCAACCCCATAAAAACAACAATGCCAACCAACCAGAGCTTCCAGGGACTAAACCACTACTGAAAGACTATACATGGACTGACCCTGGGCTCCAACTGCATATGTAGCAGAGAACAGCCTTGTTGGGGCACCAGTGGAGGGGGAAGCCCTTGGTCTTGCTAAGGTTGGACCCCCAGTGCAGGGGAATATGGGGGGGCAATAAGGGGGATGTATAGAGGGAATACCTGTATGGGGGATTGGAGGGAAGGGAATGCGGGCTTATGGACAGGGAACTGGGAAGGGGAATAACCTTTGAAATATAAGGAAAGAAAATATAATAAAAAATTTTAAAAAAGAATTAAAAACAAGTTTAATAACAAACTTGACCACACTAATGGGAATAGGAACAGGAGAGGGTAATGCATTTAAAGAAGTCAAGATATGCCACTGCCTTGGAAAACAGTTTGATAGTTTCTCAAACGATTACAGCCAGACAATTCTATTTTGCTGTATTTCCAGCAGAAATAAAAACAGATGTCCGCACAGGAATTTATTCACGAAGTCACATGGTAATTCTGTACAGAATCACTGAAAGGTGTGTTCCAGTATTTATCAACCCAAAGGGATTTTTAAAAACAAAGTAATATGTTATCCACACAATAGAATTTAGTATTATTCAGCCCGAGAACTCAAGGGGTTTGCTGTTTCTGGTCAGCGAGCAAAAGGAAATCATTATACAACCCTGAGAAGTTAAAACCTAAGATAGAGACCTGTGAGGTAGCTGAGGTCTCAGGACAAACTATCGTCCTCTAGAAAGACAGGCAGATGTAGAGAATCAAAGTTCTCTGTTGCAAAGACTTCCCTAGGAACCAGTATTGGGGTCATAAAAACCTGAGCCATGATTGATGAATTGCTAAGGTTCTGAGCAGAAAGCATGATAATTAAATCCTCTCAGGCACCCATTCTTCAGGGGAGCTTCACAGCTCTGTGGGTTTCGTTTCTAGGAGTTTTGTTTTACCACCACCCTCCCCAAATCAATCAATCAAAGAGGAGGAGGAGGAGACAGAGGAGAAGCCCAGATAATTCCAGCATCTGGGAAGATCAATAGTGAAGTCAGAGGACTCAGTTCATAACAAGGACTGCCCAGAAGGGCAAGTGTTGCACTGGACCTAGCCACCATGTGTGTCGAAAACCCCTCCTTCTAGTCTTCACAGTCACCCAGTGGAAGGGACCGGACGGGAGTGGGGCACAAACACTAAAATTCAGTCACTCAGTTCACAACCCAGAGGCACAGGCCAATGAGATGACAGAGGAGACTTTCACCTAGGAATTTAAAAACAGTGTCATTAAGATGAGAAGGGTTCTAGTGGAAAGAACACATGTTGAGCATAGAGTAGATTCTGAGTGGACACCCTGAGTGGATAGGGTAGATTCTGAATGGACACTCTGAGTGGATAGAGTAGATTTTTAAACAGGAGCCCAAAGAAATGCTAGACCTCAACACACCATACAGAGATGAGGTCAGGCTCAAAAGCAGACTGCCCACAGCTGAGGAAATAACTCTGAGCTTGAGGTGTGCTGGTAGAAACTTCCAAAAGTGAAAAACAAAGAGGAAGAAGACAGAACAAGAATGGAAAGGAATATCCTGACGGTGATAGGATAGTGAGTGACAGGTGTCAATCAGACTCTGAGAAAGAAACACCAGGAACCAAGATGGCTGCCTACCTGCCACAAATCAAGGTCAGATACCAAACCTCTGTATCAGGGAGTCGGAGAACTGCAAGACATTAGTTTGAAGTTTCTTAATACATTAAAAATATTTTAAAAACACTACTACTACCAGAGAAAATCAAACAAGCAAAAAATTAATAAGTAAAATAAAAACCAAAACCAAACAAGCAAAAACAAAACCCAACAAAAAACAACAACAGCAACAAAAAACCCATCCTGACTACACTGAGACCCAGCATATTCAAACTGCAGGAAAACAAAGATTTAAAAAAAAAAACTTGAATGAAGCCAGAAACATGAAGTACTGATTCACAGACCAACATGGATGAGCCTTTAAAATGTGACAAGGAGCCTGAGTGACAAAGGACCACACTATAATTCTATCCATGTGAAGGCCAGGAACAGGAAAATTACAACGTTGCTTACTTAGACCTGGGTTGGGGTAGGGGCACAAGGAGAAGCAGGAGACTGATAGCTATAAGGTTCAGGATTTCTTTCTTTATGAGGTGACAAAAACCCAAACCAAACCAAAACAAAACAAAACAAATAACAAACAAACCAAAACCACCCAAACAAACAAAAAAACAGGGCGTTGATTTGCTTGTACTTCTGGTTTATAAATTTCAAGCTTCATGTTTTTAAGAAGGACTTTTAAGGTTTTTTTTTTTTGAGTGTTTTAACCAGTTTTCCAAACCAGAAATAACTTCGAATTGTCATTTTTATGCATTGGAGTCCCAAATTTGATTTCCCATACAGTAGATGCTTGTGCCTTCCTTATTGTTTTATGTGTGTTACTTTCTGCTTCTTTTAACACGGGTTTGTTATTGTTCGACTTCTCCTGTGTGATTATTGAGGGCAAATGTAATTCATATCTGAGGGCTCACCCATGGTAATCTCAGTAATCTCTTCCCTGCATTTTATTTTCCCATTGCAGAAAAATGGTGGGAAAGAGTGTATACCCCAGCCCAGCCCAGCCCAGCCCAGCCCTTCCAATAGTTACATGTTTTGATTTTAAATCTGTTTTGATTCACTGTGTTTCTTTTACTCCAGCCAATGAGGTTCATTTTTCTGTACATGACATTAGTTGTTAAGCCTGTGTGCCTTTAACATTTGAAAGCTGAAGTGTTTCTTGGTGCTTGAAGGGACTTGGGGATACTCATTCTTGTTACTCTAGGCAGGATGATTGATTGAAAATCTGTTGAAAAGTTTGTCCCGTTCTTTTATATGAGGATATGCGCTAGCCCGTTGGGCTGTTCACTGGGGCTGCAGAAATATGGAAGTCAAAGGGAAGATTTGAAACCCACCCCCCGCCCCCATCCCCACCCCCACCCAGCACACAATTCTGCAGCCATCTCCTATCTCCTGCATCATGGTTACTGAGAGGCAAAGTGAATGAAAACAATTTAAATGTCAACAACTTGCTCACTGAACAAATTGGGTTTCTAGCTTGTTGACTTTTCTTCTCTCCTTTTGTGAATACGTACGTTCCAGGCATGAACCGATGCAGAAGCTTAAGACGAAGCCGCTCGGTCCTCGAGTATTTTGTGGCACAGTGTGTCTCTCACTGAAACAGAGGATCACACCTTCTGCCCCATCTGATCAGAGGATGCATTTAGCATCCGAAGCGACAATTTTCAAGTTTGAAAAGTTTTTAAAGTTTTCCTGAGGTTACAAATTTAATCTCTTCATTTCAGCAGAAACTCCACCCTTCCCCCCCCCCCCTTTTTGGCGCAATATACTAACCAGGAAGATGGCTTTATTCAGCGGGACATTCTAAAGCACTTAGTAAAACAGCCACTTGACATTTAACACTTCTCCCCCTTGGAAACAGATTTATCTTTATCAGGATTTGAAGTGATAAATATGCCGAATGTAAATGGACACCTCGCAGTGACTTCACGTGGTTATCTACCCTGTACCACTGAAGTGTAATAAATAGATACTTTAAATACTTGATCCTAGAGGTCTCTTCTTGAACTCGAGTGTAAGCTATCTAAACAGTTGAAAAGAGATTTATAGTTATGAAGAGGCCTCTATGTCAAGGAAAGTTTTATGATATTCTATAATAAATTAGCAATA
Organism: Rattus norvegicus; assembly: GCF_021556685.1. Taxonomy (NCBI): domain Eukaryota; kingdom Metazoa; phylum Chordata; class Mammalia; order Rodentia; family Muridae; genus Rattus; species Rattus norvegicus. The sequence goes on along the minus strand of NC_141534.1, from coordinate 272,561,480 downwards.
AATGGATACAGGTGACTGTGGAATTTATGAACTTTAATGCTTTAATACCGCACTAAAGAAAAACTAATTATTAAGGTCCTAAAGGGTAATATAAAAATACCATCTACAAATTGTCAAATTAAGCCATTAGTCCTAGGTATTTGAGGTAGTTTTTTTTTTTTTTTAAACGACTCAGCCTGAGAGACAGAAACAAATAAATTGGAAAAAAAAAAAAAAAAAACCCAGTTCGCCAACTAGCAAAAAAGCAGTGGTCAAGCTTCCCAGTAGAAACTGTAGAATTTAAAGTTAAATTCTAAGACTTTTTCTCTCCTTCTACTTAAAAATAATCAGTGTTTTGGCACGTCAGTGAAGTGATATTTGTGTTGCCAAAAAAAGAGATTATTTTCATTTTCTTCTCACATAGTATTTGTTGAATACTTTCCTTCAAGTGCTCATGAAGATGTCTGTGTATGAGAGGTCCCAGAAAAGTTATCTGAGTGGAAGATAAAAAAAAAATAAAGAACCAAATTTAGGCAACATGGAGGTTTTCAAATGTCCTTTTCTGCAAGAAATTCCAATCAAAGGCCTGTGTGAAGGGAAGCATCTCCACTTTCATCTTTAGTTTGTCATAAGAAAAAAAGAACTCACCCCTTTTATTCCTAATTTGAACCTCACCAGGAGGTAGATGGGTTTATTTCCTGGAGGGAAGATACTATTGTAAGTCTGCCTGTTAGGTGACCTTCCAGTTTCCTGTCTCTCACCCCTCTAAAATCCGTTCTCCACACTAACACCAAAACGGTTTTACTTTTAGGGGGAAAGTGGTTTGATGGACTGTAACTCCCTGGGTCTGTATAGCAAGCCTGCTCCCTCCTGGCTTTCAAGCACGGTAGTTCCTGAACAGGGTGCAGGACTCTGGTGCTGGAGGCGTGGTGTCCTCTGATGACTCGCCATGTTGGAGGCATGCTCTGGTCTCTCCTTTCCAAAGCTTTCCCTCTTCCCTTTGTGTCTCTTCTTTTAAGGAAAAGCTCTAATGCCACTCTCAAGAGTACAAACCACCCTGTCATGATCAATTATTTTCTGGATAGTTCCTTGCCATTGGATCCCTTCTTTTAAATTTGTCTATGTGTACAAAGGTCAGTTTCACTACTCAGTTAGAAACTGGGAGGCAGGGGCCCATTTTCCTATCTTTTTGTTCCTGGCATTTCAGTAGATAGTGGAAAAATAGTGCCAATTAATGGCTTACTGAATAAAAATCTGGAAAAAAAAAAAGATCTTAAAGAGGAAAGGGACTAGGAGACTGGTCAGTATGCCTTTCTTGCATATATCTAAAGCCAAGGCCAAAGAGAAGTCTTGAGGAACCAAGATGTTACCAGTGATGAGGCCTGGCAAGGTCTCAAAGCCAGAGCCCAGACGTCACATGTATCAGTGATTCCAGGTTCCTATCACCACCCAAGGAAAAAAAATTCAGAAAATGCACAAAGTAAGGAATTGAAGGAAGTGTAACCCAGAGGGAAACTACACATTCCGGGAATCAGAGAGGGTTTCTTGCATTGTCTCAGAGTTTGGATAGCTCCTTATAGACAAACTTTGAAGAAGGGGAGGATTATCATGAGTTAAGGCAGGAAAGAAGATACATAGATATATATGATAGAGAGAGATACCCGTACAGGTAGGGTGGGTCTGATACTGTCCTGTTCCCCAATTGGCTCTTGATCTGTCAGTAAGGAGGCTGTGGGCCAATTGCTGGGCGGAAGGAATAGGCGGGACTTTCGGGTCCCTAGAGGTAAAGAGCCGGACGCAAGGGAAAAGGAGGGAGTCGGCCGGTCTTCTGATGGAGAAAAGTTGACCAGACATGTGAGGTCTCAGGCAGAACTGCAGCCTGTGACCGCAGGCAGTCGGGGATATAACTGAGCAAGTAAGTTTAGGACAGGTGGGGGGGGTTCGGAGATAGGAATAATAAGGGCACGCTTTTCTAGGTGGGAGTAGCACCCAGCAATTGTGTCAGAAGGCAAGTTGAAAATGAGCAACGTGTGTGTGTGTGTGTGTGTGTGTGTGTGTGTGTGTGTGTGTGTGTGTGTGTGTGTGTGTGTGTGTTATCCATGGTCAAGGGAAGCTGGGTGGCGACTGGTATACCATTCCTGAAGCTTAGGCGGGGTAGCAAAGCAGCATGCAACAGGTACAGATCCAGATATTGATGATACAGATGATGTTGGTACAGATACAGATAATGATGATATAGGCAGATAATGATGATATACGTTAAAATATATACGTATATACAGAAAAAATATATGTTACCTCAGATTAAGAGGTTTCCATTGACTGGTAAAAACAAGTTAGGAACCCGTGATGACATTAGTGAGAATGTCATTGGAAAACACAGCTAAAAATTTAAAGGAAATAAGATAATTTATCCTGAGTCGTATGTGAGTGACCATGGTATAGAAATGGATTCAGGTTGGTTCAAATAATGTATTCTGGCATGAAAGTGGTTATAGGAGTTTTTTTCACAGTCATAGAACAAAGGAAAGTCATAGATTCTCTATAAAAAGACACCATGACCTGGGCAGCTCTTAAAAGGACAACATTTAATTGGGGCTGGCTTACAGGTTCAGAGGTTCAGTCCATTATCATCCAGACAGGAGCATGACAGCATGCAGGCAGGCATGGCTCTGGAGGAGCTGAGAGTTCTGTATCTTGGAGAAGACTGGCTTCCAGGCCGCTAGGAGGAGGGTGTCAAAGCCCACGCTCACAGTGACACACTTCTTCCATCAAGGCCACACTTCTCTGGGCCGAGCATATTCAAACCTCCACACAAACCATCAGTATATTTTTTAAATATATTGATGAGACCATTACGCTGTGGCTGTGTAGGTGAAGGCTTTCTTCACGGCTCCCCATGTTGAATCTTGACGAAAAGAGACAGTTCATGGTTCTAAACAGTTTATTGTCATGCAGGAAAATTGATGTATACCCACTTTTAGGGTAGACCTGAGATTAAATACCCTTTACAGGGAGGAATGTCTGGGAAGCTTATTGGCTAAACCCTCCAGGACTATAGATACCTCATTAGTATGGAGAACTCTGTGTTGGGCCTATGTAACCACAGATCACATCTCTTTCATGTGAGAAGCACGGCTCGGCTCATGTTCCATGACAGGAGTCTGGCAGGGGGCTAGCTGGGAGTCACCTAAGCCTCAGGTATGTGCCCACTGAGTCTCCAGGTCTTGACCTGCTCTACCTAACCAAACTTCCTGGCATGTTTTTGTGTCCCACAGTTAGTGGGCTGTTAATATATTGCAATGTTTTTCTTTTGTTTTGGTTTTCTGATAAATTCTTAATATTTTAAAAATTAATATGTAATTTACATCATTTCCCCCTTTTCTCTCCTCCTGTCAGTCCCCCAACCATTTTGTTCCTTCTCAAACTCCTGATACCTATATAACTTCTTTTTAAAAATAATTATTGATATACGAATAAAATGTGAATGCAATCTGCTCAGTTTAGTGTTGTTGGACCCTTGGTGTTTGGAATGCACAGTTAGGGGTCTTACCCTGGAGAGAACAAATTCTCCGTTTCTCAGCTAGTTTTAGTCCCCTTCCATGTTAGAATGCCTGTTGGTATGGCTTCCTTGTTATTTCTAGAAGATATAATCTCAAAGAGGACATTCTGGTCATCTGGCTTTACAGTCTTTCTCTTTCCTCTTCTACCACATTGTGTCTTAGATGTAGGAATTGTGTTTTAAATGTTTCCATTGGGGCTGAACCCCCCATAAGTAGCTTTTCCCTATATTTGACCAGTTGTGGTTTTCTATAATGGTCTCTGTCTTTGATGAAGAATGACGAATACTCTTGTCTGTGTTTATATAAGGACAAGTATTTAGGACATAGTTAGGAATTATGCTGGTTTAGTAAAATGATAGCATTTTACTTCTTCTTCTCTTAGATCAACGATCTCACCAGTCCCTCCCACTAGCCCTGGAGAGCTAGCTAAGTTTTCAGTACCAGACATAATTTTGTTGGCTTAGGTTTTTCAAAACCTACTTTAACAAGGGTTCTTAGACAGTTCAACTTCCTTTATAGTGCACAAACCAAAGGTGGTGGAGGAAGATGGCTAATAGGACAAAGGGGACACAGACTTAGAAGTAGTTCTAAGTTTGGGACAATTCCAGTCTTCGTTGTCAGCAGTCCAGTCCACTAGCAAAACACCAAACATGAATCAGCAGCAGCAGCAGCAGCAGCAGCAGCAGCAGCAGCTTCATCCTGAAGAAACCAGGAGGCTTCGCTGCCTCCACCATAGCGGCAAGAAGTACTGGGAATACCACCAGAAGTTCTCTGGTGCATTTTACTCTAGAAAGTTATGATGAGCGAAGATCAGAGAAGAAAGCAAGGCAAACCAGTACCAGAGTATCAGCAGCAAAGACCAGCATCATCAAAGCCCAAGGAAGACCAGCAAGGTGACCAATGCCACAGCATCATCCACTGTCTGTTGGGTTAGACTTATGCTCTTTCCATACATCATGTCCTCTCAAGCATCCACTCCAGCAAAACACCATATGTTCCTTCACCAGGAAGCTTCCAGAAAAGCACCACATGTCTGTTCTCAGCTAAGCATCCTCCCACATGTCTGCTCCAGCAAGACATCCTCTCATAAGACAGCTTCCATTAGAACACCACATGACACAAGTTGATCTCCAGTGAAACCAGACATTTCCACTTCATAATTTCCCTCATGTTGAGTGGGTCTTGAGCCCCATTAGAATGTTACTGTAAACTAACAAGGTATAAGAGTCACTACTGCACCCTTAGGGATATCTTGCCATGCTGGTCATTGTTTTGGTTCATAGACAGCACATCTGGGTAGGACTATGAATTTTGCTCCCTCCCTCATCAGCTTGCATAGCACCTTCTGGCACTATGAAAGCTAGTTTTCAGGTAGAAGACTTTCAACTCATAACCAGCTTAAATCTTACTTCAAGTGTGCACTGTTTACCTTCAACCTCTGTGAGGCAACCTAATGCAACGGCAATGGTTTAGATTGTTTTGGGGTCTCCTGGACTTCCCTGAATGACAATGCAGAAGGCAGTCTTTCACATCCCTTACTGGGATCTTTGTTAGATGGTCTATGGTACAGTCATCCAGTTTAATAAGGGGTTATTTCAATTGTGTGAAATGAAGTGGGTAGCTCATGAGTTTATAAGGTAGAACAACTCTGTATAGGACAGTGAGGGTAGTCACATGACTACACAGAATGTAGGTAAAATGGAATATACTTAATACTACTGTACCAATTTCATAAAATGCCATCATTTACAGGTTATAACCAATATAGGGAGATTGAGAAGGGCAAGCGGTATACTAAAACTGTTTAGAATATTTACAAATTCTTAGGACTCTTTGTTTCCAAAAAGTGGTGTGTGTGTGTGTGTATGTGTGTGTGTGTGTGTGTGTGTGTGTGTGTGTCTGTGTCTGTGTCTGTGTTTGTATTTCTCTCTCTCTCTCTCTCTCTCTCTCTCACTCTGTGTGTGTCTGTGTCTGTATCTGTGTCTGTCTGTCTGTCTGTCTGTCTGTCTGTCTGTCTCTCTCTCTCTCTCTCTCTCTGTGTGTGTATGTGTGTGTGTGTAATTATGTAGACCTTCATCTGAACCAGCTTCCCCAAGTCTGAACTTAGTTGGCAGAACCAGTAGCAAACACTGGAGAGACAGATCAGTGGGCAGGAGCATTGAATGCATAAGCAACAAGGTCCTGAGTTCAGATCCCCAGAACTGTGCATACCTGTAACCTAAGCAATGTGTGTGTATATGTGTGTAGGTGTGTCTGTACCTCCAACAGTATGTGTGTGCATGCATGCCTGTAACATCAGCAGTGTGTGAGTGTGCGTGTGTGTGTGTGTGTGTGTGTGTGTATGCATGGATACGGAGTGGGGAGTGGAGTGTATGTGTGGTGTGGAAAGTGTGCATGTGGTGTGCAGAGTGTGTGTGTGTGTATGTGTGTTTTTGGTGTGCAGTGTGAGTATATTTGTGTGTGTGGTGTGCATTGTGTGTGAGGGCCTGTGAAGAGTGTGTGTGTGATTGTGGTGTGCAGTGTGTGTGCATATGTGTGTATATGTGGTGTGTAGAGTATGTGTATTTGTGGTGTGAAGTGTATATGTGTGGTGTGTGGTGTGCAGTGTGTATGTAGGTAGTGTGCAAAGTGTGTGTTTGTGTGTATGTGTGTGTGTGTTGTGCAGAATGCAGGAGGGTTTCTAGGGCCTGGTGGTTGCCACCTTAGCTCCAGGTTCAGTGAGAGATTGTGTCTCAAAGGATTAGTTTGAAGAGTGGTCGAGCAGGAACCTAATGCTCTCCTCTGACTTTTGCACCTGTGGGCATAGGTATGCATACTGCACACACATATGCATATAACACACACATACATGCACACACATGCACACATACACACACATTGACTCTCTCTCCATTAAAGTGACTATCCTCTTTCAAAAACAGAAGCTGAGACAAGAAAAGGTGTGGAATAGTCCCAGTTTCCAATGGTGATTCATTTTTATATAATATAAAATATATCAACACACACCATTCTGATGCATATGTATGCACAAGAATAAAAATACCCTTAAATTTTTACACATTTGTTTTTTCCCCAAGCACAAGAAAGGTAGAAGACAGACTTTCAAGTGTGATATCTAGCTACAATCCTATTTTCCCCTCGTCTATTACGAATCCCAGACATGAGTCAGGTTACATCCCAAGGCTGGGTGTGCATTGAGTAGACCTTGTCCAAGGCATTTATAAAAGGCTGCTGTCATTGAGCGGAAGGTCAGAGTAGCTCTGTGATTCCGAACTGCACAGGGTGTGGTAGCCCAGTGTGACGATTACTGCTGTGGAGACAAGTAGAAAAATACTAAAGGCCACAAACCATTTTAATATTGGTCTATCCCTTTGGGAAAAGGACTAATTGTTTCTTCTGATATGTTTTGAATTCTGTCTATACATGCTAAACCTTATAAACCCTACCATTGTTTTTATTATGTATTTTATTATATGTTCATATACATATTTGTGCCATTTCACAGTTTAACTTCTAAGCTAGATAACTAAGGTTATTTATTTATTTATTTATTTATTTATTTATTTTTGCAATTTGAAACTACTCTTCTCATTTCTCCTTCCGAGATCATCAATGAGAATAGTGTCAGATCACTTGTCTTTAAGCCGTTTACATTCTAACAACTATCCATCAGCTCGGTCACTTATTCAAACCCTCCTGTTTGTAAGGCGCCATCCTAGGTATTCTGAGAGCCTGCCTTCAGAGGTGGAGGACAAGGTACAGAAATAATAAGGTAACGTGGAAGGTGAAAAGTGCTCTGAGGAGTTGGGAAGATGAACTGGGAATTTATTCTGACAGCTATAAACACGGGCAAAGCTGGAAAGGGTGAGAAAAGAGGTGTCAAAGGGCTGAAAAGTCATGGCCAGGTCTTTTCATCAAGAAGGAGCTGTGTGAGGGCTGACTGAAGAAAGTCAAACTCTACTAAGCCTGAAATAAACCTGCCAATGCTTGACCAAGTGTAAAGGGACAGGCCCTGAAGCAAAACACTCATCTACAAGGACTCTTGAGAGAGTACAGAAAGTGGGCATTTGTCTAATTTTGAGCAGGTCAACAATGAAAGCGTTTTCTATGTTGAATCTGAAAACAAAACAGACTAAGTTGAATACAGAATCTGACAATAATGGATTTTAAAAATCTGTAAAGCTAGGGGCTGGAGAAATGGCTTAGTAGTTAAGAGGGCTTGTTGCTCTTCTAGAGATCATGAGTTTAGTTTCCAGCACCCACATGGGTTTACAAGCTCCAGATGATCTGATCCCTATGGGAATCTACACGCCCATGTATATAAACACACACACACACACACACACACACACACACACACACACACACAAACTTATAAGTAAGTAATAAAAATATATCAATATATGGACAATATAAATGATGCATAAAGTTTTGAAAAGAAAAAGGAGAAGAATGTAAAAGAAAAGCCAAGCACACAAGTCACTGCAAAGCCTAAGAGAGAAGGGCAGAGACAGGAGAGGGTAGGGGCAGAGACAGGAGAGGGTTGGGTAGAGACAGGAGAGGGTAGGGGCAGAGAGAGGTGAGGGTAGGGGTAGAGACAGGAGAGGGTAGGGGCAGAGACAGGAGAGTGTAGGGGCAGAGGCAGGAGAGAGGATAGGGGCAGAGGCAGGAGAGGGTAGGGGCAGAGACAGGAGAGGGTAGGGGCAGAGACAGGAGAGGGTAGGGGCAGAGGCAGGAGAGGGTGGGGTAGAGACAGGAGAGGGTGGGGTAGAGACAGGAGAGGGTAGGGGCAGAGAGAGGTGAGGGTAGGGGTAGAGACAGGAGAGGGTGGGGGCAGAGAGAGGTGAGGGTAGGGGCAGAGACAGGAGAGGGTAGGGGCAGAGAGATGTGAGGGTAGGGCTAGAGACAGGAGAGGGTAGGGGCAGAGAGAGGTGAGGGTAGGGGCAGAGACAGGAGAGGGTAGGGGTAGAGACCGGAGAGGGTAGGGGCAGCTGTGCTGCTTGTTGATAAGTCTTTGCTCATGAGATGTGTGATTATGTGTCTGGAGGTTTCCCTCACTGGCAGAACATAGACAAGAAGAGCCACTGCTGTTGCGTGTAGCATCGAACCAGGTGTATTTCCATGAGCTTTAAACCTTGACCCATTAGTCCCCTCCTGGTTTCTAATAGCTTCCTTTGTTATACTAATAACATAATAAGGAAATCTCAAGGCTGCTTTATGGGGGTGAGAAACTCTTAGCACTTCTGTGCAGGGTGACACCCTTCACAGCTTCTTCTACCTTTCTTCCTTTCACATTCTTCTGCCTCCCCTCCCCCTCCCCCTCCCCCTTCCCTCCCTTCCTCCTTCCTTTCTTCCCTTCTCTCCCTCCTTCACTTCTACAGCTTTGGTTCAGGAAGGTACTCTACATGCTGCCAAAGAAGAGACGTAAACACTAACCCAGCCCGCAAACCCTTTGATCTACGAGGGTGCCCTGTCTGCACAATGGGCTAGGGCAATGGTGGCACAGATCTTGTGGTAGTAACCACCTAATATCTGATTTGATAGAAGGCCCAGTCTGTAGATGGAACCCATATCCAACACTCCTTGGGTGATGAAGAACCTGAGACTAAGTAGCCCAGGTATCTAGGGTAAAACCACCAAATACTACTGTTCTAAATAAAATGAAATAAAATAACCCCATAACATAAAATTAGCTCTAATGACATTGTGCTTGTGCTTATAGGCCAATGCCTGGCTCAGCCATCATCAGAGAAGCTTCCTCCTGTGGCAGGTGGGAACAGATACAGCTTGGAGAGATGGAAACTTCTACCAAGTTTAAGGTAATATACTCACTGAATATCTGCTGGTGGAGTCTTGATACTGAAATTATGGTGATAACTCACACAAATGGCCCAGGAGCTCAGTCATCTCTATGATCATGATAAAAGGACCCATGGCCCTGTGTATGTGGGGGTGGGGGTAGGGAGGATAACACTTTCTTCTTGAGAAAGTACAACTGACTCTCTTTTCTTTCATGATTTATATTTTACTAAAAAAACTTTTATGTTAGAAAAAAAAAGAAAAGATAAACAAGCTTCAAGGAAAATCTTGAAGTTTCACAAAATCTAAAGTGCCTTTTAAATACTTTCTATTTGACCCAGCAATCCCATTTCTAGGAAAATGAAACCCTCTCCCTTTCCCTTCAAAATAACATACAATCAGAGAGTAACATTTTTATAGCAATGAAACTCTGAAAAGATCTTCGGTGAACTCGAATGGAGAATTTAAATATGACATGTGAGGGCCTTGAAATTCTGTGAGCCAATAAAACACATGAAGCTGTCTTTTGAGCACTTGCTTAAAAATCTTGGAGACGCAACGAGCAGAAGGTGAACAATGGGTAAACTGTGATCTTTCTGTAAACAAGACCTGTGGGCACATGAACATATATATGAAAAAGACTGAGACGTGATAGCATCAACTACTCAGCTTTGGAAAGAAGATGAAGAAGAGGAGCAGGAGGAAGAGAAAGAGGAGGAAGAGGAGGAGGAGGAGGGGAGAATGAGGGGGAGAGGGTCAGATTGATCTGTTATGTATTGAATGACCTTCTTTGGTTCCCATTCATGGGAGATGCACACTGCACGTGAATGAAGTACCACCACTTTTTCTTTGTCATTTGAACAACAACAGAAATCAGAGGCTGGAGAGATGTCTCAGTGCATTAAGAATCTCAGTTCAAATCCCCAGAACCCATAAGAAGCTAGAGGTGGTAGCCAGCATTCCTATGGTAAGGTAGGCATTAAATACAGAGGCATCCCAGACAGGTGGATGGCCAGCCAGCCTGACATAAACATCAGTGAGCAACAGAGAGATACTGCCCAAAACAAAGTGGGAGAAGGGAACATCCTTACCTGATACTCTGCTCTGACCTCCACAGGAGTGGGCTGACGTTAGTGTCTGCACACGCACAGGCATGCACACACACGCACACATACACTCGCAGAGAGAGAGACATGCACACACATGCATACATGCATATACAGAGAAATAAATGGGGGAGTGAGAGAGAAGCATGTACACCTACAAATGTACACACATGCACGTACACACATGCACACACACTTTTTAAATGAATATTTAAAAACAAAACACCCTAAATGTAATGTCTTTTCTTGCAAATTCTGGGTCAGTTACCTGGCTGGTGATAAATGTATATAAGAAAGTCAAAGCTGTAGCATTTCTCCACCCCTGCTCAATTCACTTTCTATTTGTCCTCAGTCATTTACACTGCTTCTCATTCTAGACCTAGCTTTCTACCTTCTCCTCTCAGAGTGTTTCTTTTTAAAGTCTACTGTATAAAAAGAACCAGGAGACCCGTGCTTAGGACTAAGCAGCACACAGAAGGTCTGCCCTGTCCATGTTCAGTTTCCTTCTAGGAAAGATGCCAGTGGCTCTGTTTTCCTCACTGTAAGGAGTCTGCTCTCCCATTCTGATTTATTTAATGCTACCTTATGTCACTCGATGGGTCAGGAGTATTTGCTGGTGCGACTGGTGTGGTTTTTTTTGATACTAACTTTGTGGACAGCAACACAGCATTTTCTAAACAAAACAAAACAAAAAACAAAACCCACAATTATACTTCTTTTATGTTTAAAAAAGAGGCAGCGTAAAAACTTAAATATTAAGCTGAAAATTAAAAACACGTGGCTCTGTCTGGACCTCACATTTGATTGGGCAAATGTGTATATAAATTATACCTTTGACCTGAAGGTACTACTTGCTCATTTTTAGTTTATGATTACTTTGAATCGGCATAGAGTCTTGTAAAAGCATACCAACGCAGTAGTCATTCGTTCCATAAACTCTATGAAATAAAACCCATCTTTCAGGCTCAATGAAGTTCAGAAGATCCGGGTCTTCTCTCCTATAAATGTATCACATTGCATTTACTGCCTAATAAAGTCTCGGAGAACAAGAGTTGCCCTTCTTTTCACAACCTGATCCTTCACAAATTTACAAATGTAATGCTTTAACCTACTTGAACTCCACACTGGCTCCCCGAGGGAAGACGCAAGCAAGTGAAGGTGTCTGTTCCCTGTTAGCTAGACCAGGCCGGCAGTAGTCAGAATCAGGGGAGGCAGCCTCGTGCCTGAGGGGTACCAGTGGTCTCTGCCAAAGGTCTGTGTAGCTGGAGTTAATGAGGTTAATACTTCAAGGTCACAGCAAGAAGACAAAGAGAGAGACTGGGTACTGAGCAGGCATGCAACAGGGACATGATGCCAGAAAGCTGGGTCACTAGGCAAGGGCAAGGACTGTTATCAAGCTGGAGGCCGACTCTGCCTGTAAACCAAACAGAGATAAAAGCTAAGGGAAGTGGGGATGAGTGACATTGTTTCTTGTGGGGGTGTATGTTCTTGACCAGCCACCACATGGCAAGCGGTTGTTTTCTCTGCAGAACGTTTTCCTTTGGCCCATCTTACCTGGAAAAGGGTTGTAATAAATTTACCCAACCCCAGGACACATTGCGGTAACAAGTTTGACATGATCTTACTTCTCCAGACTCATCTAGGGCTAATAATTTTAGTTTGTTAATTTTTTTTAAAAAAGGCTTGGAAACAAACTTCCAAGGAGTTAAACATGTCAAGAAGAGGTGTCATAATTTTACAGGTATCACTAGAAAGTGTCCTGGGATAAAAATAGATTTTGGCTGCATAATTCAGAGCATCTCGATCTGGAGCATCAGTACAGGAAGCTCACATGGGAAGTACCGGGTAAGTGGAGAAGAGAAAAATCAGGAAATGGCCTTCAAGATGACTCAGTGGATAAAGGTTTGCTGCACATGTTCAACTCCCAGAACCCAGGCAAAGGTGGAAGGAAAGAACAGACTCCATAGAGTTGGTCGCTTGTGGGCCATGGCACACATGCCCACACTCAGACATCATGTGCACACACACATACAATAGTAATAAATGAATAAAGAGAAAGAGGCACCAAAGAGGGCTAGGTGTGTGCCCAGCCGGCTGAGTGCTTGCCTACTAGCATGGGTAAGGCTCAGGGTCCACTCCTCAGCATGAAATAAAACACATTGATGCACATTTGTAATTTCCCAGCAGGTGAAAGGTTCAAGGGCACCCTTAACTGCATATGGGTTTCAAAAATGAAAGAGGCCCTGTCTCGAAAGGGGGAGGGGACAACAAAAAGGAGCTATGGGGGTGTGGAGGGAGTCAGGATTCAGAAGATCTCCTCTCAGAAATGAGGGCATGTGCCTCACTCAGCACAGGACTGAAGAAGTCTCCCTCTGTTGCAGAGGTTTGCAGGTATCCTTATATAATGTTAGATACTTTCTAAATTGTTTGGATACAGTATCCATTCAGAAAAAAAAGAATGAAATAATTAAAGCTGTTTGCTGAACAACTCAAGGAATTGCTTCAGTTCTGATAAAATATAAATGGTTAGGGTCTAATTGCACCACTGCCTTTCTCCTGAGAAGACAGACAGCTCACCCACCAGCAGCCTCGGAATGGTAGCCATGGAGTCCATATTTGTCTTTGTCTTACTAATCTTCAACACAAACCATGGAAAACACTCAGTAATTCCCAGTGACCTTGGGTTCATTTCTTCCATTTTGCAACAACTCAGCATCTTACAGAGAGCAAGCCGTTCTAACCAAAATGATGGTAGTGCCATCAAAGCGAATGCTGCCCTCACAAAAACAAACAAACAAACAAACAAAAAAAAAAAACTCTGCAAAAGGGGCCCCCATTACGAACATTTTCATCCAGATGAAGGATTGTGCGTGTTTCTTTGTGGGCACCCTAAAGTCTTGAAGAAGATTGGTATAGAGATGGTCTGTGGAGGGGAGGAAGGTCAAGGAAGGAAATGGTGACAAACTGGAGTTAATGAGAATGTTCTCAGGCAACTAAATACCCTGCCCTGTCTTTCACTCAGCTCTACTTTCTGTGGTATAAGATTGTATCTTTTAAAGATATAGGTGAGCCATGCTCACCATCCTATGATATTGTTTTAGTACCATAAGATAAGGATCTGAAAACTTTTAAGGGTCTTTGATTAACATTTAGAAGGCAAAACGTACCCTAGGTTTGGGGAATTAAAATGCTAGTTGATCTTTGTTTTACAGATGGCTCTGGAGACCTCTCTGTGTCTCTGAGGCAGATGAAAAACCATAATCCTCTCTTCCCCCTTTGGCGAAGACTTGCACAGAAAAGCTTGCCAATGAAAAGTCTGTTTGCAGTGGTAATGTGCTTGCGAGAACATTTTGGGAAATATTTGCTTATTCCTCACAACAAATATTTGGCACAGCCACTAGGTCTAAAATAGTAAAACCAGCATGGAAGAATTGGAGAGGCAAGCTGTAAATAGCACATCTCAATGCAGCATTGAGTTTGAAGTTGTACTGAAAGTGTAAGAAACACTTCCGTCCTCCCAATGCTTCCCAGAGAAGAGGTAGAAATACAGACTCATCAAGATAGTATGTAACTAAATACAAACATGTGGCCTGGCAAAAGACACTCTTGTTTTAAACTCTGCTAAGAAAAGTAACTTTTTTTTTAGGTTATTTAGATAGTTCCTTGTATCAGGATAATAGCATGGCAAAATACCAATACAGCTGTCAGAGGGCTACAAATATCTCATCTTGACTTAGACCCCTGTTTGAACTCCATCTCCTCCACTCATTAATTTTGTAACCTTGGGATGAGTTAGGGTTTGTTGTTGTTGATGTTGTTGTTACTGTCATTTTGTTTTGTTTATTTGTTTGTCTTTTCCCCTGTCAGTATCCCATTCCAGATGAGGAAAATGATATGATAAAATTCACTTACTTCAAAGCTCCAGTAAACTGGGAATACCAACATACCAAGGCTTTTGTTTTTGTCTGCTTGTTACTTCTGGAAACCTTTGGAGGGAACACAGTTAAAGCCTTCATAATGTTTTGTCTCCCCGTTTAAGCAACTCGGGGACTAGGAATACTTTACTCTTCTCCCTGTATGTTCAGATACAGTGAGACCAGAACAAGCAAAGAAACTGGGCCACTTAGTTCAGAAAAGAGTTGGCTTTAGGAATGACTAACTAGTAAAGATGTGTCCTAGACGATCCACTGATCCAACAAACTACTAGTTCATTGCCTGGCAACTTGTTCGTTCAAAGGGTCTACTTCAAGACCTTAGTCCTGATTTGTACTTATCCCTTGGGCCTAGTCTCACCTACTGACTCTGCCTTGTAATACCCACTCTGAAGTCACCAGCCTCTGCCCCAATCCCTTTCCAAATCCCCCCAATTTTGAGACTCCACTAAAGTATTTTTATAACCTCCTCAAAGCACTCATACAACCTTAGCTCATCATGGACATGTGAGTTTTCTTAAACAGGCTTGCTGTTTGAGATACTCATCTCTTCAGAAGACATTTTTATTGCTAATAATAATAATAATAATAATAATAATAATAATAATAATAATAATGGATCCTCTTTGATAACAGTGTGACACATTGCTGTGTCACATTGCTGCTCTGGCTGGCTGGCTATGTCTTACATCCAACAACATGAGGTCCTCCTGTTGCTGGTGGATATAACTCTCAGCTGCAAATGATGTTTGACTCCTAGAGTCTCAACCTCTCCATCAGTCTTTGCATTCAAACCCCTTCCTTGATGTAAGACTCATATTCTGCTTCCTCCTATAAACTATGCTCGCTTCTTTATGGAGCTTGAGGGACCACTGAGTAGTCTACCACAACATTGTAGTGTGAATGAGAAGCACCACTAAAATACAAATCATATGTTAAGTAACTGGTCATTTTCATTCTTTCTCTTATGAGTAGTATACAATGTGGCTAACAATACTTTTTAATAAGAATGTTAATTTCATGCTATTGTATAGTGTGCTGTTTTTAAATATATAAGAAAGTTCAACAAGGATATGTACTTTATGCTTTTATTTTTGCAGTGCTGGGGATCAAGTTCAGGGTCTTATACATGGTAGGTAAGTGCTTTACCTCAGAGCCAGCCACACCCAAGTCTGTGTTTATATATCACAACAAAGAGCTAACCAATTGTAAATTTACTAAATGATGAACTAATATAATTTATCATCACATCTTTCAAAGTTCAAGTCAAGACCAATAAGGAATGAAATGGTGTAACTAGAGATCACTCTCTGTGTTGACATTTTTTTTGGTTGTTGTTGCCTTTTTATGTTTTTTAAGTCAGTGCTTTAAAAAAGGAGATGCTTAACTATTGATTTGGTTAGATACCGTTTAAGGTGGGAAGTTTATATATGCCAGCATGAATGGGGGTAATTTCTCTTAACACTTTCAGTGACACATCTTAAAGACCATAGCCATATTGGGAGGGATACAAAGGGCAGAGTGAAAAATATTTATAGCATCTGACTGTAATGAAAAAAATGTAATCACGAACCAACAGTGCACTAAACTGGTAGGACGCAGTTTACATTAGATCATAAGAATGAATATCAAAAATACAGGCAATATTTTTGAAAAAAAACTAACCAGCAGTAAAAAATTTATTTATAATACAAACCAGATACTCCAAAATAATTTGTGGTTTATTTAATTCTTACCGTTCATCCCATATTCTTTTGAATGAGCTGAAGGAAGGCACCCGAGTAACTACCTCAGCTGGTTTTGATTTTGACTCTGAGTTTCTAGCAAGATGAAAACTCTTAGTCTATATAACAAAAAGAGATGGGATGTCGTTTTTTAGAAATTTAGATCCCCTCTCACTATAGCTACATATTAAAAAGGAATGTATTACAATAAGTTTCTGTATTCCTGAATTATCTTATTATTTGGAGGCAAACAATAATTGCATAGAAATTCCAGGTAGAGGATGACCGTGCTGGCGTTTATATGTGCAGCAGTGTAGACTCACAGAAAATCATTGTCATAACAAAACCAGCTGCATGCGATAGAAAGTAAGTGATTTACAAGGTTACTATGAGAAACTACTTTATTCTGTATTATCATAAAAAGAACAGAACTGAATATTTGCATGACAAACGGAAGAATCCAGAAATTCCAAATGCAAGTTCACTTTAAAAAATTTTTTAAATGGATACCAAGGCTGGAAGGTGATTTTAAAAGAAAGAAAGAGAGAGAGAGAGAAAGAAAGAAAAGAAAGAATGAAAGAAAGAGAGAAAGTTCACTTCACTTCACTAGAGAACATTAAGGTTTAAAATTTGCAAAGTTAACATTTGTCCAACAGTTGAGCAGAGGAAATCTACTAGCAGGAATCTAAATACTTGGAGTAAACTTTGTTTCTTCTGTAAACTTCAATGGCGTTGAGAATGCACCATAGTCTGAACTCTATTTCACTTAAGCAGAGAAGGGGAGTGCATTTTTGTTCCTAAATGAAGCTTGACCCTGAAATTTGAACCACACTGAAAGTCTTAGAAGTCTGTGTTTTAATGTGTTTTGTATATTTATCAATCAAAGCATCTGCCTGCCAACAGTGCAGCAGAAGAACTGGCTCCCCTTTCCACCCCAACTCGGCCGGGGAAATCAGCGTCTCTGCTAGCTCAGTGTCCCAGTTCTACCCAGACACGGCCACAGAATCAGAGCGATTAGGATGGCCCACCCCAAGTAAGAGAGCTGGGCTCATGAAACTCCCTCTCAGCCGTGGGTGAAGCTGAAAGCCAAAAGTCAATGCTGAAGGATCTGATGATTATCAAGACGAGGTACAGGTCAGAAACAGCAGAGAGCTGTGAGGCGGAGAGGAGGCTCCAGGTGGCAGGCGGAGATGAGCCTGAGCTGCATCAAGAGTGGGCCGTCTATGCATCCATGGGACCTTGCTGTTGAGATCCCCGCACTCCAGCTCAGGATTTGCAATTTGGCTTAAGCAACCGTGAAATTTCTCATGTCTGATTTTACTCCACTTATATCAATATAATGAAACCATTCTAAACAAATTAGTTGCCATAATTATCTGGTTCCTGCAGCTAAAGAACCTCTAATTATATACATATGTGTTAATTATGCATAGCCTATACAAAACATAACAAAGATTATGTAATTATATATGATACACTCACGAATTATGACACAGTAGCATCCTATGGAATATTTATAAAATTGTGTGATACAGTGAATGTGTGGAAATTACATATAGCAGGTATGTACTATATTATACACTGTACTTTAAAATAAGAGATTCTCACATACGTACCTAGATCAGAGAAAGGTCCTAGGACACAAACTTCTATGATGGAAAGGCAGAATTAGAGTCTCTTGTAGAAGCTGTCACTTTCGGGTTCTCTTTGCTCCTCATGCTTTCTTAGAAATGCAACAAATTCAATTTTTTAATCCAAGGAGTTTAATGGTGAGTGCGCTGGATGACCATGCAACATATTTCAAGTGTAATTGAAAATGTACACAAATGGGTGCAGCAAAGTAGTGTCTGTCTTCCTTAGTTTGCAGAGTTGCAGTAACACACCAGACATTGCACCAGAGGACCACCTCTCTGAACCTTGGACTTCTGTGGTGCCTTTGGTTTGCAAATATGAACACCAATTTTATCAATTGATGGAAAGTGAGGATGATTGGCTCAAATCAGGTGGGGACCCAACGTGGGTGTTGGTGATAGGTAGAGAGATGTAGGATGAAGACAAAAGCTGGGCTGGGCATGATCCGGAGAGAATGGGGCAGCAGCAAGCATGGATGAGTCTGTCAGAAACGTTTGTTCTTAAGAGAAGTAGCTACAGAGGAAGGGTACCTGTGAGCGTGCACATGTGTGTGTGTGTGTGTGCGCGCGCGCGCGCGCGCGCGCGCCCAAGTACACACGAAAGGTCAGAAAACAATGCTGAACAGGTGTGGTTTTCCAAGTGATGTTCCTTCTTCCTTTTCTTTTTGAGACAGTTTCACACCGCCCTGGAGCTGGAGCTTGCCAAGGAAGACAGGTAGGTGGCCAGGAATCCCCGGGGTTCCACATAAGCAGGTCTCTACCTCTCTAGTACTGGAATCACAGGTGACAGCTACTATGTCTGGCTTCTTTTGTTTGCTCAATGTGGCTCCCAGGACTGAACTCATGGCTTCATGTTTACAAGCATTTTACTGACAGTGTCGCTCTCTCTCTCTCTCTCTCTCTCTCTCTCTCTCTTAAATAAATAAGCCTAAGTATTGGGGATAATTTGTATCAATGAGACTGATCCAGCAGAGAAATAAACCCTTGAAGATTGGTAAAGAGAAAGGATAACTACAGTTGCCAACAGCTGAGGGGAGGGAGGGAAGGAGGGAGGGAGGGAAGGGAGGAGGGAGGCAGGGAGTGATGAGAATCAGGGCCCATGTACATAAACCTGTCCTCCAGAACACAGTTCTGTACCCATCAGAACGAAAGAGCAGAGGCTGGGAGAGTGCTGAGGTTCCCTCAGGAAGTGGACTGCCATCACAGGAACTCAGAAGTTGTACTAATTTTGTAAGGGTTCTCATCCATACACGACTTCTCACCACACCTGCAATCCAACAAGAGCCTAGATATTTTTCTGTTATGCTGGTAGAATTCCACTCAGTTCCATGCAGGTAGTTCTCAGGACAAAATTCACTAATGTTATCACTTCAGATTTCTAGTAATGCATTTGTAACATTTAGTTCTGACCTGCGACCAGGAATGGATAGGACAAGAGACCACTTTATGACAACACGGAAAGCCCCAAAATCCCCTGATCTCTGGCCATCACTCCACGTTGCTCATAATGTGATATCTCTTATCCAGTGATATGAGCTCAGGTTGCACACTCAGGTTAGGGTTAGGGTTAGGAATATGTAACTGTTGTCCTACTATGTGCCAACATAATTCCTATCTCGATCCTGTTTCTTATTCCCACCGAGACCTATCATGTTAGGGTACATCTAATCATTTAGTATTTAAATCATAAATAGTAATACAAATGTTTACTTTCCTCCTCTTTATCCTCTGGGGAACAAAAACTAAGCTTCACGTCTGTGCTGAAGTTGAGGGCCCAGGGAAAAGCCCAAGCAATGCCATTCCCACTGCTATCCTGATGAAGCCACAAATAAAAGGAATCCTGTCATAGTCTTTGCCCCTTGATTTGTGCCCTGTGAATCTTTTGGATCCTGGCCTCAAGGATCCATTATGCCAATCTGGGGGGTCCTTGCAAGTGCCTTGACCCACAGGGAAATGATTCACAAAGAGGCAAGAAAGGAGAACTCAGTTCAGCCTGACTTAGTCAGTGCTAGATCAGACTTTGGAAGTCTGATGTCAGAGGTTTACTGACCGCATATTTAGGAAATAGTTTCCTGGTGCAGTGCAGTCTCAAGTGCACAAAGAGGTGTAACAAGATTGAAACTCAGCTCAGAGTACTTGTCATCTCTTCCAAGAAGATGGGTTCTAGGAATAGGCTACCTGTATTAACTAAAAGGCCTAGGGAAGAATCTGACATGTCTGTATCACACAGATAGCACAGAGGTCTTTGGTGCTAATTAGACACCCCGGCCTTGGTTGTGGCAGCTTTGGAGGAACCCCTCGATATACAGATAATGCAAGGTCATTTCAACTATTAGGCACCTCCAGTCCTGGTTGTGGTAGCTTGATATGGCCATACAGATACTGCAGATTACCAAGCTTCAACCACCTCCAATTTCCAGCTTTCTGGTAGGAGGCTCAGCAGGATGCCTCTGTCCTCTGTCAGAGCCCCCTTTCCCTTTAAACTGCTGCCCTGTCACTATTGTGCTGCTTTAAGAGAACGTGGGACAGCCTTGATTCACTCTCAAGGCCCCTTCTGAAAAGCAAGATAGGATGAGCTTCTGCATTTTGCTGACTACATTTATCTGGAATCTTATTATCAGTTTGCCCATTCTCTGTGGTAATTTTATCTAGTTATCTTATCAGTCCACTCTGTACCCTGCCGGAGGAATCTTTGTCTAACCTGCTTATTTTATCCATTGCATTCTCTGCCCTACCCCCTTTTTAAGGACCAGATCTTTCATTGAAGTCCAGACTGGCCTTGAACTCACCCTCAGTTAAGTACAACCTGAACGCAGTGTTTGCAGTCCTTTCACCTTGACCTTCACATTATTTCCTGTATATACTCTGGCCATTACCTCTCTTATTGTCTACTGTGAAGTGGGAAAGTGGGAACTGACTCTTTTGTCCACATCTACTTTCCGTACCCTTTCCTTTTCTGAGGCTCTAAGCATAGCTCACCTTGCACTTGCCTGAAACCAGAAGGTCACAAGAGACTGCCAATTACCAGGAATGAGAAAGGCATAAATGGCGTAAGCTGTTATCAAGTCATTATCAACCTTATAACTGCATGAGCTTGTTAAGGGATGTGTTTCCAAGAAGCCACTGGATTTGCCCTCCCAGAATAAATTTAAATTTAGCCTCATTTTATAGTGTTTTCTTCGGTTTTGCAACAGACATCAGTTTCAGCTCATCACAGGGATTTATCTCTATATCCACTGAATTACGTTTTTTTTTCTTCTGTTAGTGTCTTTCCTTATAAAATTGAGTGGGCTTTGATATAGTCTGAGTGAAGGCAAACTAGAATTTTCTTGCTTTTAAATCTGTTCAACCTGTATCATTTTAAGCAAACATTGACGCTTGAAGGAAGTGTGTGAATACAAATGCTTACATACTTAATAGATACAAACTCGAACCATGATAAAATTTCATAGTTGATAAATTCTTTTTGTTTGTAAAAGACTTTTCCATCTGGCACTGTTCTCAGTCCTGTAACAAATGTTTAATGCTGATTGAGGTGGTGGATCTGCTTTGATCTCCTGAATGAAAACCCAACAGTTTTCTACAAAAGACGGTTGGTTAGCATTTCATCCTCTTTTGTCCTATAAGCAGAAATGGTTAGTGAAGGCCTGGATGGCTCTTTTTCCACAGATAATGTCCATTAATACCCTTCAGTCTCTCTGCCATTTACAGATGCCAAACACCGTGGGTTGCCGCTTTCTGAAGAATGCCATGGGTTGCAAATCAGTCACTTATCTTTGTCTCTGTGCTCACACTAAAGCAGAGTTAGGCCCCGGCTTCACATCAAGGATGCTCAGGTGATGTTTGCAGCCAATTGAGGTACAAGAGTTGTTGAAAAGGCATGGAGAGCCCGCTTTCCAAGTGTCCCGTTACATCTTGAAATGAACAACACTGGAGACAATCTTGGGCTTAATCCTGGCTATCCAGATGGCTGTGATCCTTCTGATTGCTACAAAATGACTGTCGTTGAAGTTTTCAATGATCCTTTCCTATATTATAACTAGTGGGTGCTTCAAAGGTGACCTGACTCAGAACGTGTAAAAAGACAAGTTGATGCCCCTAAGCTAAAATATGTTTGTTTTCAAACATTCAGGTTGACTAGGACACTGTTCTGCTTAGTTGAAAATTGCTTCAGAGGAGATGGTTTAAAATCCGGCTTTGGGACACGATAAGTTTGACCTATCACTCAAAATAACATCTCCCCATCCCTAGCTTTTTATAATAAACATGAAATATAAGATGAAATACAACAAATACATTTAAAGATTCAGTAAGTAGAGATGCAGACACAACCTGTAGGGTTATCGTCATTTATTTTTGAGAGTAGTCTGACAGTTAAATGCTCTCCAGATTAGTCCAGAGTCTAGAAATACTGTACATTTCATGCAGATCACTAAAACTCTTTAAAAAAATTTTTTTTACAAAGCGCAAGGACAAATGAACCAAAATTTTCAAATTTGTGTGTGTGTGTGTGTGTGTGTGTGTGTGTGTGTGTATACACTTATGTGCTGTACATGTGGAGGCCAGAGGACAACTTTATGAAGTTGGCTCTCCCCTGTCATCTTTAGTAGGTTCCAGAGATTGCACTCAGGTTATCTAGCTTGCACAGCAACTGCTTTACTCACTGAGTCACCTTGCCAGCAAGGATAATGGGGTAAAGTTATTTTGATAATAATCGCTCAGTAATAACCAGGATTCCAGTCATTGCTGATCTCTATGTAAACCATGTGAGAGTTAACACTTGGAAGACTGAACACTTTAAGATGGGTCATGATGAGACAGCTGAGATTGGAAGAGAGAGAAGAAATCACTGTTTTTCAGAAACGACAATTCTTACTTTTGAGCAAGTAGGACTTCGAGAATCTTGAGATTAGAAAGAGCTCTTGATGCCTAGGTGGATGACGGTTTGCCAGGTCTAAGCTTGTGTGTTTGTAGAACGAGGAGTAGGACTCAGGTTTCTGATATGTTGCCCTGTGGGCTTTTCTGATTGTCACTCGCAAGATTCATTATTATTAGAGAAGAGGTATTAGGGGCAAGTGTGGTAGGAAGGTGAAGGTGGCAAAGGTGTCTGTCCATGAGACAGACGATCTAATTCATTCCCTGGGACCCATGTGGTGGACTAAGAGAAACAGCTCTTGTGAGCTTTCCTCCGACCTCCACTTGTGTGCTGTGGTGTTTTCCCCATCCGATAGCTAAATAACCAAATGACATATCTTCAAAAAAGGAGGTATTATTACAAAAACCCCCACTCTCTGTTCATGCTCATAAGGAGACAATTTGTACATCTACAAACCATTGTTTATGATAGCTGAAAATTGGAAACAATTTAAATGTTCCTTGGAAGGACAAAAGATCAAATGGGGTTTATTCATCTTATCCAATACCATACACCAGTTGTCATAAATACATTCCTGTTATATGAATTCATATGCATCTATTTGGTTGAGGGAACAAAGGTTGTCTGACATAATAATATGAGACCATAAACAAGAAATGGAAAATCTTTTACATGAAACGTCCTTATGTGCAAATGTGTGCTCTGCTCCACAAATTCTTACCCTCCCCAGCATCTCTTCATAGTTCAAAGAAGCTGCCGATAACAGAAGTTATGCTGATGGCTACAAGAGAACAGTTCAAGGCTTTTCAAGCCCTTGCCCTATGTGTAATTTCTTCCAAATCTTGGGCTGTTGGTGTCGATTTCCTCAAGCAGGGCCAATTAGTTAGACTTACATTTGCTTCCTTTCTCTGATCATTAATTGCTTTCATTTGGGGAGAGACTACATAGGACATCTTGAAATACACACACACACACACACACACACACACACACACACAAACACACAAAGACGTCTCTATTCCTTCCAAATTAGGGGGTCCATCATTAATAAATTACATAAAAAGGAAATTTGCCTTAGTATATTTTCTGTACCCAATTAGGTAATTAAAATGCAATTTGCTTCTTCGTGCTACATTTGGACTAGTTGGAATCAGGATTGGGGGGAGATGCCCTGGTGTTTGTTAGGACAGACTCTGATTTTACAGATGGCTCAAAGAAGGAAATTTCCTTCCTAAAGATACATAGCCAGCAATATGCAAGCATGGGAGTCAGACCCAGGCTTCTGGCTCATGGTTTGCACACTGCATAGCATATTGCTTCTTGTGTATCATAGACTGAGACCTCACAGCTCCACAAGAGCGATTAATCAGCCCAGTGATGAAAATGAAACAAAACAACCTCTCGAATCCTCAACGCTAGTCCTTGCTATTAGACTTCAATGTGACAAATCATTTTTTACTTAAAGTGTGTGTGCGCGTGCTTGTGTATGCATGTGTGTGTGCAGTGTGTGTGTGTGTGTGCAGTGTGTGTGTGCATGTGTGTGCAGTGTGTGTAGTGTGTGTTCCTGTGTGTGTATGTATGTGCTTGTGTATGCATGTGTGTGCAATGTGTGTGTGTGTAGTGTGTGTGCCTGTGTGTAGGCGTGTGTGTGTGTATGCAGGTGTGTAGGCGTATGCAGTGAGGGTCTGTATGTGAAGTTAGAAGGTTTTAATAATACCCCTGAGAAGGGTTTTGCTTCTCTTTGGCTTCTCCATCTCCATCTGGAAAACAATTAACACACTACCCATTACATAATGCATGCTGAAGCATTAACGCGCTGGACCCAATGGGATATTTAAACAACGAGAGCTCACAATTGTCCTACAGGAGATCCATGAGATGTGGGCTTAGAGATTCAGATGTTCAGTGGAAAAGCCTTCCAATGTGCTAGGAATGAACCCCCTTGTGGGGCTGTCCTGAGAGGTGCAGTGCCTGCTGTTTTCATCTGTGGGATCTGGTGAGCTGTGCATGTGGTGGATAATGGTGACTGGTTGACTTTTTCTCACTGCAGCAAGTGCCTACAGTATAAAATTAGAATTCTCAACATACCCCAATGGCTTGTTTTTAGATTTGCACTCAAGATTTCTGGACACACCATTACTAATAACAAAAAAAATTAAAAATAAGTAGTACTTCAATTTTGGGGTTGTCTGTAATCACTTGTGATCTTTCTAACTTTAAAAATGACTATATACACACTTGAAAAGTACTAAAAACTTTTTTAAAACTTACAAAACACTTTAGTAGAGCATTTTGATTTCGGGTCTTTTATAATAATTTTTCATATGAGCTGACCATATTCTTGGCTTAGCTGACAATGCCTTTATATTCTGAATGTAGAGATGCAATAAAAAATAATCACTCTAGGAAATTACTTCTTTCACAATGCAATTCTAGACTTTCTTTGGCTCTTATAGTTTTTATGTTCATTTGCTTCCCATGAGCAAGAAGATGCTATTTTCTTATTCCGACTTAAAACTATTATGTCATGATTTCCTATCTTGCTACACAGTAATATTAGACAATTTGGCTCTGGCTAGGTTTTAAGAAAACTCACATTTAGGTGTGGTAAAAGAGAGGCTGGCGATCTCAGTTGTAGTTCTTGCGTTTACGGCATTTTCTGGTTTGTGTTGGAGCCTGTTATTTCATTGCTGTGGAGTGCTATAGCCAACTTCCACCCCGGAAATGGCTGTACTTCAACGATGAGTGAATGATACTTGTAAACAAGCTTATGACCATTAATAAGGCTTACCAAACACTGGAAGCTTTTAAAAACACAATCCATTATTATAATTGCCTATTGTTCAATTACAACCTCTAACAGAAACGTGAAACCTTTGAACTGCATTTTATAAAACCATGCTTAAATTGGATTTCAAAACACTTATTTTGTTTTTCTACAAGTTTCAGGTGTCAAATTATTTCTCTCTAGAGATACTGGTGAAATTCCACCATTGACTGCTCCAATATACTCTTTACAGATCCCTGAAAATATTTTTCTTTAAAGTTGACAACTGCCCACTCTGGGATCCAGATGCTATGCAAGCAGTGTGATGATTTTTTTCTGCTTTGCACACATGGCCTTTTCAAACACTGTCTCCCAGGGATGGAAACTCAGCTTGTATAACAGAAGTTTTAAAACTTGCTCTAAAACAATAAACACAATACCTTATAGTTTATGGCTGTTTTAAGTTGGATAAAGCACATTCCTATCTATCATATTTATTCTCAAAATTAGTCCCATAAAGGGAGAAAAGCATTTAGTCAACAGATTGGTTAGCATGTCTGCTTAATGCCTAGTATCCCTGAAGTCCTTCAGGGATGTCTAATCTTTGGACATTGCTTCAAGAGCTGTCATCTGTCTACAAAGTTCTCCCTGAAGAAAAGCACAATGCAGTTAAATACTCTCATAATAATTACATTTGGCCCCACTCATAGCTATTGTTGGCCACAGGTTGGATATACTGGCAGGTAGTTCAAAGAACTTAAGAATTTTTCTAGGAAGACATGGATGGAAATAAAGTAGAGCGGGAAAAGGGAGACATAGAGCTCGTGTCCTCTCTAGCCATGAAGTTGTGGTTTGGTTTCCTGAGCACTTGACAGCACTCAGGGAACGCTTTTGACTTGGACGCCATACACACAAATTAGGAAGGGAAAGATGACTAAATAGTTCCATAGAATTATGGCGGCAGGCACGGGGTCAGAACCAGGTCTCTGACGCCATCCCAAAGCGTCTAGGATCTTTATTAAGCAAGGGTAGATTTGAAATCTGAGTCCTTCGCTTTTGGTCTGTGCTCAGGAGGAGGTCCCTTTAGTCAGTTGAAGGTTTCCTCTTCAAGACATGGAGAATGGAGGAAGAATTGCCTCTCAAGAAGAGCTAAGTGCTCTACCACCATTTAAGGACACCAGCGCCTAGTCAGGACTGAACACACAGCTGGGGCAGATTCCTGTCTTCCAAGATGGAAACCGATTCTCCCCCAAGTGCGGGCGTTGTGTTCAGGGCCCAGGGCCACCTCCCAGAACCCCCTGTCGGCCTCCGCGGGTTCTCACGTCCTCAGAGCGCAGTAACCGACAGGCTGGAACCTCAGCACCCACCGTCCAGCGCGCGCACCCCAGCCTCCGCGTGCCGCACCGCGCGCCCCGTCGTCACGGCAACCAGGGAGGCGCTGACCCCCAACCCCGCCCGGCCCCGCCCCTCGCGCAGTCCCGCTCAACATGGAGACGGCCAACCCGGAAGTGGCGCGGCCGCCGCGCGCCCGGCGCTAGGAGCCGCGGGTCGCTGTCCAGGCCTCGCCTGGTGCCGCCGCCGGTCTCAGTTTGCCGCCCGCGCCCCGCGTCCCTCCGGCGTCGGTCCAGGACGGCCGCTTCCGACCCGCTTTCCCAGGCCTGCGCCACTCTCGGGGGAGGAGCCGAGGCGAGGCGAGGCCGCGCGGGCGGTGGGAGCCAGGCCCGGCGGCTGCCGACGGTTCGTATCAGCCGGGTCGGAGGAGGAGCCGGGCCGCGCGGGGCTGAGGCCGGGCCGTAGGGGCACAGGCCCCGGCACGGCGGCGACGCGAGGCGCGGGGCTGCGCGCGGAGGCCCGGACGGCGCGGAGGTGATGTGGGCCCCTGTGCTTCTACGGAAGAAAGGGACCCCCGCAGCGGCGGCGGCCACCGGGCCGGTCCTCTTGACATCAGCCCTTAGGGACCTCGGGGCAGCCCTGACTCCCCAGCTCGCTGAAGTGCCCTTAAGGATGCAGTGATCAGTGTACGGGGCTCTCCCCGCGGGAGGGGCGCTGCCTGTGCTTCTGAACTCTGCTCAGAGAAAAACAAAAACAAAAAGAAAAAACAAAACCGAAAAACAAAACAAAACAAAAAAAGCCCCAGAATGATGCTGTCTGAGCAAGCCCAAAAGTGGTTTCCAACCCACGTGCAGGTCACAGTGCTCCAAGCTAAAGATCTGAAGCCAAAAGGCAAAAGTGGCACCAATGACACATACACCATAATTCAGTTGGGCAAAGAGAAGTATTCTACATCTGTAGCGGAGAAAACCCTGGAGCCGGTCTGGAAGGAGGAGGCCTCTTTTGAGCTGCCTGGGTTGCTCATGCAGGGTAATCCGGAGAAATACATTCTTTTTCTTATAGTGATGCACAGGTCCCTGGTGGGACTGGATAAGTTTTTAGGGCAGGTGGCAATCAATCTCAATGACATCTTTGAGGACAAACAAAGAAGGAAAACAGAGTAAGTTACATAATTTATTTTGAATTTTGGGTACTTAAAGATACATGGATTTACTGTACTTGAACAGTATATTCGAGGCATTGGTCTTTGGGGTTGAAATAGGATCCAGTTTTAAGCACTTCTCTTTGCATGACTTTGAAGTGAAAATAGCCTTTGCTCTGAATTTTTTTTTAATGGAGTGATTAGTGAACCAGTCCCCCCCCCCCCGCCCCATTTCTGTGTGAGGTAAAGGGCTCTTAAACAGTGGAATATTTTGCATTGGATATTAATACTTTTTATTAGAGGCCTAGAGCATGAACTGGAAAACCAGAAAATTAAATATATGTGTACCATTAGGTTTATGTTTGTTGAGCACTGTTAAAAGGTAAATTACTAATAAAGGCTGTCAAAAGATAAGTTTCTAATTTTAGAACCGTATTTCAGCATTGGAAACAGTTGGCCTTTATTTTTGCTCCACCAGTTTTCAGGGTCAGTACTTCTTGATAGGGAGAAAGTTGTTAAAAGAAAAGTTTTGGAAGTCTGCACAGACATCTTCAGTCTTGAACCCACTGACATTTTTCCTTTGAATTTGCAGCATAGTGGAGCTATTGTTTACTGAAGAATCAGTTCAGCAAAGCTGTTGTGTTTAGACGGAATTAACTGGTGTAAGATTGGAGACAGTGATTACAGTCTTGTGATGCAGTGATTTAATGACTTCTTTGATGAAAACATGGCTTTTGAAATAGAACTTTCAAGCCCAAGTTAGATATACTTAATTTAAGAAATCAGGATGCAAACCAACACTAGGATATTATGTCCTAAGTTGAAACAAGTAGCAAGTTTGGAAAGGCAGACCTCCTGTCCTGCCCTTTAGCTTACATGCCTGTCCAGGCTTCACCTTACATACATAGCTTATAGTGGGCCTGAAGGCTCCTGGAGATGGCTGGAGTTTATGAAAAGAGGGTTGGGGGAACTCATCAGAGGGTGTCCCTCTTCCCAAGTAGCTTAAAAAAAAAAAAAAAAAAAAAGCAAAACGCAGTCCTGATGGATGTTTATCTACCTACCCTTTAGAGCACTTTCCATGATAATTTTAAGTTCACATTAATTTCTTTTAAGTATAATGATCTTTTCTCTTTTTTCCCTTTTAAAGCCTGCCAGAAAACTTCATTTAATAGGAATTATTTTTGTTTTGTTTTGAATAAAGTCTTTACCTAAGATTTAGTTTATGTAAGATAAAACACTAGAAATGCAACAAGAAAAAAATAGGTAAATATTCAGTTGAGGGGGGAGAAAGTTTAAGTTGTATATTTAATGATTTTTAAATTTCCTAATATTTAACAAATAGCATGTTCTTTCTTCCGAGGAGTTCTTCATCAGCGTTAAAATGAAAAATCAATAGTAACCAAATAATTTGCCCCAAATTGTCACTTTGAAGTGACTCAGTGTATACCTTTAAAGTGTTTTGACTGTGAGCTTTCAAGCATGTACAGTTTCAAATTTCTTACTGTGCTTTAAAAAGTACTTTTAATATTAATGGTAATATACCACAGACCCCTCGAACGTAAATTCCCAAATTTAAGTAGGCCCAAGTGTAGATCCAAAGATCCTGAGAAAGAAGTAGCCTTTTAAAAATTTCTTGTTTTATTTCCGTCTTTGGCAGCTTTGCAGTTACAATAAACTAGACCATGAACAATACTCTTTAACAGTGTAGTCTGTCTATAAAATCAAGGACAGCTTTTGGAGGGGAGATGCTTTGAAATGCTATCAACAGGGTTTGCGATGTTACTGCATACAAAGAGATTTTCATATGTTATTAAACCCTTACTGTTTTGTGCGGGCGACTAAATGGGAACTGCGTATTTGATGAGGTATCTTTATTGGTAATATTTCTAGATTTTTAATATATTTAATAGCTTCCTTTTCCAGCCCAGCTGCACATGTGGCATAGTAAGAGACAGACTTGAGCCACTAGTGTATTAAAAGAAAGGTATTTAATATTCTGCACATTGCTAGCCCTTGTCAGCATATTCCCAAGTGCCTTTTGGAAAAGTAGAATGAGTGATGAAGGCTACCAGCTGATTGAGATGTCCCACGAAACTGCTGGGTGTGACACTTTGTACTTTCCGACAGTGAAAACGACAAGTGTTTACATCTTGTCTTCCAGTTGTGTCATGAGAGGCGAAAAGTATTGTGCTTAAAACTATTATTTTAACCTATTTTTCTACTCTGAATATATATATGTGTGTGTGTGTGTGTGTGTGTGTGTGTGTGTGTGTGTGTGTGTGTATTATTTTATTATTTCTTTTTAAAGGAGAGGGGGTGGGGAGGCCCCAAGCCAAATCCTTTGAGGAGAAAGAGAACTTTTGCATTTGCCTTCTTTAATAGATGTCTGGGTTGGTTCTGGCATGAGATTTAAGGAAATAACACAGTGTTTAATAATAGAATGGGAAAATCATTGATGCTGTTATGTAATATCCATTGATTTTTTTTTTAACAATCCAAGTAGGTGATGCTCTCTTTGTTTCAATGATCTCAAAAAATTAATAATAGAGAATCTAGAGTTAGATGAGACTTGCACATATATATGTAGGGGTGTGTGTGTGTGTGTGTGTGTGTGTGTGTGTGTACACACGCGCTTTGCACCTGCCTCCTAGCCTCTGGCCTCCTTATTGCCAGGCTTGTCCCATTTCTGACCACACAGTGCCAATTGCTTGGGAATCACTCCCACATGTGTGGTAGTTTGGACATGGACCTGTGCCCACTAAAAATTGAACAGAAGCCATATACGATTTCAGCACAGCACTCCAGAGGTGGAAAAGAGTCGGCATTAATCCAACAACTCCCAAGTGCTGTGTCTTCATTTGTCCCTTTGAAGCCTGGGAAAACAAACACTATTTCAGGATTCTTGAAGTTCTCATTAAGATCGCTTTCAAAACAGAACAGCTAAAGTTACTTGTCAGGCTACCCTATAAATCAATTTGTTTATCAGAGTTCTTTGCAGGATTTTGTTTTGCTTGTTGTTGTTTTGTTTGCTTGTTGTTGGGGAGGGGAGGAAAATTAATATTTTTTACACTTGGATTAAAATACAGTGTTGCTTTATTCTTTAAAGCTTGCAGAGGTGTTTAGAGTTTCCTACTAAAACTAAAATGCTATAAAGCACTCATGTGTGGAACTGAATCTTGTTGATTTATGAAGATGGCTTAGAAATAAAAAAGTGAATTTTTAGTGTAAAGCAATCTGTCCTCAAGGGGCTCTCTTTCTCTGTCTGTCTCTGTCTCTCTGTCTGTCTCTGTCTCTCTGTCTGTCTCTGTGTCTCTTTCTGTGTCTATGTCTCCCCCCTTCACACACACACACACACACACACACACACACACACACACACACACACACACACACGTGCTCTCTGGTTAAATACAGAGTTCTGTACTGTGTGGCAGCCATGTGGCTCACCTTATTAACACATGTGCTTCATAAGTAAGGACGAGTTGGTATTTTCCTGCAGATGTTTTCCATCAGCTCGAGATGTTTTTCTCATTGGCTTCCATCTGCCTTGGGGAAATGGTTTGTCCTTCTCCTTGCCTCAGTTTCTCCATCACCAAAGTAAGATACAATTCATGTGTTCTTATTTCAGATACTGAGTTTTGGCCATCTTCACCCCCTTCCATTTTGGGAACCATTGATATACTTTCCTCAAATTGGCTTTTATCAAGCTGTGATAAAGTCTCTGTCACGTTTTTGTTGTTGCCTGTTGGGTGAGTGTGTACTTTGCACAGAGAGCCTTTGCTCATTTTCCAGGTATCGTGAGACTTTTGAGTATTTCTCAGGTGTCCCCCATCAGAAGTGTCTCTCAGGCCACTGAAATTAGCTCTGTTTTCCAGAAACCCAAAGTCGAACCTGGGCTATGTAGCTTTGCACCATTTGTAGCTGTTCTGAGAGCTCATGTTTGTATTGTTTGATGTTCTCCATTCCACAGTTCATTGCTGTCATTTCATACTCCGAATCCTGTTTGATGTTATCATTGTATAACGTTTCTTAGTTTAGGGTCATAAAATATACATTCTTTCATAAAATATTTTCTTGTAGAAAATGCTTGTTTTGGTATCAGTGTGATATGTCTTCATTGATTGAATCATTTCAGTTTATCAAGGAAACATGCCACCATCATGGAGCTGATATAGATTGGGTATCAGCTTTCTGTCCTTCTGGTATGCCCATTTTTGGCTTAGTGTATAGTAAATCCAGCCATCTTTTAGCTACCCTGTTGGCAAACAACAAGAAAAAGAAGTGATATAAAATCTGGTCAGAGTTGCTCTGCAGCTAACTCTTTTAAATAGTCCTGTATTTAAATAACAGCAGTCTGCCTAATGGGCTCAGATCCCCAAAGGATGTGGCATTGTGGCTGCATGCAGCAGGGCAGGTTGTTTGCCCTGTAGAGTGACCACCTGTGATGCCATGGACTGGAGAATTTCATGTGGATAAAACTACTGTAAGCAACACCCAAACAAGCCCTGCTTCTTATACAGTTCACTTGAAAATTGGCAGCATGATGCAAGAGGTGCCTGAAAGCTGGGGTCTGGTTTTGTCTGTAACGTCCTTTTTATTTCATAGTCAATAGCTTTCTGGCAGGAATTATTTGAGCTTTTTATTCTTTGAAAACTTCACAAGATTTATTGTCTATCACTTCTTACATTTTACTCATTTTACATATTTTATTCAGGAAAAGGGTTAGATTTGTTTTATATAAATGTAAGTAATGCTGCTTATTTAACAAACTATGTACCATCCCCATTAATAAAATTAATAAAATAATAAAATTCTTTTACTACTTATATAAATTATATTTTGGGGTAGGGGCTAAATATTTTATTTAAATGTCATCATTATTTGTCATTTTATGGTACTCAGAAATAATTAGAAGTGATGAATTACTTTCTGGCTCAGTGTCTTTGAATGTTAAGCACGTCCTTAGGCCATTAGTAACACTTGTCCCATATGGAAACATAATTAGCTATTGTTGATAAGAATTTTTGATGATGATTTTTGAATTATGAGGGGAAAGTTTATCTAAAATGCTTTCCATAGTTTTCAAAACTCACACCAGTGTTGTGTGTCACTCTGTAGAAACTAGACCATTTGTTTGCTTGATTTGTTTTCTTTTTAAACAGTGAGTAAAGCTAGAGACCTGTAGCTGCCTGGTTTTCATTCAGTTTCCAGGCAGATGTGTGGTCACGTTACTGGAGGGCCGCTTGGATATAACAATGTTGCTGCTGCCATCCTTTGTTACAACCAACTTCTTTTCTTCTCTTTAAGGTGGTTTAGATTAGAATCAAAACAAGGAAAAAGAATAAAAAACAGGGGTGAGATAAAGGTCAATATTCAATTTATGAGGAACAACATGACAGCAAGCATGTTTGACTTGTCAATGAAGGACAAGACGAGATCACCTTTTGCAAAATTAAAAGATAAGATGAAAGGCAGGAAAAGCGACGGGGTGTTTTCTGATACGTCCTCTGCCATCGTTCCGAGCACTCACATGCCTGATGCCAATCCTGAGTTTTCAAGTGGTGAAATGCAGATGAAATCCAAACCAAAAAAGCCTTTTCTTCTGGGTCCTCAGCGGCTCTCTTCTGCCCATTCGATGTCTGATTTAACTGGGTCCCACTTATCTTCTGAGAAGCTGAAGTCTAGCACTGTAGGCCCAACACATCTTCTCAGTCACCAGATAAATTCCTTTGGAGTTGTTCCAGAAAGTGGTAAGTGGTGCCTCATTTCCTTTCTTCCTCTCTCCTATTTTATATAGTGTAACTTCTAAAGACAGAAAATGAAAAGTAATGTTTCTAAAGCTAGTCATTGATTGTTTAAGTACCTCCCAACTCCTAATTGATACATTGACTGAAGGCAAGCTTGCTTGTATCTGTATTTTTACTGTATGTGGTAG
Organism: Rattus norvegicus; assembly: GCF_021556685.1. Lineage (NCBI taxonomy): Eukaryota > Metazoa > Chordata > Mammalia > Rodentia > Muridae > Rattus > Rattus norvegicus. The sequence continues at coordinate 272,527,695 of NC_141534.1, read as the reverse complement.
TGAAATGAATCCTAGTCTTCTTTCAAGGCCTGGTCTCTTTTTTTCCTGCTGTCATTTCTCCATTTCAAAAGCTTGCAGCAGGGATTGGTTGGCAAAATGCTTGCCTTGAGAGCATGAGGACCTGAGTTCCATAGATGCCCCAGATGAACATTAGGAAAGCAGGAGTGGAGGAGGTAGAGACAGGTGGGTCCCCCCTGGCTCCCTGGCCAGATAGCCAAAACTACTTGGCAAATTCCATACCACTTAGAGTTTCTGTCTCAAAAGACAAGATGGGTAGTTCCTGAGGAATGCCAGTGTTGCTTGACCTCTGGCCTCCACAAATATCTACATACACAACAAAAAGGAAAAAAAAATCCTGCAGCATATATTCCATTCCATCCAAGTGTTCCCAGAAAAAATGTCCAAGGAAACTAAATTGGATTCTAATGATAGAAAAGTTTTAGACTTTTCAGCATGATCGTGAGAGCAGGTCCTTTGGTTCCATTTTATACTTTTCTCATTTGATAGTTTCTGAGCCAAGGAAGATAGTAATATAATTGTCTAAAAATATACTATTATTAGCACCCTACTTCATAATAGCCCTTACCTAATTTTAAGATTGTTTTGATTATTTTGAGGGTTAATATCTTTAGTTAATTGCTCTCATTCTGAAGCAGCAGAATGTGTCAGATAGTGTAATAGCATATGTCACCTATCACCTACTAATGGGAAAAAATGTTTGTAGGAAGTCTCAAGTCTCCACACAGACGAACACTAAGCTTTGATACTTCTAAATTGAACCAACCTGGCAGCATTGTGGATGAAGGTGAACACTGTTTTGGAAGACAGAGTGACCCATTTACAAATGTGACTGCTTCATTACCCCAAAAATTTGCAACACTGCCAAGGAAGAAGAATCCATTTGAAGAAAGCAGTGAGCCATGGGACAGCAGCACGAATTTATTTTCAAAACCAATTGAAGTCAGGAAAGAAAGTAAGAGAGAGAAAAGGGAGAAGGTGAGCCTCTTTGAAAGAGTGACTGGGAAGAGAGATAGCAGGAGATCTGACAAGCTGAACAATGGGGGATCTGATAGCCCATGTGACTTGAAATCACCTAGTGCTTTTAATGAAAACCGGCAGGACTATTTTGAATATGAGTCAACCAACCCGTTTACAGCAAAATTCAGGGCTTCAACTATAATGCCATCTTCAAGGTAAGGTCACCAAGGAGGAGCATGTGCTATTTGGGGAACCTTGTACTTGAAAGTAATAAGTATTCCTTTTATTTACTTATTTATTTTTACCTTTAAAAAAACAATTCATCATAGATCTAAGCATTGTTGTTTGCATGTGTCCTTGGAATTGAATATTTTACCTTGGAAGGGTGAAGGCTTCTTCCTCTTTACCCTAGTTTGCTCTAACCTACGAGAGCCAGAAACCCGTTGTAGCTCTTGGAGAAAACAGCATGGTGCTTGATGAGACCCAGTGAGAGTGAATAGACTATAGGTATGAATTCAAGCCAGAAATATGTTTCTAGGTGCTTCCCAGGGATTAAATCACGGGCTGCCAGGAGAGCATCAGCAAGCCAGTAGTAGTCAGCGTGGTGTTCTTTAACAAATGCTGAAGTACTAATGTTGTCTTAATAGATGTTAGCTGTCCTTATTAAATGGCTGATCAGGAATAGCTTTTATTCATTGATGTTTTCTGGAATTCAGTGACCTTCAGGGGTACTGTGTGTGCCTTAGCCAGAGCCTGGGTGATAAGTAACTATGGGCACAATCAGCTGGTGAACATTGAGTTTTCTGTATACTGTTGCAGATACTGTTGTATACTGTTCTGTATAATGTCACAGCATTAGAGTCAGAGGTTCTGCAGATGTGAGTGATGGAGGCCTGCATGAGGCACCTCAAGCAAAGATGAAGATGACCTTGAAAGTTTAAGTCATTGTGGAGGAACACAGTAGAGGCTCCGTGTTAGCCATAGAATGGAAGGCTTTATTCCTGTTGTGATGTATAATATACAGATCTTCTGGCTGCGGAGCACTGCGACCTCTCTAGACCTTAGCATCTATATCTTTGAGGCAAATAAAATAATACATAGTTTGTGGGATTTAGTGAGGATAAGTAACACATAAAGCACACAGTACAAAGCCACACCAAATAGGGCACCAATAGATGGTCACTGCTTCAGGCTGAGCACCCCTGACTGGAAACCTGATCCACTTTTATATAGAAGTATAGTGTCACTGTTAATGCGTTCATCATGGACAGAACTCTGAGTTTCAGATTTGGAATATTCCAGATTTGATCTTTTTGCATGGAGAGTCAATGCAGATACTCTAAAGTTCTAAAACCAAACTGAAGCACTTCGGGTCCCACAAGTTCTGGGTAAGGGGCAGGTGACCTCTGTCCCTTTTGATGTATTGTGTATAGTTTTCTTTAAAAGTGGGGCTTTTTGTTCTATCCCAGTACAAATAGAAGATGAAGCACTAACAGCCACTTGGGTCTGCCTTTCTCTTGGGCCTCTCCCTCATGTATGCAAGGCCCACTCTTGAATATACATCTTCTAAGCTATGTTTTAAAAGTTAAAAAAAAAACATATACTGAAAATTTCCAGAGGGAAGTGCTCATTTTCTGTTTGTTTTCCTTATTTTTAAAGAAATATTCCTTTTTTTTAAAAAGGGGATTTGCTGTGGTTTTTGGGGAAAAAAATCGTTCAGTTTTATTTATAGATGTATGCTTCAGAGAAATAATTTTTTATTTTGTGGTATCAATAGTCAACTGAGGCGTTCATGTGTTGATGGCGTTCATGTGTTGATGGCGTTCATGTGTTGATGGTGTTCATGTGTTGATGGCATTCATGTGTTGATGGCGTTCATGTGTTGATGGCGTTCATGTGTTGATGTGCTGTACTAAGCACACAGGTGCTTCGTGCAGTTTCTATTTTACCAACTCTTAAATACAGGCCTAAGAGGAGTGTGCCCTCCCTTCCTGAACATTTTTATTTTTCAGCAGGAAATAACTGAAAACAGTTGTTCAAGGTAACTTAGAGATTGGCTAAACTAGGTAAATTCAGAGTCAGTGGAAAGCAAGGAAAAGTGGGAACTACTTATAAAATAATATAATACAAGTAATATGAAAAAAAAACTGTCCTCAAGCCGGGGGCTGCCATGGGCTGCCGTGGGGCTTTAATAGGGAGGTGGCCTTCATTAGACTTCAGCTTCATTTTGTTCTATTTTAATATTAATACTACTATCAAAATCAGGGTTGTATTATAAATTCTATGATTACAAGTATATACGAATTTTTTTAATTTAAGACTTTTTCTCTATGAGGCTCCAGGTGTAGGGTCAGAAAATGCATTCCTGGAAGTTTCTGTGTTACTAGTCATCTTTCTGGTAAATCAGAACATTTGTAGTTAATGAGTGGCTCCAGTTAAAGTACAAAACAGTAGGATACAAATGGGCTGAATAAAAAGGCTGCAGTTTTAGTGTGGGTGGAATTTGAGAGGATATGGCCAGGATAGTGTCTAGAATTCCTCTCCCAGTGTAATCTTCAGCTGGGTCAAGTAGCATCCAGACCAGGTTTCTGAAGCCACAGATTGTGTACTGCGTTATTTTCCCAGTATGTTAATAAAACCTACTATGAGAGCTCCAGGACTCATGTGACCCATGGTTTTGAGACTACTAAGTCAACTTAAAGCACAATTCATTGCCAAGAAGCTGGTGTGTAAACTGGCATACCTGTGACTGCAGAAGCACAGGAACTATGTCTGTCCTCTAAGTAACGAAGCATGTCACTAGAACTGGAGAAGTTTCTTTATGTTCCTCCATCTTCAGTCACTAAGAAGGTAGTTTTTAGAAGTTGAAGTTTTTAGTGTTTGTATATGTAACATCTCCCCAAGGAAAAGCCACAAAATACACTTTATTTTGCATCTTGGAGTCATTCCTATAGCCTTGTGGGAAACTGATGAGGAAACTAGTCAGACTGCCTGCTTCAGTAGCATGCCAGGCTCCTCTCTGATGCTCACTCTAACAGTTTTCTTTTTTTTTTTTATTCTAAATAACATTTACCTATCCTGACTCTAAGTTACTCTGAGGCCAGAAGCCAATGTCTTTGGGCTGGCCAGAAGAGAAGGAGACTTGAAGCAATCAACTTTTATTGAACCAGAAGACTAAAGCTGCACTCTCAAAAGGAAAAACTTTTACACAAGCAAATATGCATAAAGACAATACATTCATGTATACATTAATACATATACGTTCATTGTCACTTACTTTTTTGGGGGGCAATAATCTGTCTCATCAACTTACATACTTACACACATACCTATATGTATATATGATATATATTGCTTCCCTGAAGCCTTCCCCACTCTGCTAGCGAGTAGTGGCTTCCCAAGCTCAGGGCTTTCTGATACAGTCTGATCTTCTGAAGGACATGCATTGTGCCCAGCAGCTTAGCCACCTTTCCTCCCACTGTCTGGGTGACTGCACTCATCTTCTTACTGTGATCTCCTGTTCGCTTCTTGAGAGACCGTCCACACTGGAAATTTTGAACATAAACATGATAGCAGTGTTCTTCTCATTATGCCTGTCGACTGCTTTCAGCCCAGTGTCAACAGTGGAGATCTTCCTAATACACCAAAGATAGATCCAAGAAGGTTGGAATGCACATTTTTATTTTAAAATCAAAGAGAGTGAGCAAGTGAGTCAATATACACCTGTTAGCCATCACTCAGGGTTAGGGCAGCCTGGGCAACTTTTGAGATCCTATTTTGTAATTGAAAATATTAAATAAATGAGCAAAGATGTTAAGATAAGAGTACTTGTACTTCATTGATAAGAGTACTTGTCTAGTGTGTGCAAGTTTCTAGTGCTAATTTTAAAAGCTGAGTTTTACACTAATATTTAAGATTTTTGCCATAAGCAGTCACTTCTAGTGTCTATATGATAGGTGGGCTAGGTTATCAACTGCCTTAACTCCAGACCTCAGTGGCTTTGTACAGAACCTTATTAGAGATGGGAATGGAGAGAATGTGCTCAGTCTTGTACAGTCTCTGTGGAGCCAGGCCTTTTCCTTCTTTACTGGTGACATTGTTATTTTGAACAGGGAGAGGTGAGGACCATCCGTCATAGTGTGCTGTCATGTGCCAGGGCTGGAATGGTGAGTCTACATATGTCTTGTTGGCCAGAGTTCAGTCAGGTCTCATCCTTACTGCAAACTGTTAAGAAATTGGGTTTAGCTGTGTGCCCAGAGGGAGACTGAGTTGGTTTAGTATGTGTCATTGTGTAAGCGAAAGACACCAGCTGAGTATCTCCTGAGATTCTGGATGCCATGTAGCTCTTGGTCTTCTGGTGTCCCACTGCTCCTGAGCATGTAACTATATTTGGAACTCATGTCCTTTACAGGAAATACCAGATGATATTGTTCATGCTTCAGAATTGTTCTTTTTGCCTTTTGTTGACAAAAGTCAGAGGAAAGTATTGATACATTTTATTATTTATCAACAGGCTCAAATACTAATTTGTGTTATGTCTTCTTTATTGTAAAGCAGTGCTTTTCTGTACTGGCAGAATATCATTTTATAAAAACAGACATGCCTTCAGGGTTAGGATTTTTAAAATAGGTTATTCAGAATAATTGCTTTTAAAAACCAGATTATAAATGACCTAAAGGGTGGAAATGGGCAGGCATACTCACCCAGTGTTGTTCAGATAGAATCTCACTGGGTATTACAGAATGGGCTGGATTTGAACTCCTCCCTCTTCAATACTCCAAGCATTGAGATTATATCTGACCACTTTCATAGCCACCGTTTTCCTGTGTCTTGTGCAGTAGAGAAGGGAACTGTTGTGGCTCAGTATAGAGCTGGTGTGAGCTGCACAGCACATTAGCTTCCTTCTCTGCTCTTGCCCCCATTGCTGCTTCTTCCAGGCTTAGACAAGGAATCGTCCTGATGACATTTCATTGGATTACCACCATTCTCATCTTCATGTGGATGTTTGGTACTAGAATGAATATGTTGAATAGTGTGAGCAATTTATGACCTATAGAGCCAATATTTATTTTTCAGCTTTATCCCCGCTCCATGCTTTCCCCACACCCTTAAACTCAAGATTCTTTTGCCTCAGCATCATCCTTTTCATTGTCAGGTTACAGGTATGCACTACCACACCAGACTTGACGTTTTCCAGAAATAGTGTGCTTAACTTCATACTAGCTGAGTGGAGATCAGCCTGGCTCTTAGAAGGGCAAGAAACCCAAAACAACCAGTTGGAAAGGTAGATGCTCCCAGAACTAAGTGGCTAAGGTGCTCCCATGCAGTCACAGTTATCATTTATTTTGCTGAGTGAGCAGTGGGCTAAAATGCCTTTTGTTCTGTTGAAGAAAGCTCAGGTCCGAAGTGCTTATGAAGTGTGGATCTAAACAGCAACTGTGACTTGAATACTTTGTAAATGCTAAGGTTTGTCCTGTGCTGCCTTTTCTTACTACCCAGCTTTTCTTTTTGCTGAGCCTCCCTACTCATCTTGGGAAGTTCACCTCCTTAGTGAGTTTCTCTGCCATGGGTGCTGTAAACCAGATGCCATCTTCCTTTCCTGGGCTCAGGTGGGAGGAAGTGTCAGAATGCCAAGAACTCATGCTCTCTGTCACAGAGTCCTGGTGTTTCCCTCCTTTGGATTTGTTCTGATGGAGAAGTTGAATTGCCATCAGATGCTTGTGTCTGGTTGGTCAGCATTGGTTCCTATGTTTTGTTTTTAAGCTGTGGATGTTAGAACTCCCTTCACAGGAAGTATGAATCTTTTCATCAGCCTTGAAGAAAATCAGTGTTTTCAAAACTCACTATTAATGACCAGTTGGGTTTAAAACTTACTGATCTAAATTGTATCCCTGCAGTCATACATAGTCAGTTTTTAACAGCTGGAAGTCGGGGGTTACACTGATAAACTCAGATTTGAATGGACCCCACCCAATGAGTAAGCAACACAGCAGGGAAATGAGTTTGGCTAAAACAGACTCTCAGACAACAGGGGATTCTGTGTGTTGGCAGTGTAGGCAGCACCTGAGCTGTAGTGGATGCTGAGAATAAGGATGAGCTGTGACTGGTATTTATGGTATGTGGGTGAATTGTTGGCCAGGATACAGATGAAACCTAGCATCAGTTGTGAAGAGTGACTCAAAAAGCATGCTAAGTCCATTGAATGGGTGGATGGTACTTATCCCCCAGGATGTGCACTTTCTTAAGAAGGTCTGGAAAGTGTCATACCTCCATCCAGTTATGGGAATTCTTTAACCACATGAAGAAAGTAAATGCCTATCTTGCTTAGAAATCGAAACAAACCAGTAAAAGACCTGTCTCTTTTTACATCCTGGGCAGGTGTTCTACCACAGAACTGTGTCCTCAGCCCTCCTCTTCCCTTTCCTTGTGAGACAGAGCAATCGCACTAGATTGCTCAGGGTGGCATTGAGCACACCACCGGCCAGACGGACCTTGAATTTATGAACCTATACCCCAGGATGGCACCTTGAACTTTTAAAAACATCCATAATAAAAACTCTTTCATGTGAAGAGCTAATGAAGTCAGAATGCAAGAATAACTCAAGGCATTTTGTGTTTGTCATGGAAACATGCCTGTCACAGAAAACGTGTTTTCCTTCCTTTCTGCTTTATTGCATCTCTGAGCACTAAGCAGCCTTGCTCAGTTGCTGTACAAAAACTTGATAGTGAGCTTTATATTTTATTCCTGGGATCTTTTATTTTATTAGGTCAGGTGCTTCACATGTATTTGGTCATCAAAGATCCTTCCTAGCCTTTCTAGTCCTGTCTCCCCTACTCTTTCTAGTCCTGTGTCTTCCTAGCCTTCCTGTGATCTTTCTAGCCAATAAGCACAGACCAGATTTTTTTAGGATACTATAGAAATATTATCTAAGATGAAGACATTTATCGCTATTATTTTTCAGTTTCACTTGACAGTATACTTTACCTTTTAGATCAGGTAGCTCTCCATTCCTCCCTCCCTTCTTTCCCCTACCCCTTAACTGGTCATTTCCTGTTTGTGATTGGGTCACATTATTCTTAGGAACTGCCAAAAATTAGTTACCCAGAATGTGTGTCTAATTCACACAGTCTAAGAATCATCATAAACTGTTGCATATAGCATTATCAGGAAGCTATAATATGCCCACAAAAAAGACTATTGATATAAGGTTACATTTTTTTATTTGAAAAAAATAGTGTTCCTAAAGAAAAAATTCTTATTTCTAGTTGTTACATCTTCCTTTACAATGTGTTCTATGGATGTGTGCAACTGTATGTGTGCTTGCGGAGGGAGGGAGGGCAAGAGGGAGGGAGATAAGAGTTCTAAAGCAGTCCTTAGCATTGTAAACCCTACTGTGCATAAGGTCTGTTTTGGTAGTCATATTGCCGTTTGTCATGTATGTCTGAAGATGGCTTGCTGTTAGCCATTGATCCCTGGTAGTCCATCTATTGCTTATGTAGTTGAAACCCTGCAGCCTCATTGATGAGACCCAGAATATAAACTTTTAGAGCCCGTAATCCATTAGTGGCCTGGGATTTGTAGGTTCCCATGTGACGGTGGTTCGGAGGGCGAGGTGTGGGTGTGGTTCGTTCCCACAGCACTGACTAGAGCTTGTGTATGACTCCCCAGGGATGACGTGAAACTCTCTATCCTTCGTCATCCGTAGACTCGTTGACTCCTTATTATGGCCTCATTAATTGGTGCATCTCCCATTGGGTTAATTCGCAGATACCAACCGTGCCATTCTTTGCTGACTCTAATGCAAATTGATATTTATGGTCTTTAGAATTGAAAACAAAAAGCGATCTGTAACGAAGACAGACTTTGCTAAGTTTTTCCTTTTTGTTTATTTTTGTGACTTTTTGTAAGATGAGAGATTAAGATACAAAGAGATTATGTATGAGAGAAAAGGAAGAAAACATACCACAAACCCACAAAAACTACTGTAGGCTAATAAACTGATGTGAAAATTTCTCAATTTACAGCACTTGACAGGTGCTAAAAGAAAAGCATCTTTAATTTTAATGTGTTGTTAGGACCTCTTTAGAGAGACTGTACAAGTTATTAACAAGGTCCTCCGAGACAGGAGACGGGTAATTAACAAGACCTATGGAGATATAGTTTAGGTAATTAACGAGCTCTTAGGCACTGGACACAGGATAACACGTGGTAAGTCTGATAGTTAAAGAGTGCAGGTCGTTACGATATGACCAAATGCAAGATAGAGCCTGTAAGTCCTCTGGAGCTTTCCAACAGGAAAATATTATGATTTTATTTCAATGATCCCAACATGCTAACTTTTATAAATCAATACATAAGCTTCTGGGTTTAAGGCAATATTTGAGAAAATTATTTGTAAACAGGAAGTAGAGGAGCTTGTAGATGTAGGTGGATGATGTTTGCTGATGTCGGTTCTGAGCTGTGTAGTTAGAGTGAAATTCTTCAGAAGGACAGACGATGTATGCCTCAGTTACTTAAACACAATTGGTAGAGCATGCTTTTCACTTGTGGCCTCTTGTCTAAAACTGCCTATTGTGGATCATCTGCTCCTCTGTTGACTTTACAGTGTCAGGCTCTTGGCCACAGAGGAGACTGCATTGGGCACCCTGGCCAGGGTTCGTTATTCAGCTCCTCTGCCTCCTTCACATTTAAGAGTTGCCATTCCCAGTTGCAAACACGTGGTCTGTTTATTTCCTGTGTAACTCTGATGTTTCTGTCTGTAGTTTTGATTCAGAAAACTCAAAGTCAAGCATTTTCTTACAAATGTTGTATTCCGGTAGGTAGTGGCTACAGGACACATAGGCTGAGGGCAGTAGTCAGTGTGGCCCGACACAGAGCCATAAAGGTAAAAGCTCTTGAGCTGTTTCTAACAGACTGTGTGGTTTTTAAGCATGGCCCTAGTAGATGACTTTGTGTCCCGGTGTGAAAAGCTTGAATGTCCCTGCAAAGGTTAAAGTCTAATGAGTCTCTAACACTGCATGACCTGTCTTAGTATGGCTCCTGTAGGCCAAACAAGATGAATATGTTTCTGAATTTCAATCTAGAATCATTATTTTCAACATTTCTGTTCACTATTTTCTATATGGGATGCTTTAGGTGAGAATATGTCCCATCAGTTAAGAAGATACTTGATTACTTAGTTTTTGGTTGATGACATTATTTGGGGGAAGTTCAAGTGGTGAGGCCTTATTGGATTTGAAAGCTTAAAGCCTCACCCGACTCCATTTCACATTCTCTGTTTTGTGCTACTGATTGAGATGTGAGCTCATAGCTTTTCACTGTTTGCTGCTGCTGCTGCTGCTGTGTGACTTGCCTGTCTCCTTGCATAAGTTGAAAGTGCTTGGGCTTCCAGAGCATTTTCAGGTGTGTTGTGATGTGATGTGTCTCTGATTACTTGTATTATAGTAGGATGTCCAAGGTTTTTCTTTTAATTTTGAAATGAATGTGGCAAGGGCCAGGAAAGATGGTCACTAGTTAGGAGTACTGGCTGCTTTTAAAAAGGAATCAGCCAGCTGGGGTATAGCTCCATGGTAGAATATTTGACTGTTCTGTGGGAAGTACTGGGATTCATTCCTTAGCATGACCCTAAAACATTAGAAGGCTGAGTATTTGGCCTATGCCTAGCCTGAGACAGGAGCTAATCCACACCGTAGTCTGGAGCTGACCTGTGGGAGGGAAATGGGGAAGGTGACTGAGGCTGCGGATGAACAGTTAGTTACAGCCAGGATAACCAGTTAGGTAGGCTATGCACATGAGCTGCATTGATGCTCTTTGTGTGATGGTGAGGGTGGGGAGAAGGGAGCTCCTTTGAGAAACACTTCTGTGTATTCTCCAGCCTTTGAGTGAGACAGTGACCAAGGACTGGAAACCTTTTGAATTGCAGCAGTGTATTTATTATGTACTTACAGTAGTTACTACTGTAGCAAAATTTTCTAAATATCCAATGATGACATATAAGATAAATCAAAAAACCATTAGTGTATTCATTTAACCCATTTCTAGAAAAATTATGGTCTGAACATTTGACATAGGTGTCCTTGAACCTACTGTTTAGTGATGGATTATATCAAAATTATATAATTATTAATAAATATCTAAGTGTTTCATATATGTTGAATAATGTTTTAATGTTTTGCATACTTGTTTTACATTTGGAAATCTTTCTGATGAAGGAGCTAATACCATTTAAATAGCCATTGCTTGAACATTCTTGGTCTTCTTAACGTTTACATCATCAGATTTTCTGTATAGTTTCTTGAGCATGTGTAAAGCTTCAGAAAGGCCATGAGTGGAGGTTTCAAGGTATGATTTACACAGTGCCAAGGTCCTAGTTCTCCAACAATGGGATGGGACCTGAAATAAATGACCTGTTACCAAGACAGAATAGTGTATGCTCTATAGAAGCACAGGAAATTTGCCGTACAAAAATAGAAAAGGAGAAATTTAGTATAGTGAAAACTGGGGAAAGGTTTTCTCAAAACAAATGACTCTGTCCTTGAATTTGACCACTGAACATAGACTTTACAAGTTTAGAAATGAGTTCATAAAACCTGTGTTTTAGTAAACAGTAATAAAAGTCATATAGGAAGTGGTTAGAGAGCCACGTATGGGGGTACAAGCCTGACATTCTAGCACTCAAGAAGCTAAGGCACAGAGATATGATGAGTTCAAGGTCAGCCTGCTACCAAATGAGACCTTGTCTCCAAAACAACAAAACAAGTAAAGCAAGTGGGGGAAGGGTTATCTGATAGGCTTCAAAGGAATAATTTCCAAATAGTAGTTTTATACTATTAAATTCTTAGTTGTTTATTAAAACTGAGGGGTCACATCATTTCTTTTCTATCTAGAATGAGGAAGCTTGTAGTCCACGTCTGCCATTCTGTGCCTGGTAGGATTATGGGGAAGGATGTCTGCTACTGTAGGCTTCCAGTGACCAGCTTAATCAGTGCCATGCAGCAGCCCAGCGCCAGGCATAGTGAATACTTTGTTAGGGAGCTTGGTCTAAGAAGAGAGTACCTAGCCAGTCATATATTTTATCAGAGACATACAAATGTGGTTTTCCGTATTGTTCCTTCTTTTTTAATCTTCATAGAAATGAATTGTCTAAATGTATGAAAAGTAAAAATCACACTGAATATGATTTATGTTTTGATTCAGGCTCATACGTGATTGTTCAGTGAAGGGTTCACAATGTACTGTGAATGTAGACTACTTTAAGGGGAATGTGGGATAGGTACAAGTTCAGAATTATGACTCAGGTTTGGGCTTACATCTTTAGTTAAAGCTGTTGGGCCTTACACATTATCCTTTCACTGTAAATGGGTGACCTGACTGTACGAGATTAGCATGACACACAAAGTGCTGAGGACAGTGCTGGACTCACAACCCAGAGATGGCCACTCTCCCTATGATCTCTACTCACAGATCTACAGAACACTTAACAGTCATGCTAACCAGATCAGAGAGAAGTACTCCTCACAGAATATACTCCTTGCTTGAAAGAAATATTAAGAGTTTATTAAAGAAGGCAACTCCAGCTGTCATAATAATGAGGATGAAGGATGTCTATTGAGAATTTGCAACATTCCAGAGTCCCTTTGGAAAGAGCCCCTGCCTCAGAAAACGGCAGCACCAATGTGGCCTGTCAACTCAGATCTGTTCACTATTTCAGGACCCTCCATCTCCTAGTGTGACAGGAATTACATGTTTGATGTTATGCCATTGCTGTGGTTTTAGAATTGATAAACATTTCTTATTGAACAAAAAAATATCAAATGAGAAATTGAATGAGAAATATGCCTCTTTTAAGGGCATTTTACAAGAATCAGTCAAGTCTTAAATGTCATCCCTGCTTCTTTAGACTACTAGACAGTTTCACGGGGCAGAGTTCCAAAAGGAAGGTGCTTTTATTCACACTTGATGGTGAAGATTCTCACTTCACTTGGTTATGATCTCTTCATTGCTACTAAGAGACACAGGTTACATAAAGGCAGAGTCTGTAAGGCAGGTAGACTCAAAACATGGAATTGTCCTAATAATGCATGGTGCAGTTGGGAAGTGCTACTGGAAATAAGAACTACAGGCTAGATGAGGCCTAGTGCTGTACGTGTGAAATCCCAGCATTTGAGAGACAGAAGCAGGAAGATTGTGAGTTTGAGGCCAGTTGGAGCAACATAACAAGACCTTGCATCAAATCAACAACAGAAAGTACAGAGGTTTAAATGAGCAGAGTTAGTCAATCAGTCTGGGGATAATGGAAAGGGGGATTTAACAGCCTCAAAGGATGGGTGTATGAAAAGGGATAGGGAAAAGGCTTTGATGAGGGGGAAAACTCATTAAAGGTTCTCAGGGACCTGATGTGTCTAAAGCTATCAGAGGTTAGAGGTGGGATGAGCTTGGCTTACTATGAACTTGCTATGTCATAGTTTGATTTTAGCACCTAGTTCTCTAAAGAGTGAGTATTCTTCAGAACAGGAGTGAAGTGCTCAAATTCCATTTAGGAAAACTCAGAAAATTGCCACCCTGGCCTGAGTAGGAAGAGACACAGGAACTAAAAGATACTACTAGTAAGACCACATTTTAAGTGAAATATTAGATTTGGGGAAAACAAAAGACAGAACAAAAAAAAGCATTGAGTGTTATAGAGTAATTTTCAGTATAAAACTTGTAGAAACCCATAAGTGTCAAAGTTATTGTAGCATAAGAAACTTAGATGTTAGCATTGGTTAGTTATAGCGACTGTTTTTAGACTCATGGGAACCAGTATTTTAACTATTTTCTAAACGAAGAAACATTTAGAAAAAGCTGAGCAGGGGCTGGAGACTGGCTCAGTGATTAAGAGCACTGGCTGCTCTTCCAGAGGATTCGGGTTCAATTCCTTGCAACTACATGACAGCTCACAAATGTCTGGAATCCAGTTCCATGTGATTTAATAGCCGTGCACAGAGATACATGCAGGCAAAATACCAACACACATAAAATAAAAGCAAAATAAAAAACTGAGCAGGATAGAATAATGTACGGTCTGCAGTGAGAATGTTCATGTCTACGGGGCAAAGAGTGTCTTCATACGAAACTATTCTTTTCAGACAGACATGAAATTCTGTAACCCTGCTGAGGCAAACTTAACCGCTGTGTGTGCCTTGGGGTTGTTTTTCCAGCCTGGGAACTTAGCATGTAGAGCTCTCCTATTGCTCCCACAGCTGTGCTTCTGTAGAGTTAGCAACGGAGCCTCTGGCTTTTGTCACCAAGAAAGGGGCTCTGAGAATTCACTAGTGTGAACAACCCTTTCTTAAAGGCTTTGCAGAGATGACTAGAGCCTTGAGTGCTTGTGGGCCAGCATCTTCCCTGCAGGCTGTTCTTTAACATTAGAAGCCTTCCTAGAAACCAGGGGCTATCACAGCTTCTCTCAGATGGGGCTTGTCTCAGCCATGATCACAAATTGTGTCTTGGCAAAGAGTGGTGTGGAACACACTGGCCTTTTTAACCTAGTTTCATGACTCCTTCCTAGTTCCCTGTTTTACTTTTGAATCAAAAGGGACTACCTTCCCTGCCTCGGCCACTACTAGCCATGGGTGTATGGCACCAGCAGTCATAGACCACGGTCTCCTTAGAGTACAAAGATAAGCAATGCAGTTTCCCCAGTGACAGAAGAGTCTTCTTACATCAAGAGAGGCATGATAGAATTATAGAGCTAACTGCCTGAATTTTCAAGTTCATCTTGACATGTCAGAAAAGTTGTGTGTGTGTTGCTGGATTTATTCTTCTCGTGTATTAAGGGTACTTAAAAGAAAACTGTTTGAGAGGCTTAGCTTTAAAGGAGCGGGATTTGGCATCCACGGGGCTTATATATGGAAATCAGTGAGTTGTTGAACTGTCTTTAAAATAACTTGTGTTACTTTTCTTCAGCAGGAAGAAGTAATTAGTTAATAAATTTGATTGAATATTAAGTCTCAGAGCATGCTTTTCTTGGTACATATCCTTAAGTCCTCGTGTTCTAGGCCTTTCCCTGGCAGCAGCTAGTATTCATTGTAGAAAAACTGCAAGTCTACATTTACTGTCCATGACCTTTGCTGTCACTGACCCTGGTTTTTAATTGTCTTGCCTCTGAGATCTTCTAAAAGATACCTCATGAGAATATTAATAAGCAAATTGCTGTTAATCCCCACAGACACTTCTGCATTAGTTCTGTTTTGTCACCCAGTGTTTAGTGTGCCCAGTCCCAGGGGAGAGCATGTAGTACCTTAGGCTGTTCTGTCATTAATCTGACTTAGTCCTTTGTTACTTGCTTTTTTTCCTAAAAAGAAAGAATGAAAGCACGCTCGTAAGCAAACATGGAAGCTATCTCATCTTGTCTTCTCAGCTTCATTTACCTGTGTAACAAGCATAATTATAATTGAATTGTATTACTGAAGGAATCTCTTTGGCTATGTCCATTAAATTTTTTTTTGTTGTGCTTTGGGAAGAGGCTTATTAGCAATTTTCTAGAACTCCTTTAGTGTGTAACCTCTCTGGAACATGAACTAAGAGGCACAGGAGTAACTGTTTTTACGATTTACCAGAGGGTTCTTTAATTAATTTGTATTATGGTCAGATAGCTAAAGTGATGGCAGGTTATGTGCTCATAAGCCAACCTTGAGTTAATTTTATTGGAAGTCCATTAGTTTGAAACTTAATTCAATTATTATGGGCAGTTTGTCTTAGTTTCTTCTCTATTGCTATGATAGAGACCATAACCAAAAACAATTTGAGGAGGAAAGTGTTTATTTATTTTGGCTTAAGCTTATAGTCCCTCAGGAAAGAAAGGCTGGGCAGGAACTCAAAGCAGGAACCTAGAGGCAGGAACTGATGCAGACACCATGAAGGATACTGTTTACTGACTTGCTCCCTGTGGCTTGCTCAGTCTGCTTTCTTGTATACTTCAGGCATACCTGCCCATAGGACAGTACCACCTACAGTAGGCAGGGCCTCCCATCCTCCCAAAACAATCATTTTATCAAGAATATGCCTCATAGGCTTGCTTATAGGACACTCTGATAGAGGCATTTTCTTATTCTCAAGTGACTCTAGCTTGTATCAAATAGAAAAAAAAAAAAAACCGTGACATAGTTGTATAGGCTGGAATATCTCTTTTCATCTGAAAAGGAACTGAAAACAATCCTCTAGTGTCCTCTTACATATGACTATAAGTAACACTTGTAATTTAGGAAAGGGTTTTTTTCTGTTCCCTGGAGACTTGTTGTCTTGTTGGTAGACATTCAGTCAACCATCCTGGCTCTTACAAATTATTATCAAGCACTAAGTAGCAAGTCATTCAGCATACATGTTTAATGGTCCTGCCATGCTCTAGACTCTGTGGTAGAGATAGGGCTGGAAAGGTTAATGAGATACAATTTCTTCAAGTAGCTTCTATCAAAGAGCATGGGAAGCTCTAGATTGATGCTGGATTTAGAGAAAATAGCTGTTGAGCCACAATTTGCTGTAAAAAAATTATTCTACTAGTTTCTTTTAATGTTCTTCTTTCTTTTTTATTTAATTGTTTTGTTTTGGTTTGATTTTGGTTTTGTTTTGTTTTTACATTCCAGATTTTATTCCCCTCTCAGTCCACCCTCAGACTGTTCTATATGCCATACCTCCTCCTGGACCCCTGTCTCCACAAGGATGTCCCCATCCCCGCGTCCCCCACCTTACCAGACCTCTAACCTCCCTGGGACCTCTAGTCTCTTGAGGGTTAGGTGCATCTACTCTGACTGAACTCAGACCCGGCAGTCCTCTGATGTGTATATGTTGGAGGCCTCATCTCAGCTGGTGGTGATGCAGTGTTTAAGAAATCTCAGGGCTGCAGGTTAACTGAGACTGCTGGTCCTCCTACAGAGTTGCCCTCCGACTCAGCTTATTGCAGCTTTTTCATAGTTCAGCCACAAGGGTCAGCAGCTTCTGTCCATTGGTTCGGTGCAAATATCTGCATCTGACTCTTTCAGCTGCTTCTTGGTCTTTCAGAGGGCAGTCAAGATAGGTCCCTTTTTGTGAGCACTCCATAGCCTCAGTAATAGTGTCAGGCCTTGGGGCCTCCCCACTGTAGGACATTTCATCTAAGGTCCCTCCCTTTGAATTCTGAGAGTCTCTCACCTCCCAGGTCTCTGGTAAATTCTGGAGGACCTCCCCCCAACCAACCTTTTACCTCCTGAGGTTGCCTGTTTCCAGTCTTTCTGCTGGCCCTCAGGGCTTCAGTCCTCTTCCCCCACCCCAATACCAGATCATGTTCCCCTCTTCTTCCTCCTCCCCCTCCCCATCCCCTTTCCCTTCCAGATCCCTCCTTCCCTCCTTGTGATTGCTTTCTTCTCCCTCTCAAGTGGGACTGAAGTGTCCTGACTTGGGCCCTTCAGCTTACTGAACTTCTTGAGTTCTGTGGACTATATCTTGGGTATTCTGTGCTTTTTACTTTGGCTAATATTCACTTATTAGTGAGTATATACCATGCATGTCCTTTTGGGTCTGAGTTCCTTCACTCAGAATGATATTTTCTAGTTCCCTCCATTTGCCTGCAAAACTCAGGATGTCCTCATTCTTAATAGCTGTGTAGTATTCCATTGTGTAAACGAACCCCATTTTCTGTATCCATTTTTCTGTTATGGGACATCTGAGTTTTTTCCAGCTTCTGGCTATCACAAACAAGGCTGCTATGAACATAGTGGAACATGTGCCCCTGTGGCATGGTGGGGCATCTTTTGGGTATATTCCCAAGAGTGGTATTGCTCAGTCTTCCTAATGTTAACTCTTTGAAAGTTAAAAATGTGAAATAAACAATTAGGTGACTTGTACTTTAACACTGAATGGTGGGCCATCCAGATGGAAAAATAGCTGAGCAAAATGTGGTGGGATTGAAAAGTTGTCTAAAGAATTTGTCATTATTCAAGCAGAATTTCCAGATAAATCATGAGATTAGACTTGTACCTGAGATGCTGCCAACAGAGCCTTGGCTAGATGGAGTAAGAGAGAGTAAAGAGAGGTGTGATTGTGACCCTGTGATCAGAAAGGAACACCCACGAGAGAGAAAGGGGATGAGAGGTCTTGGCTTAGTCCCAAGGAGGATGGATTTACGGGACATGCCTGCTAAAGACTGCTGCTTCACGTGGGTGCCCAAGATGATTGGGGAAAAGGTGAAAGTGAAGAGTTTGGGTGCATTCACCTTGAAGTGCAGGCAAGATTCTTAATCTGAATATGTAGCCAGACAACTAGTAAGCCCAGTGTTCTGGAAGATAAAGAAGTTGGAGAGAGAAGATTTCAGTCATTCATCCATGATGTGGTGACAGGTAAAGTATCAAGAGAAGTGAAGCCATCCAAGTGAAGTAGAGAAAGGTCTGGCCTCTGTCTCTGGAAATAGCCACATCCCCCATACAAGGACAAAAAGAGGGAGGCAGCAATGAAAGGGGCACTGGGAATGCAGAAACTAGGCTGGCATGCTGTATAGAAAACAACCTCAGAAAGGAGGAATAGCCCTTGGTGAAATGGAAGGAAAGGTTGGAAAAGTGAGGCAGTTCCCTTGGTAAAGGGAGTTTGTCTTCAAAGAAGTAGTGATGGGGTGTGGGGATTAGAGTGTGGATGGGTAAGTTCCTTCTGTTTGAGGGCTGGTGTCTTTATTCCACTCTCTAGGATATACCAATCCAGCGCTGTAAAGGGAGAGTTTCTCTCTTACTCTCATGTGTTATAGATTTAATGAAGCATAACAGCCTCTTGTAGAGCCTCCTCCCACCTGCCCATGCCACTGAGGGAAGCTAGAGCCTTCTTCATTCACTTTAAGGACAAGATCAATAGAATGCTGACCTGGAAAGTAACTACTGTCAGAAGTTCTCCTCTGATGGTTTAGAGTTACACTTGCTTCCTTCACATAGTAAGGTATTGGCCAGTGTTTGAGGAAACTGCCTCCTCTCCCTACCAGGTGGCACATCTCTGGACTTTGTCAATTATTTGAATCAAGCTGTAGGCCAAAGTGACTTTGTCATCTGAGCAGTGATGGTGTTTAGAAAGAGAAGTAGGAGGTATAAGACTTAACTTTGAATGCCTTGGAAAGAGCAGCTCTTGTGGTGATAGCCTCCCATCCTGAAGCCTGCGGGTAGAATAGTTTCCTCTGCTTGTAATAGACCTTTGTTCTCGGTGTTCTGTTGTCTTGACAAGTCAAGTGTTTTAAACTTAACATTCTTAACAGGTCTTCCCCTGTCTTATAGCTTCCTTCTCCAAAGAATGTGCTTGCTTAAAAAAAAAAACATTTTGAGCATGGCCGGTAGCCCAAGTTATCACTGTAGCAACTGGGACCATCACTTCATAGAGACAGGCTTATTTTAATGCCTGTAGGCAGTCTAGTGTAACACAGGTTTCAGTTTCTACTCAATTATTTCTTTACTTGCTACTCCAACTTTAAGATAAATTAATAAATAACATAGGAAAGTTTATTTTTTCTAGAAAAATTAAAATGCACAATAGTTTATATTTCAAGTTTACTTACAAACATTTTTCAGAATTTCTAAATGAATTTGCAAATAAAATACTAATGCTTTTACCTGAAAACTTGACTATGATAAGATTAAGACACTTTTATCTGTTTAAAATATGTTTATGCATCTAAATTAAAATACTTAACTGTTTAAAAATTACTTTAGGACCCTGTGTCTCCATCAACTGCCTCAGGTCTTTTTCTAAGATTAAACATAAATTCTGGAATTTAGTTGTACAGCCTCCCTGTTCACCGTGAGCTTATCTAGGTTTATTTTCTACCTGATTATAAACACCAGTCCCCTAACTTGTCAGCAGCTCAGTTGAGCAGCCAAACTGTATTATTCAATATCTTGTCTGACATGAGGACACCAGTCCAAAGAAAGGGATATCACAAATTGGTGCCACACGTCAATAAACAGAGGCATTTTATTTTGCACCATACTAATTCAATCCAGTTCAGTTAACTCTCTTTCCCCCATGTAAGGACAGATGAGAAACGGCAGCCATGAATGGCTGAGTTGGTCATGTGTTTGACACACCAGTGTATGTGTACAAAGCAGACCATAATGGAGGGTGCAGCCTTTGGCTCTCAGACAATACGAGTGGGGACCTGAGCTCACAGGCAAGCTCACACCCCCAATGCATGCTCAGGTACAGAGGGAAGGGGCTGGGCTGCTGCCTGAGTGCTCTGCCCAGTCCTGACAGTGTAGAGAATCTAAACCATCTTTAGCTCCTTCTCAGGTCGTTGAGTTTTATTTTACCTTCCTGAGCAAAAATTACTTCAGACTGCATAGTACTTTGTGATTTTGATTAAAATCTTGGATCTAAATGTGCTTTAAAATGTGCTTCTGATAACACCCATACTTCTATTATTTCTCAGTTCAACAATTTCTCTCTGAGTGAGACAGGCTGTTGAGTGGATATGGTCACGATGTATAAAATAAATCCTGGGAATGAACAGAATAGATCAGAACCCCAAATGTGGAATGTTAGTGGCTTATTGAGAGGAGACCAGCATTGTTGGGAAACATGCTTGTTGTTCCTGGATAAGGTCTGAGGTCCTTGGGTTTGTCCTTAGAAGAAGCGTTCGGAGCATCTTAGCCTGTATGTTGTGCTCTAAAGTCCTGGACTGACGCCATTGCCTAGCACTCATTACTCATGGCAGTGTCCACAGAGCTGTCTTCTAGACAGCCAAGCCTTTCTGTCTTTCATGGAGTCTCAAATCCTGCTTGCCCCAGGAAAAAGGCCCTCTTCAGTGAATTCTGTGGGAGAGCATGACTTTCACACACTCGGTCTAAGAATTTTGGGATACCCTACCTCTACATCCTATGAATAAGGCTTTATTTATCCCATAATAAAATGTGGTTGGCCAGTTAATTGAGAGTGCTTATGTTGGGGCTCCAGCTTTACAGTCAGTGCTCACAAAGATTTGTCAGGCTCAGGGCTGGAGTCTCAGGACGAATCTCAGAGCCGGTTCCACTGTTTAGCAGTGGAAGAATTTATAACAAACACTATAATGTTGCCTAACATCCTTTAATCCTTTATATCTAAAATGAAGTTATGGAAGATAGAATTTTGTACCACATGATCCTCTTAATTGTCATGAAAATAAGTTATTTTTGAAAAAGAGTTTAAAAGAGTGCATATTACATACCTCAAATGACCTGAGATTGTGCATGGCGGAAGCTCTTCCTGCTCTTTGTTTTCTGCATTACTTCGTTCATTTTCTCTCTCCACAGCAGTCCTGTTTGGGAAATGCTTTTGCCATTATGGTTTTGCAGATGAAGGAACCAAGATATAGTCAAAGTGACTTGTTAAAGGTCACGAAGCAGCAGGCACAGGGGTCGAACACAGTATGAATTCATCTCCCCCAGCTACAAGGCCCTCGGCTCCTTCTCTGCTCTTGAGCACTTTGGTGTTTTGACACCCCTGCATGTAAATTACACATGGTAGTGTCCACCAGTGGAGTAGTACTCCAGTACACCAGTGGGTGTAGAGGAGTGTGTTGCTTATCAGAAAACATGACATGAGGCCAGGAAGCAAGGGGACACTACTGTTTCTCATTGGCCCCTTCATTACACTGACTAGGATTGAGAGCTGTAGAAAGTAGAAACCATCAGCAATTGCTGCCACAGTAGAACACTGCAGGTGCAGGGCTGCAGGTGCAGGGCTGCAGGTGCAGGGCTGTGGATACAGGGCAAGTACAGGACTGCAGGTACAGGGCTGCAGGTGCAAGGCTGCAGATACAGGGCTACAGGTGCAAGGCTGCAGGTGCGGGGCTGCAGGTGTGGGGCTGTAGGTTCAGGGCTACAGGTACAGGGCTGCAGGTACAGGGCTGTAGGTGCAGGGCTGCAGGTACAGGGCTGTAGGTGCAGGGCTGCAGGTACAGGGCAGCAGGTGTAGTGTTGCAGGTGCAGGGTTGCAGGTACAGGGTTGCAGGTGTAGTGTTGCAGGTACAGGACTGAAGGTACAAGGCAACTCAAATGATGGCCTTTGGGACTTTGTTCTTACCATTTGGTGTCTTGTCAGGGTTTTGAGGCATGACTGGTTCTCTGACACTATTATAGGACCTTGCAGAACACCATTCAGATGGCATACAGGGATAGGAAAATGTGGCAGCTGCAGAAGCCTGTCAGTGCTGTACTGCATGTCTCATGCTTGTCTGCCTAGTAACCCAGCCCGACTGCAATAGTAAAGTGCTTCCACAGGCTTGTCTCCTGGGAAAGGTCCACAGCCAGTGCTTGTAATCTGGCTGTGAAAACTTGAGTATGCGCTGGCTACATAGCACATTCTCTTGATGTGTGGTCCTACATGTATCATGCCTTTTAGGGTTTGCACTGTGGGATAGGATGTATACCTATAACCTGTGTTTCAGAAAAGATTTCCAAGGTCCACAATTTCTGTCACATGGTCAAGATTTTAAAAGTGAGTTCCTTAAGTCTTAGGCGTCTATTTTTTATATAGTATG
The DNA here is from genome assembly GCF_021556685.1 of Rattus norvegicus. Taxonomy (NCBI): domain Eukaryota; kingdom Metazoa; phylum Chordata; class Mammalia; order Rodentia; family Muridae; genus Rattus; species Rattus norvegicus. Next base: position 272,505,217 of record NC_141534.1, on the reverse strand, counting down.
CAGACAATGGGGAAATATGTGGAATAAAAGACTCCCAGGACATTAAGCTGCTTCGTATCTCTTCTGAGGACAAGTGCCTTAAATGCTGGGTACGATTTGCAGTGGAACAGCAATGATGAAATATTTACTCATCGGAGGCTTTGAAGTTGAGCTTCTCTGTGGTGATTGTAGTCTCCTTCCTAATGGGCACATTTCAAAGGAGAAAGTAGCTGTGGCACTCTGCTGTGATGTCTCCAGATGGATGGAATCTGTTTTGTTTTGGTCTGTTTCTGACTAAATTTTGAAAGCTAGCTACTTAGAAATTACATTAATGACAGAAATTATTTCTGCTACTGTGGACTCATTCTCATTGACAGGGTATGGTTTGAAAGTTAATTTTTCTAATATACTTGACATTTTAAACAAAGGGTGCCTAATCTCTCTTATTCTATAACCTTTCCAAATGTAAATTTTCTCAGCTTTCCACAGAAATATATCAAAAGGGTTGATTTTATATATATATGTGTGTGTGTGTGTGTGTGTGTGTGTGTGTGTATGTATATATACATATATACATACATACATAAAAATGAGGAATAGTAGTAAGAACCACTTTAATGAAGTATCTTACTGGTAAAGTCACCATGTTTAAAGATATTTAGAAACTGTGTATTTACGATTTATTGTTCCTTGATTCTGACTACTGGAAGATTTTCTTTCAGGGCTTAAACACGGGAATGTTTTAAGGATGTTGAGTAAATACTATTTTGCTTCTACTTCTTGAATGGAATTTCACTTACTTAAGTTAGGATTTTAAATAGACATGTTGCAGTGTGGCTTAAAATGTTTCTATTTTTCTGTTTCTTTTCATATAGACTATGACATGTTTAACCTTTATTTTATGCTTTATTACTTAGTTTTCATATGAATCCAACAAGCAGTGATGACCTCAGGAAAATCCCGGTAAGTTACCAAAGAGTTATAAGATCACCAGAGAGCAAGCCTGGCTTTTTTCTTGAATATTCCCCTCATGCCTCTCTCCCTAAACACCTCAATGGCAGAAACAACATTGGTCAGTGTGATGGTTTGAGGAGAAAGAAGAAAGTGAAATTGAGACTGCCTGTACTACACAAATGAGTGTGGCTTCTGTATGTACTCAGAGACAGCCCAAGCTGATGTGGTTATAATTGAACGTCTAACTAGGATATAGTTTGTTTATAACTTGTGACCTTAATGTGAAAGCTGTATGTCAGAGTCAACATTATAGTTGTGAAAGTAGCTAACATTTATTGTTGGGTCAGGGACTGAATAAAGAGCAAAGCTGCTTGCTAATATTCAGTTGGAAAGCAGCGAGGTGAGAGACCACAGTTTATCAGCAAAGGCTTTGGAAAGACAAATGCCTTAGAATACCTATCTTCCAAGTCAGGCCTAAAGCAGGTCTTTCCCAGAATTGACAGCAGTCAGCTAAATGGATGTGTGTAGTTGCAAGAATTGTTGAGATAGTTTAACTTTGTTTAATTGTTACCTGAAGTTCAGGATTGTATTGGAGTTTTCAGTTGCATCTGAGCCTTAAATTTGTTGACCTGGAGAATAAATCACTTTATAAAAGTACAGGCTGATGTTCTTGGGGGAAAACTACATTCTCACTGAGTAACAGAAAGAGGCCAATTTTGCTGTTTGAACCATCTGCCCTTAATATGTGTGATCCAGATAATTTAAAATTTTTTCAGCAATTGCACATCACAATTTCTAGTATATGTTTGTCTAAAAGAAGTCAAGGTGGGGCTATAGTCTTATCTTATAAACCATTTTAAGTACAGTGGTCTGTCTAAAGAATTGTAGAAGATACTGTGGATGCACAGGACTTTAGATAATGCTTTTGCTGTTCTATGCAAATGATTTCTAAGTTTTGATGTTTTATAAATACTTGTCTTTATAATGTGGCTGTCTTGAAGCAATGTCAGACTTTATGAAGTCAGTGTTTGATCAGATAGTAAAATGAATTCTACCAGCTGTTACTTAATCTCAAACAAAATGCAACATCAAAAATTGATTTAATATGTAGCTATTGTTTATTAGGTAACCTTAATTACAATTTCCATGTGCTTGTAGATGTACTTTTCCAAATCTTATAATTTATCACTGTTAAAACATCCTTAGAAATCTTTAAAGAAATAAAATGTGAAAATTGTTTTAGTTCAAGGATTTAAAGGTGATAACAGAATCCTTGATGTGTGATTGTTTTTCTATGGAATCTAACTATTCTAAATGACAGCTAAAAGATTACTAGGTGTTGCTAATGTACTGTAAGATACAATTAAGAGAGAAAGAGTTCTTACAGACGAGTTTTCAGAAGAAGTTATTTGAACAATTTTTATGTTGAAGATTACAAGATGTTTGAAGTAATTTACATGAAGTTCTCCAGTAATAGACATCCAGCAAGTTATTTTCTCTCCTTCTGGAGGGAGTATTGTGTAATTAGGTTTGTATGTCGGCTATGCTGGTGCCAACACCTGTCTGTGGAGGCGCGGTGTTTAGGCAGGAGCAGTAGCCAGTTGAAAGGGCAGTGTGAGCTCTTTAAGGCCTAATTAAGAACTGAAAGGGAGATGAAGAGAGGAAGACAAAGGATGTGAAAGTAGCTGAGATGATGTTCCCAGAGCAGAGTCCTCATTACACCATAATGAGATGATCTGAGAACGCCAGCCTTCATCTCCTCCCTCTCTCCTCCAGTTGCCTTGGATGTCAGTTAGGACCCCACCAATATTTGGTTACCAGGGCAACCTTTCTTTAAATCTTCAGTTATTTTGAGTCTTGATAATTTGCTTTTGTCTGAATTTAAATATTGTAATATATATGTATATATATATGTATATATATATATATATATATATTTCCTAGTTTAAAGGGCTAGATTGTGTGTAAGGCAAAAATAGCTAATGCGTCTAAGAACCTTCGCATGAGTCTTACTATTTAACGTTCTGTTGAAACCTTCAGAGAGGGCTGTTCCTCTCTAACCCAGTCTTCTATCTTTGTGTCTGCGTAAGGGACTTGACTTTGAGCAGACATGAAGTAGAAAGGAAGGATTAGTTGTGAAAGAAAGAAAAGAGACGGGAAATTTACATTGTTTCAAAACAGGAAAACGTCCTTAAAATGTGTGCTGTCTATGAAGTGGGGTAACAAAATATTGAATTTATGGCAGCCCCATTGTGGGCAGTATTTGACCTATGTTCTGAGGTTGGAGTTTTCAGTTTTTCCCGAATTTTAGTAAGTACACTTTTTGAAAAAAAATTTTTTTTATTTTTTGAGAGTTCCCCTCTTTAAACAAATTTTTTATAACCAGAAAACATTTTAGCATCATTTATATTAGTTAATATTAATTTTATTATTTCCTTTGACTTTATAAATGTGTAAGTATAATAATATGTTGGCTTAAGAATAATATACCTAAAATTAGAAAATTTATGTGGCTTTCAAAAATTGAGTAAAATTTAGAGCCAAGCCTGAGCTGTATTAATTATTTTTTTCCCAGAGTGTAATTTATGGTACATGTGTCATTAAGATGTTTTCCTGTTCAGAAATCTGATGCTGAATTTTGGGCAAAATTTCCACCTATAAAGAAGACAGAACTTTACTAAGAATAGAAATGTATTTCTAGGAAGGAGGCTGGGGTGAGAAAGGTAAAGAATATGTTGCATATTGTTCATTTTGGCTGTAGATTATCGAATGGTATTCCAAAATACTAGGTAATCTTGCAAGGTGACGACGGTTCCTGTTGTGGCATTCAGACTATTAGGTTATAATGGAATTTTTTTGGACATGTTACTTATCTTCATTGTTTTAAGATAAACATTAAAATACTAGCTACATTAACCAGTATGATTGATATAGTATTAATCATGTAAGTGATATTATGTCTTATATATATCTTATATATATATCTTATATAAGATGTATGCCATCATAATTTGAAATTTGAAAAATCATTGCATTTACATATAATTTGATTAAAATTAGAGAGTCTAATGCTATTATGTTAAGTTCATTAAAAAAATAAAAGCAGACAACCTGTAAGTAACATAACCCATTTAGTTAAATTTAATGACCCCCATGATTCTTAAATTTTTCCAGTAGATATTTTGTTAGAGAAGTGAAATCACATTAGTTGGCCTTTATTGTTTTTAAAAATAGAGTTCAGAAAAAAATCACTCAATAGATAACAGAGTTGAAAGGTTGGGGAACTTGTCTCACCAGATCAGGAGTGTGACCCTCAGCCTGATCCCTGCCTCATTTTTATACAGTATTACTTGTGCTAAAGTACACAGGCTAGCTTATTTCTGACAAATTAAAAACTCTCTATAGTTTATCTTGTCTTTACTATAGGAAATGAATAATACAATGTATTTTTATGAGAATATAATTAATTTACAATATAACGCTAAACAACCAGTGGCCAGTGCATTATGCTGTAGACCTAACTGACCCAAGAGGGAAGGTAGAAGCCAGCATTTAGCTCTAAAAATGTCCACAGGGGGTTAAGAGCAACATTTGGAATGTTGGGGCACAAGTCATTTAATTCAGAAAATTTCAACTTTTTCTATTTGATAATTGAAAAACTGAGTTGTTTAAAGTATATCTCAGAGAATTTAAATTCACTTTCCTTAAATATTGTGTTTATTCGGTTAAAGCAAGCTTATAATAAACTTCAAAATCTAGTAAAGGATTTGATTTTTTTTTTGAGGTCTTAGGAAGCCTTGTTTTTTAAATGGTGCCATTTTAAATCAACATTTATTAAATGTTAAAAAATCCTTTGGATATCGTTATTGTGGCATTATAGAGGCTGTTAAGATTTTTAAAGCATCCAAATTTATGTTTTCAGTATTTCGGTAACTCTGGAAGTAACCTCCACCCTCCCAAATGATATTATCCCTAGTTGCCAGGTTAGTTTCCTAGAACATTGCCTGAAAGACACTTCTGCTTACAGTTGAATGTAGCAGAAAAGCCAAGTGATTCACTTCTGCTTAGAAACCTTCAGTGGTTTGTTTTCCTTAGGACAAGGCTACAAATCCTCAAAGATGACCCTGCCAGTGGTTGATGGTGCAGTAGTAGTCACAGAGCCTCTTCTCTCAGACTCGTTTTCTGGTCACACCTCCCTAGCCTGTGACAGGCCACTGAACCATGAGCCCTAGTTTGTTAATTGTCCATGCTCACCCTACTGCCAATTTCTGCCTGGCGAGTGTGAAACCTGTTGCAAGCCGTTGCTACCCAAACTCTGAAACCTGGAGTCTGAGAGACAGTTCTCAGCCTAAAATTTGTACATCTAGGAAGAAGGGACATTGGAGGGACTGGGGTATCACTCTAGTTTCTGCCCTGGGATCTGGCAGGAGGAGCATTTAGTGAAGAGCTAGACACACAGCACAGTCACAGCAGACGCTGAAGATGGGAGAGACATAGGATCTCCATGGGAATAAGAGTCTCTGCATCCCTCTGGCCTCACTAATCCTCTGCTGGACAGATGAGTCCACCTTAGGAACAAGAACACGAGATTCCTTAGTATTTTAGCTGATTTTTCTTAAAGTAAGATGGGAGTGTTTGGCAGGAAGTGATGCAAATCATCCTAAATTGTTGGGTTTAGGGAATAGAACTATGTTTTAAGGCCATAAATTGTGCTATTTTGTATCTAGACAGTTACACACTGGAAAGCTAAATCCCATTGAAATCTAGGGAAATATTAAAGGGCCCATCTTCATTGTCACAAGGTGTTTTCTTTAGACTTCAGTGTCATGACACTATTAGAATAAAACAGGTTGAAGTAAGACCCTCTTTTGGTTGCATTATGCTTTTGTTTGACTTTTTAAACTAATTGAATATCATTAGCTAGGTAAACAAGTCAGATGAAAGGACATGTAGCTGTCCTGACCATGAGTATTAATGTGGAAGTTCTGAGCTTCCTGGTAACAGGGCAAAAAGGGAAACAACATCAAACAAATGGGTGTGATTTATGAGAAGTGGAAACATCCACCTCTCATAGACTCAGGAAGACTCAGCTCACCATGCTGGTCAGCTAAGGCAGAAGCCGTACCTGTGAATGGTGCTCGTTGGTTTAGTTCCAAGAGCCTTTCATCGTTTCTCAGCAAGTTAGAGAATCAGCCTGGCATTTCTGTTTCTCACACCCATTGTCAGTAAAAACCCAGATGGAATACAAGTCTACGTTTAGAGGAAGCAGTTCTGTGAGGACAGTGTCCATATGTGCAGTTTTCTATAGCTTCTTGGCAGTCCTTTGACTAGATTCCTGCAGGTGCTTAGTTTTACTCTATTTCCATTATATTGACTAACTTGTGGTTTCAAACTACAGAGCATGTCTTATCCAGCTCCCTAATATGCTGGGGATGGGCCCGGGCCTTTTGCATGCTAAGCAAGTGCTCTGCCACTGAGCTGTACACTCAGCACTCGTGTTGTGGTTTAGTTCTCACTGATAAAGACAGTCTCTGGCTCTAGGAAGTTGTTCCAGTTGTAAGAAGGAGTTTCAGATACAGATTTTGAGTCAGGCTTTTGGTCTGCCTGCTCTCCTTCCTGCCAGGGATTGAGCAGTACCCAGGAACTGTCCCCTGATTCTAGCTACAGCTGGAGAGAAACTTTTGTCAGCTTCAGCAAAACTAGAAGGTGAAATTATGAGTAGCTCTTAATACACAGTAGGTATCTGTGTCCTGCCTGCTTAAAGCAAGTCTGCATCTCATTCCAGGATAGCAATCCCTTCGATGCCACGGCTGGGTACCGGAGTCTGACCTACGAAGAGGTGCTGCAGGAGCTGGTGAAGCACAAAGAACTCCTTCGGAGGAAGGACACCCACATCCGGGAGCTAGAGGACTACATCGACAACCTCCTTGTCAGGGTGATGGAAGAGACACCCAGCATCCTGCGAGTGCCCTATGAGCCATCCAGGAAAGCTGGCAAGTTTACCAATAGCTAGTGGGAGTCAAGAGGACTGTTTATACCTGGGAGGAGTGAGAGCGAGAGAGTGAGAGAGTGAGAGAGTGAGAGAGTGAGAGAGCGAGAATGAGAGCGAGAGCGAGAGAGAGAGAGCGAGCGAGCAGGAAGGGAGTAAGGACATGTTACTGGAAGAGTCTGCACAGTCAGGCTTCACCTCCTCCCCTCCGTCACTGGGAACAATTGTCAGCCCTGTTCATACTCATAGGTATTATCAAGAATAACCTTTGGAGTGGGTAAAATACTCTAAATTATTAAACCGAAAATGAGCCATGCCTGGATGACTGAGCAGTTCTCTGGCATCACTTGGGCACTGGTGCTGGACCCCGTCTGCCATAGGCCTGGAAATATCTTCAGGAGCCATGAGTGATTCCTCAGGAATAGATTCCATAAAGCAGAACCAATACTGTGGTTGGATTCTCAGAAGTCAGTCTGTAGACACACCCAGTGTCAGGAACACTGCTCATTATAAACACTACTGAAAAACGTTCCTCATACCTGACTATGTATGTTCAGTGTTTATGTATATAAAGTACATGCATATACCTCATATACACGTGTGTTCTTAAGACATTTAAAAACAAGTGGTTGCCTCTAAGGTTAGGCTATCAATCTCAGAGTTTAGAATGCGCTTTTGCAGTATACTCCCAGGAGCACTTGTCACCAGGGCCACCCCACCTCTGTGGAGAAGCTATTTCAACCCAGTCCTGATTCTCTGAACCCTGATTTTGAAGAGATTCACTACATCCAGTTCCAGCTTCTAACTTTATCCCCGATCACTGCCCCTTAAAGTGATGATCTCTAGTCTCTTCTCAAAGAATAACAAAATTTAGAGCTCTTTATTCTTTTCATAGAAGCATGGATTTCTTCAGCCAATGTTCTGCTAGTGTTTGAGTTTATGGAAGTGTAAGCAAGAGATAGGGTAGTATGGTTTGTTATACTGTGTATTGAGAGCAGAGACAACTGTGTAAGTTATACCTAACAGTGAGCTGGAGGATGGGGGATTGTCTATTGCCTGATAACCCAAGGCAACAGCAAGTTCTAGCAAGGAAGGTGGGCTTGATTTCAATTTCATTAATAGAACAGATGGTTGCCTTTGAGCCCTGAACCAAAGACTCACTGCAACCGTGAGTGTTGAGAGCAGGCTTCCACCAGTTCAGCGTGAGGCGACCCACATCCACCCTTGGGGATTGATGTCACACTGTGGGGGTCTTTGTTTAAGCCTGCCTCCCTAGAATGGTAGTTTTCTGTGGATTAGCTTTCTGTGGTTGTATAAAATTATTCTAAAATGTAAAGTGAAAAGGGATGAGATGAGAACACTGCAGATCTTCTGCTGCTATTTAACCTTCCAGCTCTAAACACTGAAGTGGACGGCCTTTCTGAGCTGAGGAAGGGAAGAGCTGCTGCGTAGAGGCTGGGGCTGGGTGCACTCCTTAGCCCTGTAGTGAGGCGCATTTTTAGTAAGACTTCCCTGAAAGTCAAATGAAAACACAGATTATAGTTCTGCTGATTTTCTTATTCTTTTGAGTCACAAAATCCCTTGTTATCTATATTTTCTGAGTTTCTGTGGTTTTCTGGAAAACATGGATTTTGAAGTGAATTTTTTCCCCAAATACAAACTTCAGTACTTTTCTAAAATTAAAATAGAGGAGGAAAAATGGATTTTTACAATGTTTTTCTTCCATTTAATTAATAATTGATGTGATTCTGTAATAAACTTCAAAGTTTAAAGTAGATTTGATTTTCCAATGTGAAGTCTTGGTAAATATTATTTTAATGGTGCCATTTAAAATTAACATTTATTAGATGTCATCAAATTCTTAGCATATTTTGACCATGACATTGCTGAGCCTCTACAACTTTTTAAAGCACCTACATTCATGTATTTAGTATTATGAGCTGTCTGCAGGTGCAATAACATGTGTTAGCCAAGTGTGTCCTTTCCAGAGTCTCAGTCTAGTTGAGACCTGAGCTGTCTGTTGCTTTTGTCCTCGGAATAAGTTTCCCATCAATCTTACCTAAAAAGCCTGGTTCAAATGGCATTGTTGCTTTTATGAGGAGACAGTCATAAGGCACAGTTTTGCCTCCATTATAATCTGTGTATGTGGATTCAACAGCCTTCCTGACTGCCTGACTGAATGCTTTTCAGAATCTGAAGGAAAGCTTTGTCCAGGAACAGTCTGATAGGCAGTGAGATTTATCTGAGGTCCAATTGTTGTTGCTAAGTAAAAACAAATGTCTGAGACAAATGAAAAGTCTGCATTTACACTCTGGAAAATGTGTTCTAGTGGTCAGAACTTCACTCGTGAACTTAATGTTTTATCATTAGTTGACATAGACTTACAAGTAAAACAAGCTCCAAAGTAAACACAGCAGTGGCAGGTAGGGGCTGGGCACTGTAGGAAGAAGGCCAGAAAGACACTTGGTTATCTTCCAAATGGAACATGGAATATTCAATGATTTATTTTTATATTAACTTAGATGTGGAAATAAACGTGCATGTACAGTAGATTTTTAAGGACATTTTATTTCTGATTTTAGCGTAAAAATATATACTCAAAAACACTTCTATCAACAAGTTTTTTTAAAATCACAGAATCAAGCCTGATCTAAGTTAACACACTTCTGTTACATAATTAAACTATTTCTTAAAACAACAATAACAACAGTATTTTACAACCAGTCTCTTCTCAGTTCTAAACTCAGCTTGACAGTATTGCTACCCCACCCTGCCACTGGGACAAGTGTCATTCTTTAAATACCAAGGTCATTGCTTTGAGTTGTATATAAGATACCATGTAAGCCACTCATGGTAAGTGTTGGAAGCATTGCCTTTTGCTGCTCTGTTCTGCATTGACCCCAGTTTTGCCCTCCTCCCATGAATGTAGTATTATTCATAGATTATACATAACTACATGTATTGCTTTTGGCAGTAAATCAAGTTCTAGTTGTAATTTTCCAGCTGTGAAAATGTTGCCTTGTATTTAAAAGGGTTTCACGAGTGGAAACCTAAGTAAATAAGCTCATTAGTGACCGACCTGCTTCTTCATGTTCCCCTTCCCATCTCCACATTCCTCCTGCATCCTGCTTCCCACCACCATGTGAGTGCTTATTCTTAACAAGGAGAATCTTTAAAAATGAGAAATAAAAAAGAAAGACCTGCTATCTCTAAGTATCTATAGTAACTGTTACACTAAGCTTCTGTTTTCCCCTAAAAATTAAAAGCAGCTTACCTGGATTAGAAAAGCAGGCTGAGACTCCTTGCTGTCTGTGCCATCATCTGTCTCTAGGTGCAGTAGGTGTCACTCGTGTGTGCGTGTGGGTGAAGTGTGAGCATGCCCAGTCATTTGATCTCTTCTCAGAGGGAAGGACTGCACTGCAAGCTCGTGGTGCTATTGGAGAGGGTCTGTCAGCACATACTGAAAGCCCCCCATTTTCACAGATTTATAACTTTAATAATCCAGATGCTGTCCTTGGAAGTATTTAATATGCAATAGGTAGCACCTTTACTAATTAATCTGCATATGAAGGGCTTCCTGATGTATCTAATAAGATGTGTAGAAGCTCTTCAAGCATTAAACTAAAGTTGACGTTTTATTTCATTTACTTTTCTCTGTCAAAAAATATCAACCACTTACAATGGAATTGAAGTCTGTTACCTAATGGTATTAGGGTCTTTTAATTTCTGAAGCTTCTAGATTGTTTGTATTGTGAGGTACAGAAGAAAATGCTGCAGATCTAGAAATGTATGTTCTTAGCACGTGTTTGAATGATGTAAGCATTATTTATAATTGAAAAGTACTACCCCTACATTCCTAAGTCAATGCTTAGTAACTCATATACATTTTTGCAGGTACAAAAGTATATAAACATTGTATAATGTGACAGTTGTATAATTTATGTAATCTGATGCATGAATCAGAATTTTTATATATGATAATTGATTTGTTATAGTTGATTAAAGTGTTTAAACTTAATCCAGTCATCAGAATTTCTTATTGTAGATAAAGCTGTTCCTATCATGCATTTCTATAGACATCTTTATTGTCTCTTGATAATGAGACAGATTATGTTGGGGCACATGTTTGGTAAGGCCTTTAGACCTGCCTTGTAGGGAATATGGTTCTGAAGAGTCACACAGAAGTGAAGTATATTTTCTGTTAATTTGTATGTGTGAGGGCTGTGTGTGTGTGTACACATGTGTGTGTACGTGTATGTGATATGTGTGAGAGAGAGTGAGAGTACATGTGCATAGATGTGCATGCGCACAGGCCTTCCCTTCTCTCCAGAGGGGCATGCTAAGTGTGCAGACTCCTTACACTACTGTATCCAGCTGTTACACGGAATCTGGGGATCAGACTCAGACTTGTATTACAATCCCTTTTATCCCTACGTCATCTATCCAGCCCCAGCAAAGTTCCTAACAACTTAAGAGCACGCTTTCTTGAGCACAGTGAAGGATACATATGTTCTGCCGTGAGATGGTCCAAGAAGACCAGGATCTGAAATGAGGTAGAAACTGCCTTATGAGTGCAGGTCTTCAGGCTGAGGCCACGGCAAGAGCTTTCCTCTGTGTCATGCCACTCTTCACAACTCAGGCAGAGGACACAAGGCTCTGGAAAGCTGTATTCAAGGAAGAGTAAGATGGGGTTTGCAAACACATGGAGTTTGCAGGTAAGTCCTCCACTTATGGCAGAGGCCACATATGTCCACAGCCCTCATCATGGCCATCCAAATATATCCCTGTCCATCTGGGGTTCCATCTGAGAGAGACTGGCTTTCATACCTGTGACTGCACATGTGTGTCTAAACATGCAGATGGCAAGACATCCAGTACTTCTGTTGTTATAGAACCTAGAGTCTAGACACTGAGATGTAGTCCATGTGTATTCCTAAGTGTCAGTCAGCACCCCCTGGAGTAAGTGCTTTCCCTGCAGAGTCGAGTATCCTCCTACTCTCTAATGATTCTTGGTTTTGCAGGGTTTTAACCTGCTCCTTTTCTTCTAGGGTGTGTTCTCTCTAGTCTGTTTTCCTGCTAACTAGCCAACCCTAGTGTAGTCTTACTCTCTGTCTGCAAAGACAAAGGCATTTGAAGGCAGTTTGGGAACCAAAAGCCAAGGGTCACGAAGGTGATCATTTGCCAGGATAGTTCCCATCCCAGGAATGTATTTGTTCACAAGGGCATATGACCCAAATGCTTCACATTTTATATGTTTCTCAAATAATCTTACATAACAAATGTTCACACTTTTATCTTTCTACAAATATGCAGTTGCTTACAATTAATTATTTGAACCCAAGATGCTTAATTCTCTCATACTTCTTTTTTTTTTTTTATTAACTTGAGTATTTCTTATATACATTTCGAGTGTTATTCCCTTTCCCGGTATCCGGGCAAACATCCCCCTCCCCCCTCCCCTTCCTTATGGGTGCTCCCCTCCCAACCCTCCCCCCATTGCCGCCCTCCCCCCACCAGTCTAGTTCACTGAGGGTTCAGTCTTAGCAGGACCCAGGGCTTCCCCTTCCACTGGTGCTCTTACTAGGATATTCATTGCTACCTATGAGGTCAGAGTCCAGGGTCAGTCCATGTATAGTCTTTAGGTAGTGGCTTAGTCCCTGGAAGCTCTGGTTGCTTGGCATTGTTGTACATATGGGGTCTCGAGCCCCTTCAAGCTCTTCCAGTTCTTTCTCTGATTCCTTCAACGGGGATCCTATTCTCAGTTCAGTGGTTTGCTGCTGGCATTCGCCTCTGTATTTGCTGTATTCTCTCATACTTCTTACACACTAAAATGTCATGCCTAAGTGTCCATTGGTTTTATCACTTGGTAGTCCCACTACATGTAGAAAACAAGATTGCAGATTTCTTAGGGGTTTTCATCTCTGATGCATGGCAGTCAAATTTCAAGAGAATGGATGGTTAATACTATTAATAACAAAATTGGTGATTCTTTTTTAAAAAGCCTAACAAAGATTTGGCTGCTGTAATTTTACTCAAATTCTTCCTTACTCTTGTTATAGTAGAAAAGCAGGAGACTGCAAGCTCACCCAAAGTTCTCACGGGTGCCTTGAGCAGGAGTACAGTGACTTTCCCTACACACATTAGGGCCATGCAACTAGAAGACATGACAACTGTAAGAGTACAAAGATCACAGAGACAGAGGCAAACCGGACTCCTTCCCAGAAACTAGCTCCAGATCACAGGTACCTACAGAGGCCACAGAAGTTAGATCCCTCGACTGGAGCTGCAGGTGGTTGTAAGCCTCCTGGCATAGGTGGTAAAATTCAGGACCTCCTCTTAAGAGGAAGCCATTTTTTGAAACATTAGCTGTTTAAAATTCTACCCTACTTTTGTATCTACCCAGATAAGCAGTGATGGCCAGATTACATCATTGGTGTTTATAGGCTATCCCTGGAGCAGTATCTGGAAGGTTAATAGTGCGATTCCCAGACCCTTCCCAAGTCTTCAGAAGGGTCCTACATGAAATCAAAGACACTAACATAGGAAAGAGCACAGGGTGCAGCCAACAGGCAATGGAGTAGGAACATGTGTTACACTCACACACACACACGCACACACACACGCACGCACGCACACACACACACACACCCCACACGCACACACACACACACACGCACACACACGCACATCCAAATGCACTAAGATGAATGACTAGCTGGCTGGTACATGTAGGTGAGAATTTTGCTTAACTTCCTGATTTTGTGATGGTCCCTATATTTTGTCAAAAAGCCTGTTTATTTTTTAAAAAATCCTTTCTTCTTATAATCAAAACTGAGTTGAGAGCCAGAGAGATGGCTTAGAAGGTAAAAGCAATTGCCACCATGCCTGATAACCTGAGTTCAGTCTCCAGGCTGTATAAGTGAAAGGAGTCCTGAAAGGTGTCCTCTGGCTTTCACACATGTGTGGTGGTATGCGTGCATACACCCATACAGGTTAGTAGATAAAATCAAAGGTCAAACCTGAGTTTAAATCTCTTTCAGTAGAAATACAGAATGAAGTTTATAAGTCTCGTCAGAAGAAAAGGTGGTTATGCACTGTCTTAAAAAGGGTAAAGTGAAGCCACATCTGACAGAGAATGCCTTTGTGGATTTATTCATCACAGCAACATGTGATGACGTTAACTGAAATATACTCAGAAATTTCCTGCATTCCCTTCAGGTAAACTAACCCTTAGATGACAACTTTGGTGTCCCCATTAGACTCATCCCTCGTGGAAACCTAATATTAGGGGTCTGTGCTGGAGAGTGCAGGTATCTTTCTAAGTTCCATTTGGGCCTGTAGCTGCAGCCTCTTTCAGAAAGCTTTTGCTTAAGAGAACATGAAGAGAACACAGTGGGCTTGTGTCCAGTTTACTACCTTCCTAATATGAAGGAGGCCTTACAGAGAATACAGATAAAGTCCTGGGAATGGGACGGAGAAAAACAAGGCCCAACTCAAGGTAAAACTGATGGTCAGCTATAGATTAATAGAGGTTATATTGCAGGGAACCCTACCAAAAGGTAGCTCTTTTAGAGGGATAATTCACCTCATGAGCAGTTAGCTAATCCTTTAGTATAATTTAGTGTTTTTATGTTTACATTTATATTTTTATAAATGTGCTGCTATTGAACATTCTTCAACATTTAAAAGCTGTAAAATATTTTAATCTGTGATGCATTTGTTTACAAAGCCAACCACTTAATTCTATATAATATGTAGGACTTGAAACCATCTGTTAGGAACATTTGACTATGATGCACATTGTAAAGATGTGTACAGCAAACGAGAAACAAAACATGAAATATTCAGGCCATGTCTGTGATAGAGAAAAACACGTATTTTAAGTTTGAAAACATCACCGTCTGAAATTTGACAAAGAGGCTTTCCAGAATGAAGCACTTTTCTAATTTCAGGTGAGTGTCAAAATGACATTTTAGGAGCTGGGGAGGTGACTCCATGGATAAGTGTTGATGCACAGTGTGAAGACCTGAGTTCAGATCCCCAGTGCTGATGTAAGTGTGGCCATGCACAGGCCACACTTAGAAGATGGAAACAGAAGGACCTGGTGTCCTCATCTGGCCTCTTGCACACACATAGGAGAGTATAACTGCACATGTATGTACAGATGCCGTTTATTTTAGATGATTTGAAAGAAAAATATTGGTATCAATATGAACTAGAATTATGCTTCTAAGAGTCCCATGGGAGTCACTTGAGAAGTCACTGCTGTGAAGCCAAGAGGATGCTGTGATGAGGGTGTCATCCTGGGGCTGGGGTGGGGAAGCATCATGTGTCCTTTGTGGTCTTGCAAATACTGATCTGGGTACCATGACTCACTGTGGGATTATGGGCCTCAAAGGTTACTTTAGCCCTGTTGCAGATAGATACTATGAGCTATGTCTTTGCTCTGAATTAAGAAAATAAAACAAAGTTAAGACCATGGATGACTTCACAAAGTAACCTTGTGAAAAATTGATCTCTCTCTCTCTCTCTCTCTCTCTCTCTCTCTCTCTCTCTCTCCCTTTCCTCCCTCTCTTACTCTTTCCTTTCTTCCTTCCCCTTTCCTCCATCCTCCTTCCCTTCTCCTTCCCCCTTCCCCTCTTCTGTATCTATACGTTTATCCGTATGTGAGTGGGTGAGGCCAGAGGTTGACATCAGGAGTCTTCCCTAATTCCCTTCTACCTCATGTTTTGAGACAGGGTCTTTCAGTGGACCTGGAACTCACCAATTCAGCTGTACTGGTTGGCTAGGATTGACTCAGAAATCTTCCTGTCTCCATTGCCTTAGAGTTGGGATTGCAGACACAGGCCAAGCACCAGCTTTTTTACAAGGCTACTAGAGGGTTGAACTCACTCTTGCACAGCAAACCCATTACCAACTGAATTATTTAGCCTACCAAGCCACAAGAAACACCTGGATTCACCCCTTCTAGCCAGGAGTAGGTCTAAGAAGACCTGCCCCACCCACATGGACTCCATACCTCACCTTGATGAGCTGTGAGCTATTATGACAACTTCTACAAGAATGGTACATGCATGGCACCAGTTTGGTCTCCAGTGAACCGTAAGAGCTCCTGGAGAACTGCAGTTTCTATCACAGAATCACCTTTAGCACTGCCTTCCTGGACTCCTTCTTACATGTTTTAGATTATTTTGTTCTATGTATATGAGTGTTTTGCCTACATTCATGTATGTGCACCACATGCATGCAATACCACGAAAGCCAGAAGAAGGCATAGGTTCTGGAACTGGAGCTATGCAGGACTGTGAGCCACCATCTAGGTGCTGTGAACAGAATTCAGGTCCTCTGTAAGAGCAACAAGCCCTCTTAACCCCCGAATCATCTCTGAACTGCTTTTAGTCCTGTGTCCTAGTGCCCAAACCAGACCACCTTATAACTAAACACAGTTTTGTTTTGTTTTTTACAGTGTCTAGTCACACAGTAGCACTGTGACCACTCATGGGTGTTATTAGAAGCATGTTTCCTTGTCAAAAACTGTAGCAAGACCACAGTAGTTTGCAAGATGTTAGGCTGCTGCTGGCCGTTCCAGACCTATCATTATGCTAGGATATATAACTCAAATTATATTAACCTTCCCTCCAATATTTTAGCAGTATTATCAATGACCCTGTAAGTGCTTATTACTTCCTACCCAAGGTAATTTTCAGTTCTCCCTTCTTTTTACTCCCCTAGATTGATCATTTTGTCATTGAATCAACCTCACCCTTACGTCTTCCTCCTTGTGGAGGCGCATGATGCACTGAATCAAAGTCACCCAAGTCGTCACTCAGATTTTATGTTTACGTTTCCTGGTGACTTGAGTGAGCTTCCCTCTCTGCATGTCTGAATGGCAAGTTTTTGCATTTTGTTGTTTCACCAACTTTTTGTATTTCCTCGCACACGTCCCCATTCATTTCCGCCGTCACTTTTAACTGTGTACAGTTTCAAGTCTTTGGCTCCCTGGAACTAACATTTAGAATCCCAAACTTCATTCATCTCCAGCAAAGTCAAATCTTACACGCTTATTTGCATTTAATACAATTCTTCTGAAACTCGTGAAGAATTCCTGACGAGTGGGGGAGTTGAGTTCAGTCTTTGGATTTCTAACATGAACTCCTAGCATGGGGTCCATATTTAAAGACTTGCTGGATGAATGACAGTTATTAAGATTCCCATGGTTGCTATGAATCTATTTTAAAATAGTTTTGTTACAGAGGAACACCCTCTGGAATGAGTAAAAATAAGAGGTGGTGGGGATTCACACAAGAAGGCAAATGATTGGTGTGAAAACACCGCCAGAGTGAACCGTGAACAGGCAGAAATACTCGATTCAGACTCCTGTCTTGGGGTGCCAGGCTTTGATGGGCGTGTTGCTCAGCGTCTTTGGATTCCTCTGTTTCGGTGACTGGCCCACAGCAGAGGCTTGTGGGTCTGCATCCTGCTCCCTGACATCCCGAACACAAGGAGTCCCACTCACCTTTGCCATCGTGCTCAGAGGCCGCAAGTTGTATCCCTGGTACGAGGTAAATGCATGTTTGAGAAGAGAGGAAGGAAGGGTGAAGTGACTTGTTCTTTGGAGCACTGTGTAAGGAAGGTCTTGGATTGTGGGGTTTTGTTGTTTTTGGTTGGTTTGTTTTTTGCCTGTTTTTTGTCTGTAATTTGGATGGTCATGTGCTGGAATTTTAACTGTCTACATTTTAAAATACGGAAGTCATGGTTATTATAAAGCATTCTTCATTGTGCTTGGTGAAGGGAGGAGCCCCCATTCTAGTTGGGTTTATATTTGAAATCAGGGAGAAAGAAGTCTTGAGTGTCCCCAATGGAAACAGGAACATGGATGCACTCTTTTGAAGAGCCCTCACAGAAACGCTAAATAAAAAAATTTGGAATTATATCATGATACAAAGTAAACCTGTCATTTTGATGAGAACCCGGGCAACCTAGACTTTCTGGTGGAAGTACTATTTATATGCATGTCTTTCCTTGACAAGGTGGGAAGAATGTGCTCTGATAAAACTCAGCTTGATGTGGTAAATATCGCTCTCTTAGGATTAACGATCAGTCGGCAGTTACTGCTGAGCCGTGAAAGGTGATGACCAGTCATTTATCTCTTCACGCATCAGTCTCTTCCAGTGTCCATCTGTCCTTCCTTTTCCCATCTTTCCCTCCACTCAGCAGTATGTGTTGAGAAGTTGCTTTCGGCAGGGCACTTTTTGTAATACTTAACAACGCAGAATGGAAGGATGGGAAGAGGAAGTCACGCCAGAATCATCTCCCCTCTCCCTGTCTGCTCTCCCTGTGTATGCACGTGTGTTCATGTGCATGAATGTGAAAGCCCATGTTGAGCTCACAAGACAACCTTGAGTGTCAGTCTTTGCTCTCCACCTTGTGTGAGAGGATGTATCTTTGTTTTATACAATGATCTGCACCAGGTTAGCTGTCCTGCCAGTTTCTGTGATTCTCCTTTGTCTGTCTCCCATCCCATTCTAAGGTGCTGGGGTTACTACCACATCAAGCTTCACATGGGTTCTGGGAATCTGAACTCATGTCCTAATTCTTTCATGGCAGACTTACCTATTGAATCACCTCCCCAGGAGCAGTTTTCAGTCTTGTAAGGACAGCTCCATTTCAAACAGCCAGGTGGTGGGTACTTAGAACAGCACCAGTCTGTGGAAACTGAGTGTTCACCATGAGAGGCCAACACTCCATGCTGTCTCTACAGTCAGTTCCTGATAGGACACTCTTAGCATGATGAGCTCACTTGCCGTTTTTTTTCCATGGCTCTTAATTAGCCATGTCTCTAGTTTTCTAAGATGTAAAGTTGAACCCTAGAAGGTATACTAGGCAAGACTTAAAAGACACCAAATCACATCATTTCAGTGATGTTAGCTGGCTTGTGAGTTTTTGTGTAAGAGAACTGACTGTGTTTAGAATTGTACCATATCTTTTGGGCGGGGGGGGGAATGAATGAAAGGATAGTTTGTGAAAGAAAACATCATTTGTGACACAGAAGTTCTTTGGTTTGGTCAAAACAAGCAAGCAAACAACAAATAAATGCTAAGTGATAGATTCAGTGATGTAATAGAAAGAAATTCTCTAAATGTTGTTTCCAAAGTCAGTAAAACCAATGGAAACATTTCATACACAGGAACTAACAAGGCCTTAGTCTACATTTTTATTAAGAGTAAACTATTCATCTTTCTGCCACAAGCCCATTTACCTGTGGGAAATGAAAGACTGACACCAAATTAGTGGGGAAAGATATATTCATCAAGAATCTGGAGGCCACTGAATGCCACTTGGAAAGCATATAAATTCAAATTCCCCACCTCAGCCCTTGTAACAAAGTAGTTCTGTATAGATTCAAATTTCAAACAAAATATATGGGACACCAAGCAGAAAGTAGGATCTTCTGTTCTGTTTCATCTCTTAATAGACTCAGAACAGATAAGACCTGCCAAGTCAAGAAACATAATTTTAATAGGGAGAATGCACAGATATTCAACAACATAATTTTTAAAGGCTTTAAACCTTAAAAAAAAAAGTACTATCAGTGTCAGCAGGCAAATGACAGAATGTGTAGAGGATAGTCAAATAAGGCTGGATTTTTTTCACATAAAAGTATTTATGCATATATTAAGACCAACTATGATGGAAATATTCACAATACAATCCCAAGAAGAAAATCACCCTAGGGACATTTGCTAATTAGCACAAGCCAAGAGTTCACCAGTTAGCTACAAGAATGCACACCCTTGTAATGATAAAGTAAGATAAACTTATTTGGAGGATTAATTGAAGTAAACTTTTCAGAGGACAATTCCACAATGTCTGTTAATATCTTTGTTTACCTTGTTAGGATGTGGTAACTTTATTGTAATTTCTCATTTTAAAATTTCCAGTAATGTTTACAGAAAAATGTACTTTAAAATAACTATAACAACAAATATAATAATGAAATAACAGAAGGAAACAACTAGTCAAGTGCTGTCCGATTGAATATTATGGAACAAATAGAAGCCATGAGATTACTCAAATCTTTAGGACACCTGGATAAGGGAAGGGATAAAGCCGTGAGTCTATGATGTATGTTGCTATGCAAGGATACACTGGCTATAACATTTCTACAAGAAAAGAAGACACTGTTGGAATTTGTTTATGAAGAAAATGGCTAGTTCTTTACATGAAAAGACATTGACTTTCCCAACACTGATTTGATTTGTTTCAAGGTTTTTTTTACATGCAGATACTAATTTACTTTCATTATTATTTTATTTAGTTATGTAGTTTGTTTTCATAGTTTATTTTAGAAAATAATTATTAATTCAATTATTTGATTATTTTAATTATTAAAATAATTATTGTATTATTCATACTTAAATGAAAATTTAAATAGATTTTTTTGACCAATTTCAAAGTAATTTCACTATTACCTGACTACTTATTATATAGCATATATTCATATTATGTATATGATGTGGAGTATATTATCTGGATTTAGAAGTATGTATGTTTTGTATATAATGTAGACTATATTTGTAAAATACTATCTAGAAACCAGTGTTCCAGAGAAGAGACTAACACATGGCCAAAGATCTGAATACAGCAGGATAATAGCACTGGGTTGCCTAACCAGTACTTTGGAGATAAAGAACCTCAACTTTGAGGGCAGTCTTGGATTCGTAAGACCCTCATCTCAGAATAAACAAAATGGAAAAAGGACAACAGAAGGAAGGGGTGGGCTTCTCTGCAGTTGTGTGGCATCCAGAACCTGGATCTTCTGGCCAAGGTATGGGATGTTCTGTTCCAAGTTCTTCACAAAGATTCATGCTGATGCCCTCTCCATGGGAAGACCATGGGCAGAGTACTGTTCCTCAGGGTTCTCAGACAAACACCCCATGGAGTCCAGGCCAGAGAATTTTTACTTGGGCAGCAACATTCCTACAGTACAGTTTCCTTACCAAATCGTTTTCCTTGCCTTGAATCTTAGCTTCCAATTTAGTGACCAGAATGTGCCTGGCTATTAACTATTTTAGCTGTCTGTTTGTAACCAGAATAATTTATAAATTTAAACAAAGACATCAGTGTAAATTGTAAAAAAACAAGGATTCATGCACTCATAAGAAAGCCACAGAACCCTGGGATGCAGCTTCACTCTGAAAAAACAGTATTGCTTAAATAATATTTTTTAACCAATGATATTTACTTGTAATCTAATCAAGAGAAAAATTTCAAATTACAACAAAAATAGAGTGAGGTGGATTCCATCTTTAAGAACATCTGTCAGGGTTAGCAAACAGATATTCAATAAGATGTTCCAAATTAAAATAGACCACAGAGACATAAATGCATTGTACAGATATCTCTGGTTTTTGGATTGGAAAGGGTAATAGTGAACTTTGGTGGACACCTGGAAATTGAATATTAGCTACTAAATAAATGAATGAAAATTTCCCAAGGTATCTTGATATTTTGGAATGCAAGGGCCTTGTTCTTAGGATGTATTGAAGCACCCACCATTGACAACTGTCATGATATATGCAATTGATATTCAAAAGGGTCAAAACAAAGAGTGGGAAGCTAAAACACAAAAGCAAACTGGCCTCCATTTGCAACCATGGTGTAAAGAATTCATGAGTATAGAGGGTGTTTTTGTTTTTCTTCTTCTGTAGGTTTAACATATTCAAAATAAATAAATGAGGAAAGAGAAAATCTGACTTGATCTTCACAGAGTCACGAGGTTATCCAGTGGATGCTTAGGGCAAACAAAACAATCTAAAACAGTGGTTCTCAAAGGCCCCTTCATAAGGATCACTTATCAGATATTTACGTTATCATCCATAACAGTAGCGAAATTGTAGTTATAAAGAAGTAATGAAAATAACTGTATGGTTGAGGGTCACCACAATATGAGGGGCTGTGTTAAAGGGTCTTAAAGGGTTGCAACCTTATGAAGACTGAGAACCACTGATCTAAGAGGAGAAAGACTCATTAGGCTGTATGCCAGACCTTTCTACTAGCCCATCTGGCTTAGTGTTTACCCGTATTCTATCCAGTCAACAGACTCACCCCTTCAGTGTGTCCTAGACCTTGAGACCTCTGTCAGCACCTGCAACTCCCTCCTCCCTCCCAGTTTCCTTTCTTCCCTTCATTTGCCAGCAATCCCACCCTGCCTCCCCCTGTGCTTCTTCACTAGTTCCTCTGAGGATTGCCTCCATCAGGGGTCCCAGGTGACTTGTTTTGCTCAACCTTTGCCCCTGGCCTATAGCTTTGACTCCCCAGGTGTCTCTGCTCTCTGCTTCAAGCCTCCCTCCAGCATCTAATTAAACCCAAGTGGTGCCACCTGGTCTTTTCCTTCCTTCTTGGGCCTCTTGGTCTCTTTTCCTAGGTTTCTTGTCAGTATCTCTGCCCTTGCCTGCCCTCCCTTTTCTGAGGGTGCCTGTGGGTCTCCAGGTATCCAGTCTTCAGCTGTCACTGGAGAGGGTGATGACCTTTGAAGAAAGCAAGAAGGCCTGCTCCTCCAGGCACTGGTCTCTTTACAGATGCCCTGACAGGTAGATGGATCCTCTTCACCCATCTCTGCTGAGGCTACTGTCTTCCACAGTTGCCACCACACCCATTCCCACCTTTGCTTTGTCTTTTCATGGTCTCACTTGAGAGTTAATGCCAAACATTAATGCCCTGTCATCCCTTCTTAACCCAGGCCCTGCCAAACAACGCACAGACTGTAACTATGGAGGGGTGTGATTTTTGTTTTCTGTTCAATCAAGTAGGAAAGAAAAAATAAAAAAAAAAAACAATAAAACAAAACGAAAACAACCAAACAACAAACCTTCAGTTATTGGCTCCTGCCTGACTTTCCCAGGTAGAAACCATGACTTGCCCACTAGCATTGAACCAGAATCTAGTGACTCTAGTCCCAAATATATTACAAAGAAATCTATCAGGCATAGGAAAATTGTCCCAACAGTCTCATTTTGTTCTATAACATGCTATAGATGTCCCTTGATGTTTCTAGGAAATCAATACCAAGATTTCCCGTGTCCCAAAATGTACAGATGCTTATGTCCCTGATACTCAACACTGTAGCAATTTGCATGCACAATATACAGACATTGCCCATTCAAATCACCTCAGATCCTTTGCCTTGTCGGCTGCAACTGTTGTGTATATGGTTGTGTGCTATATTATGTAGGGAATAATGACCAGAAAAAAATCTAGACATGCAGTACAAAGAAAAATTTTCAATCCAATGTTGGTTGAATTCAGGATGGAGAACTGGCATGGGAGGAACTGTGTCTTCAGCTAATTACAGAACATGATCCCTCCTCCAGTCTGCCGGTATGCAAAGTGCAGGCCACTAAGTGGCATCTCCACTAACTTCCTTATCTTAGTCAGGGTTTGTATTCCTGCACAAACATCATGACCAAGAAGCAAGTTGGGGATGAAACTTATACTTCCACATTGCTGTTCACCAAAAGAAGTCAGGACGGAAACTCACACAGGGCAGGAACTTGGAGGCAGGAGCTGATGCAGAGGCCATGGAGGGTGCTGCTTACTGGCTTGCTCAGCTTGCTTTCTTATAAAACCTAGGAGTGGCATCACCTACAATGGGCTAGGCTCTCCCCCTTGATCACTAATTGAGAAAATGCCTTACAGCTGGATCTTGTGGAGGCATTCATTTCCTCAAGGGAGGCTCCTTTCTCTGTGATAACTACAACTTGTGTCAAGTTGACACACAACACCAGCCAGTACACTCCTCTTTTAATCTTTCATGTTCTCTATACTTTTCCAGAGTTTAAGAGGCAAAGAGGACTACATACATAAATTTGATTCAATTATTAAACTATGTTTTTTTGCATCTGCTTCCATATTTGATAGAAAGGAGAAGTCAGTTGGACTCTCCCATAACCTTAAAACACATTACAAAACAGAGTGGTCTAGGGTTTTATAGTGTTGACTTGTATTTAAAAAAGAGTACTTTTCAGGGGCTGGGGATGTAGCTCACTTGGCAGTGTTTGCCTAGGATGCAAAAATCCCTGGGTTCAACACCCAGCACTGCACACACCCAATGTGGTAAACGCCAGCACATGAGAACAGAGGCAAGAGAATCAGAAGTTAAAGGTCATTCTCGGCTACTTAACAGGATAGAAGCCATCCCATGATCATGATATCCTGCCTCAAAATAAAATAAATCAAAACCATCAATTGTGAAAACAGGTTTTTCCATGTTTCCCAATTCTAGTAGTTTTGGTTTTAAGCTTTCAAAACTGATCTGAACTCAAGACTCTACCAAGAATCAGGTGGAAATCAAAGAGAGCAGCTGGCAGGGCAGGACACCTGCAATGCAGAAGCACCCAGAGTTTCCCCCTTTTACCTCTCTAAGGAGTCTTGTGCAGATGCCTCAGGACACCCTGCCTGCTGTCCACCTTGTGCACTACAGAGGCACATTGGTTTTCATCACCTCTGCTAAGTGTTTGATGATGGTACCTTTGATGTGAATGCAGATCACCAAATCAAAGTGATGGTTTGTTTAATGTTTGTCACACATCCGGGTGATTTCTGAAGCCAACGCAGAAGAGGAGGCACATTACAACCGGGATTTCTCTCTCTAGCCAATTAAGGTCATTCAAGAAGTCTCCCAATTTAAATAGTTGCCCAAGTAGAGAATGAGTCTCCCTAGCAACCATTTACTAAGAAGGCACATCAGCTCATTCTGAAAAGACCAAAAATGCATACATATAAAGTATGAGCCAGCAATTACTTAGACAATGGCAGTTTGCATAGAAGGCACACTTGAGACCTGGCGCTAAGCTGTGTGAAGAATACCAACATTAGTTAGGTATTTATTCTCAGTTTTTCTTCTGATTACCATACCAAGAATAAATTTGGGAATTCTAACTCCAGTGAGGCACAAATACAGTAGACATGATTTGGAAAATCACATCCTTCTCCTCTGATAGTTTAATTCTGTGGCTGTGTATTTCCATAGAAGGCCATCAGTTAGTTTCTTTTCTGTTTTCCCGAAGAGAGAGCTCTCGGGACAGTCCAGCTCTGCCCAGCCTCAGTGGGTACAGCTCACTGAGTTGGCAGGATGGGACCTTAACTCTGAAGCACTTGGCCTTCCTTGAGAGAGGTGTTTCTGCATTCTGCATTCTGAGATACCTTAGCAGCACTGTGAGTGCAGAGTGCAAAGGCTTGTGTGAGGGCTTTGCCAGTTGGCTAGGGCTGTGGATGACTGTAGAAATCAGTTCCATCTAACTTAGGATGAAGGATGGAGAAGCCCACCTCCAGCTCATGGGGCGTCAGCGCCCACTAATTTGGTTTTACCTTTAATAAAGTAGTTTTGCTTCCAACCCGTTGATCCTTCCAGAATAGGAAGAATGGGATGTTATTCAATGTGGCTGCACATTTTTCATAATAATAAGCCATCAATATCGGCCCCCAGGAAGCCCTATTTATTCCATTCAGTGGAAAGGAGACCATCTGTGGAGAAGGTATCACTAGGTCTCTGTCCTGGGAACGTGGAATGTAGGCATCTGCAATTAATGTTATTAATTTTAATTGTGCACAGGATCCTTTGATGTCTGTAGTGCTATTATTCTGCCTTACAAATAAATGGCACCACCTCTCTGGTATAAGTTTAGGGAAAGCTATTTCAGTCCACTTTCTATTACCATCGGGCAGTGGGCTTTACCAGCTCACACAGAACAAATTTGATTGTGTTTATATTTAAGCTTTCTTAACAAGGGAAAACAGGAGGATTAGCTTCAATAAAAACAGGAGCGGCATTCTGAATGTGTTTAAACAAGTTTTCCCCCACCAAAAAAAAAATAGACTTATAGCATATCATTTTCAACTACACTGGCAGGAGGGAAAAAAAAAGCCAAAGGTTCCCCTAAAGAATTTGGACCATGCTCAAGGCAAGTTACAGCTGGATCCTATTATAGAAATCAATCTTTTCTCACCAATGACTATTTACATCCACGAAGCTTTTCAGTAAATTCATTCAATCAAAAGCAGTTTTCGATGCTTGGCAAATATTAGATTACACATAATATACTTGTAATGTTAGCAGGGAAAAGAAGATGGCACCCACCCAGGCCATTCTTCAGAGCAGCTGCTGTGTCCTCCCAGCCCGAGGCATGTCTCTGTGTAGATTGATGGGACTTACTTTAGTGCGCTAATGCTGACACATTTACTTATCATTCATGATAATCACTTCTGCTGCTTCAGGGAGAAAATTTCCTAAGCACCTAAGTATTGGAGGATTAATTATGGTGTGCTGAAAAGGAAGAAAGAACTTTTGGGGTGATACAGCAGTGTTTGTCAAGACTCTGGTCCAGATACTCTTGTTTATTCCCTTGTTAAATTAGAGTAACTTGTTTGTGTCCTCATTGTTCTTTTCTCAAACTGGAGCAGGGGTGGTTTCTTTAAGAAAATAAAAAGTTGGTTTGAGAGATGGCTCAGTGGGCAATGTGTTTGAGTTCATGTCCTACCACCCATGTAGAAAGTTATGTTTGGCTGTATCTCTAACTCCAGGATTGAGAAGACAGAAAGAGCCTCTCTGGAACTCAATAGCTAGTTGGCCTAGCCAAAATGGCAAGTTGCAGGTTCATTGATGAGAAACTATCTCAAAAGATGAGGTGCAGAAGGATTGAGGAAGACATACCAAAGGTAGCCTGTGACATTCACAGTACCATCCCCCCCACACACACATGAGTACATGTGTATGCTTAAACCACACACATACATACACATGGGTGTGCAAGCATGTACACACACACACACACACACGAGAGAAAGAGAGAGAGAGAGAGAGAGAGAGAGAGAGAGAGAGAGAGAGAGAGAGAGAGAGAGGGTCATTTGGAAAAATTCACCCTATGAACTGTTTTACATTTCTCTGTATGAAGCTTTCACTTCTGCACTTGACGAAACACCCTGCTGAAAAGTATGTCTTCCTATCCCCATTCAGGAAAAGTATTCTAATGATTAGAACAGTGTGTTGAATCTATAAAACTATAAAGTGGAAAGAAAGGTCCCCTCCTTCCTTCCTCGCCAGTCTATAGGTAGAAGTCATAAGAATTGGCTTGATCTCCCCCAAGCACCTCTGGGAAGGAGCAGTTGTCGGCTCTGCCCTTTTGTGTAATGAGTCGCTTACGCTGTGAGGAGATACTCCAAGTGCTTTGCAGATATGAGCATAAGCACAACACCATCTTAAAATCTGAGGTTTACATATAAAACAATTTTGATATTCCAGGAGGTACTAGGTTAGATGTGTAGGGTAAAAGCCAGGTGATGCCCATTGTTGGTGGGATGTAGGAGTCTAGGGACCTTCTTCAGTACTAGAGAACCTGGGCACAGTGTATACACAGTGTATATAGTGGGTATGTACTCTGTATACACATTGATGAATCTAGTAAGAATGCCTTAGGTGTTGGCAGCTGTATCTTTCTTTTTTTTTTTCAAATCATGTATGTTTATTTTTTTTATTAACTTGAGTATTTCTTATATACATTTCGAGTGTTATTCCCTTTCCCGGTATCCGGGCAAACATCCCCCTCCCCCCTCCCCTTCCTTATGGGTGTTCCCCTCCCGAACCTCCCCCCATTGCCGCCCTCCCCCCACCAGTCTAGTTCACTGGGGGTTCAGTCTTAGCAGGACCTAGGGCTTCTCCTTCCACTGGTGCTCTTACTAGGATATTCATTGCTACCTATGAGGTCAGAGTCCAGGGTCAGTCCATGTATAGTCTTTAGGTAGTGGCTTAGTCCCTGGAAGCTCTGGTTGCTTGGCATTGTTGTACATATGGGGTCTCGAGCCCCTTCAAGCTCTTCCAGTTCTTTCTCTGATTCCTTCAACGGGGGTCCTATTCTCAGTTCAGTGGTTTGCTGCTGGCATTCGCCTCTGTATTTGCTGTATTCTGGCTGTGTCTCTCAGGAGCGAACTACAGCCGGCTCCTGTCGGTCTGCACTTCTTTGCTTCATCCATCTTGTCTAATTGGGTGGCTGTATATGTATGGGCCACATGTGGGGCAGGCTCTGAATGGGTGTTCCTTCAGTCTCTGTTTTAATCGTTGCCTCTCTCTTCCCTGCCAAGGGTATTCTTTTTTTTTTTTTTTTTTTTTTTTTTTTTAGAGCATTGACATTTTTTTTTTTATTAACTTGAGTATTTCTTATATACATTTCAAGTGTTATTCCCTTTCCCGGTTTCCGGACAAACATCACCCTCCCCCCTCCCCTTCATTATGGGTGTTCCCCTCCCAAACCTCCCCCCATTGCCACCCTCCCCGCATAGTCTAGTTCACTGGGGGTTCAGTCTTAGCAGGACCCAGGGCTTCCCCTTCCACTGGTGCTCTTACTAGGATATTCATTGCTACCTATGGGGACAGAGTCCAGGGTCAGTCCATGTATAGTCTTTAGGTAGTGGCTTAGTCCCTGGAAGCTCTGGTTGCTTGACATTGTTGTACTTTTGGGGTCTCGAGCACCTTCAAGCTCTTCCAGTTCTTTCTCTGATTCCTTCAACGGGGGACCTATTCTCAGTTCAGTGGTTTGCTGCTGGCATTCGCCTCTGTATTTGCTGTATTCTGGCTGTGTCTCTCAGGAGAGATCTACATCCGGCTCCTGTCGGTCTGCACTTCTTTGCTTCATCCATCTTGTCTAATTGGGTGGCTGTATATGTATGGGCCACCTGTGGGGCAGGCTCTGAATGGGTGTTCCTTCAGTCTCTGTTTTAATCTTTGCTGCCAAGGGTATTCTTGATCCCCTTTTAAAGAAGGAGTGAAGCATTCACATTTTGATCATCCGTCTTGAGTTTCATTTGTTCTAGGCATCTAGGGTAATTCAAGCATTTGGGCTAATAGCCACTTATCAATGAGTGCATACCATGTATGTCTTTCTGTGATTGGGTTAGCTCACTCAGGATGATGTTTTCCAGTTCCAACCATTTGCCTACGAATTTCATAAAGTCGTTGTTTTTGATAGCTGAGTAATATTCCATTGTGTAGATGTACCACATTTTCTGTATCCATTCCTCTGTTGAAGGGCATCTGGGTTCTTTCCAGCTTCTGGCTATTATAAATAAGGCTGCAATGAACATATCTTTCAAGATCTATCCATGGGGATTTCTGACAGTATCCAAGACTGCTAACAGCAGGGTTTACTGTCAGGTGAAACAGAGAGTGCACGTACCATAAATGCTTTGTCCTGTCTGATGCTTCTAGGATAGGTACACATACAGTAAGATGGGCTTTTGAGAAAACATAAGCACTGATCTTCCCCAACATGGATCAGGATAACATCTACACAACAGCAGTGTGTATATAAATGACCTGTGATACTGAATTAAAACTCTGCATTTTCCTAGAACATGAAACACACTGAAAGATCAGGCAGACAAGCCTCAGTGGTTGCACAGGATGGGAGTGGGCAGAAATGAGGATACTAAGGAAAGACTCTACATGTGATATAAGAATATGAGGAGGAGCCATGTACGGAACAATAACAAATTTAAATAGCAAATCTAAAACCTCTATTTCAAATGTGGCTGCCCCTGCCACTTTTCTCTATCTGTCTGTCTCTGTCTGTCTCTGTCTCTGTCTCTCTGCCTCTGTCTCTCTCTGTCTCTGTCTCTCTCTGTCTCTGTCTCTCTGTCTCTGTCTCTCTATCTCTGTCTCTCTGTCTCTGTCTCTCTGTCTCTGTCTCTCTGTCTCTGTCTCTGTCTCTCTGTCTCTGTCTCTGTCTCTCTGTCTCTTTCTTTCTGTCTCTGTCTCTCTCTCTTACACACACACACACACACACACACACACACACACACACACACACGAGCTTGCCTCTCAGATGCTGAAAACTTGTAAAGGATTACAAAGGTGACAAGATGATGGCCAAAGCTCCTGTTGGACAGATCCGATGGGTGCATAGCCATTTCCAAATTACTGTAGTGGATGAGCTGGATTTCCTCTGCTTATCCCCCCATCCCGACTCATCTTGCACGGCTGTGCCTTTGTCAGTCCTACCTGATCTTCATGCTCACTGGATAATAAGTGCACAGCCCCAGGAGGCAGAGGGGACAGATATGGGTTATACCGATCTGCCCCACAGCTACTCATGGAACACACTGCTTTGCAAAGTCACTCCTAGATGCTCTTCAGGCAACACCACGGGACTGTTGGCAGCTTTTAGTGAAACAAGGAACCAATGAAGAAAAGAGGCTTAATGTTGTCAAAATCCTCAGGGAAGGTAGAAGGAAGAGCCAGCCCTGTCTTGTACAAGAACCAATCCAGAAGACTTCTGGAGAATTCTGTTCTAGAGATGAGTGGGCATGAATTCACATTAGCTATACTATTCACAGTTTTCTGCAAATAATCTCAAATTCCCAGAAACATCTCCCACATACCAACAAGTACTATTTTAAAACGCATTTCAGAAGATTTGGCACACAGACTGTAGCCTCCCTACCTCTATGAGGTATTGTTTGTCCTGCCTTAAAAGCCACAGTAAATCTCAAACATACTCTTCTTCCCTCCCCTTCTGTCCCATCGCCCCTCCCCCTCCCCATTCCTCTCTTTCTTCACAGTGTGTGTATGTGTGTCACACAATGTAGTACGGTGGTCAGGGAGCCATTTGTGGGAAGCAGTTATCATGTTTGTCCTTGTGGTTCCCATGGACCAAGATTGTGTCCTCAGGCTAGACAGCAAGTGCTTGTACCTGCTGAGCCATATCACTGACCTATTTTTCCTCTTTACTGGTGAGTTATGTACACTGGTACCATGAGAAATTGATGCTGTTGACTATGTGCTAATCTTCCTGCTATAATGCACAAAGCAAACCATGTCCCGAATGTCTCTCTGAACTTCCTCACTGGCATCCTGACAGTTGCATCTATGGGACATCAGCTAACTTTTATTCTCCCTTTTTTATTTTCTTACTGACCTTGGCTTTTCCAAAGCACCTCTGTGATCTGTGCTGACTCAGCATTCAAAGCTTTTTTGACATGCCTCCACTGGATCTCTCTGACTGTTTTTTTGCTGACATCAGTATTCTTTCTGCTCTGAACTACTGACCTGAGCATCCCTCTCTGGGGCATCCATGATTCTCTTTTTTCTCCCGTTTTCTCTTTCCACCAGTTATCTCACTGGAAAAGGTGTCAGAGTATCGTTAACATCGCTCAACACCTAGACTCCTCAATGTACCATCTGCTGAATTCAGCTGCATTAAGGTCTAATTGCATCTAAATGGATTATGATTATATACGTGACTGCTTTGGTCTTGTCATGTGTCATAAGTAAGGCGAAAACAGGCCTAAGTACCTAGCAATAAATTGGGACAAGGGAAAGGATGCCATCTCTTCAGATAAAAAAAATCATACTGTTTATTAATTTATTCAATATTTATTGACCTAGTATATACTAGGCATTTACTGAGCTCTCACTGTGTGCTAATTATTGAATGTAAGTTGATGAATAAGATAAACCTAGACCCTGTCTTTGAGAAGTTTTAAGTCTGTGATGACAGAGACAGCAAACACAACCATATATATGTATGTAGAGTGATGTGGTTGAGGATAGCCCAGTAAAACAATTTGGGGAAGGTCAGTCAGGTTGCCAGATTAAGCTGGTAGAAACACTTAGGCTCTGTTAAATGGAAAATGCAGATGAGCAGTCCATGTTCTTCACATAAACATGGCCCATGCACTTCCTGGTATGTGGATATAGGTAAAAGTGTATTCATTTTTTTTCTGAAATTAGAATGTAACTGAGTCCTTTATTTTATCTAGCTGTCTAATAGTTCAGGGCAGGTTTCTCTGGCAGGTAACATTTAAACTGGGAACTGAAGACGGAGGCGTGACTCACAAGGACAGCATTGAGTGCAAAAGGAGTCAACCTTGTGAAAGAGACCAGGGAGAAGGGCCCCGATTGGTCTGCAGGATCAGGCAGAGAGAATAGAACATGCAAGGCTCTCTAACCCATGAAAAGGGGAGAGTGGTTATTTGACATATAGATTCTCCTTGACTTAGGATAGAATTCAGTCCAGTAACCTCTTCTTGTACCTTGAAAATATGACTCATCACTAGAGAATAGATAGAAAATTAGTACAGGTATACAATGGAAGATTATTTAGTTATTCTAAAGAGCTATCGAGCAATAAAGAGGCAGAGAACCTTGAGTGCTGACTATCAGCAGAAGCCAGTCTGCAAAGGCCAGTACTATATGATTCCACTCCTTCATGTTCAGGAAAAGGCAACTATAGAGTCAGAAAAAAAAGCATTTGCCAAGGGTTGAGAAAGAAGGAAAAGAGAGGGTCGTGGGGCACAAAGGACATTCAGAACAGTGAAACTCTTCTATATGGTATCCAATGTTAGGTTATGTGTTCAACACTTGTCAAAATCACAGAAACGCAGACCTAATGTACTCTTGACCTCAGTAAATGACATGTTATAGATTCTAGTTAAAAGAAATATGTCACACTCAAGACGTCAACAATAAGGGACAGCTCAGGGAAGGGCAGAGAAAGACTGACTCTGGGAACCCTATTTACTTATGTGTGTGTGTGTGTGTGTGTGTGTGTGTGTGTGTGTGTGTGACACTGCACACATAGTTATCAGAAGACAGCTTTGGGAATCAGTTATCTCTTTCTACCTTTACGTGGTTCCAGGGATAGTAGTAGGCATATCAGGATTACTCAGTTGACAAGCATCTTTAGAAGCTGAACCATCTCACAAGCCCCAGACTCTTTTAAAATATATTTGTTTTTAAACTGATGAAATTATATATATTACATTATAATATATTATATATTATAACATATATCATATATTATAGTATATTATATATTGCAATATATTCTATATATTATATTATATATTCTACCTGTGTCCACTTCAGCAAAATGTTCCTTCCCATGTCTGCTTTAGCAAAATTTTCTTTCACTTGTGTCCACTTCAGAAAAACACCCCTTTACATATTTGCACCAGCAAAACATCATCGGGCACAACTGACTTTACAAAGAACCTTTAAGTTTCTACCTCACTGATATGTTTGTGTTATCGTAAAATCTTAAAAGATACAAAATTGAACCATTGAAAATTTTGCTAGTTATCTATATGTTGCGAAACACCTGAAGTGTACAAAGATGGAAAGCGGATCATAGCAGCCAGATGTGGGGGATCACACCTGTGATCTCAATACTTGGGAGACTGAGGCAGGAGGATTGCTGTGAGTTAAGGCCAACTTGGGCCAGATAGTGAGACCTAGCCTCAATATACAGAACAAAGAGGAATGGAGTCAGGTCAAATTTTAATGCTAAAAAAAAAAAAATCATGATTCTAGCCACTCTGTGGAGAAGAGACTGG
The DNA here is from genome assembly GCF_021556685.1 of Rattus norvegicus. Taxonomy (NCBI): domain Eukaryota; kingdom Metazoa; phylum Chordata; class Mammalia; order Rodentia; family Muridae; genus Rattus; species Rattus norvegicus. The sequence continues at coordinate 272,471,910 of NC_141534.1, read as the reverse complement.
AGAGGAAGTATGAAGAGACACGATGGGGACTGTAGGGAGAGATGTGACTATCAGAAGGAGGTACAGACGGTGTCTGTAGAATTGAGATGGACTTTACAGACAGGAGTGTCTCTCCTCATTTGCACTCTACAGATGGAAAGCTGTGAGGGAGAAAGATGGGGCAGGATGGCTTGTATTTTCACAGAATCACAGTTGGTGAGAAGAGCCATTCTTTAAGTGAGGAAGGAAAGAGGAGTAGAAAGAAGAGGTGATCATATTTGATCATGATGCTGGAGGACTTCAAGAAAGGCATGAAGAACTCCCTGAGAGAAACACAGGAAAACATTAATAAACAAGTAGAAGCCTACAGAGAGGAATCACAAAAATCCCTGAAAGAATTCCAGGAAAACACAATCAAACAGTTGAAGGAATTAAAAATGGAAATAGAAGCAATCAAGAAAGAACACATGGAAACAACCCTGGATATAGAAAACCAAAAGAAGAGACAGGGAGCCATAGATACAAGCTTCACCAACAGAATACAAGAGATAGAAGAGAGAATCTCAGGAGCAGAAGATTCCATAGAAAACATCGACTCAACTGTCAAAGATAATGTAAAGTGGAAAAAGCTACTGGTCCAAAACATACAGGAAATCCAGGACTCAATGAGAAGATCAAACCTAAGGATAATAGGTATAGAAGAGAGTGAAGACTCCCAGCTCAAAGGACCAGTAAATATCTTCAACAAAATCATAGAAGAAAACTTCCCTAACCTAAAGAAAGAGATACCCATAAGCATACAAGAAGCCTACAGAACTCCAAATAGATTGGACCAGAAAAAAAACTCCTCCCGTCACATAATAGTCAAAACACCAAATGCACAAAATAAAGAAAGAATATTAAAAGCAGTAAGGGAAAAAGGTCAAGTAACATATAAAGGCAAACCTATCAGAATCACACCAGACGTTTCGCCAGAGACTATGAAAGCCAGAAGGTCCTGGACAGATGTCATACAGACCCTAAGAGAACACAAATGCCAGCCCAGGTTACTGTATTCTCCAAAACTCTCAACATAGATGGAGAAACCAAGATATTCCCTGACAAAACCAAATTTACACAATATCTTTCTACAAATCCAGCACTACAAAGGATAATAAATGGTAAAGCCCAACATAAGGAGGCAAGCTATACCCTAGAAGAAGCAAGAAACTAATCGTCTTGGCAACAAAACAAAGTGAAGAAAAGCACACAAACAACCTCATATCCAAATATGAATATAACAGGAAGCAATAATCACTATTCCTTAATATCTCTCAACATCAATGGCCTCAACTCCCCAATAAAAAGACATAGATTAACAAACTGGATACCCAATGAGGACCCTGCATTCTGCTGCCTACAGGAAACACACTTCAGAGACAAAGACAGACACTACCTCAGAGTGAAAGGCTGGAAAAAAACTTTCCAAGCAAATGGTCGGAAGAAGCAAGCTGGAGTAGCCATTCTAATATCAAATAAAATCAATTTTCAACTAAAAGTCATCAAAAAAGATAAGGAAGGGCACTTCATATTCATCAAAGGAAAAATCCACCAAGATGAACTCTCAATCCTAAATATCTATGCCCCAAATACAAGGGCACCTACATACGTAAAAGAAACCTTACTAAAGCTCAAAACACACATTGCACCTCACACAATAATAGTAGGAGATTTCAACACCCCACTCTCATCAATGGACAGATCATGGAAACAGAAATTAAACAGAGACATAGACAGACTAAGAGAAGTCATGAACCAAATGGACTTAACAGATATTTATAGAACATTCTATCCTAAAGCAAAAGGATATACATTCTTCTCAGCTCCTCATGGTACTTTTCCCAAAATTGACCATATAATTGGTCAAAAAACAGGCCTCAACAGGTACAGAAAGACAGAAATAATCCCATGCATGCTATCACACCACCACGGCCTAAAGCTGGTCTTCAATAACAATAAGGGAAGAACGCCCACATATACGTGGAAGTTGAACAATGCTCTACTCAAAGATAACCTGGTCAAGGAAGAAATAAAGAAAGAAATTAAAGACTTTTTAGAATTTAATGAAAATGAAGGTACAACATACCCAAACTTATGGGACACAATGAAAGCTGTGCTAAGAGGAAAACTCATAGCTCTGAGTGCCTGCAGAAAGAAACAGGAAAGAGCATATGTCACCAGCTTGACAGCACACCTAAAAGCTCTAGAACAAAAAGAAGCAAATACACCCAGGAAGAGTAGAAGGCAGGAAATAATCAAACTCAGAGCTGAAATCAACCAAGTAGAAACAAAAAGGACCATAGATAGAATCAACAGAACCAAAAGTTGGTTCTTTGAGAAAATCAACAAGATAGATAAACCCTTAGCCAGACTAACGAGAGGACACAGAGAGTGTGTCCAAATTAACAAAATCAGAAATGAAAAGGGAGACATAACGACAGAATCAGAGGAAATTCAAAAAATCATCAGATCTTACCATAAAAGACTATACTCAACAGAACTTGAAAATCTGCAGGAAATGGACAATTTCCTAGACAGATACCAGGTACCGAAGTTAAATCAGGAACAGATAAACCAGTTAAACAACCCCATAACTCCTAAAGAAATAGAAGCAGTCATTAAAGGTCTCCCAACCAAAAGGAGCCCAGGTCCAGACAGGTTTAGTGCAGAATTCTATCAGACCTTCATAGAAGACCTCATGCCAATATTATCCAAACTATTCCACAAAATTGAAACAGATGGAGCACTATCGAATTCCTTCTATGAAGCCACAATTACTCTTATACCTAAACCACACAAAGACCCAACAAAGAAAGAGAACTTCAGACCAATTTCCCTTATGAATATCGACGCAAAAATACTCAATAAAATTCTGGCAAACTGAATCCAAGAGCACATCAAAACAATCATCCACCATGATCAAGTAGGCTTCAACCCAGGCATGCAGGGATGGTTTAATATACAGAAAACCATCAACGTGATCCATTATATAAACAAACTGAAAGAACAGAACCACATGATCATTTCATTAGATGCTGAGAAAGCATTTGACAAAATTCAACACCCCTTCATGATAAAAGTCCTGGAAAGAATAGGAATTCAAGGCCCATACCTAAACATAGTAAAAGCCATATACAGCAAACCAGTTGCTATCATTAAACTAAATGGAGAGAAACTTGAAGCAATCCCACTAAAATCAGGGACTAGACAAGGCTGCCCACTCTCTCCCTACTTATTCAATATAGTTCTTGAAGTTCTAGCCAGAGCAATCAGAGAACAAAAGGAGGTCAAGGAGATACAGATCGAAAAAGAGGAAGTCAAAATATCACTATTTGCAGATGATATGATAGTATATTTAAGTGATCCCAAAAGTTCCACCAGAGAACTACTAAAGCTGATAAACAACTTCAGCAAAGTGGCTGGGTATAAAATTAACTCAAATAAATCAGTAGCCTTCCTCTACATAAAAGAGAAACAAGCCGAGAAAGAAATTAGGGAAACGACACCCTTCATAATAGACCCAAATAATATAAAGTACCTCGGTGTGACTTTAACCAAGCAAGTAAAAGATCTGTACAATAAGAACTTCAAGCCTCTGAAGAAAGAAATTGAAGAAGACCTCAGAAGATGGAAAGATCTCCCATGCTCATGGATTGGCAGGATTAATATAGTAAAAATGGCCATTTTACCAAAAGCGATCTACAGATTCAATGCAATCCCCATCAAAATACCAATCCATTTCTTCAAAGAGTTAGACAGAACAATTTGCAAATTCATCTGGAATAACAAAATCCCAGGATAGCTAAAACTATCCTCAACAATAAAAGGACTTCAGGGGGAATCACTATCCCTGAACTCAAGCAGTATTACAGAGCAATCGTGATAAAAACTGCATGGTATTGGTACAGAGACAGACAGATAGACCAATGGAACAGAATTGAAGACCCAGAAATGAACCCACACACCTATGGGCACTTGATTTTTGACAAAGGAGCCAAAACCATCAAATGGAAAAAAGATAACATTTTCAGCAAATGGTGCTGGTTCAACTGGAGGTCAACATGTAGAAGAATGCAGATCGATCCATGCTTATCACCCTGTACAAAGCTTAAGTCCAAGTGGACCAAGGACCTGCACATCAAACCAGATACACTCAAACTAATAGAAGAAAAACTAGGGCAGCATCTGGAACACATGGGCACTGGAAAAAATTTCCTGAACAAAACACCAGTGGCTTATGCTCTAAGATCAAGAATCGACAAATGGGATCTCATAAAACTGCAAAACTTCTGTAAGGCAAAGGACACTGTGGTTAGGACAAAACGGCAACCAACAGATTGGGAAAAGATCTTTACCAATCCTACAACAGATAGAGGCCTTATATCCAAAATATACAAAGAACTCAAGAAGTTAGACCTCAGGGAGACAAATAACCCTATTAAAAAATGGGGTTCAAAGCTAAACAAAGAATTCACAGCTGAGGAATGCCGAATGGCTGAGAAACACCTAAAGAAATGTTCAACATCTTTAGTCATAAGGGAAATGCAAATCAAAACAACCCTGAGATTTCACCTCACACCAGTGAGAATGGCTAAGATCAAGAACTCAGGTGACAGCAAATGCTGGCGAGGATGTGGAGAAAGAGGAACACTCCTCCATTGTTGGTGGGATTGCAGATTGGTACAACCATTCTGGAAATCAGTCTGGAGGTTCCTCAGAAAATTGGACATTGAACTGCCTGAGGATCCATTTATACCTCTCTTGGGCATATACCCAAAAGATGCCCCAACATATAAAAAAGACACGTGCTCAACTATGTTCATAGCAGCCTTATTTATAATAGCCAGAAGCTGGAAAGAACCCAGATGCCCTTCAACAGAGGAATGGATACAGAAAATGTGGTACATCCACACAATGGAATATTACTCAGCTATCAAAAACAATGACTTTATGAAATTCGTAGGCAAATGGTTGGAACTGGAAAATATCATCCTGAGTGAGGTAACCCAATCACAGAAAAACACACATGGTATGCACTCATTGATAAGTGGCTATTAGCCCAAATGCTTGAATTACCCTAGATGCCTAGAACAAATGAAACTCAAGACGGATCATCAAAATGTGAATGCTTCACCCCTTCTTTAAAAGGGGATCAAGAATACCCTTGGCAGGGAATAGAGAGGCAAAGATTAAAACAGAGACAGAAGGAACACCCATTCAGAGCCTACCCCACATTTGGCCCATACATATACAGCCACCCAATTAGACAAGATGGATGAAGCAAAGAAGTGCAGGCAGACAGGAGCTGGATGTAGATCTCTCCTGAGAGACACAGCCAGAATACAGCAAATACAGAGGTGAATGCCAGCAGCAAACCACTGAACTGAAAACAGGACCCCCGTTGAAGGAATCAGAGAACAAACTGGAAAGCTTGAAGGGGCTCGAGACCCCATATGAACAACAATGCCAAGCAACCAGAGCTTCCAGGGACTAAGCCACTACCTAAAGACTACACATGGACTGACCCTGGACTCTGACCTCATAGCATTGAATATCCTAGGTAGCATTGAATATCCTAGTAAGATCACCAGTGTAAGGGGAAGCCCTGGGTCCTGCTAAGACTGAACCCCCAGTGAACGTGATTGTTGGGGGGAGTGCGGCAATGGGGGGAGGATGGGGAGGGGAACACTCATAAAGAAAGGGAGGGGGAAGGGTTAGGAGGATGTTGGCCCGTAAACCAGGAAAGGGAATAACACTCGAAATGTAAATAAGAAATACTCAAGTTAATAAAAAGAAAGAAAGAAAGAAGGAAAGAAAGAAAGAAAGAAAGAGAGAAAGAAAGAGAGAAAAAAGGAAGGAAGAGGTGAGGAACACAGTCATCAAGAGTTCCGAATCAGAAGGGCTGAGGGTAAACCAAGCATGAGACCACCATAAACACTGGGACAGGCAGAGAGCTTAACCTTGGTGCTATGTAACTGATCCATTCCTGATCGAGCCGTTAGCCTTGAGTCTGACAAGAATGTTCTTCCCATCTTGCTTGTTTATCGATAATTTGTGCTGACTGAGGATTGACATTTGGTCTTGAAACTGGTTCAACAGTGCATATTTTCCTAGATCAACAGATGTCAAGACTTCTACATGCCAACACATACTGGACTTCTAAATAAGGTATGTATTTGAGGTATTTGTTTAGGGACATGTTGGACAACCAGAGGCCCTTTGCCATGCTGTTATGAACTACCGAAGCTATGGGAAACAAACGTATTATGCATGAGTAACTGTGACTCCCTAATGACCTCAATGCCTGACCAAAATCCAAAATGCAGCCTTTCCTCAAATTAATGGCCAATGTTACGAGATTTGGTGTCGAGACCAGGGTTCAAAGCCAGGACTGTTCACTGACTCCTTTTGTGTTTCCAAATGATCTACTGGGCTCTCTAAACCTCCTTTCCTCCCCTGTCATGGCATCATTTTATGGTACTTACTAGTAGCCCACATTTTTTGGGGGAGGGACATCTTGGGATTTCAGAGAAGCAGATTCTAGCTGCCAACCCTAGACAGAACTTTGACTTAGAGAAACTTCAAGAACTTCCATTCAACTCTACTCTTCCTATAAGTCTTCATCCTGGGGGAACCATGTGAGCCAAGCTAGGTAACCTCAAGTTTGCTTTGTGGTTCTAGGATAAAACATTCTTTTTCCTTCTAGACCACTGAGGGAACTACCCATTTGCTGTCCTCAGGATAGCAAATTATCACCCCTAGGAGTGCAGAAGTGGAGATCTTTGCAAAAACATAGTTCACTCTTAGAGGATACCATGCACACTTGGAGCAAACTGTGTTCAAGGCTGACTTTGAACTACTTCATTCTTGGGAATAACAAATTCCTTTATTATTTTAACACTTTAAGTCAGTTGTTTTAATTTTTTTCTTCCTTTAGCTAGCTTCTTCTTGATTTAGAGGTCAACTATTTTGACACCTGAGAGAAAACCCATCTTGTCCTAGACAGCCTCATCAACCCTAGAGCAAATTCGCATATATTGGAGAGTGGGTGACATTCGGTAAGTTTCTGCCAGTGTTCACCACTACTGCATCAGGGGTGTAGCTAATAGGCAGGAGAAATGGAAATTAAATTGGAATAATCGAATGTTAGTGAACAAGTCTAAGGTCAGAGCCACAGGGTTATTTATGTGAGTTGTATGTTCAATAGCATTTAGATAACTTTTTCTAAATGACTTTATTCTTTTCATGTGTATGTGTGGGTGTGGGTGTGGGTATGGGTGCTTATGGAGGCTAAAAGAGGGCCTAAGATCTCTTGGAGCTAGAGCCACAGGCAGTTATGGAACACGCAATGATAATGCTAGCATTTCTGGTCCTCTGGAAGATCCGCATGGACTCTTAACCACTTGGCCTCCTCGTTTAGGTATCTTTAAGTTTTCAGGTTTTGTTCCTGAGTCCACATGAAGTCCTTAAGCTGGAGAGCTCTGGCCTGGGGAGGTGGGTGTTGTTTTTGTCATGATGAGCAGGATTTTTGCTTCAATAATAACTATGCTCTAAATCTCAGTAGCTTGAAATAAAGTCTTGCTTATTTCTCATGCTGCATATGCACTGCATCTTGGCTTGGCTGTGCTCTTCCCTGAGACGTTGCTGGTGCTCTCGGGAGTAGAGCTATATCCATCTCCTTGGTATTATGAAAGAGATCTCTGAGGAGAACCTATTTAAATCCTCTACTGAGAAATAGAAAATTATCTCTGACCACAAATGCTAGTACTAATAAAATAACTCTATACCAAAGGAAGAGGGTTGGGAAATGCAACTTTACCACTTGCCTGAAGGAAGAAAGCTACAAGCATTTGATGAAGACCTAAAGACTTTTACCTTGGGCTTTGACCCCAAGGTTTAGCCTTCCCAAGATTGTTTTGACTCATAGTTCATAAACGACAATAGATTCAGTTAGATTGTAGACTAATAATAAAGACCTAGGAGGCCTTGTTAGATGGTATTCATATCTCTATTCTGATTCATCATTATAATATAATAATATAATCTTCCAAATTCTTGAAGCCTAAGAGTCTGACTGATTACATCATCTGGCCCTTTGCTTGTCTAAAACTCTACTATCATTTCTTTTATCACCACCCCTCTTTCTTCTAAACAGAAAAAAACATTCTCTGAAGTACAATTATGTGAGCTTGAACAATTGTCTTTGAATGACTTTGCACACGTTCCAAAAAGAGGAATCGCGAAAGATTACATGTTCTCATATAAAATCACTGGTGACTGGGCATGATAAACAGTCACTGATGTCATGTGGTCTCAATCTGGTATGTAATTCAGAAGGACTTTAAAGGACGGTATCTGTAGAAAGCAAGCAATACCATGTTAAGACAGGCAGCGATGCCACAACCTGCCCATCAGAACGGCTCATGGGGAAAAGTTCCATTCTTTCTCCCACATATGTGTTTCTCAAGGAGAAGGCTAAGCTTCAGTTAAGCCTTCTCCTGAGAAGAAATTGAGCACAGATTGGGTGTTGAGGGGACATCCAGACACTCACTGGCTTCTTCCCAGGAAGGCGTGTTTATGGAGCTTAATATATGATCATTCTCTATTTTATGTTTTGAGACGGGGTCTCCCACTGAACCTGGAGTAGCTGGTTAATGAGTTCCAGGGACTGGCCGGTCCCCACCTCCCCTGTGCTTCAGTCTCAAGGTCTCACTATTATGCCTGTCTCTTTAGTTGGGTGTTGGGGATCTGAATTCAGGTCCCTGTGTGTCTAAAACAGGCACTTAACTGACTGAGGCATGCCAGCAAGCCCTCTTTTGCAACACTTTAATTAAGGAATCATCTTTCTTACTGACTAGTTTTAAGAGTTTTGTTTAATTGGGGGCAAATATATCTTTATTTACAAAATGTATCTTTTGTAAACTTTTTCTAATCTTACTCTTCTTATGTGTCTTTTGGGAATTTCAGTATGTTTGCAGTGAAATATGATCAAACCCACCCCATACTCTCCTCTCTAATTCTCCCCAGATCTTCCCAACTTCGTGTCTTTATTGCTTTTGTTTGTTGTTTTGAAAACACACATTATTCTGTTTATAGTGTCTTTTGTGAACCATAAAATTTTGTGATTTTAAAGTCGTCATCATCATAGCCCTACCATCTAATTTTTCCTCTTTTGTATTTAATAAAAATAATTTAATAATTTCGTGCTGCAAAATTTAGTTTGTTCATTTTGGGCTAATTTTTTTTTTGGTGAAAAGTCTAAGTCTCATTTAAGTAGATTTTTAAAACATGTGGCTGTCTAGCAGTTTCAGCAATTTATCTGAGAGAGACTTACCTTTGGTCTATCCTCTGAGCAGATACATGGTACCCTTCTCTGAGATCCTAGTCATCCTACTCATCCCACATAGTAGACAATCCTCGATCCTACTCATTCTACATAGTAGACAATGTGTCATTTGATGATAACATTGAATCTATACCACTATCTTTACATGTTGGTCAAACTACATTCAGAACCCATTAAGCTCAGAACCACATCCAGTGCCCCAACATTAACCCCATTGTCTAAACAGTGTACAGAACTTCAGTGTTCAATGTTAGCAAGGATTCTAACACCTTCATTTATTGTAAGCCAACGGAATCGCCAAACACAGTGTGCTCAAAGTGTCAGAGAACAGGATTCTTCCCGTGTGAGGTTCAGATGTGGTTCGTAATGATCTTTTGTATCAAGGATGCTCTAAGGCAACAGTGATGGCTACATCAGATGAAATCAACTCTGTCTGGAAATCAGCTCCATTACAACTTCAAAACAAGAACTGAGAGAAGGCAATGGAGATGTTAAAAAATCAAGTTCCACTGCACTTAGGCCGCTTCTTGCAGATTTCAGGGCTGAGTTTGGCTCTCACTTGGGAAGTATTTTACTGGCGGAAGGCATGCTGATTGCAGATTAGACTTGGCTCCTTTCGGTGACAAACCTGGAGGAAAATTACCAGCTCATAATATTGAATTTTACCTACATAATTCAACAACCCCTTTGAGCTTGCCTGATGTTTTTCATGCTTCTTAATTTCACGAAGCCAGGATTGGGGCTGAAGTAGGTGATGTTTCTGGAAGAAACAGACCACTTATTGGTCCCAGGTGGCACCAGATCTTTTGATCCTAATACAACCATTTTTTAAGCAATGCCCGGGACTTGTAAAATTGGTCATTTTATTAGAGAAATACATTGGACTTGCAGTCAGAAAATGCCCTCATTGGGAGCTGCCACCTGATTGGCTGATGATGCAGTCTATGTTTGCAGTCACTTTCTGGCCAAATATTAGATTTTAGAAATGTCTCTGAGTATGCATTTTAGGAAGAGAAGGTCATTCTTTCCATATGGTAAGATACATCCTAGCACATTTGGAAAGAAAGATTATTCAAGCCATGATTTGCATGAAGTAACATTGAAAAAGCAATTTTCTAATTCATAGGTTACAATGAACGACCTTCCCAATGACTTTCTATGATAACTTGTTGTCTTACTCTCCTGTTTAAGTCTCAGGACAACCAGACATGTCAGGGAAACTTAGACTCACCAGGCCTGCCTTTTGGTCATATGGAGACAAGGATCATGAATAGATGCGATCAGTCTCCTATGGCTAGAGACAGAGACACTACAGCTGGTGACCCTGCTTCCCAGCAATCTTTCCAGATAATGTATTCTGCGTTTTTTCCATGCCAACAATCTGAACCATCAGAAATCTCCTGAAAACAGTCCCCTCGTCTCATGGTTTAACTGGTCTCTTTAGGGACAGTTAAGGGACAGAGGTATTGAATCTGGATATAGCCAAGAAAGAGGCAAATGGGAAATGAAATTCATTCTTGCTTCTTCATTGCCTTGCTAGCTGATGAGAATGTGGTGGGACTTAAGGACCACCAGTAACAAACACAGCCACTCTTCTGTTATTTTGCTTATAAAGAACCAACCTTTTTAGTGGCAACTCTACTTGGTCACCATCTTTTCCAGTGGAAATAGTTCTGTTAAGAGTCATCCTACCCTATGAATGTACCTTTATGGAGCAGACCAGAGGGAAAAGTAATTGAATTTAATAAAAGCTGTAACCAATATAAAGCCACAGGGAAATCCATTTCACTTCAAAGCCAAGATGCATGGTTCCTAAATAGAATTAATTGCCTGGCTGTTTCTTCCATCAAATCTCAATCCAACAGCAAGGAATTAAATTCCTTGGCATTTCTTATTTCATAGTCACATGAACTCTCCATGAATGGTGATGGCTGGATTGATAAAAATTGTTCTCAGAAGTGACAATCTTCAGATTGATCAGTAACCACAGCTGCAAAGTCTTACAGTATCGTGCTTAGCAGAGCTAGAAGCTCTTATAGGCAATCTTAATGAATTTGTCAAAGCTGAGACTCATAAGGACAGTACTTTCTGCCCCTTAACCACCAACTCATCCCCCTTTTAAAAGTGTCTTCCCAAAGAAAACAAATAGAGGGAAGATTCTTCTCAAATTCTTCTCATCTAGATCCCCTGAAGAGATTCTTTGATGTCTTTGTTGGCTCATGCCAAGGTTAGTTAAATGGAGATTCAGGTTTCCATGGCATTGTCTGATTCTACATTGGGGGACCACTCCAACATAGTAGGATGGAGAAAATATGGGGTCTGAATTGTGATCTCCTCCAAAACTGATATTTTGAACAATTAGCTGCCAACGTGACATATTGAAGGAAGGGCTTTGGGGAAATGATGAGGGTAGAGCCTTCACAGATGGCAGCAGTATCTCAGGAAGAGGTCTTGTGAGCTTCCTTGTCCCTCCACTATGTGACGACACAGGAAGAAGGTACCACTTATGAGCCAGAGAGTGCACCCATGCCGTACATTGTGCCTTGACCTTGATCTTGAATTTTAGCCTCCATAACTGTAAGAAGCATATTTCTCTTATTTATAAGTCATCTAGAGAATGGTATTTTGTTATATCCACCCAAATGAGACTAAGACACATGACTACACAAGGCTTTCTGAAAGGACTTCCAGTTTCTATATGTCATACCACTTCTCACTGGGCCCTTTCTAGACATCAGAGTATTGGGTAAGAAAAGTCTCGTGTTTTCCTTCCATAAAACTAAATGGAGAAGAGGTAGGAGAGAGAGAGAGAGAGAGAGAGAGAGAGAGAGAGAGAGAGAGAGAGAGAGAGAGATGGTTTGAATAGCTTTGGCTCCCATAGACTCATGTGCTTGAATGCTTGGACCATAGGAAGTGTGGCCTTGTTGGAGTAGATGTGGCCATGTTGGAGGAAATGTGTCACTGTGGGGAGAGGCTTTGAGGTCACCTATGCTTGAGCTATGCCCTGTGTGGCACACAGTTTCCTCTTGGCTGCCTTCTGATCAAGATGTAGAACTCTAGACCCCTCCAGCACCATATCTGCTTGCATACTGCCATGTTTCTTGCCATGATGATAATGGGAGAAACCTCTGAAACTGTAAGGCAATTAAATGTTTGCCTTTATAAGAATTACTTTGGTCATAACATCTGTTCATAGCAATAAACCCCCGGATAAATTATAGTTTATTATATTGTTGGTATAATGATATCAAGATTAAAGTATTGGCTATATAGACTAGGAAGAATAGGGAAAGGTATGCATGATATAAAATTTAAGAAGACAAGTAAATATGAAAACCTATGACAAGAACTATGTAAATTCAAGCACAGGCAAAAATAGAAGTAAATATATACACAGGAAATATTTATGCTGGGGTAGCAAATTACCAGCAGTTTAAAAGTTCCTCTTGCATTTTTATTTCACAGGATGATTTTATCTGTGTGCATATAAAATGGAATGACATCTTAGAAACTGGAACTTCTTGTGAGTGTTTATGTGTATCTCATCATCAGAAATGCTAGCTTGTGGTTCAAGTCATCTCAGATGCCCGCTGGAGTTTAACTGCAGCCCAGAGGCCAGAGTAGTCTGAGTGTGGTTGCAAAACCATTACTTTCTCCAAGGGCCAGACAGATCCCTTCATTAACCTCTGTAAACAGCTCAGCTTTCCCGAGGTTATCTGATCCCAGCTAAAGAGAAGGATTCAGACATTGTCTGGCCTCTAATGGGTAGTGTGTTTATGCATGCATGTGGGGCATACAAGTGCAGGTATGCATGCCGGTGTGTGTTCAGGTGTGTGTGGAAATGTGTGTGCAGGTGTGTGTGCAGGTGTGCACACAAATAAGTAGAGGCTAGAGGACAACCTTGGGTATGGTTCCTCCTTTTCTTTGGAGACAGGATCTGTCACTGGCTTTGAATTTGCAAATAGGATTATGTGGGTGGCTGACTGGGGAGTCCCAGGAATCATCCTGTTTCTGCCTCCCCAGTGCTGTGATTATACAATATGCCACCAAGCCTGGTTTTGGGGATTTGGTCTCAGTTCCTTGTGCTTCCAAGATAAGCGCTTTGCTTTTCTGACTGAGCCAGCTCCCCAGCTCGGCATATGTAGCTTTTATTCTCTGGCTTGCCTACTTTTCTTCTGTCTATGACAACTGCCAGGGCCTTTTCACTGTGTCCCAGTGACCAGAGCAGTATGTGGTGAGTTGTGTGAGTGAGTTGAGGGAACATTTGGGTATGAGGCCAATCACTACTGTGTTTCCTAAATTAAGGCTCATCTGGGAGTGCCCAGCCAGGACACACCCTCATCCGGAGTTTGCATTCTGCTGCTCACAGCTACTGCTATGGCTTGGGATTAGACTTAATGTTCTCTTAGTCAGAATGGTAAAAAGCCTGAGAGGGTGGATGCTCCCTGGACCTCTGAAAGGAAGCATTAGAGAGAAGGGTATGCGAGGAACAGAAGAATCACTCACTCGTGCTTGCTGGCTAAAAGTGATCATTGGGCCAATTTATTCTAACATCTCTTCCAGATATATATATATATATATATATATATATATATATATATATATATATATATATACACACACACACACACACACACACACACATATATATATATATATATATATATATGGAGAGAGAGAGAGAGAGAGAGAGAGAGAGAGAGAGAGAGAGAGAGAAGGAATTTGAAAACTGAGCTACACAATTGGAAGAAAAGCATCGATGACCATGGCTAAACCAGAGTGTGTCAGAATGGAGACAGCCTGTCCACCAGAGGCTCCCACTTCAGCTTCAATGGACACCTGAATGCCAAGAGCTCTGAGGGAATCAGGCCCAACAGCCACATTGCATGGCCTAGACCCCAAAGAGATAGTGGGTTAAAGGAAAGGGACCTACATAGATGTGGTTCTCCCCTATCTGAGTTCCTAGCCACCTTGTCCTGGTGGGAAGATTAGCTGCCCTCTTTCTTGCTAAAGATGTTTGATTCAAACCCTAAGAATTCTTTTCCTACATTTTCCAAGAAAACCTTTTAGAAAAAAATCTCTTTCAGTTCCTGCTGGGATAGCTCAGTTAGTAAAGTGCTTGGGGAGAGAGCAAGAGGATTCAGAGTACACCTGTGATCCCAGTGCTTCAGGGGGGGCTTCTGGAACAGGCGGAGTGCTGGGAGGGGTGCTGGGGCAGGCAGGGTGCGGTAGGAAAAGTGCTCCGGGAGGGTGATGGGTTGGGGATGAGGATTCTGAGAGCACAGGGTCAGGGGGGGTGTTATGGGAGGAGAGTTCTGGATGGGGAGTGGCAAGAAAAGTTCCTCAGAGCTGTGGCCAGCCAATCTAGTTGAATTCAGTCTTTGTATAGAAACTGTATATAATAAAGTGGGAGAGCTATTGAGAAAAACACCCAGCACTGACCTCTGGCTCTATCTGCACCGCCACACTTGAGACCATTTGTAAGTGTCACAAGCATGAATGTGGTCATTACCCAGAAAATGCAGCCCTCCAGGCTCTCTATGAATTACGAACCGTATTTATAGAAAATGTGACAACTCTACCACTTGCCTTGTGTCTAGAGGGCCAGTGAAATTCAAGTCTCGGTGATTATTTCTGATCAACAAATAGCGCAGAAAGGAGTCCCACCGAGCTCAGACTTCTCAGCCTCTGCAGTGCTCTAGCTTTCTCTTATAAGCCAATACTTGGGGACATTTTCTGGATAATGACCACTTCATGGCAGACTTAGTCATTGTCATATTGCAAAATCTGGGGTTTATTTTGTTGTTGTTATTGTTTGGTGTTTGTTTTTTATTTTTGTTGGTTTTTTTTCCCCTTCTATAAATGACACTTCTTGGAACACCCCCATACGTATTGTTTTTCTAGGATATTCAGCTTCCAGAACTCAGACCTAATGGAAAACATCAAATATTTTCTATAAGATACAGAATATTTATGCTTGTAAGTTAAATATTTGTGTGGATAAAGGATTGCTGTAAAGTTGTGAGCCCACTTGTGAATCCATTGCCTGTCAGTTCTTGTAGAGCACTCCTGCCTTTTTCTGACCTTCCTGACTCTTATCTTGGCCTCTCTCTCCAGACTTCATCTACTTTCCTGGATTTTGTGCCTGGCATCTCTTCACTCACATTTTAACCGTGTGCAAATGCACATTGATCTTCCTTGCCGTGTAGTTCTCTGTTCAGATTTCTACCGTTTGTAATTTTTATTGAACATCTTGTTTGTGTTCCTGGTATCCACATACCCAGGTTTCTCTCAGAGTGAACTTAGGCATGCTTCTGCCATATATGTTCAATGTGACAGTTTAATTCTACACGGTCTGTCATGGGCTATATGGGAGTCGACTTCATGATTCCCTGGTGTGTGTATGTTCAGGCAGCAATGCAGTTGGTATGTGGGCACTCAGCATCCGTAGCTCCTCTTCTGTGACACCAAAGCATACTCATTCACAAGAGAGAAGTCTTTTCCAGTCCATGTTGGGGTCAAGGAGTGCAGCCAGAGTTGGAGTGGGACATGTCCTTCCTTGGTGCCTCCATACTTTGACTAATCTTTGTTAATGAGACAAAGAGAACACATGGTAAGATATCCCTAGAGCTCAACATGTAACCTCCATAACAATTAGAAAATTAAAAGAAACAAACATCCCAGAACTGCTGGGGTAATACATTGCTGGAAAACAGGATGACATCATCTGAGAGAGCAGGGTGACATCATCTGAAAGAAGATTGATCTTAACGCATGGGTCTTTGTATAAGGCTCCCCAGCTAGAGTCTCCTGCAACTTAAAAGAATATGAACACTTAATCACAATACTGGAGTGTGTGTGTGTTTGTGTGTGTGTGACAGACAGAGAGAGACTTTTTGTCTCCATTCTTTTTGTTTTAGTTTTCAATCCTGTGTTGGCCTTGAACTTACCCCCAAAATACTAGGATTACAGAATATGTTACCACATCCAACATCAGGACTTTATTCTTGACAGAGATAAACTCTAGTATCTGTAACCCCTAGGGTCATGGTTCATTTTTCTTTGTCAATTTTAATGTCTTAAGTTTTATAGTATATCCTTAAATACTGTACTTTATATAAATACATTGTTCTGTAATTGCATATAAGTATATTATATACTTACACATAAACTATCATATATAAATCATATATATTTGAGTATATACAGAAATGAATACACTTCAAATACAATTTAAATGCATTATTTGAACTCATTTAAAATATTTTCACATATAGGGATGTAGTTAAACATATAATGTAAATTATACAGTATAAATGACATTGGAGTGAGGTCAAACCTGAGGCAGCTGACGTAGAAACAAAGGAGATGATATAAATAATTGAAAGTTTTTCCTTCTCACTGTCACTTCTGGGCATGCAGATATGACCTGGGAGTACTCCTAACTGCATATGTCTACTTTCCTGCCTGGTATGGCCTGAGAGCACGCCTAACTGCGCATGTCTACCTCCCTTGCCTGGTATGGCCTGGGAGTACTCCTAACTGCGCATGTTTACTTCCGTGTCTGGAATGGCCTGGGAGCACTCCTAACTGCATGTGTCTACTTCCGTGACTGGTATGGCCTGAGAGCGTGCCAAACTGCGCATGTCTACCTCCCTTTCCTGTAAAGCTGTAGACTTGTTAATCTAGATGCAGTTGGACTAACCGAAGCTCTAGTCATTATACTTAATTGGGCAAGTGGCCCTCTGAGCTGTCTATAAACTGTGTGTTCACAATGAGGTAATTAATAACGCCACTTCCTTTCGGGAGACGTATCATTAGCCATTATTTC
The DNA here is from genome assembly GCF_021556685.1 of Rattus norvegicus. Classification (NCBI taxonomy): domain Eukaryota; kingdom Metazoa; phylum Chordata; class Mammalia; order Rodentia; family Muridae; genus Rattus; species Rattus norvegicus. The sequence continues at coordinate 272,454,715 of NC_141534.1, read as the reverse complement.
TAGAAACATGACATTGATCTCTTTATTCAGAGAGGTAATTGCAGGTTTCTGAAAAGAGTGTATGGTTTACCCAACAATTCCCCGCAAATGACATCATCGCTGAGGAGTAAAACCCACAAAATCTGTCATTTCAAATCCATGGCTGGGATTTAATTCCCTAGGTGGGAAAAAAAAAGTCCCTGAAACAGGGAGGGAGGTATTTTGGGATAGAAATGAGAGGGAAATATAAAATAGTTTTAAATTTTAACCTATTAGTAATTTCTTTAAGAGCTGTTGGAGGCAGAGAGTTTGTGCACATTTGGGAGTATAGGAAGAAGACAAAAGAAGCCATTTTTTTTAAAATGGTTTGTGGCTGCTTTTTAATAATGGCCTTTCTATTGTGTCTTAAATCCCACTCACAAATGAATTTGATTTCAATATTACCATATGAAAGCCCATGCATTAAATCTAGTTCTTGACCTTAAATAATAAGCACAAGAATGCAGCCACACAGAACTTGACATTTCACATGACTTGGATCTATCCTGTTGAGCAAGAAATAAGCAAAGGTTTCAGAATAATTCCAGGTGAACCTGGAGACCTCAGGTCAGCTCTAAACAGTGTTCACATTAAATTGAAAAAGTCTACCTGCTACATTTCACCTTCTTTAGTGGGCTTCTAACATAGTAGCAGGATTTTTTTTAAGAGCTTTATTAAGAGGTTATTTTCTTTCCAGTTTCAAATTCACCTGGTTTTCACAAGAGCCCCTGTGCATTGGTTAATGATGCTAAAACCAACTGCATGAGAATCGATGCCTCCAGATTCAGCTGGTTTTCAGAACAACCCCTGTGCTTTTGACACTGTGAGCCTTTCACATATTGGTGAATTTGGAAATCATGATTTTACAAAACGTATTTCTTGTTTGGCCCAGATGAAAACACATAGAAACGAGGTGCCCTAAGTTTGTCATAAACTTGCTTTTTTAAAAAGATGCCCTTGAGCCGGCAAAATGAAAGATGCTACAAATTAGTTAGTTTGAAGCAGAGTACACTTTCTGTTTTCTTAGGCAAACAGGGCAGGTTGACATGTGAAAAAAGTCTGTAGTGTGTAAAAAACTGCCCAGCTTTATTTACCTGGAAGCTGGGGAGTTCGTTAAAAGCTGTTTACTCTTTCCGTTATAATGTATACTTCTTAAATGCTTGTGATAATGGGTTAACACCAACAATATCACCTTTTTTGTCTGTCATGGAGTTAGTGTGTCTTAAAATACCAAAGGAAGTAATTCCTGAAGTGACCCCACTTAACTAGCTTCCCAGCTTCTCTTCTATTCAGATAAACAAGGGAATCAGTTGAATATGGGCTTTTTTTTAAATGAAATTTAATAACTTTCAACCTGGAAACAACAAGCTGTCACAGGTCCAAAGAGTTGGTGAGGTGGTACTGCCCAGAACTGATCAGCATTCAGCCTGCAAAGAGGAAGCAAAAAAAAAAAAACAAAAACAAAAAACAAAAAACAAAACAAAGCAAAACAAACAAACAAAAACAAAACAAAACAAAACAAAAAACCAGAAAGAAAGAAAGAAAAGTGTCTTCCAGGAAAGTTTAAAGCAGCAACACTTTGAGCCCATAAACATAAGTTTAAAATGTAAGAGAAACTTTCTGAAAGAAACTAGCTCATTTAAATTTTAGCCTAATAAACAATGGTGTTTTTTTTTTTTTTTTTGGTGTGATGTTCAAATGCTTCGATAATTTGACCTGTAGGACTAAGATGTCATTTAATATCCCTGTACCAAATGAGAAGATATTACACTGAATAATTTGGATATTAAGATTTTGAGCCTTGGAGGTGGTATTTATTTATGGCTTATGAGTTTTAAAACCATAATCTCATGATGAATTTGGTTAACATTATTAAAAGCCACATCTTAAACATCTGTGCTTGGTTAAATAGATCAACTTTGTTAGTGCCGTTGTCTGTTGGATTTTCTTTTCACCATGTCAGGAGCACATGCCTTTTAATCTACGTTTGTCCTAAATGCGCAGACTCCCTCCTAACTTACCCAGTCAATTATTCGTAGGTGTCATTTTGCTCTTACAGAAAGCAACTCCATCTGAGATGTACTTGGCTCCTGAGAATGAAACATCTTTTGACCTAAGAGAATAATCACTCCTGTTAAGAATCCAAAACTCCATTTTCTTTTTCGCATACAGCCCCAGATATTCTCAATATCCTCCTTCATTTCCAACGGGGATACTGGGGGGAGGGGCTGAGATAGGGATACCCCGGGAGAGTCCTAGGCTTCAGTGTACTACAGAAGCTTTCTCAAAAGGACAGGTTCCTGGGGTTTCTTGGTTTTAGGAATTGGAAAGTGTATTGGTGTCTCGGATGCTTCCCTAATATCTTGCATTATTCTACATGGGGCAATTGAACAACGGAAGCCTTCCGAGAGCATTAAGTCTAACAAATAAGTTCTGGCTACATCAGCTCAGCGCATGGAGTTGGTTTCTGTCTTTCTTTTCCCTGCCTTGACGGGTTTGATAAAATCAGAAGCTTCTCTACTCTTTGGATTTTTAAGTAGGAAAGAAAGACCAGATTAAGGCCTAGATGCCTCTCCCTGGGCCCACTGAACCCGAACCAAGTGGCTATAGGTCACGGGAACAAGGGGCTCATTGTCGTCTTCATTAAGCAAACCCACCATACCCGATGAATGGGAAGCATTTAAAAGGTAAAATAATTCTCTAGAATTTGGATGTGTTTCTCTTTAATTAGTCTGATGAGTCCTGAGTCTGAGGACTTGTCAAACACCTGGTATTAACCCTGTGCTGCCGACCTTCTGCCAGGAAAACTCGAGGATGGGGGGGGGATTAGCTGAATGAGAGCCCCCTTTTGTGAGCCTGCGTTCCAGATGAAAAGGATCATTACCACAATGATACTTCTAATTATACTGTCATTAGGATACATCCCGAGTTAGCAGTGGTACATGGAGCCTTGCTTTTAGACAACATGACCCAGGATAGGGAAGAAAGGAGGCCTGGGAAATGGTTAACCCTTTCCCCAGACTCAGCCCAACCTGAGTTCCCTGAGTATCACTCCAGCAAGCACTTGCTGCTGACAAACAGCATACACTCCATCGTGCAGAAGAGTCATTCGTACCATTCCTGTTTAGAGCTGAGTACCAGTTCAGCACCAATGGGCATGCTGTTTCCTGAGGTATGTCAGCCTCTAGGAGACTGGTGACAAACCAGCAGGACTTCAGTATTCTTAATTCCAGGGTGAGGTACAAGAGCTAAGACACAGGCTGTAGGGCTATGTGCTCACAAAACAGTGGAGCTTTTTCACTGCCTGGATTAGGGAGTCTGACAGCCTGGAGTTGAATCCCCACCTCATAAAAATCGTTAAATCATCCATGGCTTCCAGTGAAAATGTCTAAGCTTGATGTTCCTTATCTGTTAAGTGGAAGAAATGAATGGAGGCTCACTGTGGCTCGGGTCTTTATGGGTGGACATGGTGGTATAGGCCTTTAATCCCAGCACTTGGGAGGCAGAGGTAGGTGGCTCTCTCTGAGTTTGAAGTCATCCTGGTCTACATAGTCCCAAGTCCCGAGTTCCAGGACTGCATAGAGAGATTCTGTCTCAAACAAACAAAAACAATTGCTCACCCACCACCAATAAAGGAAACAAATAGTTGTGTCTCAGCGCACAGAGCTGTTGGGAGGCAAAGCTGGTATTCATTTCTAATGCTAACTATCACAAAGTGCAAGGCAAGCTTTGGAAAACCATTGATGATGTAGTTGCTAAGTCTTTTGTGTGCACATCCATAGCACACATATACGGGCTCTTGCATATGGAGGCCTGAGGCTTGACCCAAGGACTCTCTCTCACCTCAGTCCACCTTACACACTGAAGCAAGGTCTCTCATTGAATTCAAAGCTGGCTGATTCTGTTAGCCAGCTAAGGATCCTGTCTGTTCTTTTAGAGCCCTTATATGAAGCAGACTGCTCTGTCTGCCTGGCCTTTACATGGGCATTAGAGATTTGAACTCAAGTCCTCAAGCTCACATAGTAAGCAATTTACTCACTAAACCATTTCCCCAACCCCCAAGCTGAAGTCTCACTAAGGTTGAATGTACACATTGCTGAACTTACGAGACAACTCGGCGATCCCTGCCTATGCTATGCAGAACCTCCTGACCAAGCCTGTATGTCTGGAGTTAGACATTAATAATTTCTGTGGACTCTAGATAAATGTTTCTGAAGAGGACTGGCTATCAGTGGAATTCTTTGTTCTCCAAGCCTGCCTGTCTGCTTCTAAGCACAAGCTCCTCAAAACTGTTTTGGTATAAATGCCCAAATAAGACACATTTTTCTAATAAGGGTGGTATGTTTTGTGTTGGTGACATTTGGAGAGCTCAAATGATAATGTTAGAAAAAGTCTCTGAATATTTTCAGGACTTCATTCTTCAGAACAATGAACCACAATGCCCCAAATGGGGTCATGGATTTCAGCGAGAATAAATCCAATCCTGTTGACATCTTTGAAAAACTGTATCTGCCCCGGACTTCAGTTGGCACTGAGATTTCAAAAAAAAAAAAAAAAGATTTTATTTCACATATTCTTCATACATATAAATGGATTTACATGTAAGAGAAGAATGTGAACTATTTGAAAGAATAGCACTATTTATATTTAAACTATTCTCATTCTTTATGGTGATTCTTTTTTGTCTGTGTTGAACAATAGCCTAGAGGAACCACAATTTCAACTATTGTAAAATAAATCGGTCTTAAATTTCACACTTCAAGGGCGTGGGTTTTTTTTTTTTTTTTTGTACGGCCTAACGAAAAGATCGTATTGAGGGGATTGATATTGCTAACAAATAACGATGAAGATCCAGTGTCGCGGTGGGGACCAGGCAAGTGTAGCTAGGAAATTGTCTGTAGTTTGCCTCTAACCCACGTTCTCTGTCTCCCTCTCTCCATTTATCTACATTACCCGCATGGTAGATAAAAATTTGATTATACAGCCCTCCCCCCATCAAAACATTATGCAACATTCCTAACCCAGTAGTGGGGGATTTTTATTAAGTAGAGTCATTATTTTTATTTTTAAACCCTTCCTGTGATTAATTTACAATCCATACATGGAGAGGGGGGTTGGATCATGCTAAAGTCACTTGATTTTGAACTCTGAAGGTAGTTAAATCCAGAAGCTGCTTAATTTCCGTGACCATTGTAAAGATGATATTGTATTGCTATGAATTTTAATTAAAATAGCAGATTTTGTTTAATCCCTTTATTAAAGAAAAAAATCTCCCTAAGATGCAAATTAAAAAAAAGTTTGTGAAATCAGCAGTTCATTTTTGAGATCTTTGAATATCTTGTCTTCCGTGCAAGTCCCATAATCTAAGTCCAACACAATCATTTACTCCCCAAGCAGTTTCCCTCCCACTTCATGCAAAAATGTAGAACCCCAGATTTGTTTTTAAGTATAGTTAGGGCCCTAAAATGTGTGGTTGTTCTCTGAAAACTCTATTGCTGAGCTCTTTTTGCAATACAAGTTAATTAACTGGATTTAGATATTTGCAAGACGATATATTTAATGGGATTACCGCTCATATAATGTTCTCAGTGACTGATTTGAAGTCTAAGCTCACAGGACTGGGGCTGAATTTCCAGCTCTTTGAGAGTTAATGTTGTGTTAAGGAAAAGTACAATCTGACCCTCATTGTTCATGAATAGGTAAGTTATTCCCGTGAAATGGAGCTGGGCCCTACAAGGGCTGTGGCCTGGCAGATGCGTGATCTGGAGGGTGCAGACCATCACATTCCAGCAGCTGCCCCAGGTAGCTGGAACCCCACACCTGAACTCCTCACAAGTTCAAGGCAATTGTGTCTCAGTCAAAATAGAATGGCCCATTATTCACAATCTGTCTCCCAAGTGGGATCAATCAGATGCTCCAGCCTTTAGGCTTAAAAGATAAACACTCATGTTTTGGTTGGTTGAGAGTTAAAAATGGAAGCAGACAACACTGCTCTGGCCCTTAGACCTGGCCATTGTGAGCATGGAATGCTCTAAATCCATCTTTCAATGAGGGCATTCAAAATATTTGTGATTATTTTATTAGACAGGATGGAGAGGTAAGGGATAGTGATGCCCTCGGAGGGAAGGTCAGTGGAGAAACGAGAGCTGTAAGAAAGAGAGAAAATGAGAAAGAGATAGAAAAAACAGAAATGGAAGGAGGGAGAGGAGGAGGAAGGGAAGGGGAGGGGAGGAAGTGGAGGGGATGAGAGGGAGGGGGAGAGACCTTTCTACTCTTGCCTTCTCTCTCTCTCTCTCTGTCTCTCTGTCTCTCTGTCTCTCTGTCTCTCTCTCTCTCTCTTGTGTGTGTATGTGTGTGTATGTGTGTGTATGTGTGTGTATATGTGTGTATGTGTGTATGTGTGTGTATGTGTGTGTGTATATGTGTGTGCATGTGTGTGTATGTGTGTGTATGTGTGTATATGTGTGTGTATGTGTGTGTATGTGTATATGTGTGTGCATGTGTGTGTATGTGTGTGTATGTGTGTATGTGTGTGTATGTGTGTGTATGTGTGTGTATGTGTGTGTATGTGTGTATATGTGTGTGTGTATATGTGTGTGTATGTGTGTGTATGTGTGTATGTGTGTGTGTATGTGTGTGTGTATGTGTGTGTGTATGTGTATGTGTGTGTGTGCGTGTATGTGTGTGTGTGTGTGTGTGTGTGTGTGTGTGTGTGTGTGTGTGTGTTAAAGCAAATATATTTTGGCCCATCAGCTGGATCTACTCTGCTGTCTCCTCAGTTGTTGACTACATTAGTAATGACTATAATTTCAATCTTTCTCTTCAGAGAACTGCTGTGAAAAGGACATTTTAACTAAAATGTTGAAATTTGTGTTAAACGTATAAACATTAGCTCCGTCAGACCCACTATTAAGAAGAAGTTTAAGTTCTCACTCAGTTGGAAGGCTAGAACTTGGCACATAATTCTTCATTTCCAATGCGAATGAAACACTTTTTGGACTTGACCTAACAAGGTCGTTTTGAGAGTGTGCCTTTAACCCGATCATTGCTGGAACCCATCAAGCACAGGATGGCATTAAAAGCACTGGTTCTCAACCTCCCTAACACTGTGACCCTTTAATTCAGTTCCTCATGTTGTGGTGACACTCCCCCTACCATAAAATCATTCTTGTTGCTGTGTCATAACTGTTACTTTGCTACTCTTTAAGCCATGATGTAAACATCTGTGTTTCTGATGGTCTTAGGTGACCCCTTTAAAGGGTCATTAGATCCCCACTCTACCCCAAAGGCATTGTGACTCATAGGTTGAGGACCACTATTGTTAAAGGAAAGTTCACTCTAATTTACTCAGCAGCTTACAGGGGTTGAGATCTTGGCATATTTTGGTTGAAGCCCACCTTTGAAAAGGCCACCCTAACTTGTTTACATCTTGTGTATCCAGCTCTGAAGGTTCCAGGTTCATTTTACTGATTGATTGAACTTTGTCTAAGTTCAGGGATCGCTGTCGCCCTCTGGCTCCCTTTGCTCATTCTCTTCACTCTTTCCTTGGATCTTAGTTACTTTTTAAGCCTTTTGTTGATCTGCAAGACCAGGTCGATCCTTGTGTCGGAGCATTGGTACCTCACATATGGCTCCTGTAGAACCAAACAGAACTGTGCCTTTATGTGTATTCATGTTCTATTTCTAATGCAACCTTTTATTTTGAAGTAGTTAAGACTCAAGGGAACATCAGAAGTAGGAAGCTTGTGTGGCCATCATTTGGTTTCCTATGATAGGCTTGTTGGCCATAGCCACAGCATGATGTCAAAACACTGGTGCAAGTGCCTGGGGGATAGCTCAGTCTATAAACTACAGGGTGATATACAGTTCAGTTTATAAACTACAGGGGGATAGCTCAGCCTATAAACTCCAGGGAGATAGCTCAGTCTATAAACTACTTGGCTTTCATGAAATCATGAGAAACAGAGTTTGATCCCCAGAACCTATGTGAGGAAAAGCAGAGGGCTTATAATGCCAGCACTGGGGAGGTAGGATGGGTGTATCCAAGGGGATGGTTGGCCAGCTAGCCTAGCCTGCTGGGTGAATTTCAGGTCAGCGAGATGCTCTATCTCAAAAACATTCCATAGTGAATATGTCCTGATGAATGACACCCAAGCTCTTCTGGCTTCCATGTGTGTATGTACCAATATGAACATGCACAGGAATTTGTACTTACAGAGATTGTTATATTACTTTTAATTCTAGTAAAAATGCTAAAATACTAGCAGTTTACACAAATGCACATGCATATCATATTGTTTTAGGAGATTTCGAGTCCGGTAATGGTCATTCAAAGTGGGATACAGAACCATTCCTTCCCCAAAGGGGCCCTCCCTCCTCAGCCCCTACTCGTGGCCACCACCTCTCTGTTCTCTGTCCCTATAATGTGGAGTCTGGGAATGCTAAGAATCCTAAAGTGTCAGCCTCTGCCAGTGGCTCCTAAGCTCTTATCAACTTCTTGGGACTCACCCAAGATGTTTGTAGGACTCAATCAGTTGTCCATGTCTCTTTTATGTCTCAGCAGTATTCTTTGTCTGAAGAGATTCTAGCTGTTTATTTATTCACTTGTTGGAGAATATTTGTTTTTTTTTTCTAGTTTGGGTCTACTACAAATGCAGGTCCCACAAGTATCCACACACAAGTTTTATGTATGGTCTTTTCTTAGACAAACATTAAGTGTAATTGCTAGGCTATGTAGTATGTACTGAGAAGTAACCCCCAACTGCTCTGGGTATGACAGCATTGCTCTCAGCTTTCATCAGCAGCACGGAGAAGCTTGTGAGTTGTTTCTGAAAGAGTGCAGTAGTATCACCATCTTTGATTTGTGTTAACGCCTGACAGCCCTGTGTGGTTTTCATGATTTTACTTGACATGTTCTTTTCTTTTCCTTCCTTTCTCTTTCTTTCTTTCTTTCTTTCCTTCTTCCTTCCTTCCTTCCTTCCTTTCTTTGTTCCTTCCTTCCTTCCTTTCTTTGTTCCTTCCTTCCTTCCTTTCTTTGTTCCTTCCTTCCTTCCTTCCTTCCTGTCTGTCTGTCTGTCTGTCTGTCTGTCTGTCTTTTTCTTATAGAGTGTCTGCTCAAATCTTCTCAGATTTCTGAGGTTAGTGAGATAGGCCAGTGGGTACAGGCACTTCTCACACAGACCCAGCAAGCACAGTCCCATCCCTGGAAATCCCGTAGAAGTGGAAGGAGAGAACAACTCCATAAAATTGCCTTTCCACCCGTGTTGTAGATTGCCCTGGAGCTGTTTCTATTTTGATGCTAATTCTGCTTCTCCAACAAGGGCTGCCTCACAAACTCAATACTCAGGTGACTTCATCAGAATCTTCTCATTTCAACTTGTAAAATAAAGGTGAGAGCTGGTGATTGGGCAGGAGATGGGAAGGTGGAGCTGAAGTGTTGGGGGTGGGGGGGAGAGAGAGAGAGAGAAGAGAAGAGAAGAGAAGAGAAGAGAAGAGAAGAGAAGAGAAGAGAAGAGGAGAGGAGAGAAGAGAAGAGGGGGTTGACAGAAGAAGAGGAGGTGGAAGGAAGATGGAGCTGAAGCACACGGCCTAGAGAAACCACAAGTTATAAGGGATCTCTTAGCTGGGGAATAGAGTAGTGCAGTGGTAGATCTGCCCAATCTAGGCCACAGCTTGTATTCATATCAATTGAGTTATGTTTTCCTTGCACAGACTTATTTGGGTTTGAGAGGTTACTCCAACACACCCACATGCCCCCATATCTGTCTGTCTGTCTGTCTCTCCTTCTCCCCCCTCTCTCTTTATATCTCTCTGTCTCTGTCTTTTTCTCTGCCCCTCCTCTTCCCTCTCCCTCTCTCTCTCTCTCTCTCTCTCTCTCTCTCTCTCTCTCTCTCTCTCTCTCTCTCTGTCACATACTAAAAAATAAGTAATCAATAAGTAGAAAATTCTTGCTAGGTTTCTAACAAGGTTATCTACTTAATCCAAGGAATGCTCTTAAGGCAGTCTGAACACAAGGCTTCTACCATATTGTCCCAGTCTACATTTTTCCTGCTAAAAAAATCATTTTAGGTGATATTTTTCATAGGAAACTTTCTTAACTTGATATCTCTCTCTCTCTCTCTCTCTCTCTCTCTCTCTCTCTCTCTCTCTCTCTCTCTCTCTCTCCAGATAACACACACATAAGAGTATGTCTGAGAACTCTTTACCCAATCCTAAATCACAACATTTTCTTTTGAAAGTTGTATTGTTTTACATCTATACTTCACTGTGAGATGGCTTTTTGTATAAAACATGACTTGTAGCTGAAGCTTCCTTTGTTGATGTTTTTAAGCTTATGTCCCTACTTGCTTCAGGCCCATTTGACAAAATGTCTGTCCTCCAACCAGATTCCTCCTGTTGCTTTGGTTAAACATTGGTGGCCATCCTTATGTGGGGCTGTGCTGTTGAGTGGTTAGTTCTTTTCATCTCCACTGGACCCCATGAGGCCAAAGGAGATTCTTCCCCGCCCCCAATCCTACTTTCCTCTCCATCATCTGCCCAGTATTTACCACAGGGAAATTGTTTGCCTGTTTCTGAAGTGCTGGGATCGCAGTCATGTGCTGCCATGCCTTGCTTTTGTGTACTAGGGATCTGAACTTGGGTACTGATGCTTGGGCAGCAAATGCCTCACAACTGAGGGAGGGACCGCCTCAGTGTGGTTGCACTTGTAACTGTAGTATAGATACATGTACCTGGAGGGAATGCATCCAGGTTCTAAAGTATATTAGTTATTTCCTTACCGTGTGACCTCATACCTGAAAGAAAAGAGTTAAAGGAAGTTAAGAGTTTTTGATCCACTGTTGCATGTAATTTTAAAAAACCCACACTTGGTCCAGCTAGTCTCTGGGACCAGCAGCCACCTGCCTACTAGCCAAAACCTCTCCCACAAATGCCTGGAGTAGCCTCACAGCTATGCCCAGCTATGCTCTAAGAACGGTCACAGCCATGTTGCTAGCCATAGCTCCCTCCTGACCTGTCCCCACTCTTCCAGGATGTCCTTCCCAGAGCCACTGCTCATGTTCCACTGACCAGTCACCCCTGTGGCTGGCCCTGCCTACTGCTAATGACTGCCCCAGTCTCTCATCCAGTTTTAGTCCCATGAAAAGAAAACACTGGAGATTTATATTTTAAAACTGACCAGATAACTCAAAGGCTGGGCAAAGAATATCCTGTCCCATCCTCCTTGGCCTTCACAGTTGCCTGTGGAGGTCACAAACTATCCGTGCCCCAAGAAACCTACTTGTCTGCAGCTCCTATTCACTACCCGAGTCTGGTCCTACTCCAATCCTCTCCCTCCTTCTCTTCCTGTCCTGCCCAGAAATCCCGCCTTCTTTTTTGCCCAGCGATTGGCTTCTGCCATCATTATTTGGCCAATGAACAATTAGGGAAACTCACCCTCAGTAGGGAAGACCAGGTTGTTAGACTGAGTAAATAAAGAGTGCTAGAACTCAAGAAGTTAGACTCCAGAAAACCAAATAATCCTATTAAAAAATGGGATACAGTGCTAAACAAAGAATTCTCAACTGAGGAAGATTGAATGGTCAAGAAGCACCTAGAGAAATGTTCAACATCCTTAGATATCAGGGAAATGCAAATCAAAACAACCCTGAGATTCCATCTCACACCAGTCAGATTGGCTAAGATCAAAAACTCAGGTGACAATAGATGCTGGCGAGGATGTGGAGAAAGAGGAACATCCCTCCATTGTTGATGGGATTGTAAGCTGGTACAACTACTCTGGAAATCAGCCTGGTGGTTCTTCAGAAAATTGGACATAGTATTACCTGAGGACGCAGCTATATCACTCCTGGGCATACACCCAAAAGTTGCTCCAACATATAACAAGGACACATGCTCCACTATGTTCATAGCAGCCTTATTTATAATAGCCAGAACCCAAATGTCCTTCAACAGAGGAATAGATACAGAAAATGTGGTACATCTACACAATGGAGTACTACTCAGCAATTAAAAACAATGACTTTATGAAATTCATAGGCAAATGGATGGAACTAGAAAATACCATCCTGAGTGAGGTAACCCAGTCACAAAAGAACACACATGGTATGTACTCACTGATAAGTGGATATTAGCCCAAAAACCTCGGGCTAATACTCAAATACCCAAGATACAATTCACAAACTACATGAAGTTCAAGAAGAAGAAAGACCAAAGCCTGGATGCTTCAGACCTTCTTAGATGGGGGAACAAAACACTCACGGGAAGAAATACAGGGACAAAGAGTGGAGTAGGGACTGAAGGAAAGGTCATTCAGAGACTGCCTCACCTGGGGATCCAGTCCATATACATAAAGCCACCAAACCCAGTTAATATTGCTGATGACAAGAAGTGCTTTCTGACAGAAGGCTGATACAGATGTCTCCTGAGAGGCTCTGCTAGATCCTTACTAATACAGATGAGGATGCTTGCAGCTAACCATCGGACTGAGCATGGGGACCCCGATGGAGGAGTTTGGGCAAGGACTGAAGGAGCTGAAGGGGTTTGCAACCCCATAGGAAGAACATCAATATAAACCAACCAGACCCCCCAGGGCTCCCAGGGAGTAAACCACCAACCAAAGAGTACACATGGACAGACCCATGGCTCCAGCTGCATATGTAGCAGAGGATGACATTGACATTGTCTGGCATCAATAGGAGGAGAAGCCCTTGGTCCTATGAACGCTCGTTTCCCCAGTGTAGGGGAATGGCAGGGTGTTGAGGTGGATGCGTGGGAACATCCTCATAGAAGCCAGGGGAGGGGCAGGAGGAGGGTGATGGGAAAGGGAGGAAAGGGGATAATATTTGAAATGTAAATGCATAAAATATCCAATAAAAATAAATAAATAAAAAGGAAAAAAACATTTACTTTATGACAGGTATCACAAAGACACAGGGAGAGGCTAGGCACAAAATTTACACTCAAAGACATGACCCTACTGAACTACTTCCACCACTAAAAACAATCTTACGGTTTTAATGTCTAGTAATGTTGTCAAATTATAATAACATCAATCCCCTTGGCTGGTTAGAATCCTACATAAAAAATATAATCCTACAAAAAAAAAAAAAAGAAAAAAAAGCACTTACAAAATTCCAGATCAGGAAGCAGAGAACAAGGCAAGAACAAGGGCCTGCCCCAACTCTCAAAGTCTACCTCTAGCTCCCTACTTCCTCCAGTTAGGCTCCCACCTCCCAATGTTTCCACCATTATCCCCCCAATAACACCACTAGCTGAGGATCAAATGTTCAAGAACATGAGCCTGTGGGGCGTTTTATATTCAAACCATAGCACAGAGAGTGAAAGACATTGCTTACTAAACACACCACATTGTCACATTTGCAAGCTATTCGCATGTGTCGCAGCAGATTGAGGAGACATGGAGATTTGGATCTTACCCTGGTCTCCTAACTAAGAAAACCAGAAACGGATAAGCCTTTTATTAAGCATCAGACTGAGGGGGAAAGCGAGAGATGCTCAAGTAAAAGGTTCAGAGTTGCGACTCACAGAAAGAAGCAAACTCCTAGTCCCCTGAAATACTAGAATTTATACCTTGCTTTTATTCCTGTGTTCAAAGTCATTGTTGGCATTGCAGTGAATTGTGATATTGGCAAGAGCAAGGCGAGCTGAAAGAAAGAACCTGTGCCTCTCTATTCCCTTGTGGCAGGGGTCACATTGATATTTGTTAATATTTATCATAGTATTTGATAAGTACTGAGCCCAACATTCATTTCCAGAAAGTGACATTGTATGTAATTGCTTTAAATATACTCTTGGAATGCTGGAATTTAAGTAGGACATTCTAAGACCTAATAATGTGCCTGATTCATAGGAAAATCTCCATACATCTTGATGAATGACTGCCAAGTTTATTCAATTGAGTATTAAAGCATAGTATTGAGGTCAGGTACTGCTGTGAGGTAACAAACAGGAGGGAAAGAGGAAGACCTGAGTCTTCCTCTGCTAGTCAGATGATTTCCACCCATTCTTTCATCCGTTTTATATAGCATCTGTTATATAACATGTAATATATAATATATAAAATGGCTGATAAACCTTTTAAGTGAAGGAGCCAAGACAGATGGAAAAATTTTCTAGGGGGCAAACAGTGGGTCAGTACCTATGAGATATCAAGGTTCTTTCCTTTCTATCTCATGCCGTGATAACTTCTTCACTGGTCCCTTCTGGCATCATTTTCCCTCTGACCCCTCTCTCTCTCAGTAGCGGTTTATTGAAGGAAGCTAGACTGAGACACTGATTTTTGAATAACACCCTGGTAATTCTGATCTGATAGGGTTATCAAGTATTGGGCTAGCCTAGGGTCTTATCAGATGTTTAATTGGGGTAAACTTGGGTCTCATCAGATGTTTAATTGGACTAACCTAGGGTCTCATCAGATGTTTATGTCTATAAGTCTAGCATTTGGCAAGCATGGTCCTAAAATGTTCTTTAGGTCAATGTGACAAAGGCAGAATGTTTGTCAAATAGGAAGTATTATTAGGCTACAAAGCTGATGGCTGATTTGACCTTGCTTTCAAGTGTGTGATTCATAGGAATGGTATCACTTTCGACTCTCATGGGATTTGTATCCCCTTGTGGGACTCACCAAAGGAATAGTATGGGGGAAGATGGTATGTGTTTGAAGAGCTGGCAAGTTTTTATGAACCATCGGGATATGTGCAATGGCTAGGATTCTAGAAAACAGAATAGAAACCTGGGGAGGAGACATTTGGTGGGAGGAAAAAACCACTGTAAACTATCTAAAGCATGACTAATATCTTTTTGTCACAGAGAAGGAAAGGGAGTATGTAGTAAAAAGGGAATTTTGGACCAAATTAAATGCTTGGCAAATTGCCAAGTCTCAGTTAATTTTTTTTTAGGAACAGATGAAATGTATTGATTATTTTTGACAAAAAAAAAAAGAATTAGGTCAGATTCTTGACTTGGTAAGTGGAACTGACACAGTTCCAGAAGTGGATTCCTGAGGTAGGCAACCTTGAACTCATGATGGATGCTGACTCAGGACGATTTTGTTGGGGAGGAGAAAGAATTGTAGATAGGACTTGGTACTCAATGCCCATGATCATAAATGAATAAATGAAAAAATGTTTCTTAAAATTTATTTGTATTTGTCCAAATCCTTATCCACACAAGGATTGGAGCAACAGGAAAAGAAGTGTTTATAGTTAAGTGGCATTACTGCATGTTTAGAAAACTTATAAATAAACATAAAAGTGCAACAATCTTACAGTTAATGCTATAATGTAACTAGAGGCTTAGGGAAAGAACAGTTTCTATCCATTCTCTCATTCCAATGTTCCCTATCTGGGTAGGCTTGGCCACTCATCCAAGTATTCCAATTAAATAGTTGAATAAGGACGAGAAGCTGAGATCAACTCTCTCTCTCTCTCTCTCTCTCTCTCTCTCTCTCTCTCTCTCTCTCTCTCTCTCTCTCTCTCTCTGTGTGTGTCTTTGTCTCTGTCTATTTGTGTGTGTGCATGTATGTCTGTCTGTCTTTGTCTCTGTCTGTCTTTGTCTCTGTCTCTGACTGTGTGTCTGTTTCTGTCTGTCTTTGTCTCTCTGTCTCTTTCTCTTTCTCATAAATACATACACAATGGGAAAGAGAAAAGGCAGCTCATAAGTAAGTATTTGAGGTTGTTAGAATGAGAATTTCTCCCCTAGGCTGAGGTATTTGAGCACTTGGCCTCAGTGGTGGCACTGTCTGGGGGAGATTATGAGAGGTGCAATCTTATTGGAGAAAGTTTGCCACTGTGGATGGGCTTTGAGATTTTTATAGCCTCTCCCCACTAGATAGGAATTTTTTCTTTGTCCTTTTGAAATTTTAATGCAATTACAACACTTCTCCATTTCTTTTCCTCCCTCCAAACCCGTCCATGTCCCCTCCTTATTTTCAACTTCACTGCCTAGTTTTTCACTAATTGTAACTGTTTCGTGTTTGTAAGTTTAAGATGTCATTTTTCAGCTTCTCTCTGCTGCCGTCAAGTCTTCCTGCCTTTATGGACTTTGCCTTAGGAATCATGTGAATCTGCCGTTCTATAAAAACAAAGGGGCCCACCACAAATCCATTGCATGGTACGGACCAACTATAGCAAAGCCTCGAAAAACTGTGAGTGAAGAGTTAACTCTACAAACCTCTACCTTCCCAAGCAAGACTTACAGCATGCCTCTAAAACTTGCAGAAGTCTACTTTTGAGACAAGACTAATTTCTGTGTAGAGTAAAAGTGGGCAGTGTGTGTACACACTCATACCCACTTCTTGGAATAAGGAGGCAGCTGGCCATTGAACATGGACATATTGGCATGCTCAAAGGAAATTCCATCTAAGCCAAGGCCACCAAATATAGAATTTTTCTCACGACATGAAATATAGATGATTATTGAAATTTAAAGGCAAGTGTGTAAATTTATCTTCTTAGAAAAAATGACACAGAAGGAAGGGGAGAAAGGAGGAAGGAGGGAGGAGAAAGATAAAGGGAAAAGAAAAGAAGGGATGTAGGAGGGAGGGGAAGGAGGAGAGGAGGGAGGGGAGGAGTAAGAGTGGAAGAAGGGAGGGAGAGAGGGAATAAAAAGGAAGAGGAGGGGAGGAAGGAGGAGAGACGGGATGGAGAGGATAAAGGAGGGCAGTACAAGAGGGAAGGAGTGGAGGAAGGATGGAGTAAGGGAGGGAAAGAAAAAGAAAAAGGAAGGGAGGCAGGCAGACACCTTTGGCTCCTGCATGTCTATAAGCCATACCTGTCTTCTACCAGCATTCTCAAGCTTGGAGGCTGCTTTAATTAGAAGTTCAGGATGGTTCCTTGCCAACCTCCTAACTTAAGTAAATTCCAGATCAAAACTTCAAAGAGCCCAAAGTACTGATTACAATATGATTTTAGCCCAGAGTCTTAAACCACTGAGCCTCCCTAGCTGTTAAGAAGATACTGACTCAGACCATCATCAGACAGGAAGATCCCTGTCTTTATTTTTAAAGGAGCAGGAGAGAGGAAGCCACTGTGGGGGCCTTTAGAATCCAGCACACAAGAGACAAAATAAGCCATTAAAATTCAACACAATACCCCGAATTCCTGTCAAGTCATTTTTGAAAAGAGAAACAGGCATTGGTTACATGAAGATAAGGCCAAGATGCTTAACAGCAGGTAATTGAGATGCCGTGCTGCCAGGGAAGGAGGAAGCAGGGCTCTGTCAATGTGACTTGGACTTGGCGTGGGGAAGCGTGTAAGGTCCACCCAGCACACATTCTGGGTTGTCCCTCTGTCGCCACTGACTTAAACAAACCCTTTAGTGTCCCTGTGAGTGTGCATCATGAGATGTCAGGAAAGAACAACCCTTCAGTGTATTCATGAGCAAGTGGCCAGGTCACCCCTGCAAGGGAATACTTCACAAAGTAATACCACCAGGCTCCAAGGCTGCCCTGGAGCTGGCGCATGTTAACTCCTTCAGGGCAGGCTTGAAAAGCTTACATTCAGGGTACATTAATCTGAAAACAAGTGTACTTTTGTGTCTCTGGAGGATCTTTTTCATTGCCATCAATTTAGTACATCGATAGACTGAGATCCTAGTTTCAGTATCGGGTTGCCCCCACCCAAGCCCATACCCCTCCACAGGCCAAGCTACTTAATTGAGACTAATCTAAAGAGAAGTGAAACAATGTATCCCCTCCTGATTCATTTCCTCCCTCCTGGAGGCTCCTACTCCCTTCTCTCAGTCTCCACTCCAAGTTTCTTGGGAGAGCAAACCAACTGTGGGGCAGAATGAACTCAGCTCTGTTTATGATATGTTAGCGGCAAACAAGAGAGACACAAATGCACATACATAGGGGTACAGCAACATGTCTGCCTGCACACACACATATATGTGCACATGTCCAAGATGGTTAAACTCGTGTGTCTTCCTTTTGCCTGATCAGCAAAAATACAGAGGAGTTCTTCAAGAGGTATCTACCTAAACTGAGGAGAGATAATGCATGCTTATCTGCTTACTTAGAGGCCTGCATAGACTATTGTTACGTGCTTTGTGACAAGTTTTGTTCAGTTTTAGTGTTGTTTTGTGGTTAACAAAAATATCTACAACAAAAATGTATGTGTATGTGTGTGTGTATGAGAGGGTGGGGGGGAGAAAGAGAGAGAGGGGAGGGAGGGAGGAAGGGAGAAAGAATATCTCCTATGTATCCCTGGCTATCCTGGAACTTGCTTTGTAGACCAGGCTGCTCTCAAACTCAGAGATCTACCTCCCAAGTGCTGGAATAATTAAAGTTGATGGAAATAGTTCAAATATTAATATTTTGCCTGAGTGATACTTTGAGAACTGTCTACTTTGTTATTTTGTGATTAATATCAATATTAAAGTAAAATCATTTATGAGTTGACCACTTGTCATGAGTTGACACAGTGCTGAGCGCTAAAAACTTTTGCCTACATTAACCCTTATTTCCCCATGAGAACCCAGCTTGTCAGCAAGAAAAATAAAAGGGAACTCGGTGGCTTTCATTGACTTGTTCAGAGTGACATAGCTCACTGTCGTCCATGGTGAATGTGGTCATTGGAAAGTAGCTTGGAAAACCTCAACAAGTCTTCACTACCTATTAACCTTCTAATACATGAATTGAGTGAAGGGTCAAGGTTTGCTGGTTCCTAGTCTGTTGAGTCTTTGTTTTATTCTAAACAAAAAGAAAGTGCTGAAAGGTCTGGGCTGCTCAGTGGTTAAGAGCACTTGCTGCCCTTGTAGAAGACCAGAACTTGTTCCCAGCACCCATGTCTTCTAGGTGGCCAGTATGGCTGAGAGAAAAATTACATTTATTTATCTGTGTGTGTGTGTGTGTGTGTGTGTGTGTGTGTGTGTGTGTGTACATGCCAGTGTGTGCATGCTACACATACACATGGACATCAGACGACAATTTGTAGGAGTCAGTTTTCTTTTTATATTGTGGGTCGCTGAAATCAGTTATGTTGACAGACTTAACAGCAAACACCTGGATCACTGCGCCTGCCACCCGGGCATTATTCCCATCCATGACAGAGCTATCCTGTGACCTAAACACTTCTTCATTATCCTTTGCTCTTTGCTTAGAGTGAGACAGAGTAAGAAGAAAGGAAACATGCCCCTTCAGCATCTCTTTTAGAAGGGCTGCCATCATGATGGCCAACTTTGCTGAAGTCACTTCTGCATGATGACTTGAAGGCTGCATGGCTTTGGAGCTGGGTCCGTGGCCACTGATGAATAGTGAGCAGGTCATCAAATAACCCTGCCTCTTCCTTCCTCCTCTTTCTGACAAGTCACTCGGGTGGCAGGTGGGGCATGTAGTCAAAGGGCTCTGCTTGGCTTTGCTCATGAAAACTATTACATTAGCATTGTTATAGGCAATAACAAGATAGCAGTGTGATGTTAGGAGAGAGAAATGCGCAAAAGTACCCAAGAAGAACCAGAAACCAAGATGGCAGTTTCTTATTCAGAGGGGAAAAGGATTTAGCTGACACCTTCAATTAGGCATGAGACATCACAAAGAACCATGCAATGCTTGGGGTCCTGACCCAGGCCATTCAACCTGCAGGTCGGCCTGCTGCTGAACTTTCTTCAGCTCAGGAAATGTCAGGGCACTGGGTTTCCAGTCTCTCAAGTCTTTCCTGTGGGTACCTTACTCAGCAGCTACTGTAAAGGTTATTCAACCTGATGTAAAGGTTATTCAACCTACTCACAGCTTTACTCACTAACTCACCCCATATAAATTATGGTAATTTAGGGCTGCTTTAATGTTAATTACAGTCTGCAGGAGAACATCAGGAGTAGGCAGCATGAAACCTGGCAACTGCTTGGGAAGGCAGCTCACTGGATGACTGTAAGTCTGTTTTCAACAGGTCTAATTGGGGATGTGTATTACACAGTGTTGCATTTAAAGAGTGACTTCCGCTCGATATAAATGCTCCATTGTTTTCCCAAGTCACCAGGTTCCATTTTTCAAAGTGCAACTGAATAGCCAGTAATGACTTCAATAAAGTTCATATTAGAAATCAACTCTTTTGCCCCATATGCACATGGGCTCTCAGAAACCCAGTGACACCATGCTTTGAGGCCTTCCACAGTTTCATTATTTCGGTGGAGACAGTGGGGCTGAGCACTCTTACTCCAGTCAACTTTAATTATGAATGAACCCAGTACCCAGAGTGGGATTGGGACAGTAAAGAAATTAAGGAAGCTTTCCTGGAGGGACCTGAAGGAAGAATCTGATAGATGGGCTGCAGTGACCCATCATGAAAGGCCTAAGCTATGGGAAGTGCTCATTGGTCCAGCATTGAGGGTAGTGTGATGCAGTGGTTATATCCCTGCTTGATCTGAATCTGACAAGTTCTGTCACCCATGGGTAATATGACTGGGACAAGTACATGCTCTATGCTCTGCCAAAGTTCTTGATTTTAGTTTAGATATTATCAGAGAGGCAACTGGAAAGCAAGATTTTAAGCTAACTGTAGCTCCAGAGGGCTGGACAAGACCAGTCAGGTGGCAGCAGGAAGGCTGGACTTAAGAGAGAAATTGAAACTGCCCACCAAGAAGACCAGGTAGGAGGCTGGAGAAGGAAGCACCATTGTGTACTGGAGCAAAAACCACTGTTGATCAGTTGCTTGGGCAGCCTGAGCACATTGGAAGTTCTCAATATATTAAAAGTAAGAACCTACCAGTCAGTCTAGTTGATGGATAGGTGGGAAGGGTTGACTCTGAACAGATGCTGAGTGGGTCATGTACAAGGTGCCTGCCCATACGATCACCTAAAGAAAGAGAAGATCAGATGGCTCCTTAACCTTATTGCTTTAGAAATGTCTCCCCATATTCCAAATGATTACCCAAGTCTCACATTTATGAAGTAGGAGCTGTGATATTGGAGGAGTAGTTTTTATAGCCCCATGATCTTGGCAATGGATAAACATCTCAGATTCCCAAGAAGAAAGTGGTGGCTCTATTATGAAATTAATTTTCCACTGATCCAGGTCCAGAGGCTGTTTGAAAGATAAGTGTTGATGGATGGATGAAGATTTCCATCCAGCCTTATAAAACATGAGCTCTGCAACTCTGCAAGTCGAAATAGAGCCTTTCTGGCAAAAATGTTAATACTGTGCCTCTGTGTTGTTGGGTGATTGCTTTTCAACACCTGGGACAAGTTTTAAATTTACAATTCCTATTTATACCTTCCTCTTGAATATCATGAAACTCCCAGGCATCTTATAAAATTTGGAATAGGTCTGCGTTGCTGAGGTCATAACTTGATTAATCATACAGAAAGCACAAGCCCAGGCACATCACAATTACAGAGGGATCATGTCGCAAAGGATCCAGGCACCTGAACTGAGGAATGGTATGAATCTCAGGAGAGGTTCTGCAAACAAAAAATTCAAGGAATGAATCCAGAGGCTGGTACCAAAAGTCTACGGTGGTCCATGAGACCCAACAGGTACCGGGAAGTGAGCAGAGAAAAAAGGCCGATGAGAGAGGCAGAGGCCCACTGCTCTGTTCCCAGTGCATCAGGCAAATAGAAGGAGAAGCAGCAGAACAAGGAATAGACACAGTACACACACCAGAAGGAGGAGGAAAGTCAAAGGCCTTATAGCATCAAGTAAACCATTCTGTCTACCTGTCCTTCCAAGGAGAGAATCCAGAGGTCCCTTCCAACAGCTGCTTTCATTTCTCTAGGACACACATCTTGGGGCCCCACCCTGATTTGATATTCTCTGAGTATACCATGATTCTCTCTCTTGTGTGTTCGTGTGTGTGTGTGTGTGTGTGTGTGAGAGAGAGAGAGAGAGAGAGAGAGAGAGAGAGAGAGAGAGAGAGAGAAAGAGAAAACACCTGTGGGTCATTAATTCAAGAGACAGGAATTTTGGAGTTTCTCTTAGTTTTTGAAACTGGTTTAAGAAGGCATGTGAGTTAGTATAATCTCACGGTGATAAACAGCACCCATGGCCTCTTCATAGTGTATCTACAAAGGTAGATATGTTACCTCACGTAACAAAAGGCACAAGTGGGGAACCAAGTGATCCATGGTGGGGCAACCTAGAAATCTTCACATGTCATATTAATGGGCACATTACAGTTGTGGAAATGTCTGGTTGGGGAAAGCAAGCCATGTATGTTTTGCAAAATAATGAGTGTTCTCAAAATAAATCCTTCAAGGAAGCTAATAGTATGATTAGAGTTCTCTACTCCTCCCAGCTTGCTGTTCTTTATACCCATTAACTTAGCTTTCTCATTTGTAAAACCAATATAACATAATAAATATTAATATCATATTAATATAATCAATTATCCTGCCCTTGACCTTAAATATCATAATTTAAACTTCTCAGTTCTAGACATGACACATGCTAAGATGCTTGAAAAACCGGCAGCTGTGGTGTTCACTGTAGAAAGACACTTATTGTCATAAAGAAAACAGTCTCTGAAGCCAGGGTCCTTGTTGAAATATAGATTAGATAAAAATGAAACATGCTGCTCATATTAAACAAAGCCTACTCCACTCTTGTAATTTCCATAGAGTGAATGGACCCCATGTGAGATGAAAATCACTTAGAAAGAGGAGCAGGAAGACTGAGGCCCAGAGAACTGTGGTTCTTTCTACAACACAGACACCCTAGAGGCTGAAGAGCTAGCTCATTGGGTGACATGCTTGCCTTATAAGAATGAGTACCTCAGTTAGAGCCCAGGAACCCACATCAAAAGCAGGGTGCAGTGGTGAGCACTTGTAACTCTAGAGATGGTGAGACAGGAGGCAGAGACTGGTGGATCTCTAGAGCTTGCTATCCAGCTAGTCTAGCCTCCTTGGTGAGGCTTGAGGATTCAGAACCTCATCAAGTCCAGGTGAGGCTTTGAGAGATCCTGTCTCAGACAAAAGATAGCAGTTGCCTGAAGAAGGACACCTGAGGTTGACCTCTAATCTCTCACACATGTACACATACACACACACACACACACACACATACACACACACATCCATACAATCATGAATACACACACACACACACACACACACACACACACACACACACACACACACTGAATCCTCTTACTATCAATACAAATCCAGGCATTTCATCCAACTAGAAGCAGGTGCCACTGCTCTCCAGGATTCAGTTGTTTGTAGCCTTTGTCATATCTGAAGAAGAATATGAGTCCGAGTATATGTTGGCCATCTCCATAAAGAGGGCTTGGGAAGTCAGAGAGAAGCTATCCAGAATGTTTTGATCTCTTACTGCTGACCAGTGGTGTATTTTGGGCTGTGGAGAGGAAACAGACACAATCTCTGAGCACAGAAGCTACTCAGCAGATATTGCTGACACTGCTTATGCCTGCTCGACCTGTCGGACCTTCAGCCTTGCTGCCTTTTACCTGTAGACTCATAGTATCGAGGAGTGGGTGGAAACACTGGCACTGTGTTGGTCTGGGTCTGATAACACTCAAGTAGCCTTGCCTTGCAAATACCTCTGGGATCACATAATTGTTATGAATTAATGTACAAGTCAAGTGGCAATGTC
Source organism: Rattus norvegicus (assembly GCF_021556685.1). Lineage (NCBI taxonomy): Eukaryota > Metazoa > Chordata > Mammalia > Rodentia > Muridae > Rattus > Rattus norvegicus. The sequence continues at coordinate 272,431,127 of NC_141534.1, read as the reverse complement.
AGTGGCTCTCAGCAGCCTGAATCAAGACCTGAGTGAGTATGGTTCATGGGGTGAGCTAGTCTGAGAAGTCTTAAATGACCCCATGTGCAAAGGAGGAGGAAGGAAAGGAGGAACAGAACCAAAATGGGCAAGAGGAAGAGAAGGAAGAAGAGGAAGAGAAACGGAAGGAGGAATAGATCAGGGAAGTAGAGAAGCAGGACCTGGGGCTTAGCATAGTCTCACACACTGCTACTCCCTGTTGGCCCAGAAGTCAGCCTCTGTCTTGTTCCCTGAGTTCATTTTGGTCATCTGCTTTGCTTCGTCAAGGGTGGATCCCTCCTGGTGTTTTTATTCCTCTTGGTGTTCTTATCTAGACTTATGCTTTTCAGTCTTGGTACAGGCAGGAGGAGGGACAATACAGTAAAACAGAAGTAATTAATTGGCAGCTGAATGGAGGACACAAGTAACCACACAGTAGATACATTGTGAGCGACTCATCACCACCAAGAGTGGCCTATTTAGTAACTACACAGTGGATACATTGTGAATGACTTGTGCCAACAAGAGTGGACTGTTTTTACCCTCATTGTTTAAACAATTAAAGTGAGGAATCTAGATCAATTATTCAAAATCACAAGTCTATACATAGCAGAAATCAAGTTTGATGCTGCCGGGTTACACTGAGAGATGGCACAGATGGGAAAGTGGCTGGTAGCCACGGGAGAGTCTGATCTCCCATCTGAAGGAGATGATGGACTGGAGTAAGAACATGAGGATGGGAAGGTCCTTAGTTTGTGATCAGCTTATTGCAGTGAGTTGACAGAGACAAGAATGGTGGGTCAGTGTAGTGTGCACCCATGGAGTTCCTTCGGCCTTGATTATCTGACTGGTCCCTGGACAGTTTCCATCCTCTTTCAGAATTCTCAGTTCTGTGAGAGTATAGACAACCTCTCAAGTTTTTCACTCCCAAGAAAACCTAGATGAGGGTCACATGCATAACTTATTAAACTAACGAGCGTTCATTGTTCTTTCTTTTAAATTAAGCCTAAACTGCTGTTGTATGTAGACTTTACATATAAATTTTGAGAGAAAATGCCCTTATAAATACCTTTATGAGGACAATTTCCCCTTTCCATTCATCAGAATAAATCCTTTAGCAAATATGTCCTAAAGATGGTTTGGAAACTCTCCAGTCCTTACAAATAATTTTTTTTTTAAAAAAAGGGTTTCTGACAAATGACATTAGTCATTTTCAGTTATTGTATTAGTCTGCTCAGTACAAAATTCTTCAATAAATGCCATGAAAACTCTGAGACTTTTGACTCCTTCCCATTTTTTTTCAGTTTCATGGAAATATTAAAACAAACTGATAAATTCATGCCTATACGTTAACCATTAGGTTCTCATCACTATAAATGAGGAAAAAGCAAAGCATACTAGGTTATTAAGACTAGCAAAATAGGGGCTGGGGATTTAGCTCAGTGGTAGAGCGCTTACCTAGGAAGCGCAAGGCCCTGGGTTCGGTCCCCAGCTCCGAAAAAAAGAACCAAAAAAAAAAAAAAGACTAGCAAAATATTGATAGTTTTAATAGCCAAGAATTCTTGTACCTCTTTATGTTTAAATGCATGTTAAAATTTCCAAAATGAGCATATTTCTAAAAGCTGGACGAATAAATTAGTTGTTTTCTAGTTTTATACAAAATGCATTTTCCATCCCTCTTCACCTCAACTCCTGTGTCATTTAATCACCTGGCTGCCATAGTTACACTAATTAGTATTTCCAAAATAGGAGATATGGTGAGCATTGAAGAAGAGCAAACACTTCAGTTCCTGAACTGAGAAGGATTTGATAAAATTTCTCCCAAGGTGCTCCACTGGGACAAGAGTAAGGTACACAGCTTTTTGGGGGAAATGGCCTCTCAAACCTATTTTGGGGGAACTTTTAAGCACAGTCATCCATGTGTGAATTACACCCCATACCTCTGTACCTCAGTGTCCTTGTCAAGAGTTGATAAGAACTGACCAGAGATGTCTCAGGAAAGTATTCTATGAGGGGCAGAATGCATGACATGTGAGGAGGCAGCTTTCTCCATAAGGCCTGGCTACATTTAAAAACACAAAAGAAAAACATCAGGGACTCCAGGAGGAAGGGCCATCCTCCCATAAGCTTACTCCTCATTGTGGCATCAGAAGACACCTGTCAATGTGACTCTGGTTCGGAACTAACATCCTGGCTGATGTAATCAAGTTAAGAAGAGGCTATGGAATGCTCGGACAAGTAGATCAACACTATTTCTAGGTGGAAGTATTTCTGCAAGAGATTCACATTGGAATTGGAGAACTAAGTAGAGCCAGCAGCCCTACTCAGTGTTTGAGGGCAGCAGCCAGCCCACCAAGACCCTACATAGAGATGGCAGAAGGAGGGAGGGGTTTCAGTTCTTCCTCTTGGTCTGGCTGTTTGAGTTGAGTCACTTTCCCCTGCTCTAGGATCAGAACTTTTAGTACCAGTACCCTTGAATCTTGAACCTTTAGACTCACACTGGACTCATACTCCACTCTCCAGGAACTTAACAGTTTGGCCAGGAACCACAGTTTCATCTTTGAACTTCTCAGCTACTGAAAGGACCATGCCTGCAAATTTCTAACAATAAACCTTTGTGTGTGCCTGTCTGATTGACTCACTTTTTCTGGAGGAAGATCATAGTAGATTAGAATTGGCCTAAACTTATAAAAGGGATAGCCGGACCCCAACACATACAAACAGAGGTTACACTGGGAATGATAATCTGCAGAGCAGAGATAGGAGTGATGAGTCTAAAATTTAAGTTAATCAACTAATTAATTATTCAATTAATAAAAACAGTCAGCAACTAGGAAAAAGACATGTACTGGGTTCTCTATGAGCTCTTCAGGAGGAACCAAACTGGCCAACATTGTCTTATGAATCTTTTTTTCTTTTCTTTTTTTTTTCCCCTTTGGAACTGGGGACCGAACCCAGGGCCTTGCACTTGCTAGGCAAGCGCTCTACCACTGTGCTAAATCCCCAAATCCTTGTCTTGTGAACCTTAAGAGAGTGGCTGTCAGCTCTTTATAGCAACCCAACTGGTCTTCATTGCTAGAGCAATCCCAGAAAGCAAGGACTTAACCTTCTTTGAGCGAGGTTGGGTCTTGTGTATTTCTAGAAAGCAAGTGCTCTCTTTATGCATTTGCCATAGGGGAACCCATTCATGCTGAAGAGTAAGGAAATGTGGACTGGGCCCATTTGGGGCAGCAGGAAGGACCCCACCCTGGCCATTTTAGTGAAGTCTTCATGCAGGCAGCTTCTGCAGCAGAGCCAGGATCAATTCTGAGGCTGGTGGAGTGGCGAGGGACTTGGCCCCACATTGATGGCTGTCTGGAAGCTCGATTTGCAATTCAGATTTCTGGGGCTCTCCCTAAAGAGGCCTGGGGTGGGCAGCCAAGAAGGTTGCTGCAGACAGTGGCTGGGCATCGCGGTGCTTCTAGAAACAACAACCAGGTGGATTGGAGGAAGCTACAAATGCTCATCTCAGAACAGATGAGCCGGCACCACCGTTGAGACACGACTCCCTATCTTTGCGTCCTGATTTTGTTAGAGTTTTTGGTTGTTGTTTTCTTGAGGCCAGACTAAAGATGAAAGTGGTTCTAATTTCATCCTCCGCACTCGGTGAGACCTTGTGCAGTTTTACTTAAAAAAAATTCCTGAAAAATTTCCAGAAAGACAGAAAGAACTCAAGGGTGTAAGAAGAGGAACCAGGCATCCTCCAAAAGGTTGAGCGTCTTCCTCTCCAATCTCTCATCAACAGCATATGTACCGCTGACAGTTGGAGTCATCTTAGAGTTGGCAACAACAGGGGGCTGTGAGGAAGTTTAGATTTGTGTTTAATCATTGTTAGCGGTGTTTTAGCAAACCATGTAAGGTACAATATGTGTTTCTCTGCTGTTTTGAAAAGGAGACGTTTCAAGTCAGAAATATTTGACTGCAAACATATTTTCCACTGAACCCTATTTTCCCTTCTACATAGAAGAAAAAGCAAAGCTTACCTAAGCGTAGTGAGAAACCCAGTTAATCACTGCTCTAGGATTAGGGAGGATACGTTCTTCAAAAATAGTTTATGAAAGTTTTAATTACACACATAATCATCAAATGTTCAGTAGTTGCTGCATATTGATTCTGCTTTTTTTTTTCCTGGAAATGCTAAAACTATTTCAATATACACAGAATCAATAAACATAATTAAAAAATGAGCTCATCAAAACAGTAATTAAATGTACTTAACAGCTTTTGTGGCTTTTCCCCATATGGTTACTCTGGGAGTGTGAATCTGGCCTGCAAGATAAATGTAACAAAATGAGGTAAAACCTCAGAAGAGATTACTGTCGAATCGTAACACAGTAAAGCCCAGCTCTACGACAAGTCTCACCAAACCAAAAAGCCGACAAAAGGAGTTAGTTTGTGCAATTATTATACATTTTGGGCTGTTTTCTATTTATATGAGATTAACACTATCATAGTCTGCCTTCAGACAGAACACTGAAATCCTCCCACATGAAAGAAATTTGGGAAGAATACCCCCCCCACACACCAATTATTAATAGGACAATTCCCCCTTTTAAGATCTTGCTGGCAAAGAACTTGATACCCAGTCTCTGCCTGGGGGCCACCATTTGCCTTTCAGAAACCAAGTCACACGACTCTAGAGCCCTAGATCACTCGGCCCTCAGAATTACGTTTTCTAAAAATGGTGGCCCTTTTCCATAGCTTATTTCAACAGGCCCTGGCTGTGGAAAGGTAAATTAAATGAGCTTCTTGCTTTTCTTAGGTTCCATAGCCCACTCTACTTGGAAATGGTGTTGTTATATGACAATAACATCTGTCTGGAGTTTGGGTTGCTCCAGAAATGGACCCTGAGGTGAGGATGTAGCTGCAAGCAGTTCATGTTGGAGATCGCTCTAGGAAGCCAGGCCAGGGCCAAGGAGGTGAGCCAGGGAAGGAAAAACAAAGCCCAGAAATCCCTTGCAGCAAGCAGGCTGCCACAGCCCAGCCCAAGCCAAGACAGTAGAGTGTGCTGTAGGGTTGTTCCACCTCAGGAACAAGGAAGAAGGGGTATTTTCTTCCAAGTCCCAGTTGGCTTTGTCTGTCATCCACACTGTAGGGCATTGAAATCCTCATGCTCTGGCTCAGTCTGGGATCAGCAGAGACCCTTGCAGATGACAAGCTGACATGGAGAGGGTGCCAAAAGTTTGGGGCTGCAAGTGGAGGGACCACAGGTTCTCAGATAGGGTGTAGTTGCCTTAGTAATACCCTCTACAGCAGCAGCTCTCATCGTGGGGGGAGGTCACAGACCCTTTGGGGGTGGGGGTGGGGTCTCATATCAGATGCCTTGCATATCAGGTATTTATATTACAGTTCATAACAGTAGCAAGGTTAATAGTTATGAAGTAGCAACAGAAGTAATTTTATGGTTGAGGGTCACCACACCATGAGGAACCGTATTAAAGGGCCACTACCTCAGTCTCTGCTCCACCTTTGTCTCAGCAATTCTTGTGGACAGGACAAACTTTGGGTTAAAGGTTTTGTGGGTGGGTTCGTGTCCTTGTCCCTCCACTGGGTGTCCTGCCTGGCTACAGGAGGTGGCCACGTCAGGCTCCACATCCCTCACTTCGAGGAGGAGACCAGCCACAGTGGGAGAAGATTTGCTGAGTCCTGCAATGACTTGATGTGCTAGAGTTGGTACCCAGGGTAGCCTCTTTCTTCCCAGAGGAAAAAGGAAGGGTGGTGGTAAGAGTGGCTGTGTGGGTGGTGAGACTGGGAGGAGAGGGGCAGCTGCAATCAGGGCATAAAGTGAATAATAATAAATTAATGGATGATTTAAAAAGTCACAGCATTAGGAAGATTGAGAACCACTGCTCTGGAGGATTCCATGTAGCCCTGAGGTCTATGTATGTTGTCTTATATGGGAGAATTTTGCCAGTGATTAAAGATCTCAAAATAGTCATGTTATCCTGAACAATCTGGGTAGCCCCAAATGCAGCCACAGTTGTCTTCACAGAGGTCGCCAGTGGAGGTGAGTTCAACTAGAAGACCTCATAAGTAGGGTTTGACTTGATGTGGTCACAAACCAAAGAATGCTGTAGCCATTGGAAGTTAGAAGTAACAAAGAAGTCCCCCGAGCTTGCAAGGAAGTGAAAGTGTGGTCCTGGTAATACCTCACTTCTATCCACAAATGTCAACTTCTGCTGGATTCCTAGCCTTCAGAACCAAGACATACTATGCTTCTGTTTTAGGCCATCAGGTTTATGATAATTCGTTACCATAGTCACAGGAGAATAAAGTAGGGTTCTGGGAGGAAAAGATTGGTTCACAAAAGGAGGATCGCTAGTTAGCATATTGGTGGATAGAGAAGAGGGACATCTGCAGGCATGTACACCATCTTGTCTGGAACTGAAGTCCGTTTCCACATCATTTCTGTTCCTTCTCTTGCCATGACTCTACTTTCTGAAAATCTTTGCTCAATCCTTCATCTTTCTCAACAAGTACATGCATGAGCAGTGGCCAGACAGTGTTCCTTCTTTGGCTGACATGTCTACAAGGAAGCCATCTTTTGTCTGTTTTTCTGTGTCTCATGTAAGTAGACACATATTCTACCATTTCTAGACCAACCCCAGATATACTTACCTGGATCATGTGTGTGTTTTCATACACCCATGAACTCACCTGTTGGAGAATCCCACCTGGGTTATGACTGAATGGGACCACTCAACTTTGAATCCATCCATGAGATATCCCCTAGACTGTGCACCACCACCACCACCACCACCACCACCACCACCACCAACAACAACAACAACAACAACACAGCCCATTGTGTGGCCTCCATGGGGCTTTTAATTAGATTTGGCTCTTAAAGGTGAACAAATACTTCTTAATAGAAATAATATATGACCAAAGAGGGGAAATGCATTAAAAAGTAACATCAGAAACCTCTTGATTATGTGGGACTTGGGACACAGATGGGAGTCCATCTTATTTTTATATATAAAAACAATCTGCTGAGTTGTACCAGCTGGGGGACAAAAAGAATCAGAAAGTATCACACATTGCCACCCACAGGAGAGGCTGCATGAAGGAAGGAGGGGAAAGCTTGCAGATCAGTTGGTTTCTTGGTGCATCATGTGGCCAGATGAGACGCCTGAGATACATCTGCAGGCAGATTGTACTGGTATTAATATTCATGCAGAAACTGTCTAGAAAGCTGTTTCCTCTGCATTTTTAGCAGCACGGTAGGTCTGGAGGAAGAATCATTTCCTTTGTGTTGAGGATTTTGTGTTGCATTACTTTGGAGCTTTGTGGGGATTAATTTTCAAAGAACATTGTGAGGGAAAACTACTAGGATTGATGCAGGGATGATGCTCCGAATATACAGTGGTTCAGGCCAGAACTGACCTATCAGGGCAGATGCTGCCTTGGAGGCTCTGCTGGTTCAGGTGCTAACCTTGTGTTGGACTATAGAGAGGGGTGCATGCTTACACATGCAGTCGGTGTATGTGTGTGTGTGTGTGTGTGTGTGTGTGTGTGTGTGTGTGTGTGTATGCACGTATGTACATGCTAGGGTGTTTAAGGGTGTTGGGGCACTTGGGGGCTAGGACTAAAGAAATTAGTGTTTCCACACTAGTAGTGCATCTATAGACGATATATGGCTTAGTAATATATCCTCTATAGAGAGATATGGCTTAGTGGTTAAGGGCACATATTGCTGTTGCACAGCACCTGAATTCAGTTGCCACCTTCCATATCAGGCAGCTCGCAACTACCTGAAACTCTAAGTCTGGGGCCTGTGGCTTGTGCAGGCACCTGTGCTCATGTACTTGGATCCCCTACACACACACACACACACACACACACACACACACACACACACACACACATTTAAAAATAAAATCTTCATACAACATGAGATCTATTTACTTAACGCATGTTGTTTGAGTCTGCTCTTTGTTAGGGAGCATGCCAGCTAAGCTCTAAGATCAGCAACAACTGGACATATGCCACTGCTCATTAATTGAAATGTCCAAGCACTTGCCTTTGATGCTTCTTTAGCTGCAGGTGATGAGAGTTCCATGCTATCTGCCTTAAATAAAATTGAAAGAGGGAAGAGATTTCTGAGCTCAAATGACAGAAAACTAAGGTACTGCTGCTACTGGGTTCATGGGTTCAGATATGTCTTGTATGTGTATGTATGTATGTATCTGTACATGCCATGTATGTGTATATATGCATGTATGTATATGTATCTATATGCGTTATGTATGTGTATGTATGCATATGTATATGTGTGTATGTACGTATGTATCTGTATGTGTTGTGTATTTGTGTGTGTATGCATGTATGTATGTGTGTATCTGTATGTGCCATGTATGTGTCATGCATGTGTATGTATGTATAATGTATGTATATGTATATATTGGTACGTGCCATGTATGTGTATGTATGCATGTATGTGTAATGTATGTGTAATATGTATCTGTATGTATCTGTATATGTTGTGTATGTATGTGTGTATGTATCTGTATGTGTCAGGTATGTGTCATGTATGTGTATGTATGTATGTCATATATGTATGTATATGGTATATGTATATGGTATATGCATGTATCTGTATGTGTCAGGTATGTGTTGTGTATGTGTGTGTATGTATGTATGTGTCATGTATGTGTAGGTATATGCTTTGCTTCCTTCTTTCGGATGGCTTTCTGTTTGCACTCCCTCAATGCAGAACCTGGGTATAAATGTTTATTACTTGTTAGAGTACAACAGGAAGCAGACAAGAGAGAAAGGGGGATGGACAGAGAAGGAAGACAAGCTCACGTGCACCAGAGGGAGTGTGAAAAACTGCTCTGGGTAACTGAGGCTCAGTTCTGGGGGACCCTCTGAAGATACAGTGCATCCAGGATCCCAGAGGATTTTCCTGAAATGCAGATAGAGAAGGTTGGAATATTATCCACAGACCCTTCTCGGCTGTTGACTGTTCGCTGTTGGCTAAGGGTTACTTGGGGTTACTGAGTCCTCAATGTTTTAGGGATGAGGGCTACTGGGATTATTAAATCCTCCATGCTTCAGGGGTGTGCATGTGTTGCCTGCATGATGCAGTCAGCGTGAAACCCAGCCTCAGGTTGTGAGTGTCCACTCCAGTTGCCCTTATAACCTGTAGACTATAGGAAAGTGACAAGATGCCTCCTAAAGAGCTATTATGTTGAGCTCCACTCTGGATTCCCCATGAGGGCTTCAGTATCATTATGAAGGCATGGATGGAAAGCCAGCTACAAATTCTTCTCCCTGCTGTCCAAGTTCACTCATCTCAATCGAAATGCAATGGTTTCAGAATGTCATATCTACATGTTGGACTTAGAACCATCCCAAATTCTGTCTCTCATTCCATAGTATTGTGGGTGACATTCCACAGGCCTTCCCTGATTGGGGCTCGATGGTGAATTTCCTCCAACTGTGGATCTAGCAAGATGCGGTTCAAGGAGCTCTGCTTGGCCGTGACTGTTTGCAGTTCTGTGGCTGTGTGTAGGCTCTGAGCTTAACCTTTTAGTCCACCGTCTTTGAAAAACACTTGCTAGTCTGCATTTGTGCTGCCCTTCTATTGAAGTAGGTTTAAATGTCATTTTATGCTGGCATATTTGCTTTGTCTTGGGAAAGAGTGAGGTGAAAATTGCCTTGCTCTGCATCTCCTCCAACCCTCATTTGTTAGTAGCGGTTACCTGCCTGGCTCTTGGGCCTAATGTGATTCTTCCAGGCTGATTCAATTTTAATGTCAACTTTCTTCTCAGCGACAGTCCCTGTGGGGTCTCAGACATCTCAGGCGAATCTCTTCTCAAGCGCTCGGTGCATAAAACTTGTAATCTGCCAGGTCCTGAACTCTGACTCCCTGAGTTTGGTTTCCCTCAGAATCTCTACTGAGGTCAATTGACTTAGGTTGGTGAGTTATTTGGGTCAACACTTTTTCCCTTTCGGGGAGGGCGGGGGGGGGGGGGCGGTGCTGGTCAGACTGAAAGAAGTATATGTTGTTTTTGACTTTGTCTATCTTGGCAATCACTTCAAATCCGCACCGCAATTGGTCTGTATTGATGAAACATGGTGATATTCTTAAGACCTGGAAGGTCAGAACGGTTGCCTTCTGCCTCTTTTCCCTGTGAACCTGATTGCGTTTGAGAAATAGGCTTTTCCAGATGGATTGCTGGCCACAGAGTTTTGCCTTGTGGTCGAACGAGGGATGCAAATGCTGGGTTTTACCTGCCCCTGGGAACCAATAACCACTCAGGATTTCCTCTTCTGAGGTGGGGGTTGGGCATGACAAGGCTCAAGGCTTGAGGCTGGGACTCAGTATTAGGACATTCTTGTGACCATATGTGGAGCCAGGTTCCTCTCATTCCACAGTCCATCATGATGGAGGGCACTTCCGCAGAAAACTCTTGAATTAATCTCTTGGTACCCATGCCTTTTCAAACTTAGTTCTGGACTTTTATTAACTTTTACTTCAAACACAATAGTCAAAGGTTCTGAAAACCTACAGAGAGACTTGAGTGAACACCTCCTCTGTCTTGGAGGGGCTATAATTTATGTCCTGTGAGGACTGGCTTGTGGAAAGTGTGTATTCACTTCTATTTCTGCCTTGGCTTTGGGGTGGATCTAATTCTTTATCACCATTTAGCTTATGAAACACCTATTGGAGCAGCTCGCATTGACCTTCTGCATTCCTGCTGACAGTTGAGAGACAGATAGGCATAAATTAGGAAACAGAAGTTTCCTTTTTGAAAATCGGTGACTTTTTAACCCTTCTGAGGGTTAAGTAAGCAGCTGAGATCCTTTTTTATAAGGTTTTGTTACACTTTCTAATTTATTGTATTTGTGTACACATGCGTGCATGCATGCACACACATGAGCACATTTACTTCTGCCATGGTATACTATGGAGGTTAGAGGGTAGCTTGTGAACGTCAGCTCTCTCTTTACACCCTATGGGCTCCCAGGATAAGACCCAGGTCACCAGATTTGGTAGCAAGTGCCTTATCCTGACCCATCCCACTAGCCCATAGGATGATAATCTTTCAATTTAAAACGTTTTCGTAAGTCCCTGTGTTGTATTTATTGATATTTCCAGTTGAGTTTTTTTTTATGTAATCTAGTGTTGGTAAGTCTTTTTTCTTCTAAAGGATCAAACAGAACTGCTAATAGGGATAACTACTGTCATGCTAGCTTGATACACAGTGGAACTAAGAATTATGTTCAAGGAAACAATGTTTCTAGCCACCTGGACCATCTGTTTATTCACAGTGATAATCTTTGTACCTTAGTCTTTTTGTGCCTCACTTCCCTAAAATAAATAGATAATAATATACCTACTTAGAGTCGTGGAGCTGAGCACAGGCTCAGCAGTAGAGCACTTGGCTTGTATGTGTACAACTCTTCTCTCCATTTCCAATAGCAAAGTAAACAAGAACACACAGACACTCTCTGATAGAGCTATTGAGTTAAACATTGACCCAGACTAAGAGCTGAGCTGAGAGCAGCGGTTAGTGTACAGAGTGTACTAGATAACTTTTTACTACTATGATTTTTAAGTTATTTTAATTTTGGTGTGTGTGTCTGCAGGCATGTGTATGTGTGAGTAAGTATACACATGTGCTAATATATGCAAACATGCGGCCAGGGGGTATCCTTGATCACTGATACAGGTCTTTTTTGTTATTTTCTTGTCTCAAGTTTATTTGTGACAACAGCACAGGACACTGGTCATCTGTAAATAGTGTGTAGGTAGGTGTGTCAGAGCAGTCCATCTCTCTGCACATTGGCAGGAGCCTTTTCTATGGGGCCCTCACAGAGGCCTGGGCACTTTTGGGAGCCTGAGCTAGAGCTGAAGCCTGGGCCTTAGCTGGAGCTGCAGCCTCTGCCTTGGTTTGAAACTTGGGCTTTAGTTGGCAGAGCCTATGACCCTTGGCCATGTAGCTTCGAATCTAAATCTGAAGTTTGGGGTGAGTAATGAGAGCCAGACAACTGAATTTGAGGCTGGGATCCTTTGGCATCTTGGGCTTGATGGCCTGAGGCCTCACAAGGACCTTGATGGCCTCTGCACGTGCACTCACTGCCTTGGCATTGTTGGCCTGCATCTTCTTCAGGCCTTTCTTGTTGTGCTTCTTAGCAAAGCACATGTTCCTCGGGAATTTGGGGTCAACTGCCTTAAGAGATTGGTATCTTTGTGACCGGGATTTCTTTTTTTTTTTCTTTTTTCTTTTTTTTCTTTTTGTCGGAGCTGGGGACCGAACCCAGGGCCTTGCGCTTGCTAGGCAAACACTCTACCACTGAGCTAAATCCCCAACTCTGTGACCGGGGTTTCTTGATGCCATTTCTGTGCCTTTTGTGGGACTGGTTGAGTGTGGTGTGGTTCTTGGACTTGGCCATGTCTGCACTGTAACCCGTGGCTCCCATAGAGCCTGGGACTGGAAGAGAGAGACAATGTCTCTTAATAGCCAGGAACACACCCATTAGACAAGGCTGGACCTGTCCTATGAACCCCTGAGAGCTGCCTCTCTCCATCTCCCCAGTGCTGGGATTATAGAGCAGTATCACCACACCCACCATACCATAGATCCTAACGCCTGCAAGGCAAGCGCTTTACTGACAGACTGTCTCCTGAGCTCTCGGTTTTAATATTGTTGTAAGTGCTTGCCACTCAAGGTTACAGGTGTGCAGCAACAAATGATACACAACTGGTCATTTAAAAATGAATTTCAGTCCTCCAATGTAGGACCTAGGCTTGAAAACACAATAGAATCACTATCCTCCTGGCAACCTAGTGGGATAGACTGAGGATGAGCACAGGAAAATGTGATCAGGCTGAGAAGTAGAGTAACTAACGGGAGTGAAAGGTCTGTGCATTTGGGTTTCTCTGTGTGGTGGCTTGCTGTGTTTTGGTGTACTTTGTCCCCATCAGTCTAAGTTAGAGGAGCTTAGGCCCTAAAATGGCGGTCCCATAGCTGGCAGGAAGAGTGTGTGGCAGGAGATGGATTATAACACTGTATCCACGGTTAGCAAAGGGAGAGGGGGGCGGTGGGGAGATACTTAAAAGTCTGTGTTCAATTCCCTGTTTCCTTCTTAGACAATCTGGTATTCTAGCCTATGGCATGGGACCACCCACATTTAAATTGGATTCTCCTACCTCAATTAACCTAATCTAGATAATTCCTCAGATACAGGCCTAGATTTTTGTTTTCGCAGTAATTCTAAATCATATCAAGTTCACAAGATTCGTCACAGTTGCCCTTGCTAAGAAGAGAGACTTTAGAGAGAAGACAGTGGAGAAGAGTGAAAACTTGGATAACTCATTGGAGGAACCTAAGTGTAAAGAGGAGAAATGCTAGAAAGACATAATGTTGAGGGAAACACATCTATGATAGAATGTAGAAGAAAAGAAACTTATGATGACAAACAGCTTAGAGCTGAGTAGGAAAAGCTACAAGGAGCTCTGGGGTATTTAGCCAAATGCTCATCTTCTCTGACTGTGCATCTTCTAGGAAATTGATTATAGCAGTAATGCGTTTGAAATTGGGAACTATCTGGAATAAGGATAGTACTAAAGACAGTATGGACTCTGTGACCATGACCTGCTAACAGAAAGATGGAGACGAATCATTTTAAGTATCTAGGAAATAGTTCCATACAATAACACACACGTTGTCTTTGAATAACCAGTGATTTTAGGACTCAGAGAAAAAGAAGTGTCCTAAGATGTGGGGAAAGAAGCTGTGCTCCAACCTACAGACAAGAAGACAATCTTTAGTGTGTGCTTTTGCATATTTCTTGATCTAAACCTGTGCAGTAAGCAGAGGCACCAGGCTAGGTCACTAGAGCAGAAAGCTCAGAGTCAAAAATAATCCACTTGGGGTGGAGTCCTGAACACATCGAGCCTAAGATCTTGAACACTTTTCAGTGCCTCAGTTTCTTATTCCTCTTAACAGAAAGATCATGATCCTCTAGGGCATGCCATTACCCTTCAATACAGTTCCTTACATTGCAGTGACTCGCAACCATAAAATTATTTCATTGCAACTTCATAACTGTAATTTTGCCACTGTTATAAATTATAACATAAATACCTGATGTGCAGAACAACAGATATGTGACTACCAAAGTGAGCATGACCCACTAGTTGAGAACCACCGCTCTGGGGCCAACTAGAAAATATTCTAAAGAGAGACCTGCTTGCTATTCATTTGCAACTAATATCCAAAGAACTACTCAGGGCTGCGAAGGGGGGATTCTGGTGATGAGAGTAGAGATGAACAGAGAGCCTGATGCCAGATAGGTCCCGCACATGCCAGAAAATGCCATGTGTCAGAATTTATTCTTTCTCTGTCTCTGTCTGTCTCTCTGTCTCTCTGTCCTCTGTCTGTCTCTGTGTCTCTGTCTCTGTCTCTGTCTCTGTCTCTGTCTCTGTCTCTGTCTCTGTCTCTGTCTCTCAGAGCTCCTCAACCTTCCTCAGCACCATCTACTTGATGATGGATGAGGACAGATCTTTCCTCCACATGAATCCCTCCAGTTGGTGCTCTGCCACCTGAGGGTGCTCCTCTCTAAGCCCCACACTTCTGTCCCCCCCCCACAACCGCCATGTTAGCCGTGCATGTTCTCTAACTCAACTGTATCGGTTTAGTGACACCTGGTTATGCTAACATTTTATGCTTCTTATTTATACGCTCTCACGTAAACTAACAAGAGCAAATTGCTTAGTGAACGAGTGTGAGAGACGAGGTGTGCAGAACATATGATGAAGATGGCAGGGAGACGTGACGGTGGAGAAAAGCTGCTTTTTAAGCGTCTTAGAGAAACCTAGACTGGACCTTCTGGATGTCACATTATGGGTGGGTTTTAGGAAAGACAGCTCAGAAGTCAGACCAGCAGAACCTGACACAAAGAAAGGGCTTTGGCACAACATCAAAAGCGCGGCAAGTGAGTGAGCATCCATGTGTTTTAGGTTAAAATTAAATCTCTAAGGTATGTATGTATCGCATTTTATGATTCACTGCTTTAATTAACTTTTCCAGTGGACTCGCCAACTGCCAGCCCAGCCTCACTGGATAACAGTAAAACTCTAAGGGCTACCTCTCCCTTGTTACAGATGAGCACCCGTTGTGAATCCACTGTAAACATCTTAAATGCACGGAGAAAATAAAAAGAAATTGCTAATCCAGAAGCAGGTGCAGGCCATAGCTTAATAGGCCTCTTCTTTCAGCCATTTAGTTAATAAACGTACTTTAGAAATAAGATTAAGGACCTGGTGAGGTGGCTGAGCTGGGAAAGGCACCTGCTGCCGTGACTTCGACCTGGGTTCAGTCCCTGGGACCCACATGGTGGAAAGAGGGAAATTTGTTCCTTAACCGCTACATCTGTGCCATGACATACAGACATGCAGAGAAATAAATATCTGCAATTAAATAAAAGTGAAGGAAGAATAAGATTATTACGACCCCAGCTAAGCTTGCTAACACATCCCTGCAATCCCAGCACTCGGAAATGGAGACAGAAGAACCAGGAGTTTGTGGCCCGCCTGAGCTAAATGAAACTTTGTCTCACAAAGTAAAACATGATGGCAATTCTGTTTTTGTCCTCTGATTGTTGTTGTTAGGTGATAAGCATTTTTCCCGTCCCATAATACCCTTTCATTGGCTTTATCTTATTTCGAATAATCGTCATGGTCTGTTAACTTTAATCAAGGCTAAAAGTGTGTGAAGCAAAAGTCCCAAGCTGTTGAAGCCAGGAAACATCCGGTGTCAAAGTTCAATAAATTGTACCTAGACGTTATTCTTCACAGGTATACGGAGAAAAGCATAAATGGCCATGCAGGATGTATTTTTAGGAGTCTCTTTATATGAAATTATTTTAGACTTATGGAGAAGTTACAAATATAGTACCTCACGTCCTCATCTCCTCTTCACTCTTACTCTGCTAATATTAATACACACGTTGCCATGGCGCGTTTGCCATAGTGAGAAACCAGCGCTGGCTCGTTACTGCTGATAATGAAACTAGGTTTTATTTGAATTTTAATAAACATTATGCTGATCATCTTTTAAATGTTTCTCAGTCCAATTTATCATCCATGTAGCACTCAACATACTATTTTAAAGTAGATACAATTTTACTATTTAATTTTTTTAATGATTATTAATAATAAAAAGAATCTGAGGCAGCAGCATCGAGAGTTTCTAAACCACAGGCGTTCTTATTACAAGAACGATTGGTTCCTGAATGTCGTTATATTGATTCCTTTGCTTTGCTGCAACAGAAAGCCCAAATGCCTTGGATGATTTACTTATTTTGGCTAAAAATTTAAGAGGATTCGTGCCCGCGCGCGCGTGCGTGCGTGCGTGCGTGCGTGCGTGTGTGTGTGTGTGTGTGTCTGTGTGTGTTTGTGTGTGTATGCATGCATGCATCTGTGTGTGCAGTGGGTGGTGCATTTATTTGCATGTGGAGGCCACAGGACAACCTTTGTGTCCTTCCTCGGGTACTTGATTTTGAGACTGACACAGGAATACTCATTGGCTTGGAGCTCTCTGTTAGGCTAGCCTGCCTGGCTACCAAGCCTCGGGAGCCACCTATGCCTCTGCAGCATCAGAAGTGCAAGTGTTTGCCATTATAATTGAGTTCTTTTCACAGAGGTTCTGAGACATCAAACTCAGGTCCTCGTGCTGAAGGCAAGTCCTAAATGACTGCGCTATGGTCAGGTTAAGAGGGATTTAGTCTATCGTGGCAGCATTCATCGTATTGAGCTGATGGCGCTGGTTCCTCACGTCACGATGGACCAGGAAGCAGAGAGCACGCCACAACCAAGGCTGGGTAGAACTGTTAAAGTCCCATTGTAAGGACTCCCTTCTAGCTAGGACCCAACTCTTAGAAGTTCCATAACCTCCCCAAACTGCACCACCTACTAGGGACCTCTTGGGGGACGTTTCAGATTCAAATAATAAAGATCACTATGAATTTTAAATTAATTATGCAAAAGCTTTAAGAAGTTAGTGATAGATACATCTTAAGTAACATCTTCGTTGAAGATACAATTCATTTTTTTAAGATTCTCTCAAACCCTGTGCTGAGCCCCTGGATCTCATTGGTTATATGGCTTCATAAAGTTTCAAGTTTTGAGGGCATACCTTCTTCTTTCCTTTTAAAAATTATTTTATTTGTTTACATTCCAGTTGTCACACCCCCCCCTCCTGGTCTCCCTCCCACAGTTCCTCATCCTATTTCTCTTCCCCCTTGCCTCCAAAAGGATTCTCCTCCACCCACCAGACCTCCCCCTTCCCTGGGGGTAGTCTTTCAAGGAATAAGCACATCATCTCCCACTGAGGCCAGACCAAGCAGACCTCTGCTATGTATGTGCCAGGGGCCTCGGACCTGCCCCTGTATGCTCCTGGTTGGCGTCTCAGTTTCTGGGAGCTCCCTGGGGTCTGGGGTAGTTGAGACTGCTGGTCTTGCTATAGGGTTACCCTCCCCTTCAGCTTCTTCAGTCCTTCCCCTAATTCAGCCATAAGCGTCCCTGACTTCAGTCCAATGGTTGGATGTAAGTATCTACTACATCTGTCTCAGTCAGCTGCTGGTAGGGGCTCTCAGAGGGCAGCCATACCAGACTTCTGTCTGTAAGCACATCTTAGCAGCAGTAATAGTGTCAGGCCCTACACCCCTGAAACGGATCCCACGTTGGGCCGGTCATTGGTTTGCCTCTCTCAGTCTCTTCTCCATTTTTTCCCTGCAGTTCTTTTAGATAGGAACAGTTCTGAGTCAGAAAATTTGTCTGTGGGTTAGTAACCCAGTCCCTCTACTTGGGGCCCTATCTATCTACCAGAGGTGGACTCTTCTAGTTCCCTCTCCCCAATGTTGAGCATTTTGGCTAAGGTCACCCCCTTTGAGTCCTGAGAGTCACTCACCTTCCATGGTTCTGGTACTCTCTTGGGGTCCCCCTGGCCCCCAGGGTGCTTATTCTTTCTCCTGGCCCTCTAGGCTTCTCTCCGGCCCCTCCATACCTGATCCTGTTCCCCTTTACCCATTTTCCCCTCCTCCCTTCCCTATCCTACCCAGGTCCCTCCCTCCTTCTGCTTTCCATGATTATTTCCTTCCCCATTCTAAGTGGGATTGGAGCATCTTCACCTTGGCCTTTCTGCTTGTTACACTTTCTGGGTATTCTGTACTTTTTGGGCTAACATCCACTTATCAGTGAGCACATACCATGCATGCCCTTTTGGGTCTGAGTTACCTCACTCAGGATGATATTTCTAGTTTCATTCACTTGCCTGCAAAAATTTATGATGTCTTTGTTTCTAATAGCAGAATAGTATTCCATCATGGAAATGAACCACATTTTCTATATCCATTCTCCAATTCAAGGACATCTGGGTTGTTCCCATCTTCTGGCTATTGCAAATAAGCCTTCTATGAACATGGTGGAGCACGGGTCCTTGTGGCATGGTGGGGCATCTCTTGGGTATATGCTCAAGAGTAGCTGGGTCGTCAGGTAGATCTATCTCCAATTGTCTGAGTAACCACCAGATTGATTTCCAGAGTGGTTTTATCAGTTGGCAATCCCACAAGCAATGGAGGAGAGTTCCTATTTCTCCATTTCTCCTATCCTCATCAGCATGTGCTGTCACTTGAGTTTTTTATCTTAGCCACTCTGATTGGTGTAAGGTGGAATCTCAGGGTCGTTTTGATTTGCATTTCCCTGATGACTAAGGACTTTGAACATTTCTTTAAGTGCTTCTCACCCATTTGAGATTCTTCTGTTGTGAATTCTCTGTTTAGCTCTGTACCCTATTTTAATTGGATTATTTCCTTTTTTTGGAGGTTGACTTCCGAAGTTCTTTATATATTTTGGATATTAGTCCTCTATCAGTTGTAGGGTTAGTGAAGATTTTTTTCCCCTATCTGTAGGTTACCAATTTGTCCTGTTGATGGTGTCTTTTGCCTTACAGAAATTTTTCAGTTTCATGATGTCTCATTAATCAATTGTTGATCTTAGAACCTGAGCCAATGGTGTTTTGTTTAGGAAATTTCCACCTGTGCCAATGAGTTCAAGGCTCTTTCTTACTTTCTCTTCTATTAGTTTGAGCGTATCTGCTTTTATGTTGAGGTTCTTGACCCAGTTGGACTTGAGCTTTGTGGAAGATGATAAATATGAATCTATTTTCATTCTTCTACATACAGACAGCCAGTTAGACCAGCACCACTTATTAAAGATGTTTTCTTTTTTTCAATGTATGTCTTTGACTTCTGTCTTTGTTAGGGTTTTACTGCTATGAACAGACACCATGACCAAGGCAACTCTTATAAGGACAACACTTAATTGGGGCTAGCTTACACATTCAGAGGTTCAGTCTATTATCATCAAGGCAGGAACATGGCAGCATCCAGGCAGGCATGATGCAGGAGGAGCTGAGAGTTCTACATCTTCATCTTAAGGCTGCTAGGACAATACTGCCTTCCAGGTAGCTAGGATGACGGTCTACACCCAAAATGACACACCTACTTCAACAGGGCCATACCTTCAAATAGTGCTACTCCCTAGACAATATATACAAACCATTACATTCTACTCCCTGGCCCCCATAGGCTTGTTCAAACATGTGAGTCTATGGAGGCCATACTTAAACACAGAATCATGCAAAATACATTTAGTCCATCTTCAAAAGTCCACATAGTCTATAGCAGTTTCAACAACTTTAAAAGTCCAAAGTATAAAGTCTCTTCTGAGATTCATCCAATCACTTAACTGTAATCCCCAAAGCAAGACAGGAAACCAGCTGGGCAAACTCCTTGTATCTCCAGGTCTGATGTCAAAGTGGTCTTCAGATTTTTCACTCCTTTATCATCTCTGTTGACTGCAACAAACGTTTTTCTCCCTAGTTCCACTCCACTATCAGCTTTCCTCAGCAGAACCCATGGCTCTGGCATCTCAAACATCTTAGGGTCTCCAAGGCAACTTCAATGTTAAAGCTTCTTGTTTCAATGTCCAGGATCTATACATGATCTGAGTTCTTCCAAAGGGCTGGTGTCACTTCTCCCGCTCTGCCCTCTGTAGCACTCTAAGCTCAGGTTGATCCACTCCACTGCCGCTGCTGTTCTTAGTGATCATCCCATAGTACTGGCATCTCCAATACTCTGGGGTCTTTTATATCAACTAGGCTTCAACAATAGCCTCTCATAGGTTCTCTTTATGGTGCTAAGCCTCAACTCCTTTGCATGACCCCTTCAGTCCTGGGCCATCAACTGCAAGTGAAGCTGCACCGTTACCAATGACCTTCCATGACCTTTCACAGTGCTAAGCCTCAACTGTTCTTCATGACCCCTTCATGCCTTCAAAACCAGCTGCAGCACAAGGTAAAACCTTGGCTATCTCTGGGACACAGATTCTTGGTACTTTTAGAAAAACTTTCCACCTCAGTGATGCTGTTCTCTTCTTAATCACCACTAATTTCTTAGCTCCAGCTAACCAGCATCAGTTGTTCCAGTAGTCACTTCTATTCTGGACTCTAAAACCAGAGCCATGTGGCCAACCTTTCTGCTGCTTGCTTGGGCTAGAACATGGACCCCTTGTTCTATTACATTATCACCAGCTTCCTGTTTTCCAACTCCTTCACCGCCTAAGCTTGGTTGTTCTGGAACTTACTCTGTAGACTGACTTTGAACTTGGAGATCTGCATACCTGTCTCCTAAGCCCTGGTATTAAAGGTGTGATCCACAAGCCTGTATTTAAGTTTTTCTTCACCTAGAACTTGCTCTGTTCTAGGCTGGCATTGAACTCAGAGATCTGCTTGTCTTTGCCTCCTCAGACTAAAGGCTTGTGCTACCATGCCTCGATCTAAACTTAGCTGGGGTGGGATCTTGCCCCAAGGTCACTACTCCCTTAATTCAATTTAGTATACTTGAACACAGGATTCAGCTCCATTTCACTTCTAGTGTCCCTTTAATATTTGAACCATATATTTTTATATTTTTTCTTTCTCAGCTTGCTAAACTTGTTTAAAATGTTCTTCATGGAACTTAACCAGAGAATAAAGTCTATGATGACTGTTTCTGAGACTTTCTCTGCAATTAATATAAGTCTCTTCATCTTAGCCTCAGGCAGACTTTTTAGACAAGGGCAAAAAGTAGCCATATTCCTCACCAAAATATTGAAGAAAAAAAATAAGCTCTAGACCACATATTGAAATTCTCCATTGAAACCTCTTGGTCTGCGCAGTTCAAACTACTCTCAGTGATAGCCTTCTATATTCCTACTAAGATGGCCCATTAAGCCCCATTTAAAGTATTCTACTGCTTTCCAAATCCAAAGTCCTCCCCAAATCCACATTCATTCAAACAAATCATGCTCAAGTCTATCACAGCAATATCCCACTCCTGGTACCAACATCTGTCTTAGTTAGGGTTTTACTGATATGAACAAACACCACGACCAAGGCAACTCTTATAAGGACAACATGTATTTGGGGCTGGCTTACATGTTCAGAGGTTCAGTCCTTTTTCATTAAGGCAGGAACATTGCAGCATCCAGGCAGGAACATGGCAGCATCCAGGAAGACATGGTACAGGAGGAGCTGAGAGTTCTACATCTTCATCTGAAGGCTGCTAGGAGAAGACTGGCTTCCAGGCAGCTAGGATGAGGGTCTTAAAGCCACATCCAAAGTGACACACCTACTTCAACAGGGCCACACCTTCTAGTAGTGCCACTTCCTGGGCCAAGCATATACAAACCATCACAGCTTCTTTGTCAAAGACCAAGTGTCCATAGGTATGTGAGTTTACTTCTGGGCCTTCAATTCTATTCCATTGATTGACCTGTCTGTATCTGTACCAATACCATATGGTTTTAATCACTGTTGCTTAATAGTATAGCTTGGGTCATGGATGATGATTTATTGTTGAGAATTGTTTTGGCTATCCTGGGATTTTTGTTTTTCCATATGAACTTGAGAATTCCTCTTTCAAGGTCTGTAATTCCTGTAATTATGTTGGAATTTTGATGGGGATTGCATTGAACTTATAGATTGCTTTTGGTAAGAGAGCTATTTTTACTATGTTAATCTTACCAATCCATGAGCATGGGAGATCTTTCCATCTTCTGAGGTCTTCTTCAACTTCTTTTCAGGGATGTGAGGTTCTGGTCATACAGATCTTTCACTTGCTTGGTAAGGGCTACACCAAAATATGTTATATTATTTGTGGCTATTGTGAAGGGTATTGTTTCTCTAATTTCTTTCTCAGCCTATTATTGGGATAAAGCCTATTATTGGTATAAAGGAAGGCTACTGGTATGTTTGAGTTAATATTTTATCTAGCCACTTTGCTGAAGTTGTTTATCAGCTGTAGGAGTTCTTTGTTGGGATTTTGGGGTTGACTATGTATACTATCAAGTATCATTGGCAAGTAGTGATCCTTTGACTTCTTCCTTTCCAATTTGTATCCCCTTGACCTCCTTTTGTTGTCTAATTGCTCTAGCTAGAACTTTGAGTACTATGTTGAATAGATAAGGAGAGAGTGGGCAACTGTGTCTTGTCACAGATTTTAGTAGGATTGCTTCTAGTTTCTCTTCATTTAATTTGATGTTGGCTGTTGCTTTGTTATATATATTGCTTTTATTATATTTTGGTAAGTGCCATGAATTCTTATTTCTATTTCCTTAGGGGTTATGGGACTGTTTAGATAGTTTACCTGATCTTGATTTAACTTTGGTTATGTGATATCTGTCTAGAAAATCATCCATTTCATCTAAATTTTTCCAGTTTTGTAGAGTATAGGCTTTTGGAGTAGGTTCTGATGATATTTTAAATGTCCTCAGTTGCTGTTGTTATGTCTCCCTCAGTCCTCTCTAAATGAATTTCAGTATCTCATGAACTCAATCATTTCTCACAGTGTGGTAAGATAAGTGGGGCCCCAGAAGTTCAGAATGCTTGCCTTTCTTTCTTTATGTGTGTGTAAGTGTGTGCATGTGCTTGTGTGCATATGTGTGTCTTTGTGTCTGTACATCTGTGTGTGTGTGTGTGTTCACTCATATATGTGCCTGTGTGTGTGTGCATCTGCCTCCCCAGTGCTAGAATTATACATGCATTCCCTTGAACCAGCTCTTTTGGGTGAATTTTAGGACAAGGAACTCAGGTTCTCATCCTGACTGAGCTATCTCACTAGCCTTTATGAGCATTGTTTTGATCCAAAAATGGGAGAAAAATTCCCATCCACAAGGCCCAGATTCCCAGGTCATGAGGAGGAACTCAGCACCAGAATCACTAAGAAGGCAAATGTGAGGTGAAAAGACAAACAAACAAATAGAAACAAAGAACCACTTTAAGTTTCTGGTATGTTAATTGGCTCTATAAAAAGTGATTAGAGACTCCCCTCCATTTGTTATTATTATTTTTAAATTTCCACTATCTGCTGTGCTTTCAGTGTCTGCTACAGGAACACAGTAGTCTATTTTCCCTACACTTTTATCTCCCATGAAGAAAAATCAACAGTGTATTATCATGTTTCTTCAACACAACTGAACTCATCTTATTAGGGAAAAGCGAAGAAGGAAGTGTCATCTTATTAGAAGTGACATGATGTATATCCAGCCATATGTTTTCAAAGGCATTCTGTCAGTGTTAATCAAAACTCTTCCAAATTTATGAACCTACAGAGCAGCATGTCAACCATATGGGAAATCTCTCCCTTCAATACTGAGAATCTGAATTAATAATAAACATTACTTAGTGAACCTAAATGAGAAAAACACATCAATGTTGAATCTAATAGAAGTGGAAACTTAAAAAAAACCTCCCTTGGGTGTTCATTTTTTTCAGTGTTCATCACTACATGGCTGCATGCATAATCTGACTCTGTGTGCTCATTTACTGGACAGAAGGTGTCTAAAATCTATTTCATGATTGCTGCTAAAGTGTCAATTACTTTATTTCTCCCTTTGCTTTATAATTTAGAGGAAAATGTTTGACAAAACTGGGATTGAAAAGAAACCAAAGGGACTGGGAGATAGTGAAGTAAGTGCTTGCTGTGAAAATATGAGGGCCTGAGTTCAAATCCCTACCACCTATGTAAAGTCAGTGTTCCTGTATCTATGATTCCAGGGCTCAGTGGCAATGAGAGGTGAAGATGAGGGATCCCTGGAAGTGAAGGGATAGCTGTCCCATTGAATGAACCCAGTGACAGTGGAAACAATCAATCTCAAACAGAGGAAGGTAAAGATCTACACCTGAGATTATCCTCTAGCCTCCACACGTGTTCCATGGCAAGTTCCCTTGCTCCCACATGAATGCACATGCACATGTGTACACACAAGCACACCACATCCACTTGCACACACATGGAAGGGGAAGGGAGGGAGGGAGGAAGGGAGAGAGAGAGAGAGGGAGAGAGAGAGGAAGAGAGAGAATTAGGAAGTTTTTTTTCTCACTACTATTTACATTCTGCCCACAGAGACCTCCCCTAATCTTCACCCATGAACTTTCTACAAAAAATGACTAGTCTTTCTCAAGTCTAGAAGTCATCACAGCCCTTTGGTTATCTTAGGGTATATTAATAGTTCAGGGTCTATGCTATTTGCTTTAGACTATTCCTAGCCTCCGATGAATAGGGAGTCTGATAGGGTCTCAGCAGACAGCCAAGTTCCTCTTAGTTGAAGAAACATCTTTCATTCTTGCATATGGATCTTAAATATGAACTTTCATAAGACTTGGGAGGCAGCCATAATTGGGAACAGGCTTAATATGTGCCAGAAATGTACAGCTGTTGACCATAAACCCGACATAATGGATAGGGGTTAGAAACTGGGTCAGGGTGGTAGGAAGGAGGAGTTAATCTATCCTTATAGTACCTTCTCATCATTCAGAGATAATTTGGATGAGGAAGAAGATGGTGATAGTGGTGAGGCTGGTGTTGATGGCGATAATGTCTACATGGTGCTCTTAAAATATCAGAAGACTATGGAAATTTATTTTTTATTTAAAAGTTTCACTGGTTAATAGTCCTTCGTGAAGCACCTCTTAATAACCCACTCTCTTTGGGTGTGGATGTGACTTACTAACTTCTAGCCAATAGAACATAATAAAGGTGAATGGAATTTCAAGAGGTACTTAAGGTTGATTGTACATGAAAAGAGAGATTGTCTTTGGTGGATTTGACTTAATGAAGTGAAAACTTGAAAGGTTTCCTTCCTAGTTTTCCTCTGGGAGGAACAACAGGACACCTATGCTATGAGGTAAGAAATATTTGCTAAAATCCCTGTAACTTCTTGAGTAGCCAGGGTGAGTAAAGTGTCTTTTGTTGTATTATTTGGCCTTTGTCCCTGGTTCCAGACAAAAGGGTTTGTAAGCCTAGGGAGTTTCTGTGTGATTGAAGTGTCTTTGTTGTTCACAGGGACTGTCTTTCATTGCTCCAGAATTCATGGCAATGGGTTGATTTAGAGAAGAACCACTAGTTATAGTCTCAGGATGGGTCTGATAATCAGAATGTCCAACTTATTAAAGGGTCATTGACCTCTAAAACTTTGGGAAGGAAACAGAGAGCTGGGGAATTAAATATGATAGAGCTTTTCACAGGACTTGATATGTTTCTGGTTTGGTGAAGAAATCCAAGTTTAGTAGATGTCCCTGGGTGATATTTCCTTTCCTTTGAACCCTTGCTGACGATGCATTTTATGGCTTTGCACATCAGTGTTTGTGTCCATCCATTAAAATAGACCACTAGGCATGAATGAAGTGCTTTCCTGATCTCAGTCAATCAAACTGTTAAAACTGACAAGTGTGTGGTGGGAACTATGAGACTTTATAGTTCAGTAGTCCCAAATCACAGTGGCCCTGGGCTTGTGATTGATCTCTGGGATGGAACAACCATACAAGACTGTGCCTTCAACTGATGGAAGCTGCTAATGTCCCAAAGGAGATGGTGTCAGAGCAAATAGAATTATTGGATGCCCCTTACTTTTGCATCACTGTAGCCAACATAGCTCTCAAAAAACAGTTTAATGGAGAAAGGGTTCATTTTTGCTCTTAGAATAGAGGGATTTCAGTTCAGCATAGTGGGGAAGGTATAGGCATGGGAACATCACCATCCATCAGTGGTGGTAACATCATGACAATATAGCTGTTCACACTGTGGCTGACCAAGAAACAGAGAACCCAGCTTGGAAATAGGGATAGGTATAACCATTCCTAGTGATCTGCCTAGAGATAGTCCACACCCTCCAGTGCATTGCCAAGAGCTGGGGAAAGGCCACTTGAGCTGTGAGATTGTAGAGGACACTTCAGAGTCAAGCTGCAACCGTCAGTGTGAGGAAAAATTCCATACCCACTGATGTCAGAAGTATTTCAAGTACAAGTGGTTCATAGGGCTTTGTGACCAGCAATGGGCAAATGGTTGCTGGCAGCTGAGAGTAGCTCCAGCTGAGACATATGAAACAGGGTATCAACCCAACAGCACCAACAGTCACATGACTCAAAATATTCTGAAACAACTTGTCTAGTATCTTGATGGTGCTCGTTAGAGCACAGAGCCCATCTAAGCTGGACTAGAAGCCTGACCTCAGAGATAGTGTTATAAGAAACATGTACTCTACCAAAGATGTGAAATTCATGGTAATTCACCATGTACCCAATGTCCTTATTTGAAGGACAATCAAATTAATATGGATATT
Source organism: Rattus norvegicus (assembly GCF_021556685.1). Taxonomy (NCBI): domain Eukaryota; kingdom Metazoa; phylum Chordata; class Mammalia; order Rodentia; family Muridae; genus Rattus; species Rattus norvegicus. The sequence goes on along the minus strand of NC_141534.1, from coordinate 272,404,396 downwards.
AGAGGTTTGGTCTGGGAATAATGGTAGTGAATTTAGAGAGAAAGGAAGGGTATAATACTGTTTTCAATTTACAAGTGTAAAATATTTTAAGTAACAAATTGATCACCAGCTATTCGAGGACCGCAGACAACCAAACGAAAAATGATTTTGCCAATTTTTTTCCAGAAACTCTTATCCCCAGAGGTCATGATCTAAGTTCTTTGAGTTAGTTGCTGGTCATTGAAAGGTTTCAAAGGTGACTTCAAAGAAACCGTAATGGGTATCCTGGGGTTCTCAGCCACTGTGTGTCACTTCCTGGGGAAAAATATCCCTTCTCAGTCTACTGAGTCTAATCACAACAAGGCAAGCTCTTAAAATGGTCTTTAGACATGTGAATGGGGGTAAGACTATCTGGAAAGAAAAACAGACTAAATCAAAGGTGGGCGTGCAGGTAAAATGATTCAGCCTAGAAGTTCTGGTGGGAATCCCAGAAGATGTTGACTGAACTTAAAGCAATGGTCAGGCCCCTTTTCTCAAATCTACCCAATCCAATCACAACAGCATGAATGGTCTCCCTTTCCCTTCCCCCCATTCAGTGTTAATCATTTCTTTCTTGCAGTAGAAAGATGGGTTTAAATTGTCAGCCAAAAGCCTTTCTGGCTAAAGTAGAACATAGCTAAAGATTTAAGAATCTAGAGCCACAGGCAATGGTAAATGTATCTTGAAATACACTTGGGAATCTTCTGTTGGCCCCTAGAAATCTCAAGGAAGATCTTCAGTGAATTAAGTAAAGCAGTTTGAGGGAAATACCATTTGAGCAGTGGCTTGGAGGATCTGACCATGAAGGAGAAGTAGCTATCCATGCTAAGGAACTGTGTTAAGTCACTATCAGACTAGCAGTGCTGTAGTAACAAGCATTACTAACTCCTTAGCACAACACAGGTGTATTTCTAGCTAATGCTTCTAAATTATCTTCATTGTACCTGACTGGTTTGGTGTCCATTCTCCAGGTCTTTTCCTGAGTTCCTAGTCATATTGGTAGATGAAACTTCAAACATGCAGTGATTACTGAAGGTAAAAAAAATTAAGCCACTATATTTGGCTCTTACGGCTTTAGATATTAGCCCAAAAGCTCAGAATACCCAAGATACAATTCACAGACCACATGCAGCCTAAGAAGAAGAAAGACCAAAGTGTAGATGCTTCAGTACTTCGTAGAAGGAGGAACAAAATACTTACAAGAGGAAATACGGAGACAAAGTGTGGAGCAGAGACTGAAGGAAAGGCCATCCAGACACTGCCACACATGGGGATCCATCCCACGTGCAGCCACCAAATCTAGTCACTATTGTGGATGCCTCGAAGTGCTTGTTGACAGGAGCCTGATATAGCTGTCTCCTGAGAGGCTCTGCCAGAACCTGACAAATACAGAGGCGGATGCTTGCAGCCAACCATTGAACTTAGAACAGGGTCCCCAATGGAGGAGTTAGAGAAAGGACTGAGGTAGCTGAGGGGGTTTGCAACCCCATAGGAAGAACAACAGTATCAACCAACCAGACACCCCAGAGCTCCCAGGGACTAAATCACCAACCAAAGAGTACACATGGAGGGACTCATGGCTCCAGCCCCATATGTAGCAGAGGATGGTCTTGTCGGGCATCAATGGGAAGAGAGGCCCTTGGTTCTGTGACGTCATGATGCCCCAGTGTAGGGGAATGCCACGGCAGGGAGGCAGGAGAGAGTGGATGGGTGGGTGGGGGAGCACTCTCATGGAGGCAGGGGCTGGGGAGATGGATAGGGGTTTCCAGAGGGGAACTGTAAAGAGGGATAACATTTGAAATGTAGATAAAAAAATCCAATAAAAGAATGGAAAAATGGTTTCAGTAGAGCAAGGTATCTAGCAGCCCCTTTAATGCTTGTAAGATATTTCTCTCAGCACAATCAGTGCATTTGGATGCTAAACTGTGAAGTGGCAGGAAATTGTGCACGTTGCTTCTATTTGTATTTTATGGGTTGAGGAACGTGGTTCCATGTCATTCAGTGAGTCAGGGAAGGATGATCCCGTATAAAGGAGGATGTGCTATTTGACTTTCCATGGCCAACAGAAAGAGCATTTTATTTACTTCCAAAGTTTCAGTTCATGTTCACTTGGTCCACCACTGCAGGGCAAGGCAGAGCATCACAGCAGGAAGTTATGGTGGAACACGCTTTCTTACTTGATAGTGGCCAGGAAGCAGATTAAGATCCAGGAAGGGTCCAAGTTACTATCTATCTATTGGGCAGTTGCCTCTTTTTCAAGACATGGACTCACTATGTATGTAGTCTTGGGTGGCCTGGTACCTACTATGTAAGACCAGGATGACATTGAACTCACAGAGATCCACCCAGCTCTACCTCAGGTGTGTTGAAATTAAGGACATGTGCCACCATACTTGGCCTTGCGATTATTTTTTGGATTATCTATTAATGTGTTTGCATTCAATATAATCAAATTGTTGTTACCCAAGGTAGCCTTTAGTCCTGACATTTCTTTTCAAAAATTTTTTAAATTAAAAATTCTAAGTATTAGGAGTCAGAGTGATGATGTCTCAGTGTAAGAAGAGTACTTGGAGCATAAGCATGGGGTCCTGAGTTCAAAACCTCGTAGCCCACATAAAAGCTGGCATGTTTGTGGATACCTCTAACCCCAACATTGGGTGGGGCATAGACAAATAGATCCTGGGAGCTTTGTAGTAAGCCAGTCTGGCTGAAACATCAGGTTGCAGATCCAGTGAGAGTCCTTGTCTCAAAAAAAAAAAAAAAAAAGGTGCTAGACTATGATAGGACAGGATACCCAGCTTCCTCCCCTGGCTCCCACACTTCTCCACACAAATATAACTTCTATGCTGATGGAATAGCTCAGCAGTAAGAGTGAAGGCTTAGCATGTGCTCTGACCCTCGCTACTACCAACTCCTACTATATCACAGATGGATTATAAATTTTAACAAAATGTCCTTGTATCTGAGCCAGTTGGGAGCCAGCAACGTAATGCTAGGCCTGGCTCAGTGTGTGACTCATCCAGGTATCTGTCTCAGGTAGCTTCACAAACCAGGGGGTTTGATAAAGCTGAAACGAATGTCTTGTGAGTATTCGAGTGGCAATTGAAAGTTACACTTCACCTTTGTGGATATACGACTGAAGCCACCTTTTGAGTTAGACACAAAAAGTCTCACTCATCCATTTCTCCCACATATTCCAGAATATAAAGTTGCTTCTGAAATCCCAAAGCGAGAGAAGCACACTCCTTGTGCTAAAGAAACAAGTAGCTTCTCTTTGCACGCTTTTGATGAAATAAGTTGTCGATAAATATCTCACGCACCTTAATCTCTGTGGCCAGCTCAGTAAAACGAATCTGAAGGAAGAGGTTAGCATTTTCTGAATGTCCACCTGTATTCGCGTCTCTGCTGGGGAAAATGGGGTGGGGGGGGGGAGGGATATCTTTGTTCTTAAATCTTTTGAGAAATATTCCGTCACGTTATTTTCTTTCTGCTTTTGAATGAGCCCTGCCTCCAGCTCCTTTCACTGGTGTGGGCTGAAAAGATGTTGAATTCACTCAGTATATTCTGAGGGACACTCCCCCTGCACCTGTTCCTTTCTTCTGTTAAAGATCAGCCACAAAGGAGTAGAGTGTGAGGAGGAGAGTTCTCAGCTCTCTCCCCTGATTACTACTTCCTCAGTCTCTGGAATTTTCTTACACTATTGGTTATGCCATATGATATCCTGCAAAAGTCCGGCACCCCCGAGAATTTTCCCTAGGCTTGGAGTTTGCCATCCACCTGCAAGCTGCTTCATGACTAATGACCGGTCAGTGTTCTTATTTTGGGTGGCTATTTACTGTTGTGAAAAAAAATGTTGCCCCGGATGTAGTAGGAGAGAACAGCCCCATGAAATTGGCATCTTTGAAAAAATTCCTGCATCAGACGAAAGCGAAGAGTTTCCCAAATTCAACTGGCCGTTCCACAAAGAAAGAAAAATGAAGTGGAAAACAACTTAAGCCTCCAGTGCAGGTGTGCTGGCAAAACTTTCTACACAACTTTCATGTGCCTCCTGTGCCAAATGCGAAGGAAAAGAAGAAAGTGGGGTCGGGGGGAGGAAATAAAGTAAAAATGTTTGTACTGAGGGATGTTGAGCTGAGAAGAGGCACCTTCAGGAATGTTCTCTAAACTCCTTCAAAATTTTTAGTTCTTAATTCTGATTGCAAAAATAGGTGATCTGCAGTCCTGAAAAGATTTGAAAAATCCAAACAGCGGCATCAACTACAATAAAGCCACTCCTTCTGCAAGTAGTCATACCAATTAGAGATAACTCTTAATTTTTGTATGTGTATCTTACGACACTCTTCCTATGCATAAGAGACAGATATTTAAATTAAAGTTGTGTTATATTGCACGTTATCTTTTGGCTACAGGATCTAGGACTGTGGATTCCCCTTGATTTACTTTATTGTACAAGCGATCAAGTTTTGTTCTTGGCACTTAGCAGACAAGCATCCAGAATGGCATCCAGAGTGGCATGTTGAAAGTGTTCAAAATCAATATTAACTTATCAATTTCTGATTGTTTTTAAATTGCTCTCATTCTTTGCATTTTAATTTTTAAATAATTTTTAAATTCTACAACGGATATACACTTAAGATAGACCGTAATTCTAAATATGCCCTGACAAAAACTACTTGATAAAATACACAGACTTTACTGTGATTTTTTTTAAATATATATCAACTCAAAGACGTTTATTTGCTTATTTGGAGAAAAACAGAAGAAAGGAGTGGTATTAAATGCTGTTGTATTTGCCTATCTTAGAATGGCTTCTGTTGATTCATTTGATACTTTAACTTTGAATTGCATTTCATCCGAAACAAATATTTGATCTGCGCTCAGTTTTTATTGATGACACCTTTGCATCTACTGACATTTTAAAGACACTGCGGAGTATTTTCTTTTGAGGAGGTGTATGGAATATGTCTTACAGAGTGAGGGAGTTTGGTTTTAGCCTTATCAGAGATTTTACCACCGAAGAAGAGTTGCCTAGTTCCCTTTGCCACTGATGGGAGTTGCACAGTGGTGCGGTGTTCTTGCTGGGCTGGGCTTGCTGCTGCCTTCTATGGAGTTTGTCTTGCCCTTTTGAGCTCTTTCAGTTCACCAGTTTGGTTCTAGCAAAGAGGTCTTTTCGCTCAGTTATGACATCCATGCAATCGGTGGCTTCTGGGGATTCCCTGAAATTGTGCAGAATTGTTTGCTTGGTTGATAGTTGAAGGGGTGAGCGTGCACATGTGCATGTGTGAATATGTGCACCCAGGAGCTCTAATTCCACCCAAGTCGCACTTTCCATTCCTTTCTCCCCATCTTCACTGTCTCCTGATGTTAAAGAAGAAACAGATAGAAGAAAATTATCCCAACCTGAATGGCTGTCTGCCAGCTTACCTCCTGCTGTGGAGTTGTGAAGGAGAAAGCATTTTCTTAAGGGGGGTTCTGTTAGGACCAGGGAGAAAGAAGAGGACACACAGAGACTGCTGAAGAAGTTCGGCTTTCAGTGTCCAGCTGGTAGGTGGTAGGGGATGGTGTCAGTTAGGGAAGGTATAGTCAAGCATTCCAGGGTTGGGTGCTGGGGCTGAAGGGAAATTTGAGAGTACAGGTTCTACTGTCCAATGACACAGGACACAGGGAACTCCATGCAAAAGGTTCCAGGATAGGGAGAAGTGGACAGGCAGAGATGCTACCAGCAAGCCAGGGAGGTTAAAGGGGTCCTTTCCTTTTCTCTCTTGCCAGTACAGGTGCAGAGGCCAGGAGAGGGTTGGTTTTCAGAGAAGTGTCTTCTCTAAGATTAAAACCTGGCTGCCACAATGCTATCGTCTTTAGAGTGTTCATTTCTCTTTTTTTTCCTATTAATTTATTTATTCACTTTACATCCCAATCACTGCTCCGCTCTCAGTGCCTCTTCACATATCCCTCCCTCCACCCGCTCCCCTTCTCCTCTGAGAGAGTGGAGGCCTACCAGGGAGGGTATCCCCCAAACACTTTTAAGTCTCTGTAGGGCTAGGCATATCCTCTCCCACTAAGGCCAGACAAGGCAGCCCAGCCAGAAGAACATATCCCATACACAGGCAACAGCTTTAGGGATAGCCCCTGCTCCAGTTACTCAGGACTCACATGAAGACCAAGCTGCACATCTGCTACATATGTGTGGGGGCTTAGGTTCAGCCCATGTATGCTCTTGCTCTTTGTTTGGTGGTTCAGTCTCCCCAAGTGTTCAGGTTAGTTGACTCTGTTGTCTTCCTGTAGAGTTCCTATCCTCTTTGGGTCCCTCAGTCTTTCCCCCAACTCTTCCATAAGACTCCCCATGCTCCATCTAATGTTTGGCTATGGGTGTCTGCATCTGTCTGAGTCAGCTGCTGGGTGGAGCCTCTCAGAGGACAGTCATGCTACACTCCTTTCTGTAAGCACATCAGAGTATCATTAACAGTGTCAGGGATTGGTGCTTGCCCATGGGATGGGCCACAAGTCAGCCTGGATATCGCTTGGCTATTCTCTCATTCTCTGTTTCATTGTTGCACATTTCTTGTAGACAGGACAAAGTTTGGGTTGAAAGTTTTCTGTGTGATTGGTGTCCTTATCCCTCCACTGGGGATCCTGCCTGGCTACAGGAGGTGGCCTCTTCAGACTCCATGTCCCCACTGCTATGCATCTCAGCTGATGTCACCCCCTTAGACCCCTGAGAGCTTCCTTCATCCCAGGTCTCTGGAAAGTCCTAGAGATACCCCCCACCCCCCGCCAACTGCAGATTTCTGTTCATTCTCCTGGCCCTCTGGCCCTCTCTTCTGTCTCTCCTCACACCTGACCCTGACACCCAAATTCCCTTCCTCACCCCTTCTGCCACTCAGTTCCCTCCCTCCCTCTGCCTCCCATGACTATTTTATTCCCCCTTCTAAATAAATGTGATTCAAACATTCTTGCTTGGGCCTTCATTCTTGTTTAAGGTCTTTGGTTCTGTGGGATGTATCATGGGTATCCTATAATTTTATGGCTAATATCCACTTATAAATGAGTACATAGCATGCCTTTCCTTTTGGGACTGGGTTACCTCACTAGTGATTGCATTTTCTAGTTCTGTTTATTTACCTGCAAGATTCATCATGTCCTTGTTTTTAATAGCTGAATAGTATCCTACTGTGTAAATGAACCACATTTTCTGTATCCATTCTTCAACTGGGGGACATCTGGGTTGTTTCCAGCTATGGGTATTAAGAATAAAGTCACTATAAACTTTGAAGAGCACGAGTCCTTATGGTTTAGCGGAGCATCATTTGGGTATATGCCCAGGAGTGGTATAGCTAGGTCTTTAGGTAGAACTATTTCCAATTTTCTGAGAAACTGAGAGATAGATTTCCAGAGTGGTTGTACAAGTTTACACTCCCACCAGCAATGGAGGAGTGTTCTCCTTTCTCCACATCCTTGCCAGCATGTGCTATTGCCTGAGTTTTTTTATCTTAGCCATTCTGATGGGTATAAGATGGCTTCTCAGGGTCCTTTTGATTTGCAGTTCCCTGATTACTAAGGATGTTGAACATTTCTTTTTCTTTTTTTTTTTTTTTTGGTTCTTTTTTTCAGAGCTGGGGACCGAACCCAGGGCCTTGCGCTTCCTAGGTAAGCGCTCTACCGCTGAGCTAAATCCCCAGCCCCTGTTGAACATTTCTTTAAGTGTTTCTTGGCCATTATACAAATGACAAGTGGACCGAGAAAGAAACCAGGGAAACAATACTTTTCACAATAACCACAAATAATATAAAATATCTTGTTGTAGATCTAACCAAGCAGGTGAAAGACCTGTGTGACAAGAACTTCAAGTCTCTGGAAAAAAATTGAAGAAGATATCGAAGATGGAAGGATCTCCCAGGTTCATGCATCTGTAGGATTAACATAGGGAAAGCAAACATCATACCACCAGAAGATTTTGGTACATTTCTCTCTATGGAGTCCCAACAAATGGAGATCAACTACACAATGTAAGGCAGACCAATACATGTATGTCATTAGCAAAGAATCCTTCATCCCATGTCTTTTTACACGCTTGTTTAACAGAACATCCTCTCTTCTGTGTCTGCTTCAGTGAAATGTTCCATCATAAATCTGCCTTAGCCATTCAATTATGTCAGCTTCAGCAAAATGTTCCTTTCCATGTTTGCCCCAGCAAAACACCATATAACACAACTGACTTCCCAAAGAATCCTTAACCTTTCACTTCACGGGATAGCTAAAACAATCCTGAATAAATAACGACGTTGATGACGACGATGATAAACTTCTGAAGATGTACCACCATCCCTGACCTCAAGCTATACTACAGAGCAATAGTTATTAAAAACTGCATGGTATCAGTATAGAAACAGACAGGTTGATCAATGGAATAGAATTGAAGACCCAGAAATAAATGCACATACCCATCTCAAACTTGAGTTTTGACAAAGAAACCAAAACCATATAATGGAAAAAGAAGCACCTTCAACAAACGGTTCAGGTCTAACTGGATGTCTGCATGTAAAAGAATGCAAATAGATATGTATTTATCACTCTGCACAGAAGTCATATCCAAGTGGATCAAAGACCCCAACCTAAAACCAGATACACTAAATCTAATAGAAGAGAAAGTGGGAAATATCCTTGGAAGCATTGGTACAGGAGACAATTTCATGAACAGAACACCAGTGGCTGGAGCATTTATTAAGAATTAATAAACAGGACCATGAAACTAAAAAGCTTCTGTAAGACAACAGATATTGTCAGTAGGACAAAACAACAGTCTACACATTGGGGAAAGATCTTCACTAACCCTACATCTGACAGAGGGCTAATATCCAAAATATATAAAGTCAAGAAGTTACACATCAACAAACCATAGCCTGATAAAAAATGGAGTACAGAGCTAAACAGAGAATTCTCAACAGAGGAATCTCGAATGGCCGAGTATTCATTTCTTATTTGGGAAAAACCTTCATGGATCCACATTTTGCCTGTTATAGTGGAGTTTGTGTGTTGCTCTGGTACACTAAGCAGCTTTGGCATCGCTGAAGCATTTTAGCATTTTCCATGTATGTAGTTTTCAAAATCATCATTGCAATAGCTCTATGGCTCCCCGTTCTATTGATGAGCCATAATGTTTCTCTAACCTGTATGCTGTGTACTTAGCTTGCCTTACTGTGGGGAGCACGGTGAGGTGGGAAGCATGATGAGGTGGGGAGCACGGTGAGGTGGGAGCATGGTGAAGTGGGGAGCACGGTGAGGTGGAATTGCTCATGCCCCTTCAAGCAGGTAGCCTGGCAGTGTCATTGGAAGTGGCCTGGGGGAGCCACACCATTGCATTACTGACCCAGAATTTATCCTAGCCTTTAGTCATCGGCCCAGGAACACATGTGATCTGGTCTCCTTCTATGTGCTAGAAGAGGCCATGGACAGGCTCAAACATTACCAATTTTGGAGACAGGAGTGAAAAATAAAGCACATGACTTTTACACTGTAAAGTGGATCCTGGAAAACTAGTTATGTCCAAAGCATAGCACAAATGTCCCCAAAATGCTGGGCAGGCAGCCCCATAGACAGTATTGATGAGAGGCTATCTTGGCCATGTTGTGACTGACATAGAAGAGGTATGTGGTGAAGAAGAAGGTGGGCATTGTATGGGGTAACATCACTGGGAAAAGCCAAGAGACTGCCTTAAAAACTAGGAAGTAACATCACGAAAAAGTTGGTTTTGCCTAATCACAAGAGAGGATGATCATTTTCACCTTTAGAATCTTCTCAGTTACTTGACCTCACGGAAGTCATCCATGTTTCCTCTTGAAATCTCTGGTCCCTGGCAGAACACTTGCACGGACTAGGAAATCTAGCATATAGTTACAGGATGAATTTATTGTTGTTCAAAGAGAAACTTCTGGAGTGGGAACTGAACTTACATTCAAAGGGATATTTGTGGAGCATTCGGAGCTCTTAGTAATGTTCTCCAAGCCTTTATTAACTGGATATGGACCACTGTGTCCCCACAGGCAGATGAGCCTTGTTCAAACTCTTCAATATTCGTCTCTATAGTCCCTTCCATTTGTCCTCCAAAGCCTGGAGAGTTGTCATGCCCCATTACCTCCCAGCTGCCACCATTTCTGTGCCAAAATCTTTTACCTCCCTATCATGTAAGCAAGAAGGCCTCCGTATTCATGTTTTCTGAATGTGCTTTCCTTCCACTGGTTCCTTGTCAAATCACTACTCTGGTGCCTAGTGCCCAGTTCTTACCCCTAATGTCCCATACTGCAGCCACATAAACATCTCCCTAGTGCCTGAATATGTCTCACAGGATGCACCTTTTACCTGATCTTGCCCTTCCTATGCATGTGGTGTTTATGTACCAGCTGTGCTTGTTGTGTTTGTCAACCTGACCCGATCCAGACATCAGGGAAGATGGCATCTTCATTGAGAAGATGCTTCTATAAAATTGGTTTGTACACAGGTCTGTGAGGATATTTTCTTAATTGGTGGTTGATGTGGAAAGGCCCAACCCATGGTTGGACCACCCCTGTGCAAGTGGTCCTGAATTGTCTAAGAAAGTAGTCTGAGCCAGCCACGAGGGAGCAAGCCAGAAAGCAGTGTTCCTCTGTTTCCAGGTTCCTGCTGATTAAGTTCCTGCCCTGGTGCCCCTCAGTAAGTCATTGCTACTGGAATTGTAAGATGAAATCAACCTTCTCATCCCCACTTTGCCTTGGGTCATAGTTTATCATAGCAATAGAAACCCTGAGCTACCACCTAACGTGTGACAGTTGCCTGGGATCTTCTCTTTTCTTCTCATCAACATTTTCATAGCCTTAGCCTGTTAAACTCAATGCCTCTTATCCCAGAGTTCTTTACACCCTTATGGATAACACATTTAGAGTGTGTGTGTGTGTGTGTGTGTGTGTGTGTGTGTGTGTGTGTGTGTGAATTCCTGAAGCTTACAGTTCACCCTTTCTCACTAGAACCTGGTTCCTCTGGCCATCGGCACTGAACTTGACATGTGTCATTTGTAGAACTGAATGAAATCTCTGGGTCACAGTTTCACCTGTAACCATAATCACAGATCTTTTTCCCAGTGTCCATGTTCTGTTACCAGATTAAGCTGAAAAGTAAATACAGAGTTAAATCTTCCCCTACATAGAGGCCCAGAGTTTTACTTTCATAAAGAAGAAAACTCTTGATTATGTTTCTGAGTGACAGATGACCCATCAGCTAAAGTAGAAAAAGAAAAGGATGCCCTTGTGGCACGAGTCAGAGAGGCTTAACGTGGCCTGAATGCCAACCAGGGGACCTGTGTCCCAATCAGACTTGTGATCCCCACACGCAGGACAATGTGGATTTGACCTCAGCAGAAATCAGGTCTGCTCAACATGTCCATGATGATAGCAAACATATGGAATTGATTAAATGAATAAATAACCCTACTTAGTTTTGCATAAGAATATGTGGTACTCGGGTCAAAGATAATCCCTAATTTTTCTATGCATAATAGATTCCAAAGTGTAAACATCACCAGTAGCCGGAACCAAACTAGATGCTTTAAGTCAACAGTCAAAGGTGTGATTGTAAACTCAGAAATATCGACAGTGTTTGTGAATATCACTTCTCTGAATTAGGTGAGAGGTCCCAGCTGATGTGGATGTCTTTCTGACGTCTCAGCATCCGGCTGTTTGTCAGCCTCAGTCTTCTTCTCAAGTCTCAACTGGAGATGATATCTCTGATTTCTATCCCCCTCCCATTTTAATTTATAAAGGTAGATCAAAATCAGATAAGCCATTGGAAGCTCCTCATTGAAATGTCTCCTGGAGTTATTTCTCAACTTGGACAGATATTAAAATTGGTTAAAGGTGATTTCTGTTGATGGCAATTTTATTTTACTCATTCACTTCCTGAGAGTTAGACTGATTTTTCAGTGATCGTAGGCTTGGGTTTACTAGTAGGGCATTCCTTGTTGGAGCCTAGGAAGACCATGTAGTACTCAGCATCAGGAAGGACATCTGGCATGTGAGACTTGGATGGTCTGAGGAGCAGCATGTGTGGAAGAAGGCAGACATCAGGAGCTAGACTGAGAATTCAGGAGTCCATATTAAAATCTAAGTGGTAAAATTCAAGAAAATTCCCTCTAGTGAGCAGAATTGCTAGCCTGTATGGTCAAAGTAAGCTCAAGTCCCGACTTATATGTGAATAGGGTTTTGGAATGGATGTTTAAAGGCTTTGTCATAAAGGGAAGGGTTGTATGCAGCTTCCACCCAGTGTTTGGTGGCATGGGAAGGAGTCCTCCTCCTGTGATCAGAGACACAGAGACACTCGGGGAGAACATAGGAGAAGGAGGCTGAGGCTGAAGCTGATGCTGGACCAAAGTGTTTGAATTCCAATCAAGGGTTCCTAATAGCCTCAAGAATCTAGAATACCGTAAAACATGGGACACACCCCTGCTAACCTTTTGGATTTTTGTAGTGTTGGGGATCAAACCCAGGCCCTCATATATGATAGTTCAGCATTCTGTCACTGAGCTATATCCCTAGCCCGACACCTTGATACTGGATCTCCAGCTTCTAGAACATCAAGTTACTGGATATTTAATGTGACAGACCTACGTAAAGTGAACAAGCAAACAAAACAAAACAAAAAACCAAACAAACAACAAAGCCACCCCTTCTGCACATATATATACTCAATACAGAATTCTCAGGAGCTATAAGAGAATAGTCCCCAAGTCTTACTCACTTTGCTTCATGGGTATTATGGAAGGACTGAATGGATCTATCTTTCCTCCCCTAAGAGAGACAAGAATGAGGCTGGATAACACCTTCCCTACAGACTCAGTGATGAAATGCTTAAGGTTGGCCATTTGACTACAGGAATCACACTGACAGGTTGGTATATATCATCTTCTCTTACATAAACAGTCGAAGGCTTTGTGAGGCATGAAGGTAGAAAAGGGTATTTCAGGATGTAGCAGGGCATAAGAGGGTGGGGATACAGAGGAGAGGAATGGGTGGTAGTGACAGCCAAACAGAATAGTGTATGGAAATGCAAAAGGAATTCTGTCACTTCATATGCTAATTTAAGATATAGAGAAGTTCACAGATTACCATAGTTAAAGGAAGACAAGAAAGATTACCGTGCTCTATCTCCACTCATGCACAGTGACAGTGTGACTAAGACAGAGGTCTTGCACAGGACAAGACACTCATGCATGCAAATTGCTTCCTGAGCAGGAAGTCTTTTTCTAAAGATTGGGTCCAAGGAAAAAACAAATAGTCAAAAGCTCTTGGAACCTGAGGAAAAGGAAGACAGTTAGTAAAACAACTGCATTTGTGTCTCATCGAGGACATTATAAACGTTAAGAGCAAGAGGTGTGGTGATGGTAATGTGTGTGTGTGTGTGTGTGTATGTGTGTGCATGTGTGTGTGTGTATGCATATGCATGCCTATGTGTATGTACACGTGGAGGGGGTGCATCTGTATGTTGGTGTGTGTCTGCGTATGTGTGTGTGCTTGTTAGTGTGTATACATGCATGTGTGTGCATAAGTCTGTGTGTGTATATGGTGTATATGTGCATGTGTGTGCATGCAAGTATGTGCATGTATATGTGTGTGCACGTGTGTGTATGTGTGTGTACATATGCATGCCTATGTGTATATACGTGTGGGGGAATGTGTCTGCATGTGTGTGCATGTGTGCATGTGCGTATATGTATGTGTGTGCGTGTGTGCATGAGAGTGTGTATGTGCGTGTGTGTGTGTGTGTGTGTGTGTGTAATGGTGTGTGTGTGTGATGCATATTATGGTAACAAGACATTGATTTGTGCATGCCTGTAACTCACCCATGAAGAAAAGGCCAAGAACCATTTTCTTTTCACACCTTTCTGATTACCCAATTAAATAAATATGTACACATTAGCATTTGATGATCTAGAGTCCTCCGGTTATAGTATTTTGCCCTCTTCTAAGTGGCTTTCATTGTAGGAAGATGAATGCTTTCTTCTCAGAGGATCAAAGAGGAGCCAGAATTTCAGGAAACCAGACATCTGTAAAGAGGCAATGAGAAACTTCGCTCAAGGACCTAGCTCGAGGTGAGGACAGTAGGCAGAATCACAGGGCCTGGTGTCTTCACAGTAAAAGGAAACCTCATTTGCAATGCCAGAAGCCCGCCAGGCCGTCTGCTTTGGCAGCCTCAGGCACCTGTTAGAACATGTGGTGTCTATACTGTGCCGCTATCCACACACACACAGCCTCTGAGGGTGAATTGTCCATTGAAGGGAAAAAAGAAATCAAGGTAAACTTCTCATGAGACAATTCTAAAATGTTTTTTTTTTTTGGTCTGCTGTTGCTGGTATTGAATGATGGTTAATATGGGCCACTCACTTGGGGTCCAGGAGAAACAACCACTGGATGCGTCAACAATGTTTGACCCTGAGGAAAGCACGCAGATTTCTGTTCCTAGGTTTGCTTATTCGTGGGTGAGGCAAAAGGCTCCTGGGGAGTTGTCTTGGGGAAACTGCAGAATTTCTCCCTTGTGCTTTGTGTCCACCCTGGAGTGTGTGGCTTAGATCAAATCAATCAGCATCATCTTTTCCAAGGTCTATGAGCTTTGTCTGGGAACATGTTACCCAGGTTTCTGTTGCCAGTGGAGCGGGCCATGAGAGCTATTGGCAATTACCTTGTGCCTGTGTGCAGCCACGGGACGATTGTTATCACTACAGGTGCACAGCTAAGACACCGAGACAGGAAAAGCAGATTTCAAGCACAGCATTTAAACTCTGCTCAAACCTTGTCTGAAGTCAACTACCCTGCTAAATTCAGTTACAAGGATGAACCAATTTCATGTCTATGGTTTTTTAACATATCCAGTTGGGTTATTTTGCAATCACTGGCTACCCAGACAACATCTTAACTTACACAGAAATACTATCCAAAGGGTATGAGACAGAAATGCCCAGGCCACGAGAACAGCCCACATGAACTCCAAATAAAGTCATGGGAGGCAGATAAAGAATGTCAGGGGCTCCTCCAAATGGGCTTGCAAGTGGAACAGTATGCCTTGGGAATATCTCAGAAGGTGTAGAAGAAACATGTTGTTGAGGCTGAAGCCACTTAATTGAATGGTTGAAATATGTGTTCGGAATTGGCCTGGGGGCACTGAACCTTTTGGCATGGGAAATGATGTTATAAGGAGAGATGGATGTGTAAGTGTCCTCCTCTGTACATAGCCAGGAGAGATAGCCAGTCTGGATAGAAAAGCAAATGAATGACTTGTTTGTTGAGCTGTCCTTGTTGGAGGCCTATAGCACATCACAAAAGAGTGTTTAAATTGAGACAATTCTATATAGTAACAGAAAGCCAATATCATAAGAAGCTGATATTTTGCCCACTGGGGAGAAAGAGCGAGATAAAGGTGCTAATTCTCTCCAGAGAAGCTGGGGGTGAGCAGTCTCTACATAGCTGTACTCTTCAAAGTGCATCCAAGATAAGGCAGGAGTCCTGAAACCTTGTAAGTGAAGGATCTTCACATAAGGGCCTCTCAGCACTGCTTCCTCGAAACATGCTTCCTCAACCACACCTGATTAAAACCAGACCTATGACTTGTCTTTAGAATGCTCCCGGGTGTGTCCGACGGTCACCTCGTAGCCCTACTTTATAAATTGGGTGAAGAAGAGAAAAAAATCACAAGGGACGTTTTTATTCCTTTCCAGTAGATCTGTGGACTCTCTGACTCCACCACTGGGGTAATTATCTTTCAACAGCACTTAATTTCAGAATCACAAAGCAGGGGTAAACAGTCCCTTTTCAGTATAGCTTTCCTTTTAATGTATCATTAGGAACAGAGAGAAGTGGGGGAAGCCTTCTCACAGGTAATGTTTCAAAGGAAGAGAAAGTGATTTCAGAGGGGCTGTCTAAAATTTTGTAGGATTTTAAGGATAACATGAGACTCACAGTGGTATTATGTGAAAAAATGCGGGAACATCTGTTATGTTAAGCATAACAACAACAAAACCAAAATAAATCTCTCGAGAAGAAAAACTCATCGTAGATTTCGGAGGGGCTTCTGCCCGATTTACAGGGAAATTGTCAGAAAACCATGGCAGTGGGAACGTGACCGGCAGAAGTAACAGTCTGATCTGAATGAAGTGGTGCCAGCTTCCGGGGTCTGCTAGCTCAGCCCTCTCGTGCTTGGCATATTTGTGCAAGGAGTCCCGAGTTACTGCCGCCAGCTCCCGAGGAGACCAGCTGTCAGTCACACACAACTTTGTTCTTCTGTGTTTTCTTCATTGTTTTTGATATGAGCTTTTTTTTTTCTATTAATAAGAAAAGTGTGATCTGACTGGTGACAAAAAAGTAAAAAGTGTGCATGTGCACACGCACGTGCACACACACACACAAATTGTGGAGTTGGTCTTTCTCCATTCATTTTCATGCATAGCTGTTCAAGATGAAAAGACTTTAATCTGCCTAGATATTGAGAAACAAACAGACGAATTGCTAAAAAATCACAGCAAATGTTCAAAATCCAGATTGGCTCAATCTGACTTAGGAAGACGGTTCTGAATAATTTCCCAAGTGTGGCTAATTTGGTCACACTTCCACACCCTCCGGGTAGAAAATGCCCCTCTTTTGGCTTGGATATCTATGAAATCTTAGCAGCCTGTGATACATTTCAGCATTTTGTGTGTGTGTGTGTGTGTGTGTGTGTGTGTGTGTGTGTATGAGAGAGAGAGAGAGAAAGAGAGAGAGAATGCACACACGTGCAAATTGAAAAGACTAAACAGGAGAGACTTAAACTGTCTAAACAGCAGCAACATGTATATAGCCCTTACACCCTGAAAGCCACAGCTCTTGAAAAGTTGATGAACTGCAAGCCCCCGGTCCAGTGTGACCACATACTACTCTGCCATTATTATTTTTTTTACATTTATTGGTTGATTAATTGGCTGGTTGGAGGAAGCTTTGTGCATGCATGTGGAGATCACCGTTTGGGTCCTGGGGATCAAGATCAGGCCATCGGATTTGACAGCAAGCTACTTCACGGGCTGCCCGTAAACTCGTTGGCCCGTGTTGTCACTGTTAATGTAGAGAGTATGCCTCTTTGGAACAGAGTAGCTGCTGTCTCACAATTTTGGTGAATTTAAATAAGAAGAAACTGCTAGACAAGTAACAACCTGTCACCTACTGTGAGAAGGAGGAAGCTGGATGAATTTTAAGCCGTTGTCCTAGAACATTCCAGTGAAGAAAGCCTTGCTCACATTCCCCACTTCACCTATGGCACTGGCACCCTGACATATCACCTAGGCACACAGTGCCTCCTATGAAGAGGGTCCTTCCTGCTCTGCTCTTTGCCTGGCTAGCATGTTTTAAGACCTAGGACCTCTGTCCAGCAGACCTTGTAGTCTATTAGAGACATTCTGTGCCTCACCCTCAGCCAGTAGATGGTGAAGGAAGGTGCTCGAACCTTTGCATGAAGCTGAAAGACACGGACATGACTGTAGTCCTGGTGATTGGTATAAACCGTTCTAGGAGACTAGTAGCCAGTAAAGACCAGCCCCTACATCCTAGGAACCAATCAGAAAAAACCACAGTCCTTTCTAGCTCTCTTCTCTCTCTACCCCCTTTCTTTTCCCTTTAACCGATTCGAACTCACTTATTGTATCTGCCCCTCCCATTCTCTTGGTAAAACAACTTTAACCATAAATGTGCCTGCTGTCTCCTCCTGTAACATAAATTTCTTGAGATGTTCAGAATGCAAGCGTAGGAAAGTATTTTATTAAGTGGTCATTGTTGTGCCCAGAAAGGAATATATATAAAGTGATGATTGAATGCGAGTTTGTTTTAAAACAAACAACAGAGTTCAAGACAGTAATGGTTGAGAGACGGCTGGATGCAACTGTGTGTCTTAGAAGTCTGGATCTGCTGCCTCTGTCACTGTGGAAGACACCATTCACTTAGTAAGAACAGTGTTTCTTGGCTAGAGAGAAAGCTCAATTTGTAGGACCTGAGTTCAGTCCCCAACATTCAGATGAGAAGAACAAAACAAAACAAAAACAGGTATGGTGAGGTAATCCCAGAGCTGGGGAAGGAGAGAGAAGATCTCTAAGGTCTGATGGTCATTCATCCTGTAATCCATATACCAGTCAATGACATTGTGAACACACACACACATACACACACACACACAAAACACACAAATACACACAGAGACACAGACGCACACACACAAACACACACAGAGACACATAGACACACACACACACACACACACACTCACGCAGATGGATGGACAGACAGACAAGATGGACAGACAGTTTCATTACAAGGTCAGCTAAAGGAAGTGTTGGTTGAACCTTGAACTTCAAACCTCCTCCTGTTTCTCACAACCACTGGATTGATGAACTGAAACATCCCACCTCATGGTTTTGGGTGATGATGAGGGCACACATCAGAACAACAAGGAGGCAGAGCTGGCTTTCAATTATGGGAGCCTCAGCTTGAATTTTACTGGGGCTGTTTAAGTTCTAAATAACTTTCAACAAGGAACTTCAGTTTTTCATTTGTTCTGGGTCTTATGAACTACTTTGTTGGACCTGCCTGAGGGAGTTTGCAAACACACAGGCAGGCCCCCTCCAGAACCTTTGATTCAGGAGATGTTACACTGTTTTCAGAAAGGTCACTTGTACCTCTTGAGAGATAGCTGCACTGGTGCTAAGCATAGACTCATTTAACAAGTCTAAGGAAACCTGAGGTATGGGAAGAAGAGAAAGCAGGCACCAGAATCTCAGTAAACAGGAGAAAAAACACCCAGTTCCTCCTGGAAACAACTTCAGCTCTAGCTTGTCTCTGATCATAGCTTCCAATCTTTGGTTCCCTACTTGTTAAGAGATTCCTTCCATAGAAACTCAGAAATGCCAAAATCATTTTCTTTTGCTGTCCAGAAAGGAGAGGGAATATGAGGCTCCTAAGTTCATGAATGATTAAGTTAAGTAGGCAAAGGGCAGATACAAAGAACTGGTCTTTCCTAGGCTCTTTCCCCAGCAGACATTACTAATCATTCCCCAGACAATACTAATCAACCACAACATTCACTTCCTCTGAGTTCAGGTCTTGCCTCAGCTTCAGTCTCTACCAAGACAGCAGATAGCACCACATTAGACTTGACAATGCAGTCTAGGACTAGTTCCCATATGTGCCAACTGGGAAGTTGAATGGGAAGCTGAAGGAAGACAAGTATAAAATAGTAAGTTTTTCTAAGTTAAATTAGTGCCACCAGAAAGGTCACCCTTAAAAAGGATAATTTTACTTACAATGTTTACTCATGTTGAACATAAACAGAAACCCAACACTTTGGAGGAGGATAATATCACTTTGAGCTTCTTCCCATGGGGTGGTAGAAATCGGGGTCCAGGCAGTAACCTGATCCATTTTGATAGGAAAAGTCCTGGCTAATTTTTATTAGCACATTTAGCTCTGGTATGGAGGACCTCTCAAAGCTGAGGAGACTTCTCTCTATAGCCAAGTTCATTAACTACAGTACACTCAAAAGAAAATTAGGGAATTTGCATTCTTGTTCGGAAGTAACAGCAGCCTTACCTCTGAAGTCAGGATCTCATTCAGAAGCAAGAGTACAGTTGTGAGACTCCCACCAAACTGACATTCCTCTGAACTCAGCTTTTGGCTCCAAAAATGTCACACGTACTAAAACTCACTTGAAAGTATATTAAATTCTGAGACTCTGCTGTTGGTTGGGGAGGAGGGAGCATATGGACTGAGAAGATTCTAGGATCCAGAGCTCTGGTTCCAACCGCCGCACCATTATTGATCACTTCATCAGGGCAGGAATAATTCCTCTCAAGCAAACAGATCAGGTGCTTTCTGACATGGTGGGAAGTAGGGGTTGGGCAAGGCCAGCTGTCAATCCAGATGTATCCTTGGGAGACTGTCAGAATGGGAAAATGAACCCTTCCCCCCCCCCTCACACATGAAAGTCAATGACAACAAGATCCTTTGGTGGCTTTCTTTAATGTTCATAATATGAGCTTAACATATTGAGTCAGGTGTGTGTAATGCACAAACCTAGAAAGGGAGGTCATAGAGACAAAGATATTGAGCATCGGGGATTTGTACACTTCAGACCAGAGGTGGCTCAAGCTGTGACCTCCACCCATCACTTTGGTGCTGTTTATCCTTAGAACACATTTCTTCCAGTCAAGGGCACCAAAACCCTACATGACTACACATATTCAAATGTACAGAGGAAAGACAGGAAGGCAGGAACATTTGGCAAACACATAAAAACCACAGTGTTGGGCCACCTTACAAGTGGGAAGCCGTGATGCTGATATCACTGAGAACTTGGCTGAATCTAGAGTCAACTAACAGATAAGCCTCCAAGCATATCTGTGAGAGATTAGCTTGATTATCTTAATTAGCTCTACTTTGGTGAGAGGTAGGAGGGAGGGAGGAAACACTCGGTCCACGGGGAAAGCTTATCTTTATGCCTGCTTACCTTCTTGTCTTGATGGCTCATTCATCTACTCTAATGTTGCTGCTGCCCCTGCTGCTTCCACCACTGCTACCACCTTGTATTGAGGTCATGACCCAGCTTCTTTGGAATTTCAACATGGACCTGTGGTGTTGAGATCTAAACCTGCCCCATTATACAGCAACATCCAAGACCTTACAGGAAATAGGAAAGATGATGAACCTGTAAATTAATCGCACGTGGCAAGAAATGAGAACACAGAGAAGAGCTAGGGGCCCGGGTGTGGTGAAGAGAGCCTAGAAAGCAAACAGACTTGAGCTGCATTTTGTTTATGTGCCTGTGGTGTGCTTGCCTATGGAAGGGCAGACGCCTGTACACACAGAGGCTCAAGGAGGAAGTCGGGTGTCCTGTTCTATCGCTCTCTGCTTCATTCCCTTGAGACAGAGTCTTCCACTGATCACTACCCAGGCTGGCGGCCAATACGCCCAGGAACTGTCCTGTCTCTGGTCCCAACCACACTGGTGTTACAGGTATGTGTGACCAATCATACCTAGGTTTTTACATAGGTGCTGGAGATTTGAACTTAGATCTTCATGTTGACACAGCAAATGCTCTTCTTACCTACTGAGTCATCTTCCTGGTGCTGTGGGAGTCTGGAGGAGAAGGAATGAGATGTGGCTGGTGAGAATTTTATTAGTTGCTTTTGCTGTGATAAAACACCACAACCAAGGCAACTTACAGAAGGAATCGTTTATTTGGGCATACAGCTCCCTATAGATGAGGGTCTATCATGATGAGGAGATACAGCAGCAGGCAGGCATGAAGGAGCATGAATCTGGGAGTTCATGTTCTCAACTGCAAGTGACAGAGAGCGCACACTCTCAAAGCCTGCCACTGAAAACATACTTCATTAAATCTGTTCTCTCTAAACCTCCCCAAACAGTCCATCAACTGCGGACAGATTATTCAGGTGCCCAATACTACAGGAAACATTTCTCGTTCAAGCCTCAAGGGCATGTATGGGGTTGATCTTCCAGAAGCAGCTCTGGGCAGAGGGTGTGGTTGGAGAGGATACTGTCTATATGATATCAGCATCAGTGAGACCATGTACGGGATGTTGGTGGGATCGAGTAACAGGTTGGGTGAGGCAGCATGTTTGAAGGAGGGATGAATGGATGAATTGGAGCTATACGTCCAGTCTTGTCTGTGGACAATCCAAAGATGATATCCTGAAACCTAGTAAAAATCACTGGAGCTGCAATGTATCAAGAGGGGGGGTTCTTTAGCTTAGTTCTACAGAGACAGCACAGTGGAATAAAAGGGACTTTGTATCCGAATATTAAAATCAGAACTCATTGTTAAATGCCTGAAACTGTAGTTGACTATTAGAATTTGCTCATTTTAAACTCCTCAGAGTGTAATGGGTCAATTCCTCAAAACTAACACATGATTAACTCCCTCACGAGTATTGATCCTGATCCTTCTGAAGTCATATGTACGTCTTGATGTATGCTTTAATCAGTACTGCAAGGCTTTTTCCTATATGGCTATAAAGTAGTCACACATTCCCCCCTTCGATTACTGATAGAGCTCATTTAAATAATGTCATTAGTGTCACTCAAACAGCAATGAATGTTGTTCCCACTTAGAAAAGGGCATTGGGGTAAAAGCCAGCCACTCCCTTCTGCTTTCTCAGTGAATGACTGAGCTATCCAGGGGCCTGCTGAAGCATCTTGTCTCATAAGATCACTTGAATCATGACTTAAACTGTATTGTCTACAAATTATGTCTGTATTTAAAGGAGTATTTGTCTGTATTTTTAATGACAATTACTTTCATAACCGCTTATCACCTGAGAACAGTGTTCTAATTAAAATCTGCCCACCCCAAGTGAACCAGGGACACCCGCCCCCCGACTAGTTCTCTTCTGCCAGAACTTCACCATGAGGGGTTTTCTTCTGCTGAATAAGCTAGGCATGTGTCCAACATGCAATGTTATACTCTGAAGATAAACACACTGGATATGAGAGAAATACTCCACTCCAGGACCATTGTAAAGCAGCTAGAAAAAGAAAACCACTCCTTTCCCTCCCTCACACAGACAAAATATCCCCATGATAATTCTGTTCTCGTGTATTATGCAACTTTGGTAGATATGATGTTATTTAGAGATTTAGTTTTTAATTCTGTGTATGCCTGTGCATCTGTATGTGGGTATCTGCATTTGAGTGCAGGTACCCGTGGAAACCAGAAGTGAGGAGGTACTGCCCGTGCCCTGGACTACTAGCTGCCTGACCCTACCTGTGCTTGGGGGTTGGAGATGAGGTGGTGTAGAGTCAACGACAGACTCCCAGAGCAGGTGAGAGACACCACATCAAGCTCATCAGAGCACTGCTGCAAGCTCCTTTAATACTCTCCACCCCATAGCCCATTGGTCCAAAGAAAGCATCTCTTCTAAATAGCAGTTCCCGATTGGTTGGTATTGTCTATGTCAACAATCCTTTGTCTCTCAGGCAGTCTTCAATTAGGTCCTCCTGAAGCAGATGCCTTTATGACTGCTCGGCACCCAGCATTTATGTAAAGGTGGCTGCTGGATTAGAGGCAGTTGTCAGCCTTTTTACATGGGTATTGAGAGCAGAGGTTAGTAGCCTCTGCAAGAGCAGTACGTGTTATTAATTGTCTGAGCTATTTTCTAGCCCTGTATGATGTTATTTTAAATGGTTTAATGTGCACTGGGTGATTAAAAGGAGTTGATGCCTGTTCCAGCTAGCTGCCACCGCATCTGTACAAAGGCAGTGGTGAGCCTAACACCTGGTGTCTTTCTGCCTACATGTGCATGTGTGCCTGTGTATGCATGTGTACAGAAGGTGTGACCTCAGAGAAAATGGTAAATGAGTATCCAGACAACACAAAAGAACGGCTATCATCTCTTCAGTCCTACTATGTGTCCAATGCTATATGACACTGCTTACACTTACTAGGTCACTTTGACTCTAGAAGGTGAACTGACCTTTCAGAGGAGCACCCAGCTGTGGTGTGTCAGGGCACAGATCTAGATGCCCAAGACTGTGCTCTTTCTAAACCATCACCTCCCTCCATCTCTGTAAAGAGGACTTTGCCGAGCACCAGTATGTTTGTCTAAAGTATCTGGATTTTTCTGGTTCGACATCCCCAGAATACACACCTTTGTGTAATAGTTTTGGATCAGATTCCCGGAGTCAGTAAACAAGAAACCTCTCACATAAAGTTTATGGAATGCAATGAGCTGAGTGATGAGACCAACTTGTTCTCAGGTGAGGAAGGTCCAGAGACTGTCCCAGAAGATGTTTGTCCACTTCAATTGGGCTATGAGGGAGGCTCCGACCCACGGTGACTACTGAACATATCCATCTGCAACTGCTGTTCGTTCTCTCTAGACTCGAGCATATTAGAGCATATTAAAGCAAATAGATGCCCACGACACCTCTGAACCAAGAAAACTGTCTTCTATTACATGTGTCTCGTGACCCAGGTTCCCTCACTAGTCATTTCTTCTTGTACTAAGGTATTTACTGTGGTCATGCAAATCTCTCTTACCACACCAGCCTGGGCCAGCCTCGAATATGTTAACAAGATTATTGGTGTCCATTACTCAATTAAATATAGGGATGCTGAAAAATCCTTGTATTCAAAAAGTTTGATCATTTTCAGATTGCTCTTCAGACCGGGACTTAACCTTATTCTATCCCAACAACTTTCAAGTATGCATTCCCTCAAACTCCGAGTTTCATAAAATGCGGTAAATAACCTTAAAGCCCTTTATGAATAATTATGAGTTTTTAAGTTTTTGTGAATCTGCATATTAATTCTTTCCCATAAATAAAACATGAAGCAAAATCCACCATGTTCAGTGTCAGGGGAATAGAAGAAGAGAGGGAAGGATAATTATCAGTTTAATGTGGGAACAGACTTAACCTAAAAGATTACCTCCAAAATTGGTGACATCCTAAGTATATATAATTTACAAGGATGTTTTCATTTAAATAAAAGGGGAGAAAAATTGATGCTGAGTCCCTGAGTCCTTTCACAGCTCCCTCAATGGTCTCCGGTTAGAAAAGCAATTGTCAGAGTTTATTTGCTGGGGATTAATCCTCCTCACAGGTGTGGTTTCTTTCACAAGCAGAGTGTATCTCCATGATGCCTAAATTACATTTTCACATTCCTTGTGTGTTACTGGGTTATTATCTGGAGCTATAAGCTTGCTTCGAGAAACAAATGCTCACAAAATGGCTTCGTTTTGCTCGTTCTCAAACCTTGAGCGTATACAACAGGGGAGGCGTGTGCTCATGGCGGCTCATGCCTGAAATTTTGGCACTCAGGAGGCTGAGGAATGATTATTGTGTGTTTGGGCTAGCCTGGGCTACGGAGTGAGACCCTGTCTAAAACAACAATCATAGAGGTAAATAAATAAGCAAGGTAGGAAAAACAGAGCAAGTGCCCAAGCCAGCAGGTCACTTGCATTTGCAGTTCCTGGGGTCGGTAGCACATGACCAGCAGCACCCAAGGTGAGAATGGGGCCCCCAAATATGTCTAGGGTGGGATGCTTCCGGGTGCTGTATTTGTTCCTCAAAGCAATTTGCACACACAGAGATGATGATAAACCAAGGCTTGTAGGTTTACCATCTTACCATACCAATTCGTTCACAAAAATAGAGCTGAGCTGAGCATCTAACACCTCAAGCCTCTGCTCTTTTTCTAGTGCCTCTGAGGACCACTAGGATGTAGTTAGCTAACATCTAAGAAGAGATCAAAGTCTTCTAAGGCTTAGAAGGTATCGCGCTTGCCTCTATGCCCAACCCAGACTTACTGGGCAAATTTATACTGTCACCAAAGTGACCTTTTTCAGAGAGTCTGAATTGCTTTCTCCAGGACATATGGTCACCAGAACTACATGGGGTTGAAATGGCTGTTAAACAGGTCACTGCACCGCTTAATGGATGAAAAATAATGTCAGATTTTTTGAACGCTTAGGAAGGGCTACTCAACCAGTGATGATTTCAAAGCACGGCGGAGCCCCATATGTATCAAAAATGTTCTTCCTAAAATATCATTTCCTCGTTTTCCGATTCCTGCAGAGTGGAGCAGATGGGACACGGAGGCATCCTTCCCAGAGTGGGGGCCAGCATGCATGAAGTCGTATTCTGGCACTACCGGACTTTCTCCCTACCTGATGTTTTCTCTCATTGTTTCTTAGTTTTTCCTTACCCAGTTAGAAGGAGGTGTGACGCTTCAGAATCTGTGGGACAATGAGTAGTTTAAGAGAACAAACAACCTGGAGACTTAGTTTCACCCACTCTGCCCTCTCTGGCCATAAGACGCACATTTTATGCAGCTCATAACCAACAGAGACTACACGTAGAATTCAACACACATTGGGAAACCTCTCATTGGAAACCCTCAAAAAAAATGGTGATTTAATGCTAAAGTTCACCAAATAGACTGAAATTCGGTAAGAGGAGGGCAAGGTTTGAACTCATTTCAAAAGTGACTCTAATTCCATAATGCCCCACTGTCTAGACAGAATGGGCTTATAATTTAGTTTCTTGGGGTCTTGGTTTTGAGATGTGTAAAAATGGGATCACTTGAAAAATGCTACGGGGCAAAGAAATAAAGTATGTGCTATCACCTCTTTGAGAAGGGTCTCTGCTAGTTCACATACCTATATCTTAGAGTGGCTAGATGGGAGACAAGACTTTCTCCCCAAGGCCAAAGAATAGCATCCTTGTCTAACCTGTGTCCTTCTGGAGACTTTTAGATCCCTGACACTGTCCCTGGCTCAAGGAACTCAGAGTTGAATGTCACGAGGTCTCTGGCCTCCAGGAACTGAGAGAATGGCTAAGGGCAGAGACAGATACAATTAATTCCTCATAAGCCAGGGCAGGAGACGTTTAAACAGAGAAGAGAGAGCTGCTGGCAAATCTGGCCTTTTCAGTGAGAGACTTGACAGTTGAATTGAAAAGTTAGAGGGAAGGTTGTTAAAGATCTGGTTGTAGGGGTAGGGATTTTAACTAGAAAAAGATTTGGCCTACCTAGACTAGATGTAGAAAAAAATGTGCACCTGAAAAGAACCCATTTTCAAAAAATAGATGGTAGCTTCCCATCTTTCCCTGTTCAAAGATTAAAAGCAATGTAAAAAATCAATAACTCTGAAACCAGTAGCTGGTGTGTTCTGTGGGTGGGACTTTTCGGGACGGAGGAGGGCGTTCCGAAGAACTTTGGAGCTGAAAGAGCCCATTTTAACAATCGTGCTGTAGCTTATAAAAATCTGTCACTTAATTATCCAATAGACGGCAAACCCTTCCTTTGAACTGCGCCTTTGACCTCATTGCTGAAACCTCCCTTAATTGAATCAGCAATTTTATTGACAGTACATAAATCCTATCCACGCTTTTTTTTTCTACTTGTATCCTCAGATAAATCTTATATGATGAAACTTTACTTTTTCTGGTGCCAACATAACTGTCATAAACTGTTTAAAAAGTTGCACTGAGTGGAAGGCCAAAGAAGACAAAACAAAATTTTGGTAATGTGCCTCCATTAAACAAAATCAAAATGCAACCTGTCACTCAACACAGTCAACAGATACCGAGCTTCATTTGGAAGGGCCCAGTACTCTGTCCTTCTCTCCCCATATTAAGGCGTTTCCAGCTTGTACTATGTGGTTAGCCACATACTAATTCTGCCATGTGCAGGACACTTGTGAGCAGCGCAGACTTAATGGTGCAAGCTCAGCTGCAGTTTAAACCATGGAGCAAACTCTTTTCATGAAGCTCCAACACTTTCGAAATCCACAACAAAAATAGTAGGCCAGCTGCCCAGGCTGCAAGGAGAGACCCTCATTAGAGGCCATTTGCATTCATTATCCGCCATGCAGTGGGCCGGTCACTGCCTGTCAGACATTCGACTCATTCTTTTTGTGTTAATTAGTGGAGAAATAAGGAGTTAATGAAGATCTTCTGATCTGCCATAACTCATCTGGCTGATTCTGCCCAATCCCAGGCTGGACCACTGCAGTCACCCAGCTAGGATGCTTGGAGCAGGAATGAGAGGCAGGCAGAACCTGTGGCTGGTGTTCTCGGGTTCTCAGGGGCCTTCGGCCTGGTGGGCTTTGTTAGCTCAAAATTAGAAGGAGTTAATTGCTTCAAGATCACTGGGAGATTAGGTTACTGGGTGGGATGTATCTATGTAAGCATATGTCTGTGCTAGTTAGGAGATAGGAGGTGCTTATTTTAATAAACTTATGAAAAGAAGAATTAATTTGTCATTACATCGGAAATCTTATTTTATTAACTTAATTTGAAAATGTAAAGCTGTCTGAAATGCCGGGTTTTTCACTCACTTCTTCTGAATATGTATGAAGTACAGATTAGTTCATGTGCAACACTGTCCCCTCAGGGCTTCCTTCCTAGGCTCCTCCCCAAGCTCGGTGTGGTAGTGGATGTGGCTCTGGGGGAGCAGGCTGACCACATGAACCCTGTGTTCTCCTTCTATATGGGAAGGCACAATCTATCCTGGGACTGACTGGACCCCATCTGTTTCTCTCTACCCGGCTTCCTCCACAACCGTGACAATCAGGAAGAAGTTACTATTTGTACCTGGGCCTAAAAGAAATGAAATAATGTTAGCTAGTTTTCTTGTTGTGATGACCAAACACCTGACAAGGAGGGGCTTATTTGGGCTTTCAGTTCCAGTGATTTCGGTCAATCATGGCTGAGAACACATAGAGGCAGAAGTATGAGATAGTTGCTTGTACTGCATCTGCAGTCAGAAAACAGAGGACAGGAAGTAGAGATAGGCTATCAAACCTCAAGGCCTTACTGATTCATTTCCTCCAGCAAGGCTTTGAAGATCCCAAACATCAACCTTCCAAGACAGCATCACTAGCTGGATATTACTTGTTCAAACACATGAGCCTGTGGGGGAAGATTTCACTTCAAACAATAATACAAAAACGTAGAGAGAGGCTACATGGGCTCGTTAAACTAAAGCTGGCAGAAATGTTTGCTATGTGTTCTCTTTACAGTTTGAAGAGAGAATCCGGTGACCAGCAAGGCCAAATGTTTACAGATAAGGCTCAAATAGTCCAACTCTTCTACATCCTTAGGAGCAGACCAGTTTACAGAACAGCTGCTGTGTGTCCATGTTATTGTCAACGGCATCTAGAATCATTGGAGACATGGGCCTGTAGACATGCTGTGGGGAATTGTCTTTAGTTTGTTAGTATGGAAAGATCTGTCCACTGTGGGCAGAACTATTCCCTGATTGGGCTCCTGGACTGTGGTGCTTGGACTCCTTGCCATCTGCTTTCTGTTTGTGGATACAATGTTACCAGCTTCTTCAAGCTCCTGTGGTCTTGACTTGCGAGAATAAAACCTTTCTCCATTAAGTTGCCTTTGTCAGAATACTTTAGACAAATAGCAAGGTATCAGGCAACTGAGCTACACACTTTATTCTTATTACTTCCTTCAATCTTTGCAACAAATAAACCTAGCAAGGAGAGTAATGTCTCAAGTTTTCAGATCAGGAAACAGGGAGATTCAGAAACTTGCCCCAGGGGATACAAGAGAACTACCAGCTGTTACCTTATAAATTGTCACTCTCTAAAATAGCTTTACACATTGTGATATAACTGAAGGAGGCTGGCCTTTGTAAGAGTTGGGAGAGGTGTGGGTGGCAGTGATGCTGATGACATCTTCCCTAAGCACATGGT
Source organism: Rattus norvegicus (assembly GCF_021556685.1). Lineage (NCBI taxonomy): Eukaryota > Metazoa > Chordata > Mammalia > Rodentia > Muridae > Rattus > Rattus norvegicus. The sequence goes on along the minus strand of NC_141534.1, from coordinate 272,375,121 downwards.
TTGCCCCAGTGTAGTGCAGGCAGGGGATATTGTCTGTAGTGATGAGGGTTGCAAAAGTTTCTGGCCTTTGTTTTCACTCTATCAAAAGGACTGAAAATGTGGAGTTTTAAATAAAAGCACCTGAGTTTTATATTTGTGCCATCTACCCCGATTTTTAAAAAGTGCTATGCAGGTCAAAACAAAAACAAAACAAAACAAAAAACAAACAAACAAAAAACCCAAACATGTAGGCAACCACTACAGAACAGTTAAGGTTTCTGAGATGTTTCCCATACAGCACATTGTGGGTGGCTTGAGAAATCAATGAGCAAGTCAGTGGTTACAGAGGCAAGTCTCTGCCCTGTTGACACACTAAGGCAGTATGTTACAAAGCTGTAAATCACCTTTGCAGCTCCCTGTATCAAGACTCCCTTTGGCTGAGCTGCAAAGGGGAAAGCGGTTACTGGAACTATCATTTCCATAGAAATTACTTGAACCCTCTTCCTGGACACCTCGTTCAGTTTCCATTTCCTGACCAAGGTGCGTATGCGTTGGGTCAAAACTATTCTTCAAATATTTAGCAATCACATTGTAATGAATGTCTCAATGGCTCACTCTTGGGTCCCTGAAGACTACTAAAAAATTCTGTGATCTTTTGTATGAATGGTCACATGCTTGGGGTTCAATTAATTTCACACCACCTCTGCAAAGGGGTCTAAATGCAAAGAAGAAGGATGATGTGGTGATGATTCTCCACCAGCCCTAAGTGAGATGACAGTTCTCATTGTAGGCACAATGTCCTTATGATTTATGTGCATTGCTGAATTTTGTATTACTTAGATGTATGATCACCATCATTATTACTACCATCTACATCACCATACCATTCTATAGATGAGGGAATTGAGTTACTGCTCAGGATGACACAGAGTTGTACATGTGATAGAGTTGAGATCAAACCAGCCTTGCTCTCTTCACAGCCCAGGCTGCCTGTGTGCCCAGGACCAAAATAGTAGTATTTTCTTTTCTCTTTCCTTTTATTGAAAATTGATTTCTTTCTCATGTATTATACCCGTAATACAGTTTCCTCTCCCTTTACCCCTCCCAATTCCTCTGTGCCTTCCCTTCCATCTGGACCCATTTCCTTTCTGTCTCTCATTAGAAAGCAAACAGGCTTCTAAGGGGCAATAATTTAATTAAACTAAACCAACACATCAGAATAGGAAAAAATAAGCAGAAGGGAAAGAGTCCCAAAGAAAGCACAAGAAATAGATATAGATGGAGAGACCTGCTTGTCTGCACATTCAGGAATTCCATGGAATCAGTAAACAGGAAGCTATATGTGCAAATCACCTGTAGGGTAACAATAGAGAGAGAGATAGATAGATAGATAGATAGATAGATAGATAGATAGATAGATAAAATAAACATTTTTAAACGATATTTTTTAACAAAGGAAAAGCCCTGACACTTTTGAGGCAAGGAACCTCCAAGGAATGCTATTGAGCTTGTTTTCTGTTGGCCATCGACTTCCAGGTAATGCCCTTAAGAGTTGTTTCCTGGTTGAGACTCCCTTGGAGAAAACAAGTTCATTTGTAAGTGGCTATCAATTGGAATTTGCTTCTGGGTTAAGGACGGGGCATGTGTCCACGTCTCCTCTCAGCTCTAGGACCCCATCTGTGTGGCAGCACATGCCTTTAATGGTTCTTTTACTCCCCTGGCCTAAATTTATTTTTATTTTACTTTTCTTCAATATTTTATTTTTTATTTCTTTTCTTTTTTTCGTTTTATTGTTTTTCAGTGCCAGGGAGTGAGCCCAAGGTTTTATACATTGAAAGCAAGTACCCTGCCTGTGAGCTACTTCCTGAACCTATAATAATCTAGATAAATTAGTTCATGTTTTGATGACTCAAACAGGTTTGTCATAATCATAGGACTCTGATGTAGTAGAACAAAATCATCTATAAATAGCCTATAAGTAAATAGTCCTGAGTGTGTCCCAATAAAACTTTATTTAAAAGAGCAGACAGCATCTGGGTTTGGCGCACAGACTGTAGTTTGCTGAGTCTTGTCCAAGACCTTATTATTTCTCATGGCACGGATTCTATTTGTCCATCCCCTCACCTTGTGTGCCTTTAACTTACTAATCTAATTGTTCTGCACAGGTAGACTTCAACTTTCAATGATCCTTCCCAAATTGTTGTGCTTAGCCATGTGATCCCATTGGGCTCTTCTTCCAATCAGAAACTCATGAGGGGCTGAAGCTTTCTGTCATATTGGCTCAGCCATAGACCTCTAACCATTAGGACACCTCATCACTCAGACTAGGAACCAATACCATCAGCATCTCCAGGAGCTAGCCAGGGAAACAGAGTGCTGAATCCAACTCCTTGCCAACATTGTCAGCCTGCCCTCACGTGTATGAATTGTGGTTCACATGTATTAATTTAACTGAGAAGCACTAACTGGCATAAAGTAATCTTGAAACAGAACCTGTGTGTTATTTGACTTTGGTTCCAGATGTGACACAGAACAGATGAACGAGAATCTTTTAGCACACTACTAATAAGTTATATAGCAGAGAATTCCTCAGAGGACGTTGTTCAGAGAACTTCCTGTCAGGTCCCTGGACATGACTGATGTTGCTGAGTCTACCCGTTGTGCTAGCTAGGCAGTATTCAGGTAACACATTCAGGGACCCATTTCTCTGGCCACAAAGACACAGGCCGAGAATTGTGTTCAAGATAATCCCCCACAAATACCAACAAGAATTGAAAGCGAGTTGTGCATCAGCTTCTATCTGTCACCTAGGTAAGAAATCCGACTCCTGCCCAAAGGCTGGACCAGCCCTGAGCACCTTGGCTCATGACGATACAACAGATGACCCAGGAAGGTACTCATAATGCAGAGGAGCAGTCAGCTTAGAGAGGCAAAAAAAAATTATTTTTGGAGACAGAAATTTTCATTTTTTACACCATTTTGTCCCAAGGGTTTTTGTAAATGACAAGATTTTGATCATGGTGTATGAAAGTTGTAAAACAGTTTGAGTCAGTCTGTGAGTGGAGTTGGCATTGATTTGAACCCCTCCCTGTCTGCTTCCCCCATCACCCCTCCTACCTGTTTCCTTCCTTCCTTCTTCCTTGCTTCCTTCTTTTCTTCCTATCAGAAAATTTAAACTCTGGAGTTTAAATCCCTATGCTCCTAGCTAAGTGTTCGTACATGGCCTCTCCTTTAAGAAACCACCTAAGGTGTGGTCAAGTCAAGGATTGCCAGGCAGCTGTGAGCAGTAGAAGTTGCAGAGGGGTTAACTCCAGACTGGACCTCACTGGCTTTGACTGGCCCTGACTGGCTTTGACTGGCCCTGACTGGCTTTGACTATACTCTGCATCTCTATCTTCTGGATTAGCACTGTTCTGGCACAGACTTTCTAAAATACCTGTGCCCGATGACTTTACCACTCACACCAAGACTGGCGCTTACTAATGTTAAAATTGTCTCTTGTTTTTCCTTTCTATAGCAGTATATTTTTTTTAAAAATCCAAATATTCGACTTCCGGTTTCTAGCTGGGGTCAGAACCTCTCTGATCCTGGCCCACAGCTCCCTGCTCCCAAACCCTGTGGGAGAGAGAGCTGAACACCCAGAAGTGCGGGCAATCCTGAGACTGCAGGGCAGGACAGACTATCACTTCTGCCCACCTTTGCCCACATCCCTGGCCCAAGAGGAAACTGCATAGTGCCTCTGGACACGAGAATATAGGAGCAGTCAAGCTGCAGGAGCCTTTCAGTCCAGATCTGCGCCTGGATCTGAACTGAACCGGTCAAACAGCTCCCTGAACCCAAATCCCATGGGGGGGAGGAGGAGAGAGCTCGACCATCAGAGGGGCAGACACCCCTGAGCACAGGGACCTAGGAGAAGTAGGGGCAGGACCCTTTTGGTCCCTGCCCACATGGAAAGCTGAAAGCCAGCTGACAGGAACAACTACACACCTGAGAGCAGAACACTCTGTTCCCATAACTGGCTGAAAGGAAATGGGAAACTGGTCTACAGGAGTGCTGACACACAGGCCCACAGGGAGGTCACATACCATCAGAAATAGCAAGACAAACTAACACCAGAGACAACCTGATGTCGAGAGGCAAGCACAGGAACCCAAGCAACAGAAACCAAGAATACTTGGCATCATTAGAGCCCAGTTCTCCCACCAAAGCAAACACTGGATATCCAAACACACCAGAAAAGCAAGATCTAGATTTAAAATAACATTTTATCATGATGATGGAGTCCAAGTGGATCAAGGATCTCCACATCAAACCAGATACACCCAAACTAATAGAAGAAAAAGTGAGGAAGAATCTTGAACACATGGGCACTGGAGAAAAATTCCTGAACAGAACACAAATGGCTTATGCTCTAAGATCAAAAATCGACAAATGGGATCTCATAAAGCTACACAGCTTCTGTAAGGCAAAGGACACTGTCATTAGGACAAAATAGCAATCAATAGATTGTGAAAAGATCTTTACTAATCATTCATCAGGTAGAGGACTAATATCCAAAATATACAAAGAACTCATGAAGTTAGACTGCAGAGAGACAAATAATCCAACTAAAACATGGGGTACAAAGCTAAACAAAGAATTCACAGCTGAGGAATATCTAATAGCTGAGAAGCACCTAAAGAAATGTTCAACGTCTTTAGTCATCAGGGAAATGCAAATCAAAGCAACACTGAGATTCCACCTCACACCAGTCAGAATGGGTAAGATCAAAAACTCAGGCGACAATAGATGCTGGTGAGGATGTGGAGAAAGAAGAACACTCATCTATTGTTGATGGGAATGCAAACTGGTACAACCATTCTGGAAACCAGTCTGGAGGTTCCTCAGAAAATTGGACATTGCACTACCTGAGGACCCAACTATACCTCTCTTGGGCATATACCCAAAGGATGCTCCAACATCTAACAAAGACACGTGCTCCACTGTGTTCATAGCAGTCTTATTTATAATAGCCAGAAGCTGAAAAGAACCCAGATGCCCTTCAACAGAGGAATGGATACAGAAAATGTGGTACAGCTACACAATGGAGTACTACTCAGATATCAAAAACAATGACTTCATGAAATTCATTAGCAAATGGAATGAACTAGAAAATATCATCCTGAGTGAGGTAACCCAATCACAGAAAAACACACATGGTGTGCACTCATTGATAAGTGGATATTAGCCCAAATGCTCAAATTACCTAAGATGCACAGACCACATGAAACTCAAGAAAGATGACCAAAATGCGGATGCTTCACTCCTTCTTTAAAAGGGAAACAAAAATACCCATAGGAGGGGATAGGGAGGCAAAGTTTAGGACAGAGACTGAAGGAACAGCCATTCAGAGCCTGCCCCACATGTGACCCATACATATACAGCCACCAAAACTAGATAAGATGGATGAAACTAAGACGTGCAGGCTGTCAGGAGCTGGATATAGATCTCTCCTGAGAGACAGCCAGAATAAGTCAAATATAGAGGCAAATGCCAGCAGCAAACCACTGAACTGAGAACAGGACCCCCGTTGAAGGAATTAGAGAAAAGACTGAAAGAGCTGAAAGGGATTGAGACCCCATATGAACAACAATGCTAACCAATCAGAGCTTCCAGGGACTAAGCCACTACCCAAAGACTATACATGGACTGACCCAGGGCTCCAACTGCATAGGTAGCAGAGAATAGCCTTGTTGGGGCACCAGTGGGAGGGGAAGCCCTTGGTCCTGCCAAGGTTGGACCCCCAGTGTAGGGGATTGTTGGGGGCAGTAATGGGGAGTGGATGGGAAGGGGAACACCCATATAAAAGGGGAGGGGAGGTGTTAGGGGGCTGATGGACTGGAAACCGGGAAAGGGAATAACATTTGAAATGTAAATAAGAAATACCCAATTTAATAAAAATGGAAGAAAAAATCCAAATATTCTCTTTATCCTGCAGTTCAAAGGTTAGTAGAAGCAGATTGGGAGGGGAAAAGAGGGAGGGAGTGTGGAAGGGAGGAAGAGAGGAAGGAAGGGAGAGAGGGAAGGAGGAGACAAGGGAATAAGGGAGGGGTGTGAGAGAGGGAAAGAGGGAGGAAGGGAAGGAGGGAGAGTAAGGACAGGCAGCTGCCTACAGAGAAGGCACTTTAAACAAACATGGGTGTAGATGTTGTGAAGCATTTATAGTTTTAAGGAATGCGCCTCTTTGCAATTAAAATGTTCCTGTCATATCTAATCACTTTCCTCTATAATCACGGAGGCTTCATGAAATATATTGACTTTACAGAACCATAAAAGAGTTGCTGAAAGAGAACAAGACACTACATACCACCCAAGGAGAGAGAACTGTCTTCTCAAATGTTCTCATATTATCTTTCTTTCTTTTCCTGACCTTTGCCAAGGAGGCACAACCTACAGGTGGCTGGAAAGGCTGAAAATACATGGTGTGTGTGTTTATTTGTACAAGGACAGCTATGGATGAAATCAAGACCAGGTCTGACAAAGCCACCATCCCATCTCTTCCTCGGATCCTTCTTGCTTAATGTACCATTTTGCCAAACTTCAGGTGTCGTTGGCCTTTGGTGGTCAGTGACCCTGAAATAAAATTCCTGGAAAAATTACATCCCTTCGTATTAGTAATTTTTATCATTTCTATGATAAAATACCTATTCAAAAGCAACCTTAAAACAAAGGGGTTTGTTTTGGCTCATAGTATGAGAAAACATTTCATCCGGGTGGTGAGGGATGTCAAAGCAATAACAGCGCTAGCTTAGAGGCAAGAATAATGCACCGCACCTGCAGTCAGGAATCAGAGGAGTGGATGCTGGTGTCCCACTATCTTCTTACAATATGGTCTAGGAACCCTGTCATGGGATGATGCCCTTATCCACAGTAGGGCTTCCCCCCTTCAGGAGACACCCTCAAAGACCCATCCATAGCTGTGTCTCATAAGTGATTCTAAGAAACAGCAAGTTGACAACCAGGATTAGTCATCTTAAGTCTGCCACCCATTACAGCACTTTTAAGTTGCACCACTCTATCCCTGGTACAGTCTTCATGATGATCCCATAATGAAAAGTTACATTTAACAGTGAAAGCTTAGTTTGTCTTGAATAGTTCTCCAAATCTTGAGAGTCTAAATATTGCTCAAGAGTCCAGATTTAAAGTTCATCTCTAAGATCCTGAGATCTCTACCAAGACTCAAGGCAATTTCTCAACTATGAACAATGCCTTTCCGAAAGGAAGGAGAGGAAGAACAGCGAGAAAAGATCAGGCCAAAAGCATAGTGAGGCAAGCACAAAATTCTACAATTCCAGGTCCAGCATTTGGGGCTTTTTTAGTCATCTTCTGGGCTCAGGTGGACTTGGCTCCTCTTCTCCAATCCTACCATCGGGCATCATCTGCAATGCACGTGACTCATCTTAGGCTAGCTCTGCCCTGGGCCTGAAATTTTCATTGGCAGATGTCCCACGGTGCTGGAATCTTCGGCATCCTGGATCTCCACTGCATCGCCGCTGTGGGGCTTCGCCTTCACAGCTTCATGCAATAGTGCGTCAGTTTGAGATGTAGTCTGGCAACCTTCCACTGCAGCTGTAGCAGCCCCTGTGCACCTTGTGCTGAACCCAAGCTAATGCTTCCTTGAGTGGTTCTTTTCAAGCAGTGAACATCTGCAATGACATTCTCTCTCTGCTACAAATGATTTGCATCTTCACAAGTTGGAGCCTTTGATAGATGGGGTCTTGCCCCTCCTGTCTTTTTATTGCTCCAGTGGGCAGCATGAGGTTTTTCTTTAATGTTACCAGTAACAGCTACATCGGCTTTTTCTGCATTTGCCTCCTCTGCCCACCTTAAACTCACTCAAGCTTCCTTCCTCACTAAAAGCAACTCGGTGAAGGATCAGTTTGGCTCACAGTTTGAGGATACAGTTCATTAGTAGGGAAGAAGTGGCTGCAGGAGCATGAGGCCCGTGACCGCGCTGTTTCAGGAGGCAGAGAAACATGAACGCTGGCGCTCCTCTGCTCGGCCGTGTCCTCTGCCCACCTGTCCACGTCCTCCGCCTGCCTGCATCTGCCCGCCAATGCCCTCCACCCGCCTATGTCCTCTGCCCACCAGCATCCTCCTATTTGTTTATTCTTGGTCTCCAGCATAAGAAACGTTGCTGCCTATATGCATCAGGGATGCTCTTCTTTCCTTAGCTAAATCTCTCAGAAATGCTCGCCCACACATCAGCACAAAGTGTTCTAAATCCCATCAAGTTGACAGTCAAGATTAACTGTCACACCATTCTCCCCAAATAATCCTTTTAGCAGTAATGCTTTGTACATGGGTTTTCTCTGCCCACTCTTAATCCTGCCTCAGAACTCACACATTTGTGGCAACATATTCTTCCCCTTACACAGGACGGCACTGGAAATACAAAGATGATTGTGTCTGCCTTGTTTTGCAGAATCCATGACCTACTGGTGTGGAGAGACAAAGATACAAACATCCAGATCTTTATTCAGACAGTGTTTATTATATGTGCTTCATGTGCAATCTTGGGAGAGGTGATTATAACATAATATGGCTATTCTAGCACACTGACAGAGCTGTCTGCTGCCTACCACAGGGAACACTGAGGAATGAGAAGGAAGAAAGGAACAGTCTAGACGTCTAGGAAGAGGTGATATTCTGCTGAAAGTCTGAACATTTGACAGCTATCTACAGAAAGAGTGGAGGAAGCAGATTCCAGATAGTAGGAAGGACAGACACAGAATCTCTAAAAGAAGAGACAGACAGGAAGCACACAGAGATGATAAGTAATTTGATTTTGCTGAACTGCAGACTAAGAGGCAAGGGCTGGGTGGCATTTCTCGTAAGATAAAGAAGATCCGTGTCCTCAAGCATTTCTGAAGAACTGCCATCTTTAGTCACACCACTGTACATCTGCTTGGTAGCTCTCATCACAATATGTTTGTGCCTTTCCTGTCATAATCCAATTATGAGTTCTACTGAGACTGGAACCTTCATGTGATCTTGCATTCAAGGCCTCCAGGTTCAACACAGACACTAATGACAAGGAGACTGTGATCAAAGAATTTGCCAAAGAAACAGACACAAGATACTAAGCAGAGGATTCACATTGTAGCCTGTTGATTCCTAGAGAACACTGTGACAGTGTGGAGGGAAGGGATCTGGGGCACAAGTAGGAAGTTGCAGCCATTGTGATTTGGCCAAGCCACAGTGCTGTAGTGATATTGCAGAGTCCTGAGACAGAGTCAGGGTGTCCTAGGGAAGGAGGTGCTGTCAGTGGGTAGGAGCTGTGCTTAATAAGATCCCAGCATCTACAGGTTAGAGTTGGCAAACTTTTCAGAACACTCCCAGCCTGTTAGCCCTGAAAGCTTCACAGATGATGCCGTCAGTCTCTAACACAGGTCGTAAGGCACGGGTGAGAGGACATCTTGAGTTTCAAGAAGATGAATAGGGAGTGGTTCAGAGGGCTTGCAGATGCAACCACAAAGTGCAGCTTGAGAGAAAAAGGGGGTGGGGGGCTGAAACACAGAGGAAAGTTGGAGAAACTGGAATGGAGCAGGAGACACTATGACGGAGACAATCCTCTAGGTTTCTATTTATAGATGAGGAAACTAAGGCTTTGAGTGGCTTTTGGGCTTCCATGATATCTGGCCAGTACGTGGTAATGTCAGGTTTCAAGGTCTGACTCCAGGTTAAGCTTCTTTCCTCTGATTTCTCAAACACTCAGCTGCTGACATAGGCAGTCTCCTTATCTGGGCAGTTTGACCAGGTTCTAGTCCTCTTCCTTAATAGCTGAAAATGCTGATGGTCACTGGAGCACACAGAAGTCCCTGGCTGCAATCCCGATCCCATAGCCCAGTGTCCACTTACTTCATATGCTGGGTAAGACGGACCACTAGAGATTTCTCTTAGTGTCTGAGTAAAGAGTGGTTGTTCTTCTCACTTAGAGAAAAATGCAAACATTGGAACCAAGCAGTAAGTGTTCAGAATTCCACCTTCAGTCCATTTCACAGCAATGGCATCTGTCCAGCGGTTCCAAGATCCACTTTGCACGAATTCCGCTGTGATTCTAATGGAGGGAATGAGCTACAGTATTAAAAATAGCTTTGTGGATAGCCCAGATTGTACACAAATGACTTTTTAAAATGTCTGCATGGATCTGTGGATGTAGGTCAGCTGGTAAAGTAAGTACATGCTGAGTAGGCAGGAATTCCTTGGCTCTACCCAATACTAAAACAAAGAAAGAGGCTTACAAATGGGGATGCAGTCCACGGGCATCAAATCGTTACTGTCTATACTATGCCTTGCATAGAAGCTGCTGGACTAGGGTTTTTTTCCCATAGTTTGGAGAGTATTTGGAGGATGGACTGACTAAAATAATGGCCTCTTCGCATACAAAAAATAAATAAATAAATAAAAATTAATGGCTCTGGATGCTAAGAACACTTCACCAGGCAGTGATCTTCCAAAGCACCAGGCACTGCATCCAAGTCTGCCCAACTTGTAGAGCCCTGCCCTGCCCATAGGATGCTCAGAAGAGAACATCAACAGAGCTTTTCATCAGCGGTGAAATCAGAAGGCAGCTAGGGCATGTGCTGTCTAAGAACAAGTGCTGTCTCTCACCCAGGGATTTACATCAGGCCCCAAGCAAGGAGCAGCAGGGTTCCTTGTATACTCAGCAATGCCCAGAGTTCCCTCTGAGCAAAACGACAGCTGAGATGACTGACAGCTGCTTACTCTAAGCAGCTTTTACTTTACAATAAAGATGACGTTTTTCACTATCACTGTAAAAAACAAAAACAAAAAACAAAAAACACACAAAACAACAACAACAAAACCATCAGTACTATGTATGATGTGCTGTGCAGCCTCAAATTCTAAGGCCTGAGTTTTTTTCCCAGAAGAGCAAGGTCATTCCCTAGCACCCACTCTGTCCTATGGTCACTGGTGCAAATGTCAGTCCTTACTGACATTTACCACCTTTAGCCACGAGGCCCAGAAACTAACTGCATTTCTTTGTCCTCAGGAATGGATGGGAAGCCATACACAAGAGTTTTCCTCCAAGAAGTGAGAAGCTGGCAAAACCCCTCTCGGTCTCAAGAGCAAGCCAGAAACTCAGAGGCACACAGTCCGGACTCAGGGATGCTTATTATTCATGAGGACAGCCTGACCACATCATGAATGGGTAATGAGGGTGCCACTATCACCAAGGGATCAAGCCCAAAGCCCTGGAATAGCTATGAAATACAGTATTGTGTTTACACACTGTAACCTCATCCCACAAAAGCGAACAGCAAAGCCAGGCTTCTGTGTCCCACAGCTGAGCTTTCCTCTCTCTGGGTGGGCAGTACCCTGGCCTGACCTGACTATCCAAGAAGCACCAAATGAACAAGAGGAGAAGGAAAGACCAATCAAAAGTCTGTTGCGCCAACCTCAATAGAATCAGGCTGTTGACATGCTTTGAACTTAATGGCAGAAAGAATATACCACAAAACAATTTGCATATATGTGTGTGTGTGTATGTGTATGTGTATATGTATATGTATGATTCATAAATACTTGGTGTTGTTTTGCTAAGGATATCCTGATGGTGGATCTGTATATGATTTACATAAATGATGTATTTGCATAAATTAAGTTAACAAATATAGATGCATGCTTATAAAATGCTGACACCACTTACTACTCTCATAAAAATAAATTGTGAGGTCTGACATTTGATAGACTGTGTGGTTTCTGGGCAACCAACTCATGCTCCTGATGAATACTTGACTCTCTGTTGCTGAAAAATAGCAGGAAGCTACAGTCTGCCATTTCCAGAGGCCTGTTCTCCTGGGAAAAATACAGATACTGGGAGAGAGGCAATAGTCTATGCAACGGAGAACTCAGCTTTAAGCCTTGACTATCCTGGTGGGCTCTGGAGACAGATTTCCTGAATTCCCATCCTGACTGTAGCTAAGTCAATGTTCAGTTAGGACAAGTCAGTTCATATGTTCTTCGGCTTTCTCACGTTACAGATATATAACTGGGATAGAGACTATACCTGCCTCTAAAGCAGGCTATTAGTTGAAAGGCGTTAAGGCACGAGAAAGAACTTAGAATAGTATCTTTCCTATGGAAAACAGACAGTAACTGTCTGCTCTGTTAGTGTTCTTATGACACCAGTGACTTGTTGGAAAAATAATCTCCCAGAGCCAAATGCTTACCTACCTATCCCCTCTAGCTCTTGACTGGGAACACGCTAATTTTCTTAGTCTTGAAGCCCTGGTGTTGTGAATCTATTTGTTCCAGTTGAAACACTCATTCATGCTTTGGAAACAAACAAAACATACAAGAATAAGAATGACCCTGAAACTCACGGGAGTCCTAAGCCCCTGCCCCAAGCAGTAACAATTGCAGAACTGGGCTTTGTAGTGATGCAACTGCCTTCAAGTCATCCATGCTCCTGAAAACAAGACCAATAAACTCAGTGGTTCACTAAGTTAAGACTTGGTTGGAATTGTTTTCATTGGTTCCCTATGTGGGTTGAGGTTTGTCTATGTTTCCCCTGGAAAAGTCACACAACACCTGGAGTTTGAAAAAGAAGGAATCCCAACATTCAAGCCTCTGCTGGAATATGTCAGCTGGTGACTCTTTGGGGTGGGTTATAATGAGGGATTGCAGATTTAGATATGAAACAGATTTAAATAACACCACAAGTGATTAATTTGCTTCTAGAGCTTTTGATAGATTCAAGAGGCTGATGTGTGACAAAGACTATTAATGGTTAAGAGACTCACCCCATTCAGATGGGAGAGGAGACAGGAAAATTTCATCCTACCAGTGTGGGTTCCTTGTGCCCAGTTCTGCTCAGTCTTTGTCACAGCATAGTTACCATGTTACCCATGCAGGCCACCTCAGAATCTGAATACTGAATTCTACAGGGCTTCTCAAAGTTTCACTGCTAGCTACCACCTGCTTTCATGCTCACCTGTGGGATGATTACTTCTTTAAAGGGTGCTATTTTCTTCCCTAAATTAAGCTGGGTAGTTATTTATGTATTTATCAATACAAAACTTAGATATAAAAATATTGGGTCTCCCTATTACTTTTGGGTCACTGGAAAAAAAATAGACTGTTATCTGGTGAAATCTTGAGCTTGCTTATTGAGTCTGGACCAGTTCAACTACTTATTTTGTTTATTAGCTGTCCTCCAAACCATTTTACAAATCCACCTCTAATTTCTCTTTGATAGTCTTGCCATTTGAGAACATAGTTATCACAATGCCCCTGTTAATTAGGTCAGGTCTCCATGAAGGTATTCTGGGACCAACCCTATCTCCAGCTATGGGATCTGAGGGCATCAGACGTATGTCCTGCAATAATCATACCTGTTTCACACTGGACCTGGCTGGATTATCCCCTAAGGCAGGGTATGTGTTTTGAGGTGAGAATGGTAATTATCATAATAGCAGTCTCAGTGACCCAGCCTTCAAAATGGCCAGACCATGTGCTTTACATACGCCGTCTCAACCACCCTGTGAAGCAGCTTTGTGAATTGTATACTAGTAGAGACAGAATGTTGTAATTGAGGTTGTAGCAAATCTCATTTCCAGCATTGTATGTTGTTGTACTGATGGTAAGTCTAAGTTACCTTGATGGAACCATGGATGTCACAACCACAGTGGGACTTAATGTCTAGAAAGAGAACTGCTAGGTGTTCTGTTCTCTCTAGGCCATGCTGATGTTCTGAAGTCCTACTGGCCTCAGACCCATGATTTCCATCAGACCCTCTGCATGGAACTATTATATAGCTTCTTACCTGACTACTCTTAGGTTTCTACATGTCTGTAACAGAGAAAAATTAAGGTCCTGCTCAGAGTTTTGAAGAGTTTTGCAAAGATCAAAAGAGGAAATGAATGTGCAAAACACTAGCACCAATGCTAGCCATCAATATTAACATTCCACCAGGACTTAGACGTTGAAGGACAAATGACACATGATTGAGACTACTGCTTGAATTTCGGTTGTAGAATTCCAGTCCTATCCCTTCTCCTAAGTTCCAGACTTGGATGTCCCCCTGCAAACTGGACCATCATCCAGTGGAGCAACAGTGGCTAAGGCTCCACATGTTAAAAGAGCACTGGTCCCAGTTGCTACTATGCAGGAGGAGGACATGATAGCTACTCTCTTCCCTTTTGTACATCTAGGACAGAGTTCACAGGCTTCTCTGATGTGTGGATTTCATAATAACAAGATGCTCTGGGCAACTTCAAAAGAAGTTGCAAGTTCCCATAAGAGCAGCATCAAGTCTCCTAGGGTGATGGATACTGAACACAGCAGATTTCTAAGCCCATCCAGTTGGAACTGAGAAAATGCACTTCATCAGCTTCTTAGATGTTCTAGAACCACAAGTGCGGTAATGACCACTCTATTGGTTACCTCTCTCTTTTCTGGAACAAAATACTTGGCAAACTCAGTTTAAGGAAGAGGTTTCCTTTAGGCTTATACTTCAAGGGATTTCAGTGTATCACAGCCAGGGTGGATGGAGGGAAGCAGTGAGGTAGGAGACAGTTAGTCACATAATATCTACTTCAAGGGGATACAGTCTATCATGGGAGGAGCAGTGCAATAGGAAGCAGCTCATCACATGGTATCTACTTCAAGGGGATACAGTGTATCATAGCTGGGGTGAGGGAGCAGCAGTGCAGTAGGAGGCAACTTGTCACTTGGCATCTAAAGGCAGGAAGCAGAAAGAAAACAGGAAGTTGAGTTTGGCTACAAAAATCTCAGGTTTTGCCTTTAGTGAACCTCTTCCTCCAGCAAGGCTCCACCTCCTAAAGATTCCACAACCTTCCAAAATAGTGTCACCAGCTAGGGATGAAGTCTTCAAACATATGAGCCCTTGGGGGACTTCTTTCAAACCACAGCCACCGCTGTGCTCTTCTGTACTGTCTCATGGTAAGCTGCAGTGACATTTATACGCTGAGCACTTAAAAGGGAATGTTAAGTGGTGTTTAAACTTATTTTTGTAACTTAAATAAATTTGGAGCTTGAAGGCATTAAGAAATGGATAGGCTTCTGAGAAAATCTGCATATAGATCTGAATTTTATTGCTTTTTGTCCCCAGGGGGATTTTCTTTAAAAGAGAACACAGTGTTTGCATTCATTCATTCACGCATGCATACGTTCAGTTCACTTAACACTTTTATATGTCAGTTGATAATGAAATGGGTGAAGAAGACACAATTCTTGTTTTGAAAATAAGAGCTGCCGTCTGGCAGAGGAGAAAGACAACTTGTTTGGAAGAGCAAAGTGGCACATCTTAGACTTCCCTCTGGCTCACCCACTGCTTGGCCACACTGTTCTAACATTCATGGGACAGTGGGGGGTTGGGACCAATGCTTAGCAATAATGGCTTGAAATAGATTCCTGCCATTTGTCTTATTTGACATGATGCTTCAATCAAAGTCTGCCTTTTATCCAAATGTTGGGGTTGAATTCCACAGAGTGTATGGCAATACCTTTGGCAGTGGAGCCCCAATTTAAAGCAAGCTCTGCAATCACAGCAACAAATCAGTAAGAGAAATGGGTGGGTGGAATTTGGGGTGTATAACTGAAAATGGTAAAAAATGGGAGCTGAAGATTCTTCAAGGACATCAGACTGGGATTGTAGCTCAATAGTACAATATTCGCCCAGTGCGTGTAGGGTTTTGAGTTCAATCCCTAGGTGAGTAACGATGGTGCACACCTATAATTCCATCACTCAGGAAAGTGAAGCAGGAAAGTCAAGAGACTGAGACTAGTTTGGGATAGATAATTAGAACCCGTCTCAAAAGAGGGTGGTGGAGTATAGTAGGGCACTAGTCTGAATTGTAAAAGACCCCGGCTTGATCCTTAGTGCTATAAAACCAAACCAAACTGTCCAACCAACCAGAACCAACCAACCAGCCAACCAACTGAACAAACAAAACCCACAGAGCCAAGAGCTGGAAGGAGAAGTGCTCCGTGCATGTGTGTGTGTGTGTGTGTGTGTGTGTGTGTGTGTGTGTGTGTGTGTGTGTGTGTGCGTGCGTGCGCGCGCGTGCATGCATGCTTGCATCAGATGGAAAACAGAAGGCATGGGTGGGGAGGAAGGGAGCTACAGAGAGATTAATGTGTGGTTACTAAACTCAGGTCAATTGACCTACAGGTAAGGACTGGTTCTTGTTCTCACCCCTCTCCCATTTCACACTGGTCCACCCGATCCCCTCCAAGTGGAATCTTCCCACAACAATGACAGCAGCCACGGAGGAGGAATTGGGAGTGGGTTGGGATGGGTGTCCCTCTCTCTCTGTGACATCCATCAGAAAGGGCTTGCTTTTGAGCACTGAGAGAGGAGGGAAAATAAGCAGAAGTAATTTATTCGGGATCTTTGAGAGGATAATAGCCAATTATTTGTTTATAACACTGGTTAAATTTTCATTAGGCAGATTAATGGAATATCATGTACTGTCAACATTGGACTGAGGGGTGGTCTGTAAGAGATAAACGGGCAAACAGGCGCTGTGTCTCTCTGAGTAAATTAGTTTCTGCTTTCCTGTTTTTTATATGAAAATGGGAAAGGTGGTCAAGGTGGCGCATTTTAAAGCAGGTCTCGAGATGGGCCAAACTGGTTAAATAGGAAAGCAATCCTGGTAATAAATACATTATAATAACAGCATCTTGGACATATTTTGACTTCATAAAAGTCTGGGATAATGTCGATTTTTAACCCGCTCTCTTAATACACATTTCTTCTCCCTGAACTCACATGCTGCTTGCTGTGAGGTGAAAACATATTCCTTCAGGGGAGCCTAATGTGTCTGTGTCACAGGCTCGGCACTACAGCTGGGAAGCTAAGAGGATGCTTGGCGCTCTTGAGTCTAGCATTGTCAAACTGGATGGCAGGATATGCTTCCCCTGAGGGCTGCTATCAGGACCAGAATCCCCCTTGCTCAGCAAGCCAGGAATACTGCTTATCATCCTGAGAAAGGGACTGGAAAGCACCCATTTAGAGGGTCATTTGATGCCATCTCTTTGGTTGAGGTTAAGGCTTTTAAGGGCAGGTGGAGAATAGTGACCTTACTCCATGAAGGAATCAGCAGGTTGAGCTTGAGATTAAACAATTCCATTAGCAAATTGGATATTAGTCATCTCTCCATGTCCTTGTCTCTATTTCTATCCATACACATACACACACATGTGCAGACATGCACACAACATGCATACACATATATGTGTACACACGTGTGTACACACAAACACACATATGCACACATGTGCAAACACATGTACATGCACACTAACTCATATACATGCACACGTACACACATATGCACACACACAAGTATGCATAACACATATGCACATCCACATGCACAAACACATACACATGCACATATACACACACATTTATTTAGAAGGCAGATGGCAGAATGTAATTCATGTCATCACCATAAGGCAAGGAGAGTTTGAGAGATGAGGGGAATATAGAGCTGGAGGAAGAGAAGAAAAGAAGGGAGAGAAAGGGAAAGAGTGAAGGCAGGTTATAGGGGAGAAAGAACATTTGAAGCCTGGTGAATCAACAAAATGAGAGGTTTTGGTTTTGGTAAAATGTTGGGTTTTTTTTCAGCCAATAAATTTTTTCTGGCCCACCACTAGATATGCAAGAAACCTGTAAACTGCAGCAGCACCTGTAAAGGGGTATTTTTGGAAGGGGAGGGGACACTACTGGGCCTGTCTGCAGGGCATTTTTCGAGTTTGTTTATTGACTTCTCTTTACAGGAAGAATGCAGCCTTAAAGTAATTCCTGGCATGAAAT
Organism: Rattus norvegicus; assembly: GCF_021556685.1. Lineage (NCBI taxonomy): Eukaryota > Metazoa > Chordata > Mammalia > Rodentia > Muridae > Rattus > Rattus norvegicus. The sequence goes on along the minus strand of NC_141534.1, from coordinate 272,357,291 downwards.
GATTTCGAAACTATACCTGCTTTCCAAAAAAGAAAGCCGACACAGGTTTTCCTACCAAGGACACACCATACCTATCCAGTGTGAAAGGTCCTTTTGAAAGGTGTGAAAGCTTCCTGTGCCACTATCAGCGAATGAGAAGACGAGTTCTGTTCGCTCTGTGGACTCTTCTTATTCTTACCAATCATACTTCTTCTGTGCTTTTTCACAGCAAGGGGTGTCCGAAGGGATGGTGGGTGAAAAGTCACCTGGATAGACAGTACTAGGTATCGGGTGTGATTGTGTGGCCAGGGTTTACAGTCGCTTTCAAACCAGATCGCACCCATGCTTAGTTACTGCTTCCAGGTCAGAGAGCAATCCGGGCACGTGTTATTAACAGGCGAACTGCACTAAGGTAAGATGGAGTAGTACTCTGAGGGTCCTATCTGTCTGCAGGATTGATGCGTTGTGGGGAAGAGTCTTTCACAGGCGGAGGAGCAGGACCACCACCCTCCAAAAGCTTTAGGGAGTTCATTTCTTACACATCCAGCCTCTGTTCCTTACACACGGATTGCTTCTTGACCACGGCTCTGGAGAGAAGTATTACCACATTAATGAAAAGTTCTGTTGAAGGGCAAGGTGAGTATGGGATTATTTTAAAGTCTCTGAGAACTCAGGGAAAACATGTCTTCAGATAGAAGTCATGTGAATCTCAGTTCTCTGTGACCAGACTGTAAAAACTCTCCTTTGATTATCTGAGAACTAAAACCCAGAGCCTGGGGTTGAGTCAGTAAAATACTTGCTGTGCACACACACACATTAGGACTTAAGTTCCAATCTCCAGAACTCAGGTAAAAGACTAGGCATTTGGGCATAGGTTTGTAATCCCAGAACTAGGGGACAGAGGCAGAGGGATTCTTGGGCTCTAGTCAGTCTAGCTGAACTGGTGAGCTCCAGGCTCTGTAAGAGACCCTTCCTCAAACAAACAAACAAACAAACAAACAAACAAACAAACACCAGAAACGGGGGTAGGGAACAACTGTAGATGACAACTGACACCAACCTCTGGTGTCCTTGAACACCTGCAGGCACATGTACACATGTGCAAGTGCATGACATACACAGGGACGGGGGAAGGGAAGAGAGGGGGGAGAAAGAGGGATGGAGGGAAGGAAAGGGAGGCGAGAGGGAAGAAGTGAGAGAGAGGGGAAAGAGGAAGAGGGGGAAAGAATGAGAAGGAGAGAGGGAGATGGATAGAGAGGGGAAGAGAGGAGACAGAAAGACAAAGATACAGAGAGAGAGAGAGAGAGAGAGAGAGAGAGAGAGAGAGAGAGAGAGACTAAGACACCTTTAGCTGGAATTTCCTTAAAGATAAAACCTACCAACCTCTAACTAGCACGGTGAAGCACAGTGGCAGAGAAGAGGGACATGTTGGGCTTCCTGATTTGAAATGTGAAAGATATTCTCTGGGCTATTACAACTTTTTAGTGAAAGCAATTCACATTCTTTTGGTGGTTTATCCTACTTATAATGATCAAATCCCAGAGTCAGAGCTTTTAACGCAAACCACTTTTACAGCTGTAATTGGATCTAAGGGGAGTATAACCACCAAGTGGCCCAGAACTCTCTGGCAGTGTTCAATCAGGATACGATATCACTTATGAAAGTGATAGCTTACTATTGATACTTCTCCCGAGAGCGGCACAAATTAGAGACACATTCCCACGACTCCGATGCCTCGCAGACAGCATCGGCATATGCCACTGTGGAAGAGGAAGCTGGAAAGGCAGTCAGAGGCACATGGCAATGCCGGCATCCTGTGGAAGCACCATGAAAGCGTTCTTTGGGGCTAGGAGGGGGGAAGAAATCCTAATATTTATGGGGCCTCATGAAATGTGGTTCTTTAGAAAATTCAAGAACTGATACTGCTAACAGCATCTGAAGGCAGACTTCAGGAGACAATGGGATACATGGTCTCAAAGTAAAAACACATGGACCTTCCTCCACAGTGTCCGCTGGGACAGGACTCTGCTCTGAGCTCATGCATGTACCCACACAAGTCTCTTTCTCCCTCCCTCCCATCCTCCGCTCTCCCTTCCTCTCCCCTCTCAAAATCCCAGAGGCTTGCAGATGTCACTAAAGATGTCCAAGGTGCCCACATATGAGCTCTATCAAGGCATGGCTTTTGCTTCTGAGATTTCAGATGCTGGCATAATAAATAACAGGTATTCATCTCTGCCCACAGATCCAAGTCTATAAAGAAACAGAATGCCGTGTTGATGTTTCGTAGATGTTAAATATTCATTTTATGGTTCCTGTATTTTGTATAATTTCTGATCTTACCATAACCTCACTTGCTCTCCACCCTCATCCACCCTGCGGGCTGTGATACGACTCCAGGGTCTTATTCATTGGAGAGGAAATGTCAGGCATCTGGACCACCTCACATCAGCCTGTACAGGTTGCAATTGAGACATCGACCAGCCCCCTCATCTGGCTCCTTCAGGCCTGATCTCTTTGCTGCCTCTTCACTGTCCTTGGAAAATGGACAAATGTCTCGAGCTGCCTTATTTTTGTTTGACTTGATACTCCTCTGCTGTCTGGCTGGCTTGGAAGTGCTGGCAGGGGGTAAAACCTTTCCTTGCTGCCATAGATAGAAACACCTTCTGCTCTTTCATTTAAACCTCAATTTCTTCATTTTTACGAGGAGAATAATACCTTTATAAATATTAACATTAAAATTATCATTAAAAGATGTTTGAATAACCATGATAGAAACAAAACTACCAGGAGTCCTAGGACTTGATGCCACATATCTGTGTGTGCATGTGATTTTACCTACATTTCTAGGCCTAATAGTGCTGCTATGCTGTATGTTCCCAGATGCTACCATTTGTGATTTCTAACTCTGCATCACTTGTTTTGTATTTAAAATCACAAGTTAGCATGTAGTTCAGATACTGAATTCAGCCAGAGTGCAGAACATAAATTGGTCCCTGAGAGCCTACCCAACCGTATTCTTTTCTGGTCACTCTATCCTTCCAGAATGGTGACTGTCCTCATTCCAAACAGAATAGAAGCAGTTCAATTGTCTTCACGCTTTGTACAAATGGGGTCCCTGCATCTGCTGTCTTTCCTTTGCCTGTTTTAAGATTCAACCCTATTCTGTATGTAAACCATTCTGTCCAGTTACAGGACACTACTCCATTTTCACATATTTTCATTTGGGGATAAGTCACAGCCTGAGAGTTAATGCCCCACCTCCACCCAGATGAGTCTGTAGGTTGCAACTGAGCCTGGTCACAATGTATCTGCCTCTTGCTTGTCAACAAACCTGCATGGGTGCTTAGCCTTGTATGCTGGGATTTTCTTGGATCCTGGAAGATCTCAGCTCCTTGTGTCTTCAGTACTTGTCCTCCTGATGTGTTTCTAAGCTGAGCCTTGAGTAGCCCTGTATGGGGAACTCTCAATATACACAATAGCTAATAAGGACATAACATTTATATGGTAACAATATCACTTATGTTCTACAACACATGTGTGCACATGTTACTACCTTTAAATATCACAAAACCTTCTATCATAGTTACTCAATGAGTCCCTGTTTTGGACAGGTTCTTTCTATATAGTCCAGGATAGCCTCAAACTCTTGCCTTTCTGCCATCACCTCCCAAGTATTGGTGCTACAACCCTGGATCATCACATACTTGGCTTAATTTACTCTTTTTTTATTACATATATTGGCTGTTATTGGATGCCTGCAGAACCTACTGTGCCCCTGGACTCAGAGAGCTCATGGTCTGAAGAGACACATGGGGATGAATGAGTCATATTAGTTATATCAGACAAGTGTTCAGGATAGGTAAGTAGGGACCCAAAAGGACAGAAAAGTCAGAAAAAGATTCCTGGGGAGAGTGACAGTATCGCTTTCATTTCTCATTCTCTAAGGTTAAAAGAAACTTACTGACAGGAATAAAGTCATAAAACCAAGGACATCTGGGGCAGGAAGCAAAAACTTATATTGGCCTTGAACCAAAATGGACAGAGAGAACCATCGTCTTCCAGCTCCATTCAGTGCACCTGCAGCCTCAGAGATGGGTGTAGAGAAAATGAGGCTCCAAAGAGAGAAAAGCCAAGCTCAGCTAAGAGGAGAAATAAACGTGAGACACAACATAAGCAGGAGAAGCCAACGCTCCTGGTGTTTCTTCTATCCCCTTCTCCTGAAACGTGTGAAGAGAGCTTGAGGAGAAGCTTGGGGTGAAGCATTTGTGGAAGGCATGAAAACCTTCAGTTGTGGAGTTCAGGTGTCCGTGTTCCATGTGAAAGCCTGGTGTGGAGACTCATCGTTAACCTTAGCATGAAGGGAGAAGATCAGGGGAATCCCACCGTAAAGTTCAGCAACCAGCCAGCCTTGTCAGTTAGTGAGATTTGGGATCAGTCGGAGACCCTGCCTCAAAACAAGATGAAGCGTAATTAAGATTAAAGAAAGAAGACAAAGCCAACCTCTGTCCTCCACACATGGTCACACACTCACATTAACATGTGTACATGTATGAACACACACACGCACACACACACACACACACACACACACACACACACACATCACGGGCAGATTTTGGAAATCTCAGTGTTGGAAGTACCGTTCCATTTAAAAATTCAAAGAAGGTGGCAGAAAGAGTGGCGTCAAATTTCTCTGTTCTGTTTAGAGGAGAATCGGATAAGAAAGGGGCTGGGTTTTGAGGTGTTTCCGTTTAAACCTGTGTCATCTCCACTGCTTTAGTTCTCTGCCTTTGGAAATGATACAGGGGGCTAAGGGTTTGGGCTGCTTGCTCTTACAGAGGACAGAGTGCTTCCCAACACCCATGTCAGAAGGTTCACTGTGGCCTGTAACCCCAGCTCGTGGTGGGGCCTGCATTGGCACCATCAGTCACTCACATACATAGACAGACAGACAGGCAGATGACAGACAGATGCTGTCTCTCTTTAATGTAATAAAACAATCTTTTGTTTAAAAGTTTAAAAAGAAATAATTATAGTCCTCACCAAATATGATCAAGCAATGTAGTGATGCATATGAAAAAAGAAGAAAAGCAAAAGTCTCAACTCCCCTCTGCCTCCTTCTCTCTCTCTCTGTACGTACAATGCCTTGGTCAGTGCAGCAGAAAGCCTTCTCTGCATACATGTCACCATGGCATCTGAATCAGAGCCTGTGGAACTGACAGTGGTCTCAACCCCCAGAGGTGAGGTCATGGAGATCTTACCACATATTATGCCACTTGTGACAGCCTGATTGCTAGTAGTACCGTTTTTACAAAAGCTGTTCAGCCATGCCATGACATGGATGCCCCTACCTGGCCATTTTAATGGGATGGGAGGAAGCCAGTTACTCTTATCACATACTAAAGAGAACTGGAGCCAACCAGCTGTGGTGAAAGTTAAGTATCAGATAAAAGCATCCATCAGCAAGAAAAAGGACCCTGCAGCTTCCCTGAATGCACCCTAAGAGAGAGGCCTCGAGACCCACAGGACAGATGAAGACTTCCTGAACTAATTTCCCCATTCTGACTTATATAATTTAAAAGCGAGTGAAAGCAAATCAATCCATTGAGTCAGTTTCAGAGGCGAGATTTTGGAGAACCAGTGACCAGAGGACATAGGTTCAATTCCCAGCACACCCACGGAAGCTCACAATTGTCTATAACTCAAGTTCTAGGGGATCTGGCACCCTCACACAGACAGACATGCAGACAAAACACTGATGAACATAAAAATAAATAAATCTTTTTAAAAAAGGGTGGGGGGAGAAGAATAATGACCGTGACCGTCTAGAGGAGACTCTCAGATTCCGCTGTGCTCTGTGGAGATCAGTATCAGGCTAAGACCACATTTGCCTTCCTTTGTCCCTGGGAACTCAGAAGTTGCTCAAACATATTACTATATCAGCCTTCAAACCAGTTTCCACAGCCAGTCCACTTCATGTTTCTCACATCTGACTCTTTCATATCGCCGTTCCTTCTGCCTTCCCCTGCCCTGGTGCTTCTGCTCCAACCCCCAATTCCCCCATCCCCCCACCCCCGTGTGTGACACCCTCCACCACCACCACTGCACTCTACAGATATGACAACCCCAGGTTCGCTCTAAGATGGTTTGATCCCTGGGATAATGCGCTGCTTTTAGCTTTCATGTATTTTCATACAACCCACAGCACATGGAGATACTTAATAAATATTTCCCCAATGAAAGGATGGTAGAATGAAGGAGGGGGGAAAAGATTAGAAAAAAGGAGGGAGGAAGAGAGGGAGAGAGAAAAAGACCGACTTACATTCTGTTTTGATGACCCAGTTTGTTTCAAAATCAATGGAAATTTTCAGAATCACCTACTCGGAAACTTTCTCCTTCCAGGTGACCGAGCCTCTAAATGTTCTTTTGGGAAATATAGCAGTCCTTGAGTTGTGCTGAGAAGTTGTGTTCTCTGCACAGTGGATATATAGAAACAGACTCAGATTAGAGCCGGACAGGCCCAGATGGATGTGGTCGGGGTGTGGAAGAACATCTTGAACTATTTTTCAAACATTTCAGTTTTCGGCAAAAACCAAAACATGTTTTGCCAATCACTTTCCCTTAATTTTAAAACCCACGGATTTCAAAGGAAATTTAATCTGAATGTTTCTACTTCATTTACCCCCCATCTTTTCAAAACGTTCTCGTGAAAAAGTGAACTGATGTCCTCAAAGCTTAGAGGGCCTTTACTTTTTACTCTTCTGCTGGTTTCTTTTGAACAAGGACTTGTTTTTGAAATGGGGGGTGGTAGTTGGGGTTAGTCAAAAGCCCTATACCATGAAGTCAAAAGGGAAAGGCAGTGATAATTTAATTTGGGGGTGAGGAAAGCAGGGTGATGTGTCTTTCCATGTTAAAAAAAAATAAAAAGGAAAATGGCTAAAATTTAAAATTTAGACAAATGCAATGCTTTAAGAAGTAGATATAGCCTATATGACCAATCAAATATGCAGAGACCAATATACATACTGGCTCTTCTGTGATAGAGAATAATACAGCCTATGACCATGCCAACCTACCGTGCCAGATCTCATCTGAGCTCTGATGCTGAAAGCTAAGCAGGAGCAGGCCTTGTCAGTACTTGGATAAGAGATTATTACAGAGGTAATTACACATAGAGATTTGTCTGTACTGTTTGACTCATTTGCAGTGGAGTCTAAGGGTGTGCTGCCAATAACTCCTTAACCAGAAGGTCAGGGCATGGCCATTGCGAAGAAAATGCCACAGGGCATTAAGGGGAAGGCAAGTCACAGAACTTAAGGTGTCCAGGTCCCCTATTAACTCCTTATAATTAACTAATTATCTTCCCATCGCTCTGTAAGTTATGTGGGATGTGTCAACAATCTACTTTCTAGTGTTTGAATGCAGAGCGGTTACTCTCCAAAGACTTTACCTTCTATCCCTTTGCTCTACCAGCCTCTCTGCTACATAAGTTATGCACGGAGCAATCACCAGAGGACATGTAAGGGACTGCAGGGATCCAGTCAACACCCTCATTCTCAATAATACAGTGTTTGACACCATTGTGGCCAACAGGAGAATGAGACCATCATTTCCAGACCACCCACACTGCTAATGGTTAATAGCTAACACATGGGGAGACCATGGCTAATACAGTCCTGGGTTCCGTGGTATGGCATGTTGTGATCCCCCACCCCATTTATTAGCATTTACTCTTTCAATTAACTATTCGCAGAGCACCACTGAATGCCAGGTGCTTGATAGTTCCACGAATCCATCTTCGTGACCACCATTATTAACAGGATGCATGATAAGTATGTTTTGCTTTGACTCAGGCAGATCTACATTTGAGAGAAAAATTTTGTCCCTGTAGGAAAACTTCCAGAGGAATAAACTACACAGCCTTCAAGAACCCAGATTCGGGCAAGGCCAGCCCAGCAACAGACTCTTAATAAGGCTTTATTTAGGGGTGAATGTAAGCTGGAGGCATTGTCAAAGCTTCTTCTCAAATACAACACGAGTCCTGGGGATAGCCAGACAATATGAGGAAGATCACAAATCAGAGATTTCTAGAAACAACATCTTTAAGAAAGCTGAGAACACCTCCACACAGAACCGATGATAGAAATCTCCCATCGATTAGAGCAACATCTTCTGACCGTGAAGTTATTGACTTCTGTGAGCTTGCCAAACCAAGTCCACACTGCCCCTGCCCCATATTAACTTGCCTCCCAAACAGAGATTCCAAGAACTGCACGTTTTTAATTATATAAAGTAAAGGCTATTGAATGATTCATACAACTAATCTAAACTTGGGCCAGGTTAAAATAATACCGTGTAATAACTTATATTTAGATAGCTTGTAAGAGGACTTTTCTTGAGTGCTAAGAGCTATTTCAGATACCATCACAGTCCTTCTCATAATAGTCCCTTGAAAGACAACCGAACCCTCCTTTCCTTCATATATGAGACATAAAAGAGCTAGCAACCTTTAGAGTCAATCTAAGCTCATATGGGATGGCAGACAAAAGCTAGGACCATGCTTGTGACAAGTTAAGAAGTCAGTTCAACATCCAGGGGACCAGAGGACAGGAGACAACAACTAGAAGGGACAGTTGGTACACTAGCAGTTGGGAGTTGGGTAGTGATAGCTGTTGGCAGTAACATCCTTGGTTTTGATAGCTTTGGAGTATGTCTAGGACTGTTTGAAGTATACCTCTGTGAGTCCCACCCATAGTACATCTTCAATTCTAAGAATCCTTAGCAGGAGGTGAAAGATAGTAGCCTTGTAGCAGAATCAGTTTCTTCCCTGGCGCCCTTAGCCATCCTTCCCGGTATATTTGTTCTATAGCATTTGGTGTCCCCCACCTCCATGCCCACACCTGCACAGTTATATCTCAGCATCCCCAAACATCCTTTGGGTAGGAGACCTGAGAGAGACAGGGTTGTCCCTGTTGCTTCTCAGAATCTACCCACAGGCCCAAGTCCCTGGCCCCAAGTGTTCCCAGCTGTGTATCATACGTTTTAGAAACATCTACCCATGCCTATCTTATCCCGTGATGGTTTGAATATGTGTGGGCCAGGAAATGTCACTATTTAATACCCTAGTCCTAGCTACCTGGAAATGAGTATTCTGCTAACAGCCTTCAGATGAAGGTATAGAACTCTCAGCTCCTCCTGCACCAGGTCTGCCGGTATGCTGCCATGTTCCTGCCCTGATAATAATGGACTGAACCTCTGAATGTGTAAGCCAGCCCCAGTTAAATGTTGTCCTTCTAAGAGTTGCCTTGGCCGTGGTGTCTGTTCACAGCAGTAAGACCCTAACTAAGTCACATCCCATTGGGGCAACTTGTATAAAATTCCTGCCTCGGGTTCTGCTTCTGGGAGGGCATGTGCATGATATCATACACCCTTGAGAATGCCATCCTGGGTGCCTTAATGGTTTGTGGTCTCTGTCCATAGACCAATCCTATATGGAAGCCTGCACCTGCCCATCTGCCAGTTTCTCTAGCTCCCCACACACCTCGGACCTGCTGCAGAAGTAAAATGAGGAGTGAACATGGATGTGTGCTCTGAAAAACGTACCTGCTTCTATTCAGATGTCTTTGCAACAGTCAGGTTTGTGTTCAGAAATTAGCAATGAGTGGGCCTCTGAGATTCATATATTCATTTTTTTCCTAAGAGGCTGAGGTTATTTGTTTCTAACTTACTGTACAGCCAGTGACACATGGGAGAGGTGCCACGCTGTTTGAATTCATCCGTAGGTATGACAACTGCATGTGGCACTGTGGAGATGTGTCCTCCTAGTGCCGAGACTATTTGCCCTCTAGTGGCCTACTATTTATATGCAGAATGTCAATTCACTCATTCCTTCCTTCAGTTGGTCTGTCTGTCAGCCAGGAGCCTACAGAGCCCATCGATAGTGCTAAAAAATAAATTAAGGATTTTTGTCCATCCCCAGCTTTGGAGAACTTACAGTTTCACAAAGGAGACAGACAGAAGACAAAGGAGCACTCATATTCATTGAAGACTTTGGCCAGGCTTGTGAGGGAAAGCCGCTACGAGAAAAGCAGAACACAGCTCACTTTCCTGGGGCAAGATTCACAGAAAGTTCTCAGAGGAATGTGGACCGAGTAGCCAGTTAGACAAAAGGTGATGGAGGGTGTTGCAGAAACAGGAATAGGCATCTCTGAAGTTCTTTAGGGTACCAAGAATCTAGAACATTCTCAGAGGGAATGTAGACTTGTGGTTAAGACATTCGGTCTGATCCCAGCAGACTGTGTGCAAAACACATGGCTTCTCATACTAGCTTGGTGAGCTTAGACAAACAAACTTCCTGTTTCCCATCTCTAAATCAAGTTGTGCTAACACAGATGGTATCTCTTACAGAGATCGGCATTCTTTGGTGACTCAAAAGTGTTCTCTATGTCAAGGTTATTTATTGGAACAAGTGCATGAGGTGACTTTGAACTGACCAAGACTTAGGAGGTCATTCTTACCACATCCACACGCATGCTTACATACACACACACACACACACACACACACACACACACACACACACAGCCACACAGCCACACACAGATGCATACAGACACATACACATAGACACAGACACACACACAGACACAAACACACACAGACACACAGATGCACACAGGCACACACAAATGCACACAAGCCTGCAAACACACACAGACACATATAGACAGACACCCAGACACATAGACACAGACACACAGATGTGCACACACACAGACATATACACACAGAGACACAGACAGACGCACACACCCAAATGCATACACACTCACAAACAAACACACACACACAGACACATACAGACACACACACACACACACACACACACACACACACACACACACACGACTATTCTTGAAGTTCCACCTTTTGTTATCTTGAACACCAACTTCCAATGCTCTTTGCAGTTCTCAATACTCAGGATGAGGTCAAGGACCACAGTGGCACCTGCCTTATTTTTTGTTAGCAATGTCCACTTTGCATCTGCTGACACAGAATTCACACTGATCAAAGCTCTCCCATACAGTCAAGATTGAGGAACACTACTTTAGAGACTTCAAACACTTCAAAGTCAAAACAGAACACATGTCACATGGTTACAGAGACCAAGTGACATTACTTCACTATTTTGACTTCACTGCAGTGACTCTGACTCTGAGGAGAAAGGATTCTTTTCCAGCTCATTGGCAATTGGGATCAGTATAATTATGGAAAGACTGGGGAAGGGAAGACAGAGAAAAACCAAGAGGCAGTATAGCTTTTCTCTGTTCTACTCCCAGTGTGTATTCTGTCTCTAAAAGTGATGGATGGATCTCCCTTTTCTGACATGATTGGAGGCCATCACAGTTGAAGTCCTGTCTATTCTTGTTGCATCTGGAACCTGTGGCTGACACTGCCACTCCAATTGTGAACACAGGCTTCTGTTGTGATAAGGAAGAGAAGATATTCACTAACACGGTGAACACAGGGACAAGGGGTGCCTATTTGAGGTCCAACACTAAAAGGTATTACTTTTTTTTAAGTCATCTAATTTTTGATCCGTGTTTTATAAATAACTGACACACTTGGGATACAGCTAATATTATTTAAATATTATTTACAATGCACCTCACTAAAACACAAAGGCTTATAAGCTGCTCGTCGTGTGAACATCAAGCAGGGGTTTGCACGCTGCCTCTCCTGGCTGTGTACAGTTTCTTTTTCGACACATTTGGTGTTACTTTGAACACTTCATGGGTACGGCTCAAAAGATTCCAATGTGGCATTTCCTTTGATGGGTATTGTGCTCTGTGGGAGCTGTAAATCAAATCTCCTTGTTACCCAAACGATATTTCGCGGGAGAGGTTTCTCGGAGCTTATTTGCAAAGTAGATAAATCAGCCCACGTCATTTCAAATGGAAACAAATCAAAGACGCACTCTTAGTAAGTATACACTATGTTCAGTTGTTTGTAAGATAAGATTTGGTTGGGTACCCCTTAGCAGAGAGAGATTGGCTGGAAAGTAATTTACCAGCTGGACAAGCCAGACTCCTCTCAAGTCTTTTAAATGCATTATTTTAAATGACATCCTTTCCAGGATGCCTTTCTACCTGTGTTTAAAGGCCACTTGCTGGGAGTGTTTGAAGGGCCTCTGTTAGGAACTCTCCAGAAAGCTTCCCTCCATCCCACTAGGAGCCCAATCCCTGAGTCTGTGGCAGCTGACAAGGGGAAGAGTTCTGAATTGTTGAAATACTGAATACTCAACAATTCTTCCCAACCACAGTCAGGAGTCTTTCCGGGAACAGTTCAGAAGATGTGAGCACCCATGGGGAGCCTAAATTTGAGAAGCCATTCTTTCAGAACTATGTGGCTTCACTCAGTTAAGGGGTGGGGGGGTGGATCCAGAAAACCCTGAGAATTCTTAAAATCTAAAATATAAGCTGCACGCTATTTTTAAAATTTTTAAAGATTTATTTAGTGAGTGTTTTGCCCATATGTATGCACATGTACCTAGTGCACGCCTGCTGCCCTGGGAGGTCCGAAGAAAGCATGAGGTCTCCTGAAACTGGAGTTCCAATGCCCTCTTCTGACCTCCAAGTGCACCAGGCACGCGTGCGTAGCACATATACGCATGTGCAGACAAAACTAAAGATGCACATGGTTGTGAGTCTTCACGTGGGTTCCGGGAACTAAACCCAGGGTTGTCAGAAAGAGCAACAAGTGCTCCTAACTGCTGAGCCATCTCTCCAGCCCCCTCTATACTATTTTAAGAAACTGTAGACAGTTGGTACATGGAGATGTTTAAGAAACTGTCCCCAAAGAGGCATCACTCCATCCGTGACATTACATTTCCAATTACTCTTCCTGAGGGCTGCGGGGGGTTTCGGTTCTGCTAAATATGTCTGCATCTCCAAAGGGAAGGATGTGTATCTCATTCATCCTGGTTCTTTCTGTATGTGACAGCAAATAAGTGCTCTGTGGAGAATGGACGGAGGGATGGATGGGTGGATAGATGGCCGTCGTAACTCTTCAATTATGTTCAAATTATGGAAAAACACATATGAAATGAGATGAGGGCTTATTGTTTAAGACTGAATTCTTTTGATTCGATATCACAATTGCCTATTTAAACTAATCAGAGCCAAAAAGGAAAAATAAGAAAAGTTTATGGGTCAACATAAGTAAAAGAAGTTAAACCTGCTTCAGGCAGGGCTGGACCAAAATATCGAAAGGACATCCCTGGGGGTTCTCTTCTTGCCTTGTCTCCGTTTCTTATGGGTTGTCTCCAATCTCAAGTGGAATCAGGGTTGCGTGGTCTTTCTCGTGTTCTCGCCTGCTCCCTTTTTGCTTTCACCCCTTATTTCCACTCCAGCTATGCACGGAGAACGTTCCCCTTAGAAGTATGTGGGGCATTTTTTAAAAATAATGTCACAGCATAAACTCATGTATAATATGCTGTAAAAGATTATTTTAGAGTGCATTTGACGATGTTCCTGTCATGAAGGAGAAATTTTTATCTCAAACACCCTTAACTGTAATTTCACACTGTTAGCCAAACCTTAGAGAAGCGGTAGCTTGGTGACAGCTGAGGTGCAGGATGCCTAAGAAAACTTGCCCAAGTCCACCCAGCTGTTCAGTGCAGAGCTGGGTTACAAACCTAGGGAGGTCATGCTACAGAGAAAGAGCCATGAAACAGTTCTGCCCTTGTGGTACAAAATTTGGTCGAATAATAGTGGCTTCTCACAGGGGCACGAGAAGGAGTCTATGTATTCATGCACAAAAAGTACTTACAATAGTGCTCAGCACACAGTGGCATTTAATAAATACCAAGCGTTCAATGCTCTTGTGCGTCCCTGGGCTGGAGTCTAGGCAAGTTGAGAAAGAGGGAAACCAGAGCCTAATTAATTGAATGTTCTAGTTAGTAGGTTTCTGGCTCACTGATAGTAGACTATATTGAGTTGGCGGATGTCAAACATTCCTCTGTCAGACTGCATTCAGCACGTGTTTAGGCAGCCTGGCCAAACCTCACAGAGCAGGCTCTCTCCGTGGGACCAACTTCTGCAGCCAATCAGAAACACAGACTTTTTTTTTCCTTCTGCAGCTGAGGATAATTTTAAGTCTGTTATGGAAACTGTGTGAATACCATGCAATAGAATTCCAAATGCTTTACTTTGTAGGGGGAAAAAAGGCACTAGAAAGTAAGCATATAGTTAGGAGGCAAACATTCTGATGCCAAAAGAATGCAGAACACTTAAACTTTGGATTCATAGCTTGCCCCAGGCTCATGTCCCTCCTCTTTTTTTCAGCTTCAGCCCAGATGCTGGCCTGGAGAATGGACACCTGACCATCTGTCTGGTAGGAACTTACTCCATATCTGGCAACTCACACAGCCACAGCTAACATTGCCCGCCCCTCTCCCCCCCCATCTCCCGTATCTCCCCACACCAGGTCTTGTCTGTAGTGACCAAGTATTTATTCTATGAATGATGAATTCATTCCTGAGAGAAGGACATTGAACTCCCTGCAATTCGAGGATTACTTAAAACTGGGCATCTTTCTACACAGGCTCCCGACTGGCTCTGACATCTAATAACAAAGGCCAGGACAGGTGTATTGCATTTCCAACTGAGAACAAAGAAGGGGGTCACAGCATAATGATAACAAGGCTATCTGGGTTGCAATGGGCTGTAGTTGTGTGTTCACACTTCCATAATAAACCTATTTTCAGGGGCTTATGATTCAACCGTAAAAATCTGTTCCACGCTTGAACTTGGCAGGCTGCGAGCTAGGAATCCCTCTCTTGCTTTCAGACATGTTTTGAAGAAGTGTTTTGAGACGAGTTTAAATTTACACTGACAAAAATATTAGGGATTTGAAGGACCCTTCTTCTTTCATGGAAATCCAGAGAAAGCTAATCTATTTTCCTGGAGAAGGAGCTCGGGCTTTAGGGAGCAGGTTTTTCAGAAAGGTTGTCAAGTTAGAAAGAAGTTAAACACCAATCTGAAATGAATTAGAGAGCATTAGACAATAATTAAACTGAAATTAGGGCATCATTTATTCATCAAGCCATCACTAAGAAAGAATCCGACCCTCGTAGACACCTTTGAAATATTTAGATATCTTAAACACCTTTGCCAGAGGGAAGAGAAGGATAGGATTGTTTCTGCTCAGAGGGGGATGCCAAGGACAGGGGCTGAATTTTAAATGGCACTGACCTGTAAGAGGGGACTGTGGGAAATGGAGCTCTGTACCAAAAGATTTGTGTTGAGAGGTACACATGGAGGCTGATGGTTGCAGCATCCCGAGGTCCTAAGGTGCAAAGTAAGTGGGTGAGTCCTCTAGCTTCCTCCTATGACAACTAGGGAATGCCCTAGTAGGGCACTGAGGAGTCCCCACATAGAACGCAACTTGGAATTGTGTCTCCAGGGGCAGGGGATGTGGCTCGGTTGATAGAGTGCTTGTCTAGCACTCAGAACACCCTGACTTCAATCCACAGCACCACATAACCTAGATGTACTGATCACTTGTAATCCTAGTACTCAGAATGGAGGGGCGAGAGGAGTTCCAGGTTATCGCAGGCTATAGAGTTGTTTGAGATCAGACTGGGGTACATGGGACCCTCTCTCTTTTTTTAAGAGAAAAAAGGAACACCTTCAGAGCCTGCCCCACATGTGGCCCATACATATACAGCCACCCAATTAGACAAGATGGATGAAGCAAAGAAGTGCAGGCTGACAGGAGCCGGATGTAGATCGCTCCTGAGAGACACAGCCAGAATACAGCAAATATAGAGGTGAATGCCAGCAGCAAACCACTGAACTGAGAATAGGACCCCCGTTGAAGGAATCAGAGAAAGAACTGGAAGAGCTTGAAGGGGCTCGAGACCCCATATGTACAACAATACCAAGCAACCAGAGCTTCCAGGGACTAAGCCACTACCTAAAGACTATACATGGACTGACCTTGGACTCTGACCTCATAGGTAGCAATGAATATCCTAGTAAGAGCACCAGTGGAAGGGGAAGCCCTGGGTCCTGCTAAGACTGAACCCCCAGTGAACTATACTGTTGGGGGGAGGGCGGCAATGGGGGGAGGGTGGGGAGGGGAACACCCATAAGGAAGGGGAGGGGGGAGGGGAATGTTTGCCCGGAAACCGGGAAAGGGAATAACACTCGAAATGTATATAAGAAATACTCAAGTTAATAAAAAAAAAAAAAAGAAAAAAAAAAGAGGAAGAGGCTGAGCCTAATCATTGGTCCATCTGCAGGTGGTAACTCATTCTGTCAGGAGCTTTGGCTTCTCTTCTCCATCTGCGCCAAGCAAATCTTTATGAACTTGGATCCCAGAACTCTGGAAAAAGCCTTGGTGCAGAGAAGACAGTGCAGTGGTGAGGAGGAACCCTTTTAATCCCCACAACCACCATCTCCCACAGTTGTATCTGAAGCAGCTGAAGGAGAACGTGGCAAAGGGAAAACCATACCAGTCTGGTTTGCCCAGGACTTTCCAATTGTAAGCGATGTGAATATCACCCTTTTGGGAACCCTCCACTGTATGGTAACTATGTAATTACTCTCCCTTTATCTGCCTATAGGGAACCTATGGCAGCTGCTGGTGGGACTGAGAGCATACCAGTTTTCTAGACCAGTGTTCTAGACAAGTGGTCAATCTGGGGACTATTCTAGAAAGAGTGCATCCCTTAGGGCCTCAGTTCTCTTATGGGAGATGAGAGAGCCCTGACTTGGACACTGCAGGTGCTAACATGGTCTAGGCTCCGGGAATCAGCTCTTTTCTCTGTTCTTCATTCCTCCAAATGGATACATTTTGTCCAAATGGATACTTCATTCCCTCCAAATGGATTCCTTCAATGGATACTTCATTCCATCCAAATGAATACTTCACAGATGCAAAAGACATTTGCAAGAAAGACTATTCTGCCTGGCCCACATCTCTTCCCGTGACTCATGCATTTCCAGTCTTGTATCTTCTACCCCAATTTTCAGGCTTTGGATACCATGTGGCCTACACTGACCCATTCCTAGGTGTCTGTTCCCTGCTCTACACGCTCAGCTTATAACTCATTCCTGACAGGTTCCTTCTGGGGAGACTGACCACCGCCACCACCTCATGTGTGTTTCTCTTTCCTGTCTAGACAATCATCAAAGCCTTCAGACTTTCCTGATCTAGCTCAGTTCTGGACACGACCACTCCTCTGGGACCAGAAGCCCCTACTGTAAGAGTAACGTGTCTGCCCATCCCTGATTTTTCTGACAAGGCAAAAGGAGCATGTCCATTAATGAAGGTGTGCACATCTTTTCCAAAGGCAACCAGTTCCTTTTGCCAACCTACCTCAGATTAATACGTGTTATGGAAACTTTTGTTTACAGAGCAACAAGCACATGGGTATAAGTCTAGAGCCTGGTAGTCTGAAGGAAAACACATGAGCCCTTCCTGCAAATGTGCCTGGTGGCTTGTATGATGGCTTCTCACTAGACGGTTTGTGAACATTAGTGGTGCTTTAGAGATATTTTGAAAGAAGACTTTCGGGGGTTCATACATTTCTTCTTGGTTCAGATGGCAAAGTTGAGGCTCAGGAATAAATACAGTAGCTTCTGCCTTCAGCCAGGAGATGCAGCAGGGGAGTCCTACTTCCCCGCTGTGCCCTATTTTGTTCTGTGAAATGACAACTTTTGCACTTGGAAGACTCTAACACTGAGAGCTTGATGTCTACTCAAGCCTCCCTATCCAAATTCTGAGGTCTGGGCCTACAGCACAAACCTCATGCTGGGCCTTGTTAGAAATGCAGGTTTGGGGTTCTATTCATACAGAAGTAGTAGACTCTGGTGCTGAGTATGCATGCAGGCATCCCAGAGGCACTGAACACCTTAAGTCCTCTGGGACCCTCTTACATAGCCCTACCCCACTGCAACCCTAGATGCGTGAGTGCACCCAGGAAGTGGCCAGTCAATTCTAATGTGCATCGGTCTTTGATTAGTCATAGCCTGGCCTTTTGTGAACATGGACGTGTCTGTGAGCCTGTTTTAGCCACACTGAGGATGGAAACTCACTGCTTCAAAGCCAGCAGCACCTGCTCATAGTTAGATGCTCCCACTGGGTAGTAGGAAAGGTCTGTGAAGGTGTCTCAACCTCCTTGGGATTCTTGGCTGACTTCCTGGTCCCTGCTTTGGTTCACATTGCAGGAAAGTCAGCTGTCCTTGTGCTGTAGTATATCAAGGTCAGTGAGCTCCCCATTCACAGCTACTGTTTCTGAGAAAACAGTGTTTCACAGTCCCAGGCTTCTACAATGGCCTCACCTGATAGGAACTAACTTGAACAATCTCAGAAAGAAGTATTTGCTGTAAAAATTTCAAGCAACTGCTCTTTGTAGTTTTTTTTTTTCTGACTTCAAATACGTTATGTTAAATAAATGGACTTCCTTAAAAAAAAAATCCAGTGTCACTATGCTGAGCCTTACCCCTCAGCCCTCCCTCTGTCTCCCTGGTGGTATTCGTTTTTAGTGTGATTATAGCTTTAAAATGTATCTCAAGACTAACCCAAAACGAGAGAACACTGGAAGATTCCTGTTTCACAGTGATCTATCCATAGAGGTAGGTGAAGTGAGTGTTTGCCACCGTGGTCCCCCAGTGGGTCCTGGTCACCTTCCCGTCCAATATGTTCCTCCAGCTGGTGGGGTTCATGCAGTTCAAGTTCCGTAGATGTGGGGAGAGAAGACAGCTCCTTCTGCTGAGCCAGGAAAGTCCCCTCAGATGAGGAACAGATGAACGCTCTAGAAAGTGTAGCATTTCAAAGCTGCCCAAAGCTTGCAGAATACTCTACATTTCAGGGGATTCATCTGTTTCACAGCCATTGTGCGCCTGGTGCGTGCCCCTTCGAGACATGTGCTTTTGGTTTGGCCCTTTATTGGGTTTGTTCTTTATTCCAC